>NW_026562412.1:3486250-4225625 GCF_027474105.1 Poeciliopsis prolifica | reverse complement strand
TAAAATATGTTTTTTCTTGTTATAGAAAAGTACCAGATCGTCTTTATTTCAAGCCATTTAGAGATAGTTTGAAATAGTAATATCAGAAGTTAGCTAAAACTTGTCACTAATACATTCTACTTAACCCATTTCTTGTTTTAATATGTTCTATAGATGTTTATTTAAAATTGTACAGTTTATTTTGTTCAAAAGCTGTTAAAACCAAAAGTTATAAATCTGAACTGGTAGTTGTATTAATTGGTGTCCCACAGGGCTCTATACCGGATCAAATTCTCTTTATTTTCTACAGTAACAACTTGCCTTCTGTCTTTGAACGATATACTTTTTTTTTTTTATCTATACTGTAAAACATTTGAAGGTGGTTTAACTTGAAAATGAAAGTCCACCTGCTGCCTTAAAAAGACAATTTAAATCAACAAGAATCTTTTTTAGTTTTAACTAAGAAATTTAAGTTTATTCAGTTGGCTTCACAACAAGAGATAAGTTGTCTAAACATTGTTTTTTTCAGTTTGCTAATTTTGAATTGTGAGTTTTAACTTAAAGATGCAATTTAAACCAAATAACTATATTGTGCAAGAAAAAACTGTCTTTGCCAAGTTAAAGAGCACAAATTTACTCACAAATTTACTCACATTATCAAGTTAAATCAAGTACACATTTCACTTTAGAATGACTTCAGTTGTTGTTTCAAATTACTTGAACAAAATTTCTGATCTGATAATGAATTTTATTAAACGTCACAGTGAATTATGCTCAAAAACATTCAGTGAGAACAGGACAGAAGTAAACATTTGCCTTCATAGCACAAAGGAGTCAGATCAATGTAACGGACTTCCATCTCAGGATACAGAAACATGCCGCTAAGCATTCTGGGAAATAGTTCCCAATCCTGTCTTTTTCTTCTTCTTTCAGTTTTTCAAAGTGCTGACATAAAAACTCTAGTTTATTCAGCTAAAATTAATAAAAAGCTGACACAATTTGCTGCTAAAGTATATTTTTAGTCTTTCAGTCCCAAAATTGAGTTTTATAAAGGGAGTCACTGAGTTTAAACCTTTTGTTACGGTTTGAACAGTGAGTAAGCAGTGAGCAAACAGTGACTAACTTATGAAACTATGATATTGACCCAGCAGAGATGAACTCATCCAACTTGGTGTTTTCCAATTCTCTCTAAAGAAACAGTTGATGAATGGGGAAAAAATGGAAAATGCACATTGTATGATATTGATATCATACATCAATGTATGATATCAATATCATACATCATTGATATTGAAGCAGAACATTATCTAAATGTATAATTAGAGAACAAAAGACCTATTAAAATTATGCATGTATTGTACAACGGCTCCAAAACTCCCCCATAAAAGTATGTGACAAAGTAATCAGTTGTTTAGAAATGTTTAACACATTTTTTTTATAAAAGATTTATTTTTAAAAGTTTATTTTTGCTAACATTTTGTCACATTCAGTGTTTCAGAGCCAATAGCTACACTTATAAAAACAACCAATTTGATCAACTCAATGTAATTGATGGCAGATTTTCCATCCTGTAAATTGATGCAAGTTGAACTAACTTCAAACATCGAGACAAAGTAACTTAACTGAGTCAGTTAAACATATTTTTTAAAAATTCTTTAAAAGGAAAATAATTTGAATAATTATCACTATAATTATTATATAATCACCGAATATAATTCAGCAATTATAGTAATTACTGAATTCCTATGATTCAATAATTATAGTAATTCAGTAATTACTATAATTGCATATAGTAATTACTATAGTAACTCTATGTAATGCAATTCAGTACTTCTATTTTTTTTAAAAATCAACATCCATGTGACATGGTCAAAATAACCTTAAAATGCTCATAAAAAAAAGTGTTTCTAACATTTAAAACTAACCTCAGTTGTAAAAAGGACACACATTCAGACAAAACTGAAAATAAGTCTTTATACTGAAATATATTCTTTGATGTTGTCCATGTCTGTGGGATGCAAATGTATTTAGAGATGACTAAAGACATTTATTAAGCAATCCAAGTAAATGTACAGATTAGAGCCCACAATTTAGAGATTCAAAAATTAGAGTCTGTGCGTATTTTATAACTTTAAGCTGCATTTTTAAATCAGATTAAAATCGTTAGTGTATATTTTAGCAAGATATAATTGCTAGAATACGTTTAGAAGTCTATAATCTTTGCTTTGCAGCAGTGATAATCTGTAATAAACAATGCAGATCACAACAAAAGTATGACATGCAGTGTGAATAATTAATAGAGTTTGCAAGATGGAAAAACAAAGTGCAATTTTCACATGATATTGAGAAATAGTGCTGGTGTCATGCAGCGCTGTCAAAGAAAATGTTGTGTCATCTAACGGAAATAGTTGTAGCACGGTTCACTTCGTTCTTAATCCTTCCCAGAACGCCTGTTTGGAAGAATCTCCTGAAAGTTTTAACAATTTACGAATGTTTTCACTGAAACAGGTTCCAACAACAAACCGTGATAGAATAAAAATGTTTTGTTTTATAATTTACATTCTTTGGAAAATTTATGTGCATTGTATTCATGCACATTGTAAACTGCATGGGTATATATGAGCAAAATCCCAGAATCTGAGCTTAGCAGAAATTAAATAATTATGGTAAACTAATGCATCGTGCCATCCTGCTACTTTTGTCAATTAATGGAGGAAACAGACAGATTCACTTTTCCTTTTAGAAGAAATTAGATGATTTTCACTCTGTGGTAAAGAACACTTTTCAACTAATTACAGTTTTTTCTGAATGCCACAACCATTTGGAGGTTTTAGTGCTTCCTCTTGTAATTCTGTTTTAGTGCTTCGTATTGTAATTGTTTGATTGTTGATTTTGAATCCCTTAGAGGTTTTATCATAAATCTTGGATATCAGAGAAGCATGCTACAATGATCCTACATTTCTTTAACTACATCAACTTCATCTTTTCTTTCCATTGATTTAATTTTCATTTTACTTATGGTGTGCTTCAAGGGCAAACAAACAAAATATGTGACTTGTATGTAGAATATGCAAGCAGGAGAATTTAAATATGATGTCCAACCAAATATCTATTGTAGAACAAATCTCTTGCAAAGACTATTGCGATTTGATGTATCGCTTTGGTCCGACTTTTATAGTAGATGATCTCTGTCAGAAGTAAATCATATGTTTAACTTTTGAGTAAAATGTCAAAAGTGACAAAAACATGTTTTTGTTGGTGAACCTGTGAATATTCAGCAGCTGCTTCATCCTGTTTTGGGGCATTGCTGAGAGTTTGTGGTGCACCCAATTTGAGAAATAATGAAGAAGTTGTGTTGAAGGAAAAATGTTACTGATGATAGTCATCTCTAAGATACTGTTTTGAGGTTCAGTTCCAGTGAACTCATAGATTGAAAAAGATTAAATGTAGGAAAGTGCACAGTCAGACAGGAAGGTATAAAGCAGGGGTGTCAACCTACAGTCTTTAAGAGCCGCTGCCTGCAGCTTTTAGATACAAAACGCTGGAATGAAATGGCTTAATTACCTTCTCCTTGTGTAGATCAGTTCTCCAGAGCCTTAATGACCTAATTATTCTGTTCAGGTCTGGTGCAACAGAGGCACATCTAAAAGTTGAGGACAGGAGTTTGACACCTGTGGTATTAAGCAGAAATGTGTTTTCTTTGTGTGGTTAGCTGAGTAAAAGAAGAAAGAACAAAAGAAAGTCTGCATCCTATCAATGATGACAAGTGACCAACATATTGTAAGTAAAAGCTTTTCTCTGGCATTCAAAAAGAAGATCAGTGTCATTATGTGCAATTTTCTGTATTTATGGAGTATACCACTGCATTCATATAGATTTGTTTTTATTTTACAGCTGTGACAAACTCCAAAATATTATTTTCTATAAAACAGCTACAGCTGACGTGATTCAAAATAAAGACTCAAACTATTCACATTTCAATTGAAATGAGATAATTAGTGGTGCAAAATTGCTATTAAATTCAAGATTTTGTGAAGTTAAGTTTATTATGTTAATGTTAATAAATCACACAAATATGAAGACACAAAAACTAAAAAGAAATTGAGAAATTAGGCTTGATCATAATAAAAATGAGAAAAGGTTAGAAAGTCAATAGAAATGTTTCTATTCAGATGCAAATGTAAAATTATATATTTATTTCAAACAGAACCCATATTTTTAGTTGTGAGAGCAAAAAGCATTCTAGGAAAAAACAAGGTTTTAATTTATTAGAGCACATCTGCATGATTGAACAGCTCTGGCTCCTTTTGTTTGCACGGCCTTCACTGCTAACCAGAAAGTCACTTTCCTCACTGTCCTCTCAACTTCTTTTTAGAATTTGCTGACTTACTTCACTTTCACATCCTGAGCAAAACCTCAAAATAACTCGAACCCAGTTGCTGTCTTGCTCTCTCGTCGTTGAACTGTTTCATGTTATTCATGTGCTATTTTCTCTCCCTCAGGTAGAAACGATGGGTACAGAGACCAGCTCGACCTTTCTGGATTCGGAGTTTCGCTACATGCTCTTCCCAGTAGTGTACAGCATCATCTTCGTTGTGGGCTTCTTCGCCAATCTTTATGTGCTGTTCGTCCTGCGGTGTCTCCGTGAGGCAAAGGCCATGGGAGAAATACGCATCTACATGACCAACCTGACCATCGCCGACCTCCTTTTTGTTTGTGCACTGCCCTTCTGGATTGGGTACTACAGGCGTAAGGGGGATTGGGTCTTCCAGGATTTCATGTGCCAGCTGGCGGGATCGTTATTTTTCATCAACAATTACGGCACCATCCTGTTCCTGGGAGCGATAAGCCTGAACCGGTACTGGGCGGTCTCTCGGCCTCTGGACGCAGCCTCGTCGGACCACAGGCGCCGTGGGATCATCGTATGCGTCGTAATCTGGGTGTTTACCATTTCATTGTCAATCCCCTACTTCACATCACCAGGTACCAACGACGATGGAAACGTGACTCGATGCTTCGAGGGGTACCACAATCAAACGGAGGATGAAAAGAGGAAAGTGGCAACTACGCATTTCATAATAATTGCCATGTTTTTTGTTGTGTTTTTTCTTGTTGTCGTGTGCAATTCCCTGATTGCCCGAAACCTGCTTTCTCAGAATACACTTCACTCAGAGGCTTTTTCTGACACAATCAAGTCCAACAGGACGCTTACCTCTACGTTCAAAAGGCCCAATAAGGCCAGAGGGGTGAAGAGGAGGGCTCTCCAGCTGCTCCTGGCGGTGGTGGGGGTGTTCGTGTTGTGCTTTATGCCCCACCACATCATCCAGGGCCCCTGGGCGCTGGCCGTGCTGGACATAAAGGAGGGCTGGGGTCACGTAAACTGGAGCCAGGACACACGGCAGGCGCTCAACGACGCCCATCAGATCACTTTGGTTCTGATGGGCCTCAACTGTATCCTGGATCCTGTGGTGTATTTCTTTGCCACGAGGAAGTTCAGGAGGTTCATTGTGGAGCACATCAAAAAGTTATCAAGAGGGGAGGCTTGTTCCCACTCGGCGAACATCCAACTATCCATGGACAGCAGGAACCACAGCCAGAGACTTCAGAGTATCCACCCACAGCCGGAAGAGGAATAACTCCATGATGGACACAAGAACACATGAGAACCGGTGTCACATACTCAACAGGACTTTACTGATTTTGTTTACCTTTCTGTTTTTTTTTTAATGTTTGCAATTTGTCCTTTTTTTATAGTTCCTTCACACCAAGCTTCATTTGACCAAAATCTGTTTTTCTACTTATTTTTTGGACATTTTCATATGATGTTTTGCCTCTGCCTTGTGTCTACTCATACTTTGGTGAAAAATGCAAGCTGATTGTGTTACTTCACTGCCAGGCACTGCACCTTGGACCACATTTGGGTTCGCTAAATGACTCTAGTCATTTAAAACAAACTGTAAAGCAACAATCGGATAACAGAAAATGCTCCTTGAATGTAATAAGCTGCTGTTTATTAATGACTTTTATTTAGACTTGTCGATCAACATATCTTATCTCTCTTTATTTTTTACTATTTTTAATCTTTTTTGTTCTTGTAACAAGCTGCAGGGAATAAACTTCCACTGAAATGGTTCAACCTTGAGTGCAGGCTAAGGTTTTCTACTTCCTTATTTAAGTTGATAGTGTTGTTCTGGTTTTACTATATCTTTTAAAAGCATTAAAACTCCTTGAATTTGTTGCATTATAATCATGAGATGTATTTTATTGGAATGCAGATGGCACAGATTGTTCTTGATTTCAGTCCCCTGTGTGGCAATGGTTTGTAGCAGCAGCTTTCACTCCAACTAGAACATTTGGGACAGAACATGGGACAGATGGTGGGACATCTAATAGACAACAAATACATTTTAAAGATTCACAAATGCTTTAAATAAGAATTTGACTCAACCAGATTTGTCTTTACCTTTCTTTGGAGCGTCCAAAGCGCTCAGTTTATTGCTAGATCTTTCCCAAAAGAACCAGCCCAGACCGGCAATGATGCCAATCAAGAACAAGATAGTAAAGGCAAAGGCTGCTTTTCCTAGCTGCTCTCCTGGGGAAACAAGATGGGGAATCAGATTGTCAACAGAGACAAAAAACTTTAATGGAAATCTGTAAAAAATTGAGTTAATTTCCAGAGAATTGGTGGATCTGTAAATAATGTTCTGGGAACAGGTGAGGGTTCTCTAGAAATCAGAAATCTGACTCAACTGAGAAGATGTTTTGAAATGCATTGTCATCATGCAAAATCAGGTAATAATAGAGAAAAGATTGTTCAAAAAGCAAACAAAAAAACCCAAAACAAAAACAACCGACCTGCTGTTGATATGGAGACGATGTACACAACGTGATTTTGGCTCACACACGCCACACTCCCAGATGTATTTTATTGGAATGCAGATGGCACAGATTGTTCTTGATTTCAGTCCCCTGTGTGGCAATGGTTTGTAGCAGCAGCTTTCACTCCAACTAGAACATTTCTGCTTCTTGCGAAACAGCCTCGAGAATAAAAGCCCCTGAAGAGGAAAAACAGCAGATGGAAATCTAAGAAAGGTGAAAGTAGTTTATGTGGTGCAATGAGGAGGAAGGGGTGACTGAACTCAGGGATTGTTTTAATAAAAATCCTAAAACCTATATCAATGATGCTTATATTCCCTTAAACCAAATGTCGTTTGCTGCGCAATTTATTTATGTAGAGTGTCATTTGTAAGAACAGCTGCACTGTTTGTGAAAAATCTGTAAAATTTGAAAAAGCGACAGTTGCTAGAGAGCGCACTGCAGCAGTTGAAGAATTTTGGTCATTGGATCACATTGTAAAACTGAAAACAGTCAAAAACTTACGTAAAACTTAAATCACGGTTTTAAAAAAACTGTGAAATAATTGTTTGAAGATAGCTGAATGCCTTGTGACTTGTATAAAAGTTAAATTGAGTTTCTAGGTTGATGTAGTGAGCTGTCAAAGTCTTTGCTGTGTTTTATGGAGCTCCAATGAATTTTAATGTTTCATTGGAGCCAAAATTTGCATAAGAGTTTAAAATTTTCAAAAAATATAAATGTTGAAATTACCAAAATATAGCAGAATGCATTCTCCCTTGATTTTTAGGCATGAGTCAATTTTCACATCTTAATTGGATTTCGGTCTGGACTTTGACTAGACCATTCTATCACCTAAAGTACTTTGATCTAAATTATCCATTTTTTGACTGGCTGTAGGTTTAGTGTCATATTTAGTTTCCTTTTGGGATTAATAAAATATTTTTGAATGGTCCAGATTTTTCTCTTCCCTCTGTTGCATTTTGCAGCATTTTGTATCTACCTCCAGCCATCTGGCCATTTCCATCCCCTCGGCATGATACTGCAACCACCACGTTTTGCTTTGGCTACGCTCAGTGTAGGTGGACCAACACATCTGTTTTGCAGTTGTGATGCACTCTTTCCGCTCCTTAACCTATTCTTGGTTTAAATTTCTTCACAACTTCCTCCTTGAGCTGGCTGTGGTTCCTTGGTCTTCATGATCGTGTTTGGTCTCACAGAGCAGCTGGACCTTTTACTAAATTACACTCAGATAGACTTTATTTATTGTACAATGACTTTTATAAGTGTGACTTAAGGCATGCTGTATGCTTCAGAGTTTGTCTCTAAGTATTTTGAAACCATCTCTCATTTCCCACCTGCCAGTGCTATTCATGTTCTGTGGCCTTAATGTGAAAACATGTGAAATGTTTTAAAGGTCATAAACATGTTTGTAAAACATTGTAGATTGGTAACATGCTAATAAAACTGTGCAAATTAACATCACACATGTTGTATTTAGTTGCTGCGTTCTGCAGTATTTCTGTTCTTCCTGGTAATGCAGAAGTTTTCTAAACAGGACATAAAAAAATGCATCTCTAGAAGAAACTAAGAGCCACTGCACCGAATCCCATTGAAAACCTGCTGGTTATTCCACCAAATATTGATTTCTGAGCTCTTCATGAGTTAAAACATTAGTGTTGTTTCTAAATGAACTTGTTTTCCTTGCATTATTTGAGGTCTGAAAGCTCTGCATCTTTTTTGTTATTTTGACCATTCCTAATTTTATTATTATGCTTTATTTTTTTATTTTAATTAGTTAGACCTCTGATCTTACCTGAGGCAGGTGAATAAGATACACAGCCTCCTCTGCAAAGCTTCACATGGTGCTTACTGTGGTTTAAGTCTCAAGCCTTTGACAATATTTTAAAAATCCATTCCTAAACTCTTTTACATGTAAGTGTGGAAAAAAGAAGCAAAAACAGAAGAAATCTGAAAGAAGCAACTTTTTTCAGAGCTCAAGATTGATCATAAACACGACAAACTGTGGCACCATTTAGCCCTTTTTAAGTACTGAAAGGTTTGTGTAGTGATTTTCTGGCCCAAATCCCTAACATACAAAAAAGGTTCATTAAAAATTTTTTTTTAATCATTTGAAATCTTTGTGTGATGTAATATTTAGAGTTAAATTACAGATGTTTCTTAAGTCAAACAAAGAAAGTTAGCTTGAAGATAACTGCACAGCTTACAAATATAAAATATGAAAGATAAAGATTAAGAAGAAATCCCCAAAACATTTTGACAACTTGGACAGAGACCACAGAAAGCTTTCACCGCATTGACATTGCAAAAAAAATATGTAAAAGTAGATTAAATCTAAAACACGGAGGTTCAGACAGCATTGCAGAGATGACCATAGACCAAATCAAACAATTATTTGACTCAACACCCACTCAGTTCACCATTTATGACAGAGAGGAGTAAAACTCTTCCCCTGTGAGGTTGGAAGGGTTGAGGTCACTATACAAGCTGAGTCCCGCTTGTATAGTTCATGTAGACATCCGCATCAGGTTCACTCGTCTGTGGCAAATTCCTGGAGAAAGAAAATGTTTATTAATCTTGTCATGTTGCACATTTTCACCCAGACAGATTCAAGAATGAAACTCACTTCGGGATTACTTCAGGTGGGACAGATGGTGGGACATCTAATAGACAACAAATACATTTTAAAGATTCACAAATGCTTTAAATAAGAATTTGACTCAACCAGATTTGTCTTTACCTTTCTTTGGAGTGTCCAAAGCGCTCAGTTTATTGCTAGATCTTTCCCAAAAGAACCAGCCCAGACCGGCAATGATGCCAATCAAGAACAAGATAGTAAAGGCAAAGGCTGCTTTTCCTAGCTGCTCCTGGGGAAACAAGATGGGGAATCAGATTGTCAACAGAGACAAAAAACTTTAATGGAAATCTGTAAAAAATTGAGTTAATTTCCAGAGAATTGGTGGATCTGTAAATAATGTTCTGGGAACAGGTGAGGGTTCTCTAGAAATCAGAAATCTGACTCAACTGAGAAGATGTTTTGAAATGCATTGTCATCATGCAAAATCAGGTAATAATAGAGAAAAGATTGTTCTAGCAAACAAAAAAACCCAAACAAAAAAACAACCGACCTGCTGTTGATATGGAGACGATGTACACAACGTGATTTTGGCTCACACACGCCACACTCCCAGCATTGCGGATTTCACACCTGTACATCCCAGTTTGTTTGGGCTCGGTGAGAACCAGTACATGACCTGAACCCACATTTTCCCAGCTCTCATTTTGAAGATGAGACCTGGACCAGCTTATGTTTTGTGATGGGATTATTGTTTGACAGCGTAGCTCGACTGTTTGACCTGCAGCAACTGGGTAATCTGGTGTGGCCACAAGATGCGGGCAATTCAGTGGTATATTTGTTTTCGGTGGTATTTCTGTGGTGGAAAGATGCAAAAGAAGATAAGAAATATCAAAAAATTTCTTACAAATATTATAGCAAAGCAGTGTTTTTTTTTGTTTGTCGCTTTTAGTTTTACTACATACAGTTTAGAGATTCATGATCTGTCATAATCTTATTTTAGAATGAATATTTCACACATATATGGTAACTGCACTGCATCATTTTCCTATATAATCTTTAACTAGCACTATGTTTAATAGGTCTTAATGGAAAATATCAGACAACATGAAGAGTCTATTCAGGTCTAGATCAAGAGATTATGGTGACAAGTCGGGTTTTCTCTTTATTAACACTTTCTTCATATGCTTAAACAAACTAAAACAAATCTATCTTGTGTTTTCTGGTTCTGAAGGTGATCATACTGAAAACAGAAATCTCAGGAAGAGATGTCGGGACGAATTCTCCAATCAGCTGACACCCAATACAGCCGAAACAAGAATAAATCTGGCTGTTTATTAGACTGAATAAGTTTCAAAAACATCAACAATATAACTCTCCTTTTCAAAGATGTTCCAATAGGAAGTAATAGTAGCTAATAACTTCACAATATATTACAAATTTATTGTTATTAGGGTAATTGTATGCAATATAAATTAAAAAAAGAACTGTTTTGTTTGAGAAAAATAGCAAATAATCGATGTTTATATTGACAATTAGAAAAGTACAAAAAAGTTGTTTCTATGCCAAAACAGTAAATATGGTCACGCAAAACCATGCTGTTGTCTGTGATGAGGTCAAAGCAGAAGTATGCTAACACTGTTTAGTGAAGTTGATTTAATTATTGATTTATTGCACCATATCATCACTACAACTTCCAACATTATTGCATGTTTTATTAATATTGCCCAGCCTGGTTAATAAATCATATTTAAAGTCAACTCCGGTTATCTTAAAGCTTTCTGACTCACAATTCATTACCTATGCTAATGGCAATTCATTAAGCTACTGCTAACTGCTAAGCTACTGCTAAGCTACTGCTAAGCTACTGCTAGCGTCTTGAATGAAGCAATACAGAGCTGCTGACAGCAATACTTGTGCCCTTTCATTTTCTCCCAGCTGCGTCGCTTCATTTTATTTCTGCTTACAACGTTTTGAAGAAAGTTGTAGTTTGCACAAATAAGTTTAGGAAACTGGAAACTTCCAGAAGTATTCAGGATTTATATTAATAAAAATATGTGCTAAAAGCACACAATTTTCAGAAATTAAATTTTTTCTCTTCAAACTTAAGCATTATTCTACGCCCAGTTTTCTTTTGCCCCAAAACAGATTCCATATTTTTTTCATTTGTCCATAAAAGGTGAACAATCTAGGCCTACGAATCAAATGTTTAAACTTCAGCTTTACCTTTACAAAGCTAACTCTGTCTTTTAAATCAACAAAGAAAAATCCAGGTGTGTATTACCTTTTGTCGAAGTCATCGGGTGGGGTGCAGTTGTGGATGAATTAGAAGGCAGGGATTTCACTGCAGACATTTCAAAAAAGAGATTTTAAAAACCATCAGAAACAGCTGCTCTCACTTTCTGCCCTGGGACATTTTACTTACCTGTGCTTGCACACAGGGACAAAACAAGAAAGCAAAGAAACATGTTGTATGTGGTGAATCTCCTCCTGTTACGTCTGTGTGTGATTCTCAAAGCTAATTTATTGTTCAACTCCAAACTCAGGAGGAAGTATGAGACATGGAAACTGTAGGAACAGAAGTCTCAACTTCCCTTCATAAAAAATGTACAAAACAATGCAATGATTGATCACACAAGCTTCTACAAAGGGAGAAAAAAAGAAACGTAGCACGCTTTGTTTTCCACAGCATCAGCACAGAAAGTCAGCAGAGGTTTTATAAAACATGATTTGGTTGGAAAAAAGTTTCTAACATTTAAAATCTGCCACTCAGTTATAACCTGCAGGAAGAACAGTGTTTTTTTTTTCTAACTAGCTTTTATTGGATTTAAAAAAAAAAAAAAAAAAAAAAAAAACAAAGCTGGCAGGCAAGTCTATCAGAAGCACAACACGTTTGGTCTCAGAGTTTCATATCTCCGACAGAAGTCCCCTTCAGGCTCAGCTTGAGATGGCAGCTCAGACTGGAGCAGGTCGGTAGGCAGATTAGATTGCTGACCTGAGGGAGTCGCTCACTGGCTGCCAGGAGGAGTAACTGGATTTAAACCGTTCTGCACAAAACAAGGAAACCTGGTTCAGAATATTCAGCAACCTTGTCTGACTGTCAGCATTTTAGTTGAGTATCTTCTCAACATCTGTCAAATAAAAGTTTCTGCCCCTTTTTTTGCTGCCAAGACTCTTGAGTATTTTAGTTCACCAAACTAGCTTTTATTTTAAACAAAGATCTTTAAAATTAGACTTTGCAATTTCGATGCCTTGAAATTGGGCCTCTGTCTCTTTAAGAAGCTCCTGCTCATTCTGATAATCTGCCTTCAACAGCAGTTCTTAACAGCATTGCACTGAGGAGTAGTTCTTATAATGCTCTCAGAAGACGTGTAGTTCCACCAGTTGTTTACCTATTGATGCTGCCACTAGTCTTAAGGAACTGAAAAGAGAAGACAGCTCTGTGGGGCAGAAACTCAGCTGGGTCGCTGCTCTGTGGAGGAAATTTGTTCGGCAGTCCTCGAGGCTTCCGCAGCACGATCAAGTGATTTCTTCAACATGCATGAAAGAATCTAAGCAGCATCATGGCAAAACGCTCAAAAAGTTCCTTATCTACTAACCCAAGCAGTCTTGTTTTCCAACATGAAACTAAACAAACTAAACTAAAACGTCTCAAAACTTAAAGAAATGTAACAGCGGATGAAAAAAAATAATTCGCTGACATCTATCAGTCTGGAAAGGGCCACAAAATCCCTTTTTAAGGGCTTTTCACCCTTCAACCACTCGTCCATGAGGTTACAAAAGTTGTTTTTCCATTGTCAAGCTGGTTAATGTCTGGTTCGGCTCTAACCAAGAGGTTTCTGTCTCCATCAGCAGCGAGTGTGGGTGTGAACATACGCAGGAAAGTGAATCATTTGTTGAGAAAGGGCTAAAATGAGCCAGACTTTCAAATTCAGAATGATGTTGCTGAAACCATGGATTCTGTTCTCTAACTGAATATTTGGGGCCTTCAGCAGGACAAAATATTAATTTTATAAAATCACAAATATATTTTATTGAAGATAACATGTATCTAAAATTATTCAACATCTTAAATGAAATGGTGACGGTAACATTTCTCTCTGAGAAAGTGAAGAATTAAGTAAAAGTACATAAATGTGACAATAAGCATAATTTGCAGTGTAACTGGGTTGTAACTACTGAGGTGTTTTTGCAGATACAGTTACTATGTGACATTGTGATGTTCCTATAATAAAGGAAGTGGTTTCTCTTGCATTAGTAAAGTGTTGCTAAAACACACTGAGTGATACTGTCCTAAGTGAAAAGCAGTTTCACAACACATAGTAGAAATAAACTTGAGTGACATGGTAGGAAAAGCTGCAGCAGTAAATAACATTTAAGGCAATCACTTTGCATGAGACTCTGAGGTCTGTTACACGTCTCTATGATTCATTTCTAAACATCATAAGTAGGTTAAAGTTATAAAGAACAGGCCATTAGAAGCTGCACCAATTCTTGTGCTCTCTGAGCTACTATTGCTGCGCATGTGGGTGAATTTTGGTTTTGTTCAGTGGAAAACAACAGATAAATAACTCTCAGACCACATCAGAGAGTTTTGTTGTAAATCGTTTTTTACTCACAGCTTCTTATGTTCTGTGAGACCAAAACTTATCACTGCATTTTTAAAGAACCTCCAGGCTTTTTATATCTTGTGTTGTTTTTAAGAGGGTGCAGATTTTTCTATTTAACTGTATTTAATATCACTCAGAAAAATTATAGGTTACAATTGTATGGAAGAAGATTAAGGCCAATGGCAAAGAAAATTCTGACTTTTATCTCAAAATTTTGATGTTTTTTCTCAGAATTTTTAATTTTTTTCTCAGAGATCGTGTTCCTTAGTCTCTTTCTTTGGTTTGATGCGTCTTGTTTGTCTTTTACTTTAGTTCAGTCCTTCTTAATGTTCTAAAAAGTAAGAAACCCATGTATAATTTTCCTTCCTCGCTGCAGATATGGATTACTTTCTTTCGGTCTGTCTCATAAAATTCACATTTAAATTACTTTAAAATCTGCAGATATTTTTGCGATGCACTGTATTTTTAGGTGTGGCAGTGAGCTTCAACTTGTTTTGGGGAAGTTTTGAATGCAGATGTTGCTTCCTGTAAAAGAAAAAAAAAGTTTCCATTGCCTTTGTTGGTCATAGTTTGAACATCTCTTGATGACAACACCCACAGTTCCCTTATTGCTGAAGAACAGGACTAAACTGTGATCATGCAGTCACTTCCTGTTGACCAAGGAAGAAAAAAAAGACCTACAATGTTAATGTAAGAAAGAAATATCTTAGATGTTAAAGCTGCGGAATGTAACTTTTATAAAGAATATGTTTTTTAGATATTTGTTAAAACTGTCATCAGGATAAGATTGATCCTCTCCTCTTCCTCCCTGAGTTGCTATTGCCATTTGAAGAAATGCACAAAAACAACCAATCAGAAGCAGGAGTAGGGTCTTGGTGCTGTCAATCACACTCATGTACTCACCACTAAATGTGCTAATAACAGCAAGGGGGGTGGGGGAGAAAGGGGATGAGCAGCGCCACACTATATTGTGACCGACAGCACAAGCTGGCCAGCTGGCCAGACGGAGGGAGAAGGCAGAGGATCTCAATTTTTCCAAAGATTATCAATCTCATACCGTACAGTCATGTCATAGTGACAAAAAATACATTTTCAGTAAAAGTTCCTGTAGCTTTGATCATTAAACTAAAATGTATTGAAGTGAGAGAAAGATCTACCTGTGCTGGTTAACATATGCAACACTGAACAGGTGAGCAGGGACATTACAGTGTAACTGAAGCTGTGTGCACCACAGGTGAGAATGGAACCACGTTGTTTCTGAGAGAAAGATAAATGGTAATGCTGTATAATTATCCACTCTCATGAGTGTGCACATCAGAGTGTGTATCCCTGATCGTGTATTTTAATCCCGAGTCATTATTCTTCATTATTCCTCCATTATTCATCACTCATTCATTATTCTGGCTGTTCTGCAGGCTGCATAGATGTCTGTTGGTTATCGCCGCAGAAACCGCTGCAGCCCTCCTTCCAGTAAAATATCGAGGTCAGGCTTTTCTCACTCACTCATTTTGAGATCTTGATCTCTGCTTCTCATATTTGATCAAATGAAAAAGAATAAAAAAATTTTTTGTCATGCCTGACCACGTCTATGGGAATTTTGTGGTTATTAATCTCCAGAGGGCAGCATTGACCCAGTAGATGTAAAACCAATGTCTGTGTAGCTTCTCCTCAGGGTAGGCAGAATTTAAAAAGCGGTAGTGAGGAAGTCATCTCCTCTGCATTATGCAGTTTGAGTCATTATTTCACTATTTGCACTATTTTGCATAGAAATAGAAAAAGCCACCAACACAGAAGACTACATTCTTATTGGTATACAACAAAAATGTGAAATATGAATAATAACAGCACTTTAGAGTTTTAAACTGACTTCTGATTTAGTAACTGGGTCAGGCTTGCCTGCTTACAAACAACATTTCTGGCCAAACTCTGAGATCAGAGCTTTTTAAGATTGTACTCTTTTGTCACTAATTTGGCAACACGTTTAGAGTAATTGTCCATTTGCAAAGCCAAGATTTAACTTGGTCTTGAGTTCTTACTTTAATATTTCCAGATATCAATGTTCTTTCTTAATGATTGTCATTTTCAACCTTTTAATGTGCTATTTTTTATGTTCTTTTACGAGTAATAGTTTCGTCTCTAAGCTCCACCAGTTCTATTTCAGTTCTGGGGTTAATGTACGAAAAGACGCAGATCTAGAAATCCCAGCACAGCTCCAGCATGTTTGGTCAGTTGGGTTTACCACTGTATGTGATCTGCAATGGCTACTGGAAAAGACAAGTGTTTTATTATTGACTTTGACATCCAGAAACTACTTTCTGCATTGTTGTTCGTGGTGCTGATTGTTGTTACTTATGATGTTGAAAGATGTAGAAGTGTAAATGTTGAGTTGGGGGGCGTGGCCTGCAGCTGTTCGTTTGGATTTAAGGTGGCCAGAAGCCCTAAAACAACTCATTCAGAACTGACTTAACTAATCTGTGAAAAACGTATGTTTTGTATAACCCATAGATTTATACAAGCCTGCTCAAAGAAGCATCATAGCTCCTCTTTGAAGAACAGAGGCCAATTTTGAGGAACCAAATTACAAAGTCAAAGTTATTTTTGGAAATATACATAATTTTTTCTTGATTGTGCTATAAAATGGTAGTATGTGCCTGCAAACACATAATACCACGTCTTAAAATAAATGAACATGGCACCTGGAGGTATCTGGAAATTTTCCACCATTCTCCTGCCGACATCTTGGCTGATTTATTTTAGTTTTTATTTCTGTGTGAGGACAGAAAAGCAGTGAGTTGGAGGTGTTTTTTTTTTCATTGCACTTGTTCAAGTCTGCATCTCAGTGAGGATTTTTGACAGTACAAAATCAACCACTGGATGGTGCTAAGTTTCCACAATTTGAGTGACTGCATAAATGCCTGCAAAGCCCCATTTGTAGTCTTTTATCATGTGCTGTATGTATATTACACAAAATTATGAATTTTTTAGTTCGTTTTCCGGAAGAAGTCAAGAATAGAAATTCCTCATGGATAATAAACAGATGCCACCTTGCAGTCTCCTCTAAAGAGACTATTTTAATCCACACGTATCAACACACACATAGATGCATTTATGGATTTATTCTATATATTTCAGATTCATTGGTTCGGTTCCTTTAAATGAACTCCTCATGCAGCTGCTTTCAGTGTCTCTGTGAAAGCGCTTGGCTGTGGGCTGTTTTTTTGTTCACACTTGAATTGCTGCTTCCCTCCTCTGGTGCCTTCAGTTTGTCTGCGTCTTCTGAACATTCGCCCTGTGGGGAGCAGCAGCAGTCACTTCATTACAAGGGAAAATGCATTATAATGTTGTTGAGCGGCGAGAGCGCGACGTACAGTCAGAGATTTCCTTTTGGAGACAGTTGCTCTTGATGACTCAAATGAAATATGAAAGCAGCGAGTGTGTGTGTGTGTGTGTGATTGAGGGTGCAGTCATCCCTGCGTCGTGCGCTGATGGATAACTTTCCTCCCTCCTCTTGCCACACGTTGGTTGTCATGCTGGTGATGAGTGACTTCCTCCTGCCTTTCTGGCGGGTGGTGGGATGTCACAGTCTTACAGGCAGCTGCCAACATGCAACCCCCCTTCAACCCATTCACCCTTCCAGTTCAAATGAGTTACTGACAGTTTAGTAATTCCTCTCACAAAGCAGTATTTTATATCAAAATATGGTTTCCCTTTTGCACCTTGCTTTAGAAATAGAGGAAAACCAGTAGCTACAAGAGTTATTATAACAACATACGTGGAAACAACAGAGTACAGACGGCGCTGAGCTCCAGATGGGCGCTTCCTGTGCCAGGCAGGAAATGGCACCGAGCTCCCTCGCCATCATTTTTCATTTTAGCAGAGAACAGAGATGATCATCACTTCATCCCAGCCGCATCCATTTCCCCTGAATGCATGAGCTGCAAATTCATTTCTTTTTGTTCTTCTTTCTCTGTGTGCGTCCCAACCGAGTTGACGAGAAGCAGACGGATGATCTGACTTCAATTCAAGCGGCCGCTCGGCTCTCTGGTGGTGTTTCTGAAAAAGGAACAAAAAAGAGGATTAGATTGTGATTTGACCAACCAAAAAAGAGCTATCGTCAACTGAAAAACACAAACACAATCACATTTAGAAGTTTACATACATTTATTCCTGTAAGGAGTTTGACAAAAATCCTTGAAAGTGGGATTGAAAGACTTTTTTTTTTGCTGCTTTCTGGAGAAGGTCTGGAGGGGGAGTGAACCCATCATCTGACTAAAATAGTATCAACTGGTTTGTGAAAGGGTAAACTACTGATGAGGCTCAAGTGTGATGTGTCCAGCTGACTGAATTTAATGGAAAAAGACAGAAAGTCAATTTTGGCACTTATTTCCTGACATAAATGTACACTTTTCCTCAGACAGAACTGATAAATGGGCTTCAGGTGCATATTTTTTCTTCAGAAGTCACTTATGTGTAACACTTTATTTATGCTGAAAAGTTTGGTTACTTGCACACACATAGCTGGGACTATTAGGAATATTGTACACATGGTACAATCTGAATATTAAATGGGGATTCTGACACATTGCTAGGAAGTTTTCACATCTTCATTAACATCTGATAAACCCTTTTCTGTACCTGAAGGTTTCTAGTGGCGTATAGCAACAGTATTAGGGTTGTGTGCGTGTGTGCGTGTGTGAGTGGCCGTGTGTGTGTGTGTGTGTAGGTATTTTGCTGTCTTGTGCAGATGTCCTGTGTGGGCCCTGTGTAGGAACAGATGTCACAAATGCTGATACTTTCCCTGTGCTGAGCGGGAACAAATTACAGCCCCCATCCCAACATACGCACACCCACACACACGCGTATGCGCACACAGCAAACATAACCTTCAGATTACACACGGCCCCTATCAGAGGAAGCAGCCTGGATTTGCAAGATGTAAATACTGAGAGGGTAATCCAGCACAGGGCACAGAGGTGAGTGTGTGAGGGGAATGGTTTAACGTGGGCACCAGATGGTGTGTGTGTGTTCTTGAGAGGGAATTTTAGGCGCTGACATTGGGATTATGATGGTCTGTTTCTAAAGTGATGCAGATGGACCTGCAGATTTATTTATATTTTCTTCCCACATAAGAATCACATGGATTCCCCCCACCCTCCACAAAATATAACAAATATATTTTCAGTCCCTTATTCATTCTTCCTAATGGCTGCTGCTCTCAAAATCGACTTTTTTGAGCTTTACATCATATTTTGTTATTCCTTCATTGTGAACATATCTGTAGTGTTACCTTGCATGTTAGACAAACCTTTCAACCTCCCCCACTAAGCTCCTTCAGACTAGTCAACAGCAACTAACAAACACCTGTTGGAACGGCACATCAACTCAGCTCATTATATAAGTCACTTTTCAGTGCAACACCAATTAAAACATTGTTAAAGGGTTTATAGAGTAGAGATATTTTCATAATTTCCAAAAATTATGAAATAGCAGAAGTTTCAAAGAATTTAGAGACAGAGGCCCAATTTCAAAGTTGAATTTAGTTTCAGTTATATTTGATATATAGCATTTTTAATACTGAAGGTTACATAGTTACTTGATTGTGCTCTAAAATCCCAAAATATGTCTAGAAAATACATGATAATGTCCCTTCAAAGACTTTTAAAAGCATAAGCTGTTTTACTACAACATTTTTATCAGATTTGCTTTTTTGTAAAATAAAACAACATTGTGCATCATTTTCCCATCATGACCCTTTGCAGCTTTCTTGCAGACCCAGCGACATGGGGATTGTTCTGTTGTTTGCTGTAATTAGCTACAAGCACTCGGCATGCTGATGTGAGTGAATTATCTGGTCATTATTGTGTTAATGTTTAAATCATAGATGGTCCTATTGTATACCACATGCACGTTTTTCATCGTATATGAAGCACTAAGTATCCAGTAGAGTGAACTATGGAAAAAATCAATAACAAATAAGTGAGCAATTTAATTTTTGGCTTTTGGATTAACGGTTAATATTCAGATTTCTTTAGATTTTCATTGTGCAGATGGACATTGTTTAGTGTGAGTGTTTAGTATCAGCGATCTCCCCCCTAATACATTGCTAACTTTCCATGCTTGTTTTTTTCAATTAAGTCAGAATATAAACAGTGCATTTATAAGTCCTCTTGAAGTGCAGTTATTACTTTGGAAAGGTAGAATTTCTCCTCTAGACTGAAATTGAGAGATTTTTCATAACCTATGAGTCTGCCTGAGTTATGAACACTAACATCTTTTATAATACCTGACATTCACTACGGAAATCAGTCAGTAAGAGAAAAGTTCTTCAATGAAAAGCTTCCCTCACTTTTCAGCACTCAGAGGTCACAAAATGATAGAGCCGGCATGCTAGGGTGCATCTTCCCATCCGGAGAACATTTTCTCCTTTTTCTCCCTCACGGTCCCCTCCGTCTTCCTCCATCGCCATCCCTCCCACCCTTTTTGTCCTTGCCATAATTTCATCTCTTTGCACGTCATTAGCAAGCCGGCACCTAATGAATTTCTTATCTCCCTGAATTCAGTGGCTGTTTTGATAACGCTTATTGTTTTCGGTTTGACTATTCCCCGTGTTGGAGGCAGTGGTGTGTACAAGTGCAAAAATAGTGGCGAGGGAAGGAAAAGAGACAGATGTTTAGAGGCAGAAGGTAAAAGGAAGCTCTTACCAATGGTGGCATTTTGGTAGCACAGAAACAAAAAATGTTAAATGTCTGCACATGTGAGTGCAATAAAATGTGTTTATAAGTGGTTAGAGCGGGTGGCAGTACTCTGGGAGGGATAGTACATGGAGTGCCATCAAGAAGAACAGGTGGTGCAGATGACAGACAAGAGGCGAAAACGGGCAACGTTGATCCAGCCATTTTTAAATAAATAGAGAAAAAAAGAAAATGCAAATGAAACCGAGAACTGAAACAAGGACTGAATGAAGAAGGAAGTCAGAGATGATGAAACGGGAAGAGAATGCGGGTTGGAGGCAGAACGAAGGACAGAGTCGAGGCAGATGGGAGTGTTCTGGTTCGCTACTAATGTTTCTCACAAGAATTAAAGTCCATGATGAGGTTTGCAGACACACACACCAAGTTACACACATCCATGCACTGTGTCAGCTGATGGTAGTTGTTACCTTGGACCCTTGTAAACATCTGAAGCCCCCAACTGGCTTTCTCTCTGCAGTACTTAGTAACTTAGTGACCCGTGCACCCCCCAAACACATGGGCATCGGCCTCTGTGGCACCGCACGGCTGATCTGAAGTGTCACCCTGCTAAATACACACACATACACACACACACGTTGCTTGTTGTATGTGTTAAGCTCATTCCTCTGACACCTCTGCTGATAAGAGAACGCATGAAGGGTGCTATATACAGAAGAGATGGAGAAGGGAAAAGGGACACAGAGCTAAAACCAAGTGTCACATTATCAACATGGCTGTTGTGTTGTTTTCAATCTGTTGTGCACTGAATTTTAGAAGTAATGAGTTGGTGCTACTGCGGCTTGAGGAATTTGTGACACTGTCTGCAGTGTCAAGCATAGTTTGTGACACTGTCTGCAGTGTCAAGCATAGTTAGTAGAACTCTTGTTCATTTTCCCAGAATGTTTGGTTCGTTTGGAGAGATGTGGATGCGGAATCAAGTTCTGGTCTGCCTAAAAACCTCAGTCTTGGTTCGGTTGACGTGAACTCTGGAATGGTTATAATGCAGACCACTTCAATAGCAGGAAGCATTGTAAACCACAGGGTATTCTGGGTAAATACAACCAAAACAAACACCTGAGACAAGCGCTACTGTAAGAAATGGCTCATGATGTTTTACCACCGACAAAAGAGAAATCCTACAATTGCTAAAATCTCATGACACTCAATTTTTGTTTACATTTCTGAAGAAAGAAGTTGCGGCCGTTGTCTTGTTCAGAGGTTTTCATAGAATGTTCTTCAGTGGTTCTCGGTGCAGCGCCACCACAGGCCAGGAGGGGAACAGGTCTTTCAAAGCATGTGAAAGCAAACCGCATCAACTGAAAATGTAACAAATGCTGCAACTTTGGTCCCCAATAGAAGAGATTCTATTGGGTTATCAGATGTAAAAACACCCTAAGATGCAGTTTTGATTCATTCTGAGAACCGAGGGATTGAACTATGCAAAAGCCTGAGCATATTTAGACCCTGACCAGTCAACTTATTTCCTGTTCAAGTGCTTGTTGTTACAAACAGTGACCCAGACAGTTACGTGGCAGCTACTTGATGCATTTAGGCATCTGGATAGGGATAAACTATTGTCGAGGTTTGGATTTTTATCCGAATGAGTAGCATTCAGATAAAAATCTCTTTTTTACATGTCGGAGGAGAGTGGGAAGTCTGGTCTGAGATTATAGCAAGGCAGCTTGTGACCGAGAGTAAAAACTCAAAAACATCTGATCTAAATGATTCAGCACTTTCCATTTCCACTTCTGACATAAGCCGAACTGTTAAAATAGCCACTGCTGAAACTTGATATGAAATCCAGTTGAGAAATTCGACCCACGCTGTGTTCCTGTTATTCTTCATTCAGCATAATTTCCATATAACTGCATGAATTAATCTGTGGTGCACTAAACCTACTGTGACTGTTTGGGATGAAAACACTTTTGCAGAGTTACACGTTGGAGCACTTACAGGGCCTCTGCACTCCATTTTGTAAAAACAAATTCGAGCTACAATGAGGTAGAAATGGTTATGCTTAACTAAATGCAGAAACCCTGTTTTCACCAATGGTACTAACTTATGTCTAATTTTTTTATTCATGTCTTTTTAGCTGTCTCTTTCTGTCTTATTTATGTTCACATTTGTGGTTTACACTCTTCTTTTCATCTCCTTCTCTCACATTGAATCCAAAATATAATTCATCCTCTTCCTTGAATCGATGTTCAATTTTAAAACTCAGTGTTTTATCATGTCATGAATGGTCCATAAAGACTATACAATTTGTAAGTCTGCTTGTTTTTATTTGTAAAATTTTATTCATTATGTTAAATCTAAAATTCTTTCATTTAGATCCACGTAATACAAGCTGAGTCTGAATTTGTTGTCTTCACCCAACTGAGCTTTGAAGCAGCACAATTTATACTGTATTCAAAGCACCATATAAATGTGTGTATGAAAAACCAGATTTAATCTCACATTTATAAAATCTGCAATTTTATGCTGCACAAACTAAAAAATAATTAAGTCGTTCACCATGCGGCTCTGCACCAGCAGCTGACACAGCCATTGTACAAGAAGCAGCGAGTCGACACAAGGACCCAGAAGCTTCATTAGGCTCTCAGTCTCATTGCTGGACATGCAGCCAGAAAGCCGCCACCGCGTTGTTCGGCTGCCAATTGTCCACATGTCCTGCACAGGGATGAAGTGGGCGCGGCCTGCTGAGAGACTCAGAACAGCCTCAGCAGGAACATCAGGAGCGCAGCACGGCCCGCTGTCCCCACACATATGGCCCTGTTTTTCAGCTTTTGGATGCACATACCAAAAATTAGAGAGCAATGGGAGTGTATAGAGTGACAGCATGACTGAAGTTCTACAAAAGGATGGACTCATAGACGGAAGCCCAGGCAGATAGAGACAGAAAACAGAGTTACAAATATTGAATAATTGAAGGAGATAAAGAGAAGAGGGTTGAGAGGGTGTGAAATGGGTGAAGGGCGAGCTTGATTTGTTTTTCAGCAGTGTCATGCTGTCACAGAAATGTGTTTACCAGCCCCTACTTTGCCATTAGTGACACTTGGGCGCTCCTGTAGACGAAACCAAATAGGCTGATAACTGCCTCATGTATCCTCCAAATATCCCTATAGCTCTCCATCTGTTGGGCTGCATTTCACCGTATGTCTCCTCTCTCCATCCATCCCCTCTCTCTGCCTACCTCTGTGCTCTTCTGCTTTTTGCTTCTGTTTCTTCTTTTGTGCTAAATCTTCCTTCAAGTTTGAACAGCTGCCTGTCGCCACGGTAGAAAAGGAAAGCTGGATAAAGATAAGGAATATGAAAGATTTGCAGTTTAGATTTGCAGGACACAGAGATGTTGCAATATTTCCGTGCTGGGAGCCATGCGACGAGGGTGGGTAAAAGCTGAAGGAGCAACTGATTTATTATTGCGGTTTATAAGGTGCATCAACGTATATTGATGCAAGTAATTAAATCAGCATTATAATCTACCACATAATCAATCAAAATGTTCCCAGACAAACTTCTTTCCTCCTGGTTCAGTGATCGTTAAATAGGAAAACATTTCTGAATAACAAATGAAGGTGCAAAAATATTATTTCTACTGAGTAAACGTTTGACTTTTATTAATGCAACAGAGTACTAGGGTCATACTGAGAAAAAAAAGAAAATATAAAGTTACCAGAATAAAGTCATAATATCAGGAGAATCAACTCGTAGAAGACTACAAAGTACATCAAACTTTTATTCTTGAACCAGGCTGCTTTCATCTCTCTTGCTTCCATCAGTCTGTGCACAGATCTCACTTTAAAAAATCTCTTCGTCTGTTGCATTTTATGCCATTTAAGCACCTCCCAAGGCTATTCTGTATCTGTACCAGGCTGGCGATTCATTTTCTGCCCAAATTTACCTCTAGGAGACTGGAGCTCAAATTAGAACTTTTTCTTCTGAACCTTAATGGAGTCTTTTCACTGTTGTTAAATTTTGATGGGAGTCTAAACATTACAGCACACATTACTGCATGTTGCAGGTGTACAGATCACAATAGGCAGGTATGTGAAGAAGTACAGTAATAAGCATGTTTACTTCATGCAAATTTGCCAGTTGTGACAACATTCTTCTATGTGCGCATCGACAAAATTTGTATAATTACTCCAAGAATTAAATTTTGAGATATTTTTCAGACTTCCTGTGGTGTAACTGAGCAAAGAGGTTCAGTACTGCATACCACAACAGATACGGAGACTTTTGTGCAACTTAATAAAACTTTTCTAATTGAGACTTAAAGGCACTATGTGAAGTTCATCAACTCAATTTAAAGGGTAAATTTAAGTTTTTTCATTTGAGAATAGGTAAATAATTTAGTACTACTAATTTTTTTTTAACCAAACTAAAAAGATATTCTTTAATGAGATGATGTTGATATTTTATGTTAGAAACATGGTGAACCTCATGTTATCATCACATTATACAATATTATACAGTCTGGATATGAAACTAAAATAAACCTCGACTCATTCAAAGGCACAGAACCAGCCTGACTGGCTGCTTCTCTGCTGCTTTAAAATGGTTTTAGTCCCATTCAGATGCCAGACCTGATGCAAAGTGGTAGAAAGACTTGAATGTTGATTATTTCTGCAAGTTTTGCCACTTCCATGGTAACATTGAGGAAAGCAGGCTGGACATGTTCAGCAGAAGCAGGCTGGACATGTTCAGCAGAAGATCAGGAACTGGAGTGGGAAAAATTAGAAGTGATGCTATGCATTATATTTTCCACAAGTTTTGCAAACCTGCTTTACTTCTGCACCAGATTCATGACCCAGATTGCCTTAAGTACACGCAAACATGCCCATGAAGTCTTGCAGATGAAAACTAATTATAGCTATTTTTATATGCATTTGCAGTTTTTCTCTTTTTAACCACAAACTGCAGTAGAAGAGACAGAAAAACATTTTCCTGAACAGACAGATTCCATTACTGACAAGATACTCAATGCTGTAAAAACAACCTCTGACTTTATCAGGACAGAGGAACATTCAGGTTTGCATTTCTAAATTAGGAAACTATGTGGATGTTTTTAATAGACTGCTGCAGATATTTAAAATGGTAAAATGTTTCAGCCCTGATTGTAAAATTGTTTCACATGGAAATTTGTATAAAAATAACTACCTGTCATTGTCGCTCAGTGAACTCATCCTCCCTGTCTCCACCGGTAGTATTGGGTCAGTTTTAACCTCGACTGGTAAGTGAGCAGACTCAACCTAACGCCAGTTCAGTAAAGTCAGCACCATATCAGGCTTTTATTTATTTATTTATTTTAATAACAATTACTCTGAGATTTCAGCACAGTGTATTTTTTCCGCATAACTTCTGCAATGCAAATAGCTCTGTTATTCTAGAACTATCAAAAACCAAGACTCACAAAGTATTGCATTTGTATATACTTAATGTATACATATAGGTAAAACTATACAAATGTTTTTTTTCTGTTGCTGCTGTTGATGCACATAAATCAAGTACATGCTTGCATTTGCGTGGCATCTTGGGGGCTGTCAGGATGTTGGTGGGTTTAGTCAGGAGAAGTTTGAGCGGGAAGCTGTTGGAGGTAATCTTTTGGCCTGCAGCTGATAACAGCTTTCCACCTGGAGCCTCTTCACAAACGCCTGGACCACCATCAATCAACCAAATGTCCTCTAGAGGGAAAGGGAGAGAGCGAAAAGAAAGTATTTGAAGTTTGGAGACGAGGAATGTGGCAATGTGGAGCTGATTAAGACCCACTTCTACGGCTGTGTGTGCAATTTCAAACAGCATAAGAAGGGAAAATGTTTAATGTTTTCAGATTATCACACTTCTGCACAAGTTTTTCTTCCTTGCAAGCGGTTGAAAATAACATGGGAACGTCAATCTGGGAAGCTACAGACATATCCAAAAGCTTTAGTTTAAATATGAAAAGATTGATCAAATATATATATATAGAATCCTTGAACACAGAAATATGGTATCTTGTCAGAATGATTCTCAAAAACCTTTACAGATATACAAGTGTATATATGTTGCTATTAATTAATAGATAAATAGATACTGACTGATAAGATGAAGTTGGTCAAAATTAATTTTTAAAAAGAAATGCATAACACTTCAATGTTAGAAACAAAGAAAAAGTCATTTCGAAAATCTTTGCGACTCAAGTGGACGACAATTGTTCAAGTGCAGAAAATATGTAATGGTGCTGAACCTGTTCCACAGTTTTGGGAATAATTAAGACTTTGAAAGTAGTTTGTGGGCTTCTGAGAGGGAAATAAAACTTTCTCAATGTGTCCCACTTTGGTCTGAAAGCTAACAGAAATCAATTTGCATCACAGCTTTTTTGGTGACAAAAACAAAACTTCACAAAACAGAATAAAAACGGTAGATGATTCAGGCTGCAGTTCAGCTTTGGTTCAGACAGTTTTTTAGAAAATTATTCCGCAGCCAGACATGGTCAAAAACAGTCAATCAGAGGAGGAAGATCTTAACGTTGTCAATCAGACTCTTGTACTCTCTGCTAAATGTGCTAATGACAAAGAAACGTCTTACCATTAATGGAAACCGTTTATTCACCATCATTGGTGATGATGCTAACTATCCTTAGCATTCATGACAAGCTATATGTGCAGGATGAGCAGCAAGTACATGTGAATGATTGACAGTACATTGACCCTCTCCTTGCTCTGATTGGTTGTTTCTGACTGAGTGATGTGTTTCTACTGGGAGCACTGGGACAAGGTAGAAGTTTTTTTTCTCACACCTTATTTGTCTTATACTGTCATGACAAAATAATAAGTTTAATAAATATGTAAAAACATTTTCTTTTTATAAAAGTTACATACTGCAGCTTTAATAAATGAAAACTGTCCCAGTGGGACATATGGACAACATAGTACTTAATCATCAGATACTGTATGCTTACCTTCACTATTATGCAATAACAAATCTGTGCTTCAGTAGTTATACCTCACACTGCAGTGGGGATATGCATGCAGAAATATTGCAAATTTTGTACCCAGAGCCATTTAGATGCACGATGTGGTACGGCTAATGTGTGTGCGCGCACGTGCGCATCTGTCCGTCTGTCTGGCCCTCGCCTAATAGGCCCTCAGCCCTTGCATTTCTGACAGAAAATCAATGTCCCTCTCTGTAGAGCCAATACTTCTACCTCTGTTTAGAGACAGATAGGAGAGTGTCGGGGATGGGAGGCGGACGACCCATGGTAAATACTATGGATTCACGCCCGGAAAGACATGAATCCATAGGACAGAAATAAAGAGTTGTCACACGTCTTCTTTCACTGAATCTCGATTTCCTTTGTGAGCTAATCTTCTCGGGGACTCCGGTGCTCACTCGCGACCCCGACCATCCAGGCGACGAACAGATCAGTGCAAGAGATGTGCAGCGGTGTCTTTGTATTTCTGAAACGGATCAGGCTGGAGAAAGATTCACAGAGGGCCTGTGTTAATCAGAATAGTTTTTAACTTTGAAGAGTTAAATTATGTAAAAGAGCAGATCAGAAAACATGAAATTAGCTAAAGTATCTAATGATGACAACGCAGTTGCAAAAGTGGGTCTTTTCAACATTAAGGGAATCTTGACAAAGTTTTGTGCAGATTTGTAATGGAAATGTAGTTCATGCGAAAGAGGATGGTAAATATCTCCAAACCTATGTTAAAAGAACTGCTGTTAATTTTTAAGTGTGAAATTATGCTGCTATAGAAAATAATGCAGTTTGATTCTTTACATTGATCTGGGATGAATGGACAATTTATTGCACTTGGACAAAACTTGTTGTCATTGTCTGGTTTCTTCATCCACTTTGCAGTCCAGATCTCCTTCCACTCTAGATGGTTTCTGGATTTGAAGGCACAGTTAAACCATTTTTTTTGCAAATATATTAGATGGTTTGCTTGCAGAGACTCAGACTTGGATCAATAACAATGCATCTCAATAATTTGGTCGGTATGGTGACTTTGATCTTCAGCTAAAAGCTGTTTGCCAAACTTTTGTAATCAATTAGAGATGAATACTGTGTCTGAAATGCTGATAACGTTTATGCTCTTTAGGACCAAGTGAGGCTTATTTTTACAGTTTGTTCCGCAATTAATCTAACTAATTTTAAAAAACAACATTGAAGTGAGTAGAACTTACTGTGCATAATGAAAAGAGAAGAGAAAATGAAATTAAAATTAGTAATTTGCTACAGTTTGCTTTTAAAAGTTATACACCCTGTTAATAAATACGTGATGCAAATGATAAAATGCTACAACCTTTTTCCACATTTTATTTGATGTATATCCTGTAAAATTCAGCCCAAAAAACCCCAAGTAGCCACATTTATGCAGTCAAAATGCTGCATAAATGAGGCTGAATGAAAGTGCAGATTATTAAATATAAAGTCTAAAGCCATATTTGACCCTAGAGATTTTCCATCAGTTTTTGTTCTGGCCCAGCGATTCCAAAACGTACATTTTCATCTGGGGAAGACATTATTTTGTTTTCAATGTGTACTTGAACCATTAATGAGAATGAAAATCAAAATTGCCATTATTTTACATGAGTCCCAGTTCCGCCTTAATAAAATCCCAGAACATAATGCAGCCACCTCCGTGTCACATTGATGGATTTCTTTGGTAAAGTGCTGGCTTGTCTTTGTACTAAACAGTCTTTTGGTAACATGACCAGATGGTGACATGTTTCAGTTTGATTTTATCAGACCATAAAACAATCTTCCAGTTTTCAGAAATTGTAACAGGCCTAGATGTTTTATTTGGAAGAAAATGATTTTGCTTCACAACCCAACATCTTCTTTGTCCACTCTAATAGAGAACGGATGTAGAATAAAACCAAACTGACCAGATCTTCAGTGTTACTGTCAGCCTCTAGGCATCCTGCCTGACATATGTACTTATTGTCTCTTTATTCCCTATTAGTTCATATTTTCTCCTATCGTTGACGACTCTGAGCTTTGGTGTGTGTGTGTGAAACAATGACGAATAAAATAATTTCTAAAGCCTCTAAATATGTGCAAGGACCTTTATGATTATATTAGCAAATGTCAAAACGTGATTATCTTAACATTAATTTATGGCCTAATAAAAGAAAGGATATTTGGAAAATAAATGCAGCACCAGGTCAATTTGTCGTGAAGAATTTTTTGATAATTTTAATTGTTTATCTTTTTTAGATGTGAAATTTAGATGGTAAGTGGAAACACAGCTAGTGTCACATTCAATAAACTACCATAGTACCTGTTGAAAATAATGTATAAGCTCACATTTTTGTCTTTAAAATGTGTTTTTATTGGTCTGATCTTAAATATTGTGATCCATTAATTGTAAGCTGAAAATTACAATCACAATTAAAACAAACGCGTGAAAACATCAGTCTGTATTTAGTCTATGTTACATGTTCCACTTATTCAACTGAGTTTCTGTACATAATGAATTGGAACATTTTGAATTTTTTGATTAACATGGTTGTGCTTTGTCTCATCAAGAAGAGGGTTGTGTGAACCCACTCTGTTATGAAACAGACTGGAACACGTTGGTTGAAACTGAACTCAGTGGGTTGTAGAAAAACAAGACAAGAAAACACCACACAGTGGGGTGGAGTAAATAAACTGTAAAGACAAGTCGGGAGCCCACAGCCCAGTGGGGCAGGGCAGAAGTGAATAAAACCAGGCAGCACAGAGGTCAGCTGACTCCTACTGTTGAGTGGATTTCCCTGCGAAATGCTGGATCACATCGTAATCTCAGTTTAATACACAAATCCCCAACCCCAATCCAATCAAATCTATAATGCTCCCTCTGGGCCATGCAGAGCTCTGCCCACCCCTTAGTTCTCCATCCCTCCAAACGACCCAGGAAACACAGATATTCAAGAGTTTGTGAGTGATGCAACCTCCATGAAAACAAACTAAATTACATTTTTGATCGGTGGAATCAGAGATTGAAGCAGGTGTGTTCATATTTCAGATGGAATAAACCCAAAGTTGTGGATGAGAGATGAAGAGATCTAATCCACATAAATATGAATGAGATGGTATTAAAAGTAGTATAATCTTAGAAAATATAGACTGTGTGTGTGTGTGGGGGGGGGGGGGGGGGTTGCGTGTGTGTGTGGGTGTGGGTGCATGACTAGTGGTGTTTAATACTGTCCCAGAAGGATTTAATCCAGATTATCAAAACTATCACTGAGTCTCTGACATGTGTATGTGCTCACCATTTTCCCATTTCCAACAAATCTCAAACACACACACAAAAAAATCTTACCAAGTATTTCTGCTGTAGTTTCTAGTGCAAATATCTTGAAATCAGTCAAAACTAACGTGCAAATAACCTTATTGTTCAGATTTAGGATCTTATTTAGGATCTTATTAGGATCAATACTAATTCCTTAGTATTGATGAACATAGTACTGTAGTATTATTTAATTGATCACAAGTCATTTTTCCCTCATTATAAGTGAAAGCCTGGCAATGTTGTACTATTTTCATCAGTATTAAGAAATTGCTGATTTGAAACAAACTGATGTCTTGCTGAAATGTTACCTGTAAGTTACTTTTATCTTATTTCAAGTGTAAGATATTTGCACACAAAAATATGAGGTAAAATGTTGTGTTTTGTAGAATACACACACATAGTAGAACGGGAATCTGGGATTATCCTCTAGGGGGTGCTGTGTACTCAGACACAAAACTTCTCTTCAAAGCAGACAGGCTCTCTCCTCACGCATGCAGCTCAACCTTCTGCACAAAGACCTCAGATCAGCTGGACGGAGGTTGACCTATTTCAGAACATTCACAATATTATTGTTCCCTCATCTGACGCGTGTGTGATGCATTGTTTCGCAAACATTTGATGCCATGCCATGGCAGTCATCTGCAGCAGCCCCTCTTGCTCTGAACGTGACGGTGTCGACTGGCGTTTCTGCCAGAGTTTCCACCCACCTTGGAGACAGCTCCTCCGTCATTTACATAAAGCGGTGTGATCTGCATATCGGCCAGTCGCTCTGGATTTATTTCAGTGCACGCGTAATCTGATAGGGGAGATTGATGCTTGCGGCAGGGTGGGTCGGTCTGTAAACGTTTCCTCATATTCGCTCAGTCTCACGTCCTGGTGACAGGCCGTCTGATTGGATCACAACCAGTCATTTTCCACTCAGACAGAGAACAAATGAAATGTTTTAGCTACATGTGGTGTTGCTGCGTGGTCAGAATCCAGGAGACGCTGAGGCCTTTTTTCTTATTCCTCTTTTGTGTAAATGTAATTCTTTTCTGCTCTTCCTCTTCCTCTGTCTCTTTTCCTTTTTGTGTTTTTGTTTTAGCTCTGATGCATCTCTCTCCTCTCAGATCAAACCACCTCTGCTGTTTTTGCCTCCCTGTTTCTCATTCTCCCTACATGCCTGTTTCCTGGTGCTCTGTAAATTAGGCTGAAAATGGAAGATTAACCTCAGGAGAAGAGAGGTTTTCTTAATGTGCTCTATTTCTCTTTGTTCTATTCTCTTCTCAGTAAACCTCTGCGTTACAGTATTATTTAATGGGAGCATCTAATTGGAATCAGCTGGAAAGCAGAGGACCTGGGTGGCCCAACCTTTCACCAGAGTGTGAGGGGAAAACATGCAGGATCGTGCTCATTAAGACTCTGTGGTTATTTTGTCTGCAGGAGAAAGAGACTAGTGTTTACTACTACTAGAGGTCTTCATGTTTAATTTCATTTTGAAGCAACAGTTCAATTCCCGAACCTCCAATCAAGTAAATTAGTTATTCTGTTATCTGTTGGATTTGTTTAACTAAAAGGGATGTATTATGTATTTTCCAGTAAGTATGGGAAATATAGACTTGAAATTCACTCACAATATTTTGCGGTACTATTGTGATAATAATAAGAACTATTTATTGGTACTTTTTTAGGTAACTGAATGGCATGCACTGCAGAAACCTTTTAGCAAAGGTTTCTCTGGGGAGATTTTCACTTGTGGAAAACCACCAGAGTTCCTGTAAAGCTTCCTGCAGTGGAAACACACCCAAAGGTCATTGTAAAAACTGACTGAATACTAATACATGCCACACTTTCCACAGTTTTATTCACAAAAATTGTGGAAGTGTGTTTTATTTTTCTTCCACTTTATGATTACACGACACTTTGTGTTGGTCTGATGCATAAAATCTCTTCAAAATACACTAAAACTTATGGTCGTAAAGGGAAAACGTGTAGTAAAGTACAAAAGGTTCACATAAGGCCATGAACAGGTTGTACCACTGGTGCAAAAACTAGCCAAACAGCCTCAAGAAAACTCTTGACTTTTGAGTTTCTTTTTAAAATCTTTTTTTAATCAACCCGCACTCGCATCCGCTCGCGCAACATTCAGGTTATTACAGGCTGTCATTGTTTAATTCTTGCTCATTAAGCGCTCCCGACAATGACAAAGCGCCTCAGTCCCTGACAACCTCTTTGTTAACCCTCTCCCTCTTATCTCTTTCCGCCTCCCATTCTCGCCACTCTCTCCTCCGTTTTGTGTCTATTGTGTGACACTCAAGGACAATTTGACGGCATCCCCAGCCACCACTTAAACATCGCTATTCATCTCCAAGTAAAACCTGTGTATGAGAGAGAAATGCCAGCTCCAACTGTCGAAAGAACAGTTTGCAGAAGCCTTGAAACGTCAGATACCTCGTGCCACTTACTGGTAATATAAAACTTGCAGTGATGGAGACAATGCTGATGGCACTGGCGGCAAAGACGGCGGTGATATAAGTATAAGCTGTCATAACCTTATGTCCTTGTGCTTTGGAGCCATCAGTCTGTTTGACCTTTATCCACAAGTCAACCCCATCACACAGTCAAATCCTTTCTCTCTATTTATTCCACTCTCTACAGCCCTGGCCTGACAATGATTTTTACAAAGAGCTCTGCAAGCCTACATGTGTTCCAGTGGGAGGAGAAGAGAGACTGAGGAAACTGGCTGCCCCTGAGTGCATTCTTGTAGGACCTGGAGCCACCTGAGAGGAACAGAGCACAGAGCAGAGGAAATGAAAAGACAAAAGCCTCTCCCTGATGTAATTAAGCTTTCATTTCATGGTCAAATATGTACATGATGTGTCATGCATCAAGAAGCTCTCATTAAAGTCATTGCACACTGGAAATTTAACTGGCATCTGCCTGCTCAAAAACAAACTGACATACTGTAAAGTAGGGCTGGATTAAATTGCAATTTTATAACAAGCATTTTCCCCATCAATCTCTGAGTTCTGGGTGCATTCACCCTTAATCCAACTATAGGCCATTTGTCTTGAAAGTTTAATTCATTTAGAGAGGTGTGAATGCACAAATTAACTCTGATGTGGACCAAAAAAACAAACTCTGGTACACCTGAAAATCTAAATCTCAATTTGGTTGAAGTGAACTGTGGTGCAGTTGGAATGCATGTTGATGCCAAGTGTACCGGAGACTGCTCCAAAAACAGGAAGTGGACGATAAGAGGAAACTTTGGGTTGAAACAACCAAAACAAATGCAAGAGTCTAGCTCTAGTGGGAAAAATGGCTCATGGTCTTTTGCCAAGGATAAAAGAGAAATCATACAGTTTGATGCTATTCCGATTTTGTTCACATTTTGTTAAGATGGAAGCTGTGCTCAAGTCTTCTTCAGAGGTTTTAATTTTGTTTCCTTCTGTGGTTCTTAGTGTAGCGCCCCCACAGGTGAGGTAAAGGGTTTGGATCATTTGGTTAGAGGACAGTGAACATATATTTAGCTGGCCAACTATATTTGCAAGTGGTTTCAATACATGACATCTGAAATCTTGTAGCTTGTCAAATGAATTATTCCACATTAACATTGTGATGACCATTAAAATTTGATGAATTGTGCAGCTCAATTGTAAAGGTTTGCAGGGTTTGGTGTACAAGCCTGTTCTAACGTCTTTTCGCATCAACTATTTGTTCTTTTATTATTATACCACCAACTGTTCTTTTATTGCAGGAAATAAATATCTCAGTTTTGCATCAGAAGTCTCTCTTTCCTGTGACGCTCATAAAAGGAAAGCCCTGCAGCAAACAGCACACCTTCTCAGAGCATTACCACAAATACAAACAAAGCTCAGAGCAAATCCAAAGAAGTTAGAGATTCAGAAAAAAAAAATCCCCCCCCTGCTTCCCCGTAAGCTGGTAAGGCAGCAGTTTCCTGATGCTTGGATCAATGTTGCAACAAATAACTGTAATATGTCTGACTGTGAGCGCTGTCACGCCCTGCCTGCTGCACTGGTGAGAGAGAATGGGATGTTAATGTAGTTAAATATGCTCCCTCATTACTGCTGGCAGGGACTCAGTTCATTAACAGCCCTCCGCTAATGTGCCACTCTACTTTTTTTGTACTTTTATGTGTGCAAGTGTGCCAGCACCTGAAAAATTACTTGCCTCTAAGTGTGTATACATGTGTTTATGTGTACCGTCTGTGCAAGTGTTAGAAAGTAGTTATGTTAAAACAGAATATCACCACAAAACTGCCAAACTAATTGGTTCACACGCAAATCCTTCTCAAACAGTTTTGCACAGATTTTTGATTTCTGAAGTTTAAAGAATTACTGATTCTGCTTTAATTCACTCCATCGCAGACAGTAAATTTTCTTTATTTCCTCAAAGATTTTGCGATCAGTTAGCAGCGACGTTGACTGCAGTGCCGAGGCATAGATTTTGTCCTCTTTAGCTCCCTACCAGGATTTGCCAAAACTGATGGCAACATCATCAAATATCAGCCGATGAGGAGAACAACAGAAGAAATTATGTTACTAAGAAAGATGTTTCAGGAGATTTACTCCAAATCTTACCTGAATCTTCCATATTCAGATATTTTAACTCTTAGAGACCACAAGGGGGTGTAGAATAGTATATCTGTAGCACTGTTGCCTTGCAGCAAAAGGTTGATGCATATAGTTTGTTTGTTCTCTCTATTCATGTGTGGATTCTCTGTGGATGCTACAAAAATATCATTTTTAGGTTAATTGCCCTGTCTAATGTCTGTCCAGTCTGTGTCTTTGAGGAAGCCCCTGTCCCATTAACTGCTGGAGATAAACAGGAGATTATGTGTGGAATCAGAAGAACATCAGCGTCCTTCTGCTGGACTCCCTGCAGAGGTGAGCAGCAGTACGTTTACTTACCGGATAAACAGGATGGGAAAAGATGCAGTCAAGATGGGACCACATTTCATCACTTACCACTCCATGTTGAACGCTTAAATTGGCTCCAGTAGCATAGCAGGCTATTTTCTTTTTGTTTAGCGCGGTCGATTTTGTGCACATTTATGCTGTTAATACAACTGCAATACCATTTTGAATGTCAAAAACATCTCATGTTAATTTTGGAACAGCATCAGCAAAAGCTACAAAATGAAATATCCAGTCTTTTTTTGAATTTCTATATTAATGGATGTTTATTGAATTTTCAGTCAATAATTATATGAAAATATTAGAGTACTATTAGAGATATGTAAATAAGTTACTTGCCCCGTCCTCCAGTTTTACACCTTACATACATGCAAAACTGCATAACATAAACTCTTAATCATATTTAAAAACGCAAAAAGTACTTACACCTATTGAAATCCTCAATTCGGAGTTGGCTGAAGATGTGTTGTATTTTAGTCCTTTCATGCATGAATGATGATCCTTTATGTCAGGATTTTTTTCCAAAGTGTTTTTGATTTTTTTTAAATCACAAAGAAAGTACTAAAAAAAAAAAAGAATACTATGAAGGATAAACTAATTGTCACTGTTTGCTCTTCTCTACAACCAATCGAGTTATGACTACAGAGCCAGCGAGGAAGTTGGAATATCAGGTAAGTTGTAGCTTTAACTAATTGAAAATATTTTCCCGCATTGAGCTATCCAAATCTGTCCAGCAAAAATACTGAGTCACGTTAATAAACTTTGAATTTATCCAGATGACAAATGCGGGAGAGTCTGAAGGTCACGTAAGCCATTGCGCCGACTGTTATTGTGCTTTCTGAATATCGAGGAGTTGCAGTCTGACTGATTTTTAGTTGTTTGGATCTGAGGGTCAATTACGTCTGGAGGTGTACTTTTACTGTCACCTTATTTGGGCATTTGATAGACTAACGGGGTGAAATTAGCATTTTACAAATATGAAATCAATATCAAAAACAGACAAATAAATAGATTAAAGGACTTTACGATGTTGGGTTGTGCTCTGGTGAGAGCCTTATTGACTGAGCAGAATAATCCATTAATAAATGGATGGACTGTTTTTCCCAAAAAATAAAAGCACAGTGACTGATGTTAATAAGAAAACCAGGCCCACTTAAGGCTCTTAAATTCTGCATTTGCTTTTTATCTGTGTTCCTGTCCTTTCACTCACACACTTATTATGATCCATATCCTCCATCTCCTCTGCCATAAAAAATTTCTGATTGCCTCTGCTACTCCATTTGTCTCTTCGTCCTCGCTTCTGATCCTTGGTGACTGAAGAAGTGGCCCCTGGAATATTGCACTCCAGAGGAATAAAAAAAGGTCTGCAACAACGTCTTTCCTGAAAGCCCATATTTTTCTGCAGGTGGATGCTGCTTCATGAGGACGAGCCATCCATTTATATCACTTAATCCAGAGGACACCCTATTAGAGAGCTGCACAGGAAGTAAACGCATTCTGCACATACACAACCACTCATGCAAATCAGTAGGACAAAATAAGAAGCCAAAACTCAGACAAGAACACACTTATAAAGACGTGCACTAATACATCCACGAGTCCATTCGGTGTTTCTTATACTTTAACCCTTTCATGGACAGCAGTCACTGCAGTGGTCAGCTATCTCAAAAACATTTTTTTGTGTTTCTGTGACAACGACCACTGAAGTGGACACTAATGAATCATACATCATCAATTACTGATCATCCACTGCAAGTGTAAGAAATTTCTTGTTAAATCCAATATGGCAGACATACGAAAAAACAACTCAGGAATATTCAGTCCCTCTTAGTACTGTAGAGGACTCCTGGAGGTGAAATATATATTTTGTGACATCAAGTAACCTCTAAAGACTGGATGTATAAATAATTTTCTATTTGGAGAAAATTACTGATCACCTAGAAAAAAATTTGGTCAGAAGACTAGAAGCGCCATTTCCAAGGATGCTGTTAAGACAGATTTTCTAAAAAGATTAACAGATAAAAATACATCAATTAGCGGAGCTAGAATGAACACTTAATATTTCTGCAATTCTCCAAGCGATGATTATGAAAGTGGGGATAATGTTGGAGAACAAATGACATTTGGCCATAACTAATGCAAAGCAGGATCTCAAAGTTTTCTTGTTGCTCCTGCAGGCTCTTTAGGTTCACACCTGTTTTGAAGGGATAATAAAGTTAGAGAAAAATCTTTTTCTGTAACTTTACTCTCATTTAAACAATGCGAAAGTTTCTAATTTGCATCACAACTTCACACCTATTGCTTCCCCTGAGCTGTCTTCTGTGTTCCTGCAACACCTCCGCACCCTCACTCAACTTGCTACCACACATCAGTAACAATCTCATTTGCTGCCCCATTAATTGCTACAGTCTCAGATTCTGGTGAACGACATGTGTGTGTGTGTGTGTGTGTGTGTGTGTGTGTGTGTGTGTGTGTGTGTGTGTGTGTGTGTGAGCATGTGTGTGTCAACTTGCATGTGTGTGTCAACTTGCATTACCTGTGTTGTGGGGGCATACATTTGTTTACATGGTTGGGACCCACCTTGATTCCTTGGCAAAGAAGTAATTTTTGAAACATAAACATTAAAATTTGGTTTGGGGATTAATCAAGCATTATTATGTAGTAGTTATTGCTAATTTAAGCTCAGAGAAGTCACATATATGCTACACTAAGGAAACGGTAGGAGAAGTAATCTACTAACACGTGACACCTCAAAATTACCATAAAACCATCTGAGTGCTCACATTATTGGCAAAGAAAGCTGTGAAGCATCAGAAATAACCCTGAAGCTACACAGAGTTGGGGTCCTGCATCCATTAGTCATCAGTAACTGCAAAGATTACATACAAAATGTCCTTCTAGTGCCACACCTCTACTCACAGCAAAAGAAGCACTGCTAAAGATATGAAATCTTGTTCATAAAATCCTGAAATACTGTTGTCATGTGCATTGGTATTCATTTAGAGACGTGGATTTTACACTGAGAACGCATCGCTTTGTTGTCTGTCAGAAGTGAAGAAGAGCTGGAAAGAAAGGTGTCAGCAAGATGTCAGAGTAGTTTTTGTATTTCCAGCCCCTGTTACAGCAAACCAGCTCCAGTCAGTGATAAACTGGAAGCAAGAGTTTGCTGAGCATCAGTTTTTGTTTCCTTAACAATAAGCTCTGGCCTGAAAAGTTGTTTCTTTTTGGCTGCACCTGGAAGATAGAACCATTTTCATCAAAAGCAAAATGATGAATGAAGCATATTCAGAAGTTTGGATTTATTTTTAACTTAAGACAAAGATAGACTGAAAACAAAATGCTTAAATATAAATAATGTGGATTTATTATGCGGTACATGTTGAAAAGCATGTTTGCCTACTTACATGTATGTCAATATGGTTTGTACATGTTAGATTCATGTCATTAGTCATGGAGCAGATTTTGTACAGATTTCTACAAAACACATGCACAAAGACTTACTTAGCATGGTCTTTAGGTATCCTCACAGTAGCATGCTGCTCTGTTAGCATGATGCTCTGTTAGCATGTAGCCTGATGCACATTTTTTTCAGTTGAACTTAATACTTTTCACGATGTTTTCTTTTCCCTTTGATCAGTCATTGACTGTGTTGGTTGTGTACTTTGTGTGTCTCAGTAACAGGCGGCATGTCACAGAACAAATACCTTCAGTCTGTTGTCTAATCGGGGCTTAAACCAGAAGAACAATAACATGTAGACATCACAATGCAGATTATGGGGAATTTGCTCTTCTCTCCCAGGACAATGCCGATCTGCTCCAACTCTGCTGACATGCTGGATAGAATAACCAAAGCGTCAGGGTGCTGATTGTCCAGAAGTTTTCTTTAACAAAAACAGGAATTGTTTCTGCAAAACATTAGAACAAACAACAAAACTTGAGAAAATCAGAGCCTATCAAACACCAGTTATCAAAATAAAAACTGTTTTGTGGGAACTGTGTTCTTTTTGTGTAGGGAACTGTGTGCACAGATTTGCAGTAATTTTGGTGTCTGTATATTTGGAGCACACGCTGTGCTGAGCTTTATTCAGCCAGGAAATGGACAGAGAGAGAGAAAAGGCAAAAATGAAAACTGAACCCAAAACAGATGTGTTGAAAAGTGGAAGCAGCATCCACAAAATCCTACCAAGTATTTCCAGTTTAAATATCTTTGTACCCTTGAAATAAGAATAAACAAACTTACAATCAACTTGTCAGCAAGATATAAGAGCTTAATAATTCCTTAATATTGATAAAATAAGTACTAAATTCACTGAAAATGTTATGTTATATAAAGAAAAATATAAGTTAAATAACCTGCTGGTGAAATGAGTACTTTTTAAAAATCAATATTAAGAAAATATTGCTAAAAATAAAAACATATTTGAGCTAAATTCCATTGTTGAACCAGATCACAGAGAAAGTATAAAACTTAATGTGAAAGTAATGACTCGACCTATTTTAGGGGCAAATAGAGCATTAAATTTAATTCATATTATGAAGTCAATCTTCAAGAAAAGAACTAGAAAGAGATGTTAATGTTTGGGGAAAAAACATATTTGCCTTGACACAGTCATACCTTGCAAATTGTACAGAATTGATCCCAATACACACACTACTAATAATCTATCAATGTGTCATCAAAAGCTTCAAACATGTAACATGTTTTTCTTTCACATTTATAAACAGACTTTTCTAAATTTGCTAAACCAAACAACCTGTTCTTGTTGGTACAAATTTATTTCCCCAACTTGTTTTATTTTTAGTTCAGAAGCTTTTCTGTAAAAATTAAACCTTCATTCCTTCAGGATTCATATTAAAATTAGACACGATTCAAGCTACATCAATTTATCCCAATGATTCAGGGATAAAGCTGAACGTTTTGTATCCGCTTCTCAAATGCACAAAATTATTGCTCATTTACTAATGACTGAATTCTCAAATTCAAACATGCACAAAATGAATGGGTTCCATCCACGTAAAAAACAAAAACACATGGCATTTAATCATACTAACGACTATTTTTTAAAGTGTTAAGTGAGGTATAATCGGTCATGTCAATTGCTACACCCTTTGGTTTGGCTTCGCAGGAACAAATTGATTGTATATGGAGAGCGAAACAGCGGCGTGACCTTTTCCCAAACAGATCCCAAACAGTCGAGCCCCCGTTTGATCAAGACTTTTTTAAAACTGTGAAAAATACAAGTTTAATGGGCATCCATTAAACTTGCTCCAAATTTTACTCTGCTCCAAATAAATGTGCGGCTCCTCCACCACCTACCTTCACACCTTTCTAATTCCACTTGTCGAAGACTTCAACCAATGAAACCTGATGTTCATAAGTCTTGAGGGAAAAGATAGGAAAATTGCTGCATTGAAAAGGCAATATATGGATTAAAGATAAGAGAGCGCTTTGGGACTGGCTGAGGATATTGCCTGCTTAAGGCTCTGATTTACACTCAGGATACAAAGAATGATGAGGGGAGGGAAGCCTTGAGCTGCTGGATGCTGACATTGGTACTCATGGTTTATAATTACAAATTTGCAAACTATAATGACATGCAGGTGAGATTAAAGAAAGTTGAAAGGAGGAATATGAAAGAAATCTTTCCAGATAAAACGCGTTATCAGGCAGACGGGCGTTAAATGTGAAAATTCTTCTTCTGTTTGTTTCTGTTCCTCCACCAATGTCAACCACCCGATCCCGAGCTGCTGTCACCTTCGGTCCACAGACAGAGAGGAAGAATTTGTTCTGACATCCTACAGAGATCCAGTGACTATAAAATGAACAGAAATGAGGAGCAAAATTGTTTTGCAGTCTGAGTTGGACATCAGAGTGGTTGCGAGGTGCCAGGTTCAGTTCTTCAGCTGTTTTTCTCGTTGCTCCTGACCGTATATTGGATAATAAATGACACAGCACTCATTCAAAATATTCAGAGTTCCCCCTGATGGGTGCATTTAGGTGTGTGTGTGTGCTCAGTGTGTTCATGCATATGCTGCAAAGTTGACTGACGGACAGATAATGACGGGGCTGTCTTGCAAGAGCTGTCGCATGATTCTTTATTTATGTGCTTCCAGCATGACACGTGCCTACAAAACAAGCTCAAACAAGCACTTGCATTGAAGAATAAAGCAATAAAAGTCTAAATTAAAAAAATTAAGCAGCTAAATTTGAACATTTTGTGACCCTAAAGCTTCAGGCTGCGACAGAATTCAGCTTCTTTGTTGGCAGGCTAAGACCGTTTGAGATGCTTCGTGACCTGAGTGTGAGCTGTCACAGGCACTTACACTTGCACACTTTTATCACAGCTAGGGTTGAGCTCCACTTAAATTCAAAGCGGAGTCTGAGGAGGGAGATGAAGAGTATCCAATTACAGTGCAACGGAAAACTGGTGGCAGCCGTAAAAAAGGAGGAAGCAGAGACGAACGAGCTGACACTTGAAGTTTAGTCTCCAAAAGCTGAAACTAAAGGGAGAACACAAATTCGTAAACCTTTGCTGAATCTTGGTAGAAAATGTTAACTCATATAGAATAATAGTAAACTCGTTGCAAATAGGCTGATAACACGATAACAGGTTAAGGAGCAACATGTACTCCCAAAGCATTGAAAAATCTTTTCTCTCTGTGTCTTTCTAAACTGCAATTAGAAAGAAGATTGAAGGACTGTCACTGTGTAGAAAAGGGGAAGTGGAAACACTTGGTGGTAAACATCACCAATCACAACCCTACAGACTCCAGTCACATCACTGAGGAATAATCTGGACTGGTGTGACTGTCATGGCTGCTAACAAACCCACCTCAGAGCCCTGTTATTACTCTGAACATCCCAGACGCCTCATTCCTTTGTTCTCCTCCCCCCCCCCCATCTTCTCTACTTTACTTTCTATCAGTGCCCTCTTCATCATCTCCTGATACCCAAAACACACACACTAAAACTCATTACAGCTGTCCTTATAGAGCAGGAAGAGGAAGCGATAGCTGTTTTCTAGTTATTTCCATCAACTCCCAGCCTTACCAGCCTTTGGCCTCCTCTAAGATAATGCCTATTTATCCCACAGGGTGTTTACGCAAGCCTTTCAGGTTAAGTGACTCGCTGAATGACACTGGCTTTGCTTTATTCAAGGAAAATTGGATTCATCAGGTACTGCTTTAATGGCTGCTTTCAAGGGTTTGACTGCATTTGGGCTGGAAAGGTTTTCCTAAACAAACATATAAACGCCATTGTATGAATCTGAAAAGGAAACATTTGATTCTTGTTTTACCCATTAATGCCTCAACACTAACGTTACTTAGTTTGTCCCGATGTGTTTTCATTAATTTCATTAAAGCTTTTGTCACTTTTAAATAATCTTTGTTCAAAGAAAAAGATGAATGTGATTTATTTTAGTTTCACTCAACATCATAATAGGGTGGCAAATTTACAAAAGCAACTCTGATGGTCTTTTTATGTCCATTGAAGGTTCATTCATATTACTTTATTAGTTAATGAATGATAAAAGATGAAAAAAGACTGACATATTTAAAAAAAAACATAATTTCTTCTGTCATGATTTTTTTCAGTCATTTTCAGCTATTTTTCTGTATTTTTCTTTTATAAAAAAGCAAAAGTGTTTGGAAACCTACCTTCAACATCAACACTTGGATATAGGAGACTTTGAGAACTTTAAGAAATGTAATATTATACATAAAAATTAGATTTGAATCAAATATTTCCATAAAGATTTGACCTTACACCCACAAACCTTGATGTAGGAATTTTATGCTATAAATCAAATCAAAGGAGTGTTTCATGCTTATTTTTTCAAAATAATAATAAAAATATATATAATTTTTGTTTGACTTCACCATAAAAGACTATTTTGTGACAGTCTTAAAATTCCAGTATGATTCAATGAGGTTTGTGTCTGTAAATCCCAACAGTTGTTCCTGAGCAGAATTTATGTCAACTTTGGTTGAGAGTTTATGAAAGTTGTGGGAAATTTGTCATTTTAATCTCTTTTGCTGCAAAATGCACTTTAAGAACAGACCCATAAGATCTCAACAGAAGTTTTTGACTTAGATCTGCTCACTAACAAACTCTTAGTTTGTTTTTAGTTGTGCAGCATATGTCACATGAAAGGTGGAGCGAGTTGTTCAAATATTTTTCTTTGTCTCTTTGTTTATGCCACAAATAGCTGGTATTTTTTAACGCTGGTGATTTCCACAGTGTATTGTCTCTTCTCACATATTCTGCATCCTAATTTAACGTGCAACAGTGAGATGAGAGATTATTATTTCCCGATTTTTTTATTATTTTTTTCACCGATTTTGTTAGCGCTCCACTTTTCTTCTGGATTGATGCATAAGAGAGTAGAAAAAAAACCCCAAACAAAGCAGACTTCTTGCAACTGTGGAATGACCTGAGAATCTCTTGGTCTTCTTCTTTTCAGGTTTCATCAACAATTTCTTCCCACTAACAATCTGACATGTGAAATCTGCTGTTGGAGGTAAGGTGAGTATTTGTTTTTAATGCAGAAAGACAGATAGGGCAGCGGGAGAGAAAAGAAAACATAAAAAGTAATATCAAAACATGAAAAATGAGAAGAACTTGGACAAAGGTGTGGATGTTATGATCTAGCGTGAAAAAGCCATGAAAGCTTGAGTAGATATTCTGCGATAAGAGGATAACGGCTGGCAGGGATCAGAAGGTTGCAGCGAGACACAAAAGGGTAGGAAAGGAGGGAAAACAAAAGTAAGGGCAAAAATCCCTCATCAACAGGATCCATAAGACCTTCCTTTGCAAGGAAGATCCTTGCTTATTTCACTAGAGGAGGAACCTTTACTGCAGTTCATTTCTATCGGACAATTAGCCACTAAAATTGAACGTCGTCACTGATTTATGATGTATTTAAAAGGTTGCAGAGGGCAACAAAGACAAAAGGTTTTAGACTAGATAAAGCAGACCTCAGATGAACTGTGCATACTAGAGAAAGGAGGAAGGAGAATTCATGATTAACTTTCATTTCCTAGACCTTATTATTCCTTCCCCAAATGAAATTTGTGAGGAGGAGATAAATCTTCTGGCAGTGGCCAGTTTGTGAACCTTGTGTCCACAAATAGAAACTGCTTTTCCCTTTGAATTTCACTGCAAAATGGCTGCCTTGCCTCCCCAGACAATGTACACATCTGTGTTATAGCAGCATGTATTTGTGTGTGTGTGCATGTACCACAGTGATGAGATAAGGTCATCTGTTACTCCATTTCTTGCTGATGTCTATGCATCGTCTCTGCTTTGTGTGCATGGGGCTTGTGTGTCCACATGAGATGCACATTTGGGCTCAAATTATAGTTTATGTAAGGAGATCGATAGAATTGAAAGTCTGAATCTCACAAGCTTTTAATCACATTCCTCTGCACCGATTTCTGGATGGACACGTGGATGAGTAGATATTGATGTCATGGCTCAAACATCCATCCTGCTCATAATTTCAATACGGTGGAAAGGCCGGCTGTCAGTTGGCTGCAGTAGCTATCGGCTCTGGCGTTGGTAGGGAACAAGCACTTTCCTGCTTCTCTCCTAACCAAACTAAAGCGTTAGAATAAATTTATGTTCAAATTGTTAACTCAAAATAGTCCCTTTTCTGTAAAGGACACAGTAATGAACAAAGATAGCATTTATCTGCATGAAGGCTAATTTTAATAATCACATACCAACAATACAACGGCGGAAATAGATTTTTTCGCTCTGCTTTTGCTTTCGCAATAAATCTGTACATATTTCTAACAATCTATTAGCAAAAGATATGAATCCTGGAAATGACAAACAATCATGCAGGGTTGTTGTGGAGAAAGCTTGAGTAGATATTCAGGCCAGAGGCAGGAAAAAGATTGAAGGGTTTATGTTCTCTGTTAACTTCAAATGACACTAAAGGAGTCGTTTTTGTGCGTAAACGTTCCAAACCAGCCTCTCATGTTGAATTTACATTTGACCTTAACATCTGAATGCATTATTTAAATTGGCTAACCTTTGTGTAAATGTTAGTTAAGTTAAATAAATCAGAGGGATTTTGGTTCCAGAAAAGATGATTATTTCCATAAACAGTGTGTTGCTGTATAAACTAAACATGGAACGAGTTTAGCTCATTTAAACTGCTGGTATCATAAACCCTTTGTGTCGAACTTCTTTGTTTAAATCTGTTCTTACATTTTTCTGTCAAATCCTTAAACCCCACTTGACACTGGGAAAAACTTTCTATGCAGAAATAATGAGGATACTTTTTACACAGAATTTGCTGTATTTTTTTTACATCCCTGAACTGGAAACTAAGATCTTTTTTTTGTTGTTGTTGTATTTTGTAATGTAACTGAGTCTTGAAAAGAAATACAACCCTGGCTGTTGACTTTAACTCCTATTGAACATGCAGTGTGAGATTTTAAGATTTTATAGGAAGTTTGCAACATCTATGTTTCTTTTTTCTTTTTCTAAATGTTATTTCTTCTGGTTTTCTTTGAGTTGTTTCGACTTATCTCTCTGCTCCACTTATCACTCCCTACAAGCCTGCACACTCTGATGGACGGTTTCCAGGAAAATCTACACTTACAGTGTCAAACACATTGTCTCCTTCGCAACGATGCAAGTGCTGAAATCATCATATTAGCTCATCCCTTACTACAATTACTGTTCTAATGATTTGTTTACCATGAAAGGGAAACCTGATAGACCACAATTAGGCTGCAATCAACTGATTTATATTTCTGACACACTACGGCTTTGTAAACCATTTTTCACATCAGACTTCATATGATTCCTACAGAAAATCAGCAAGGTGCTGATTACTTTTCTCTGTTGTTGCCAGGAAGCCATTTGATTCTGACTTGTAAACACTGGGAGCAATATAAGAGCATAGAGAAGAATAAAACAGGACAGTCATGAAGCGCTTCGGGGACGTTTTTTGATCTGCTTTACACTCTGTAAGTCATCGGGATTTGCTTGCCTTCCGCCTTCTTCATCAGGACCACCATTTCCCATCTTTCATTGATATTCATGATGCCTGAGACGAAGCCATTTGCTCACTTTCTGTGCCAACTTTGGTCCACCCACCAGTTATGAAAATTTATGGGCATGTTTGGAGACCATGGAGACTCATTACAATATCAAGGAGAAATGGAGGAGCAAGAATATGTCCTCTCAGAGTATCTTCAAATTATCTCTCTTGCTTTAACCTCTTGCCGGGTCTGCACATCCTGTACGCGATTTGTGTACATGCTCGCAGTAAACCGAAGCTGCTTGTGCCAGCAAACACTTGCATCAAATGTGTGCTAATAAATTCAGCTCTGCATTTCATTATAATTATAGATATGAAAAGAATCTCCACACAACCAGGGCTGCAGGTGGTGAATATTTCACATATAGGCGACAAATGATTGACAGGCGACGAAGAAAACCTACACATGGTCCATATTAATTATTGCTTATTTGCATTAGTTGGCTATGTCTAACCGAGGCGTTTACTGACAGACTGATTGTGCTTGTTAATTATCCTATGTCCAAATAACACCTCTAGTCTCTAATTTATTTTGCTTCCTGCATCTACATCACAGGTTTTATGAGAAACGACAGAGGGCCTTGGAGGATCATGGAAAAATAAAAGACAAATCCATCATGTTTTAAAATTGGGTGGAATCCAAAACTCATTATCCAGTCTGGAATGCTTTTGGTTTAGGCTCTCGGTCCACCGGGGCCAGACCTTGGCGTGCTGCTGTGCATAACCGGAATACTGTTTGCTGCTTTTTCTCTGTGTATGCGTTAATTTGCATGTAGATGTGTGTGCAGAGGAGCTCCAGTCAGACACTGGGTAGCAGACAAGGGGTCCCTGTAGATCGTGAATATATTAGCTAATGTATATTGTGTCATTTCAGCATTAGTCTAACTTCTCCCTTTAGGAATGCTTAAATTCTGTCTTTACACAGTGACATTTTCCACTTCTTTCATTCTGACTGCCTCCCTCCTGCTAGTAAATCGCACACAAATTCATGCAGGCCATACACAGCAAAATACAAACAAGCAAAGAAAAACTGCAGACATACACATACATGCCTGTTGTTGCTTGGCAGCACCTGTGTGGGTGTGTAATTGCCACCAGACTTGGATCAAACCTGCCCGAAGATTTGTGGGAATGCTGAACTTGTTTGCTGTGCTTGCTGGCTTCAGCAGGCTCATTGGAGCGTAGTTCTGAAAAACTGCCAGAACCGGAGAGAAATGATGAGAAGAGCAGAGTGAAGAAAAGGGCTTGAAAGGCTGCATCATGTTCTGAGGCCATTAGCTTCCCAGTTCCTTTCTTCTTTGTCTCCAGCTTCTTGATTTTTGTTGGTGGCATAGAAAATATCTAAAAATTAGCTCTGGAGAGGAGCAGAGAATAGATTGTACAGTTTGTTAACAGATTAGGGTGGGTCTGTCCTCTGTACAAAACATTTTTTTTAAACTTTTTTTGCACAAAATTATTCTTAGATGAATATAGTTTGGTCAGTTCTGCCTGTTTCAACCTTTCATCTTGAGCTGATTACTTTAAACATCTTATTACTTTAAATCCAAATAAGCCACTGCTTTCCTCGCCAGCCTGACTAAATGTTTACACTCACATGTGAAAATGAATGCAAACAGATGTGAAAACATAGCCGTACATGTTTGAAAAGCAGAAATAGAGCCTCCTGCACAACTAACAATAATGCAGAATGTGGTTTCTGGATGGGAACATTTCAAGCTAACCAATAAAAAGGACACTTAATAGAATGAGACCTCTTCTTTTTCTATTGTAATTCAGTCACAATCCACTAAGTGAAGCAGCAGTGTGTGTAAAGTATATTTGAACAAAACATGATAAAAAAGTCATTGAGAAACATACAAAATATTTAATATTCATAAGGATAAAAGTAATTTGAAATGAAGTTTATCCAATATTGAAATTAGCTTCAAAGATTGTTTAAATAATTTAGCTTTGCAAAATTGTTGCATGATTTTGTGTTTTTGTGTTTGATATGATGGAAAGCACTTTGAAATGCCTCGCTGCTGCAATGTGCTATACAAACAAAATTTGATTTGATTCGCAAAATACAATGCATAATATGAAATTATAAAATGCTTTAATCCTTTATTGATATCAATTACGTCTATTCTAGCCTTTAGTTTCATAACATTGTGTTTTCTGTAGTTCTTCGTTAAGCTGGAATGTGTAGGGTACTGAAATCTCTCGTTGCTCCTCACTTTGCTCCTGTTTGTTTACAGAACACAAGAAAACCTTTTGGGAAATAAAAGCAATTAGACTCAGGCTGTGGAAGCCTTTGATATTTACTTTTGACGGACCGGTCCTCAATATGTACTTTGTTTGATCAGTTCACAATCTACCAGCCGCTGAGTTTCACCAAAAATTAAACCGATGTTTGCTTCGGGTTTTTTTTTAAACTGACAGGAAATCAACAGGATATTTTTCTGCCCGTCTACCATCTATTGACTGACCGCAGCTCAAGACAGGCTGGCGTTACCAGCAGTTCTCCGGCTTGGAAGATGGAATCATCTTTGAACTATTGACCTACTTTACATTCAATAATTCCTGAATATTGATGAAAAGGGGAACATTTTAACATATAGTATTGGAAAAAGATCCTGTTTTTCATCAATATTAAGGAATTATTGACTTGAAACAATCTCCTGCTTCTTGCTGAACGTTTCCTTTTGCCTTCTTTCAAGTACACTGAGATATGTGCACTAGAAAAACACTTGGTGAGATTTAGTTTTTGCAGTGTAAGCCTAACACTGATGAGGTCATGCCATATTTTGAGACGTCAGGACAAGACCTAGATGAGAGAAAGATCTAATCCTGAAGAAGACAGACCTGGTTACTAATGCAAATAAAAGAGATGAATGCAGAAACAGTGGGGATAAAGTGTGACACAGAAAGCGAGACGAGAACAGAGGAGGAGTGATGGAAAGACGCTTCCAGGGTGCGGATCAAGATGGTGTTTGAATTGCCCCAGGGTTTCCTTCAGTTTATTCTCTCACTTAATGAGCTTTTTATGTTCTTGTGTATTTTACACACCATGCAAGAGCCGCTCAATGCCTCCAACACGGCCTCCTGATGGATCTGTTCTTTTTATCCAGCTATTCACCACTGCATGTAAATTTAATTATGAGCATCTGGTTATAGAACAGGTCTAATTAGCAGATAGGTGCTGGAACATCAGGTCAGAGGCTCCCCTCTCTCCGGCACACCCACGTCCGTCCTCTCCCCTTTTTGCCGCTGGCAGAAAATGTTCTGCGATTATTTTGCGCTAAAGTGGTAATTTTTCTTTTTAAGACAGAATCATAGCAATTTGTGGGGAGAAAAATAAAGTTGGGACAATTGAAAAGTACTTCAAAACAAATCTAGGCCTGAGCTGTCAGGAGAACGAGATGAATAAGAGAGAATTCAAAGCTTATGGTGGAAAAACAAGCTGGGAGAATTCTGATTGAGATGAGCACATAACCCGCTAAGAGGGTTATTTAGGGGAAAAATGGGCTCCAGAATAAAAAAAAATTAGTTTGGCTTCAAAGACTGTGGGCGTTTTCAGATGCTGTTTTCTCAGAGACAGGAACGGCTCTCTGGGTTTGTTTTTTTACTCAAAAATGGCCTGTAATGATGGAGCTTCTGCAGCCGGATTTTAAATTAATGCCTTTTGATGCTAAATTAGGATTTCCAATATTCTGTGAAGACCCAGGAAGACAACGAGTGAAAATCTTCTGCTAATTTGTTGTGAACTTTTCTTTAAAGATCAAACCCGATGGTCCTTTGTCTTGCTGTAGCTCAATTAGAAAGCACAGCTTGGATGTGAAAGCTCATGATTGATTCTTTCATTTGTTTTGTGGTATTTAAAACACTCACAGGAAAACAAATTTGTTGTTGGTCTCTAGTCCAGGAAATGATCTGACACCTGATGCTTAAACGTTGCTCTCTCTGCCTCTTTATCACACACAAAACTTGGCATATTCAAGCGATCACTGCAGCGTTTATGCATATTGATGTTTTGCCACCAGCTACAAGGTCCTGATATCTGCTTCAATGTTCACCTTAATTTTTTTTTATCAACATAAAAAGCCCAAGTAGAGTTTGAAATGAGCACAAGCCCCCAGTCTGGCCCTGTTTTGCCTTGAGGAGGCCCTGGAAGTAACAGCCTGGTTCAAACAATAACAGCAGGCTGGTTGTTGGTCGGTATGAACATGTAGACGCTAAGTAGATGTGATGTTTTAATGAGAAGCAGAGGGATGGGTTTGCACATAAGAAAGCTTGGGAAGTTGGATCGCATGGCGCGGACGGGAGGAAGAACTCTCTTACCTCGGAGGAGTACACGAGTCGTTTAATAGTGCAGTAATGGAGGTCAGTGCTTACATGGTCTCTGGGCAGCCAGCTACCGCGCTTCCCCCAAACGGCCCCACGGTGTCAGAGCTGCAGGACTACATGTCTCATGTCTTGTTGGGGAGAGATAGCAGAGGAGGATGAAACAGGAGACAACATGGAGGGAAACTAAAGGGAATGGTGAGTGACAGTGGAGGTGGTTCATCCATGCCTCTGACTTTCCCTCACACTTCCTTTCCCTTTCTGCACAGTAAACATGACAGGAGGTCAGATCGCAACCATTTTTTATCCTTAAAAAAATTTTCATGAAAACATTCAGAAATTTTCAACTATAAAATTCTAAGATCTTCTTTTTTTCTTTATTAATTTTTAACAAAGAATATAATGACACAGGAAAGAGATGGAAGAATTGAGGAAAGACACAGAAGAAAAAGTCACTACATCATAAAACAAATCGGTTAGGCTCTGGGTCAGTTTTGCCCAAACTCTGCAAAGACACTTAAGTATTTTTTTTTACTTTCTACTGCAGATATTTTAGAATACAATTAACTTGCAAGTAACTTTTTTGTAAGATATAAAAGCCTGTTTTAAGTCAATAACTCTTGAATATCTATTTTAAAAAGTGCTAGTTCCTCTGGTGGATTATTTTACTATAATAGTTAAAAAGTAACTATAGTTAAATGCATGCTGTTTAAATTAGCTTTGCTATGAAGGAATTTTTCTCACTTCCTCCCTCTGGTGTTGGCTGTAGAAACACAACTCTGGAAAATAGACCATTTAAAATGTTTGGCTCTGATTTTAAGTTTTATAGGTAAATGTTTAAGTAAAATGAATATTGTTCTTTTATTATAAAACCATTCAGTTGGTAGCGCAGTTGCTTTGCACCAAGAAAATCCAGGGTTGAAATCCTGGCCTGGGATCTTTCTGCCTGGACTTTGAATGTTCCCATCCAGTTTCCTTGTTTCTTCTCACAGGCCAAAAATATTACCGTTGTGTTTTTTAGACACTAAATTGCACTTAGATGTGAGTTTGTGCCGACATGGCTGTTTATCTTGTGTGTCATTTTTCCCTGATATCTTGTAGCCCTAATTAAAGATCTGTCTTGATCCGATCTGCCATGGTTGTCTTCACAAGCTACTTCCATGTGTCTTGCATTTGCCAAATCTTCCTGAAATCTTTGAATCCTTCTCACATTGCTTAAACGTTTTCTTGTAAACATGCAGATTAAAAGTAAAACATCTTTTGAAGGAGAGCCTTTGATTTGAATTGAGTTATTAAAGAAGAAATCTAGAAATTTACACCAAAAACATAAGTAAATAGAAAAATGGATCCCAGTACTTCTGTGACAAGCAGCATCTAAATTTAATTTGTTTTCATGGCACCATCTGATTTGGAGCTTTTGTTGTAATGTATAATAAAGGTTCAGGTCAGTTCACCTTTGAGCTGTCAGTGTGAAAAGTTAATGCTTACCTGCAATCTGTGTCTTGATGTTTGAGTGAAAAAAATAGTTAATAGGCATTAATTGGTTCTGTCATTGCACTCTGATGTTGCAAATTGCCATTGTAGGGAATAAATTTGTTATATAGCATTAGAATCAAGTCAAACTCAAGCAGGTGGTGAACAGCTGTTGAGACGGTTTTGCATTTTCACACATATTGAATGAGGCAAGATGTAAAGCAAGCCCTTTTTCTAGACGCTGTTTGGTTAAACTCCAGCAGATGTTTCCAAACCCACACAGGCAAACAAACAGCCAGTCACAGGCTGTCTGGAAGAGTTAATAATAATTTAAAAATACAGTACAATGGCTAAAAATGTGCAGCATATTAGTTCAAAATCTTATCGCAACATGCATCTTTGCTTGGAAATTTTGTTTAGGTTTCAACGATGGAGGAGGAGTTTGACTCTTTCTTGGAAAAGTGAGAACTAAAAACATGATTACACATCTCCGAGCTGCACCTGCAGGATGCATCTACACGAAGAAGCAGTAGGGGGAAAATCTCCCAGCATATTTACAGATGTTCTTGCTGTTTTGTTAATTTCTGCATTGGATTTACTAAGCAGATCATACTAAATACATGCAGGAGCAAAAATGTCCATAAAGTCCAACAAATGAGAGGAAATTGCATCTGTTGGCATCAGATCACAACTATCCTCTCTTCAGCCACAAACAAAAAGATGGAAAATGAATTCAGTACAGTTTTAGAAAATCAGGTTTTCTATTTTAAATCCTCACTGGTATCAAGATGAAAAAATGTCTTCAGAATCAATAAGTGATGATCCAGATTGCTATGGAACGATGCATTCCTTTGCGATAAAATAAAACAAAAATAATTTATAAAGTAATTTATATGCTAAAATTCAAAATTATTATATGTAGTCTGTTAAAATACACCGAAAAATAAAGCTTGTGCAAAGTTGTGAAATAATAACGGAAACATTTTAATCCTCCTGTGGAAACTCGTGATACTGGGAGTCCAGAAGTGATTCGTCTGCAGATATGCTGACAATGTGGGAAATGTACGATTTAAAAATTGAAGAAGCAGTGAAAGTATGTTGGTTTTCCACATCTTCATTCTGATCCAGAGAAGCTTCAAAGCACATTTTCAATACATGAAGTGAAAGTAATTTACTGGCAAAAATCTGACAAACGGGGAATGTGTGAGAAGTTGTCACTAAAAAGCTTGTGCACATAAAAGAAGATTAAAATGTTTTAATGTAATAAAACGTGTTACTGCTGGTATAATCAAATTAACACACCATCGTTTGTCTTCCAAATGGCTGATAAAAGAAGCGATTGTTGACTTTCATTTAGTTTAGTGAGAAGATACTGTCAGACATAAAGCTTTTTTTTCCCGCGTATAAACACAACATAAGTTGAGGCCTCGAACAGCAGGAAAAAGGGCAGAATGAGAAAAGGAAGTGGAGGAAAGCATAAACAAGTCAGGTCTGGCTGAGTGAGCAAGCTAATTAACTCGAAAAACTATAAAAATGTAAATTCCAATTTGCTACCGGGGGCATCTAATTAAAGCCAGTGCAATGTTAAGGACCAAATTGAATTTACTTAAAAAAGACAAAAAATATAAGATTTTGCCATGTTGCCAGATACTGATCATCTACAGTAGCCTTCCTCACATCCGCGATGGGGCACACAGGGAGTGATGTGTGCATGTTAGTGAGAAACGGGGAGAGGAAGGAAATGTAAAACCGGGAAAGGTTTGTACAGAAATAGCTGGAGTGATTTTTTCTGGTGTGTTCATACAAAACAGTTTGGCACAGAAAGTGTGACAGTACAACACAGCGCTCACCAGAGACAGAAGATGTAATCAGAGCCAAATGGTTCTCATAACACTCCACAGGTGCACCACAGAGGCACTTTCAATTTTGCTCCAAAAAAAAAAAGAAGATGGAGACCTATAGCACATCCTCATAAATTTCACTGTGGCCCTCCAGTTAATTGCGTTAGCTTAATTGGTGTAGTGTATGTTTAATACTTTGGTGTGATTATTGTGTGCAGAAAGTCATTGTGGTTTATCTCGTTATATCATGTCCTCTGGGCATGTGATTAGTACACATGGTGTTCGTTTATGTTCACGGATGGATCTTTGTTTGCACGCAGGTGAATAAACAAGACTTCCCTCATGCATCATTGCTGTTAATAAAAGCTGCTGCTTTTAAATGTTAGTCCATTTCTCAATCTATAACTGGAGGTGTAAGAAATAAACAAACCTTAAGGGTTGAGCTACCCCTCTACCGCACACACTTTATGTTCCACCCGTTCTTTGTTTATTTTATAGCTGCGCTGCTTTGAATACTTAAGCTGTCATTATGCCAGATGTGTGCAGGAAGGTTGAGGATTCTGTGGCTTTTATTGAGGTAATAAACAATAATCAGCAGCTCTCCCTACAGACAGAGCAGTCCTACAGAGTTTTGAGGCTTTTCTCAGTGTATTATTACGTTCATAAGGCTAATGACAGGAGTTTTCCTGAAGCAGAAAGGTTTGGTTTCTGCAGGCTTGCATGTATTTCCAATCCATCTGTGTGTTACCTCTCAGCATTTAATATAGGAGGCCAAAATAGTAAAAAATCTTTAAATCAATTCATAATTCTTGTCTTCTAGAGCATCATAAAATAATTTAAACACTCACGGTCCAGTAGTCCCTACCATTTGATTGGTCATTTGTAATTAATGTATTAAAGCCACCCACAGAGTTTTCCTCCATAAATTTAAGGGTTTAAAGTGCCATAATTCAATACTTAGCCTGAAAATTTGAACAAGATTAGTCTTTTCACAAAGCATCTGTGCTTTAGGACAGTTTTAACAAATCCTGTAAAAGTAAATTTTAATTAAAGCTACATACTGCATCTGTAATGTGTGTCAGTAAAATTTTTGATGAATTCAAAAATGATTATATTAAAGTGTAATCTCATATTTTATTATACTCTGAAAAACAGGAACCGTGAAATCACTAACTATGTAAATTAACTGAGATAGATTGGTAGATGGATAGAACTGGCTCTAAGTCCTGGAAGGACATTGCACGGAAGAATAAATTTTAGCTGATAGGAAAGAAAGACCTGATGCACAAATTTACAAGATGCAATAAAATCTTCCTTTCTCTTCTCCGGCTCTCCTTCCTGACCTGAAAATGTACCTGTCGAGTTGCAGTTTGCCAGCCCAGTAAAAGTTTTATACGAGCAAAAAAGAGAAATGGTCTGTCTGTTGCTGACATGAGTTACAAGCTGCAGTAAACAAACTTGTGAAAGGCAATAAATACACTGAGTCAGAATGGGAGCTTCAGCAACACGGTAAGAGGAGGTGTCAGGATGTTCAGGACACACTACGATGCGTGTACTGCAGGTGAACATGTTCCCTTTGTCCCAAAAGTTTTCATCTTAAATATTTTTAAATAGTGAAAAGAAAGTGACTTACTTTGTAAAGCAAGAATGCAACCTACATTTGTGAAAGAGTGATGAAGGTATGCAAATTAAACCCAGTAGAAATGCACACAATGGCCAATGTAATCAGAGCAAAGTCTCCATTTTAAAATTGAGTTCATAAAAGAAAGTTTTATATGGTGATTTATCCAGTGAGGAGTAAGTCTGAAGAAAATATCCGAGAACAAGAGATTTAAAAGCTGCGTGAGGTAAACTCCATCTCCCTTTAATTTATCACAGAGGTGAAAAACATTTGAGACAATTCAAAACACTAAAACTCTGGCAGGCTTCAAGTAAATGTTGCAAATTCAACTCCAGCTCTGAACCAACATTGTTACTCCTCCAACATTAGCTTTCCTGCTTTTCAATACAGAATACATAACATTAGGAAACCGTGGACTCCACTGATTATGTGGAGAAAACTGTACAAACGTAAAGTCAATGTGTTACACCTCTCCAAGTTTACAGTTAGCTTTCTCTTAGCATCTTCATGCTAAAGCTATACATGCACTGTGACAGATTTTATAATCAGCTAAAAATTCTTCGTTAAGTGTCAAAATCAGTGGGCAGAAGTGCTATGACAAACTTGCTTATTTTGAAGATATTTTTCACCAAACACACTCAAAATTGTTGGTAATACTTTGAAATTGCTTAGTTTTCAAATCTGCATTCATATGTTTCATCCTATTTGTTCTGGTAGGAAAAGAAAAATTATTTTGCAAAAAATAACTTTTGGTGTAAGGACATATTTTCCTATCTGATACACGTTGTACTGATAAACAACATCCATGACCGCTGCAAACCCTGTAATTCTCAAATTATGTGCAGTAAATATAGAATTTTAATGCTGTGTCCCGGTGGTTCACTTTTAATTCAAAATTGCAATGCTGTATTATACTGAATGGTTGAGAGGAAAATGTGCCATTTTCATTGCTCACCCAAGTTTCCTGCATAGTATTTTGAAGCAGAAATGTTTAGTTTAGTTATATCATCAACATTGTGCTAAATATCTGCTTGACATATACTATTTGCTAAAATACAAATTTGTGCATTGAAAACTGTAATTAAATTGTCTTTTAGTCATCCATATGTTGTGCCATTTTTCTACTTTAGTGAATATTACTTAAAAGGCTGTTAAATGACATTTCTGCTTTGAAAACTAATGGAAATGTTGATTATGAATTATTTAAAATTAAGGTTTACAGAAATTTTGGCAATGTTTCTCAATCTTGTTTGAGGGTCATTGTGTGGGATTACTGAACTGTACTCCTCCAAGGAAAGTGAAAAAACACTAAGACTTCAAAAAAACAAAAATGAACAAAATAAGGTATTTTAGCCTCCATGTTTAAAAGTGCTCATCATGAGTTCAATGGTGAAAACATAGAAAACAAACCCAAAGAATAAAGCTGATTGAGGAAGAGTACAAGTTTGGAGCAAATGACAGCCGACAGTGACAAATGAATGCAAAAAGTAAAAAAACATAATTTTTTTCCCCTGTGATTTATGGAACCTGAGGCCATCGTTTTCCACCAACTCTGCCTCAAGTTTACAAATTCTTTGCCTGGGAGAAATATAATTTATTACAGCAAACAACCTATTAATAAGAAATCAATAGGAGACTCCCAGATGTGTTTTGCACAAAGCTTTAATGAATTTTTAAAAACCTTCTACTTGAAACAAATTGGAAAACTGAGGAAAGTAAAGTAGCTTGGTGCTTGATGCTTCAAAGAGATTATGAAGTAAATGACATGGAAAAAATGCTAAAAATTAGCTTTTTGTTTGCTCCCAGTCTTAATGATGAAATTGTTTTGTGTGCAAATGTGGAAACATGCAGTTGAGAGAAAAAATGGCCTGCTCTGGAGAAGCGAAGCTATCATGCATCATATTTATAGCTCCTCACATATCATTTTAATTTGCATTTCTGGCGCCGTTGATATCTGTTATACATATATTGATGAAATATTAGCTCGTGTTTCATGTTGTCAGGCTTGTTTTCTTTTCTTTTAGCTTCAGGTGCCTTTTGTTGGGTCTGTATCTGAAAGCTGAATATGAATGTCACTTCCTGTTACGGCACTCCCCGTTTTGTTTCCTTTTAGCTGCTGCATTTCAGGTGGACATGCATTATGGCAATAAAAATGTTTAATATTTTCTATAAATTATGTTTCATCACAAAGAGTGTAACTGACATGATTTATAACTAAAAAACACCTCCAATATTCAAAGAAAACACAGGAGTCCTGAATCATTTTTAACTTTTTATTTTTTTGCTTCAAAGAATCCAACTTTGCTTGTCGTCTGAAATTATTATTGAGCTGTATGGTTTTCTTTATGTCTATCAAATCTACTGTAACTTTTTTTTGTGAAGGATAAGACCATTTCAGATAAATACTTTTTGTTTGAACCACTTCACTCCTTGTGATTCATTCAAATGCAAACATATTTAAACTCAAAGGTTGGAGCAGTTAACAACAACTTCGCAAAAGATATTTTGAATTTGGACTTTTAACCAACTTGTTGTTAGGAATATACCACAAAGACGGCAATTTCTTCCCAGCGTTCTTATGACTAAAGTCTTAGTTATATCATCAACATTGTGCTAAATATCTGCTTGACATATATTTATGTCAAGCAGATATAAATATTTTTTTCCCTTTAAAGAAAATCCTCGAGCTCACAGATTTTCAAACAAAAACCCTCGAACGAAAGGAACTTCTCTGGATCATCTCTCTGTGGCTGGGAACCTGCATGTTTTCATTCCACTGCCCTCTGTTTGCTCTCCAATGTTTCTGCACCCATCTCTGCTCCAAGCCCCGTCTGAACCCTCCTGCTCCAACCACCATGCAGACATGCATCCGGGATTCCCCTCATCTCCTCCCGGACTCCAACTGCAAGTCCTCCTGTAAGCCTCCATATTATTCCCTCTTTCACCTCTCATCTCCTCCTCAGACTGTCTGCTATTATGGTTTATTTCTTTATCACTATCCCCATCAATAAATCATATAAATGTGACCTGTAATGCTTTCTTAATCAGGCTACTCTGTGGGCTAAACAGAGCATGTTCATCACATTTTTTTGTACAAAATTATTCTTTGATTGTAGCCTGATCAATTCTGCATATTTTGAGCTTCTTCCAGAATGAGCTGTTTTAGGTCCACTTTTCACTTGAAATCCAAATAAGCTGCAGCTGGCTATCCGCCCCAACTCAACATTTACTCTTATGTGAAAACAGCTGCATACAGATGTGCAATTATAGAATTGTATGTTTCTGAAAACCAGAAATGGAGCCTCCCACACAACCAACAAGAACGCAGAAACTAAACTTTTGTCATTTCCAGCAGCCATTGTACAGTGGTAAAACCAGCTGAAGCTCCGCTTGGGTTGCTAGGTAAGGAACATTTGAAAAGACTTACTGTATTTGATGAAATAATACTGATTTTTAAATTGCTGCTTGTTCTACTGTCCTTATATTTTTCTTATTTAAGACAAAAATGATAACCAAACAAGGAGCTGTTGAGTATTCCCTTCAAGTTTTCAGAGTAAAACAACATTTACAACTTAACATGACCCAGTTTACAAGCTATTAACAAAGGTACATCGCAATCTAGTGAAAATAGCAGACGATGAATTAGGGGTTTCAGTCTTTGTAGAATCTCTTTGTTTGTACTGCAGGGCATCAGACTTCATGCAGACCTGCGTGTGTATGTGTGTGCAGTGGTGGAAAAGGTATCTCTCGCTCTTTTTCATTGCTTGCAGGAGGACAGTACAGACCTTGGTACAGAAGGACACAATGAGGTGGCAGCTTCGCTTGGCTGACCAGGCAGAGCCGGAACAGGAAGAGAGATTACCTCCTGCAGGGGCTCGGTGGGTGTGTGAGCAGGTGGATGTATGAAAGAACAACGGTGTTTGTGTGTTCCTCTCTTTTCCAATTAGTACCAGCATCAGCTCTTGTCTACCTGGGTCAGTGGTGCAGAATGCTTCCGGATGCACGGCTCTGTTGTTCGAGAAATCTTTTTGCATCTCTGGAAACAAACGACGCATCAGGATCTGTGAAAGTACTTTAATACTTGAATTTTATGAAAATGTAAAGCTGGAGTTCAAGTAGAATCCAAAGCAAGAGCAACCTCAGTTTAAAAAAACCTCTGGAATGTAATGTCACAATTAACCAGGCACTCACCTAGTAACCCTAGTGAAGAGGAGCTCGTTGCCTAGCAACCCCAGTCGAGTTTCCGCCCTTCACCTAGCAACCCAACCTGAGCTCGGGGATATTTGGTTGACAGATTTTACTGCCGGCCAAACTGCTGCAAAAGACAAAATACTTTCTTTCTGACTTAGCATCCAGAAACCACTTGCTGCATTCTTGTTGGTTGTGCAGGAGGCTCCACTTCTGCTTTTCTAAGGTGTAGGGTTGTATAATTGTGGGTCTGTTTTTCAGCCGTTTTTACATACAAATGTAAAAATTGAAATCTCATTATCTAAGAATGATTTTGTACAAAAAAAAAAATTGTAATGACCGTGTTTTGTTTCGCCCATCGACCTGCTCAAGAAAACATCAAAGGTCACCTTTGAACATTGTTAAGGAATTCCTTGAAGCAAGCTTCTACACCTTACTGAAAAGTTACTTGTAACTTAGTTTTGTCTTGATTCAAGCTTGCTAAGTTATTTGCACTAGAAACTTGGCCAAAAATACTTGGTGAGATTTTGTGTTTTTGCAGTGTAGTGTGGTGGTTCTGCAGTCCTGAACAGAACTTGACCAAACTGACCTCTTTTGATTCAGCAGGGCTTTTTTTCATGTGTTTGTTTCCCCTCTGAACTAAGCAACCCTAATTATCTGACTCTGGTTGTCATCGTGGTTGAACGTGTTCTTCTTAAACTTTCATAATGTATACTCTCTTTAGACTTCTGTTGAAGGTTGTTCTTAGGCCCTCAGAGGATGTATACCAGGCAGAATGTTTCCCAATTATGTTTATGATGACTGTGAGTGTAGATCTGAGGAGCAGACAGACAGACGGATGGGCGCAGACAGACGGGACATGTATCTGGAGGGGAAAGTGGTATTCTGTGAGGATTGATAGACTCCATATTGTGAGCTAATGATCTCCCCAGGGCGCTGGGGAGAAACGATGAAACCAGTCTGCATGACACTGTCACACTCCCTATGTCACGCTGCCACCTTCATCTCTCAGTCTTCTCTTACTCACTCTTTGCCTTCCTCTCAACTTGGCTTTTTTCCCCCTCCTCGGGGAAATGCATCGATTCACCTTTGTTTGTACTGTCACCCACACATATTCAACTGTCACAGCGACGAATGGAGCTCACTGAACTGATGGGGCTGATTTAGAGTAAGAGGCATTCGCTGTCCTCGTTTCCCAAAAAATGAAAACTTCACGACATCTATTCTCATTTAGTTCAATCTGGACGCAAATGCCAAAGATGTCTGCTGGAGGTGTTTAAAAGATGCTCGAGCATAGGTGGGAGATAACGTCATACTCCCGGCTTTGCACATATAAATGGGAAAAAGATCTTTTTAAATCAATTGTCAGCGCTCTTACAATGGCAGGCACAATGAGAGCATTCACAGGCTGAGTTGATGGAAAGGCACAATCATCTCCTGCGATCTGATTCTCAATCCGGAGCCTCGCTGTCACAGCTTCAATAGAAGACGATGCGAAGAGCAGGCAAAGACACAAACATGTGAAAGGCTGGTGTTAACTGCAGGTGGAACGTTTACTGTACCGCTAAGGCGTTATATCTGCTAGAAAATGAAGGCGACTATTCAGGAATGGAAGCTTACACAATTCACAAAGACCCACTGGATATGTTTATGTTGCAGTTAAATGATTTCCCCCTGTAGTATTCATAAATAATCAGACTAAAAGAGACGACATTTTTGATCTCCTGCACGTTTTTTGCATATTTTCGTCAAATTATGATACCTGGAGACTCTTTAGAAATAGCCAGGGTCTCTTCTTCGATATATATGATTGCAGTTGCTTTGCATCATTTTGTAAGTTCATTACTTTTCTCTCTGTTGCTGTTTTGTGTTCCCATTCTGACAACAGATGAAAATAACCATTTAAATGCTGTAATAGAAGAAAATGTGGTGACATGATTGCAATAAATTATATCTTGCAGCAGGAGGTCAATTGAAAGTGAATTGGGTTTGATCTGAGGTCAGGTTCTATAAGTTAACTGGATGTCAGGCCCAAAATAAATTGGAATAGAACACAGTGCATTTAAAAATAATACATTAAAATTAAATTCTATCAATATTTTTATGATTAGTGATCATATACGAAACAGGTAAAACAAACAAACTGATGCAGCATAATTGAAGGAAAATAAAATGATTTGTACAATTAGAATTGCAATACAAAATTATTAATTGGGCGCGCAAATTGGTGAATCGGTAAATTGACTGTATCCACCTGCATTTGTTGTATCTCTGATGTTACAGAACATGTGACTGCTTTTATTTTGAACCTTTTTCATACTTGTTTATGTCTCTGTGCCTTTTTGTTCCACTTTGGAGGTGCTTGTGTCATGATATGGGTGTTTCTTTTATCCTTTTGAGGTCAATCTTCTAGTTTTTTTTGGGTAATTTGTGTTTCATTTTGAATATTTCATATCTTTTTTAGGTTTAGATTAATTTCCTGCCGTTTTGTACATGTGTGATGTTGCTCTTCCACAAAAACAAGCAACTTTTCCTCCATTTTTCAATGTAATCACTTAAAAAAACGCCAAATATTTTCAGTAATTTTCTAAAATCTGCTTAAAATAATATTGCATTCTTAATTGCTGCAGAGAATATTTCTACCAGCAGCAGAGCTGTCATATATACTTAGTGGTCATAGTTTTTCACATTCCATCAGTTAATGGAGCCAAACCAAGGTGGTTAATTTGAGTGAGATCCATATGGTTGTGATTATGATGCTACAGCAAACTTTCATAGCCCACATTCATCCCTGGTTAATAAATCAAACGCACCTTTGAGCAGAAGATAACCACATCTCTGTCTGAGATGTGGTTGTGGGCTTACTTACTGTAAATATGACTTGAGGTTGCAATAATTAAAGTCAGATGAACTTAACTCCTTTAACTGGCACATGCATCCTTCATCATTGCCTGAAATCCTCCTGGTCAACATTGAAGTCTTTTTAGTGACTTTATTTGTGCAGCAAACTCAAGGGCAATAATTAATATAATAGATTAAGAAACAAAAAAACTTTGCAGCAATTTTAAAAACCTTTAACTCTATAATTTATAAAGATAATTAACTGCCAAGAGAAATAAACTGAGGCACTGACTAATCACATGGGTACAAAATGGTTCATTTATGGCATAAAATAAATTACTGAAATGGTAATAAAATGGACGGATCCAGGGCCATTGTTTCTTTGTATTAGTTTGCAGCAGTTTGCGTCAGCACTGCATTTTCTTGCAGTGCTGTTGTTATTAGGACTCTTTGTCGCTGACAGATTGACTTTCAGGCCACAAACTGTGGCCTGGAGGCTCCCCTGGGCCCCCAGGAGGCCGACTCAGTAATCTCTCCACAGCTGAATTTGTGCTTGTATTGAAGAAAAGGCTGAAAAGATGATCACTTCCCCCTTTTCTCACAACATTATCTGTCCTGTTTTGAGTGCATGCCTTGCATATATACCCTTTCGAGCAGAAAAGAGGAAATCTTCCTTTGTTCCTGACATTTCTTTCGTTCTTTTACGCTGAGAATTAAAGTTTGCACAGTTTTCTCATCTCTCTTTGCCTTTTTCACTTTTATCATTCAAATGTGCACAGACAAGTCCTTGTTTTGATTACTTTGCTGCCGTCATATTATTGACTTGCTTTATATAGATACAGACACAGTGGAGCAGAGACGGAGAGCAGGTGCCACAGCTGGTGGTTTGACTGAGATGTGGGCTGAACTGTGTATTGGATTTCTTTGAAATTGTTAGGACTCATCTGTCTGAATTCTCCTCCTATTTCAGCTTGGCTTGTGCTGCACTGGAGGGTAACCACGGCTGACAAAGAAAGTGCAGCATTTCAAGAGATTTATGCACCTAGGCTACTAGTTGAGAGAGAACAAACGTCCTCTGCACCTCAGACTCGCTGTGACATTTTCCGATAATGGTTTGGCTTCCTGACTCATTCTCCCAGCTCCGTCGTCACGAAGAAGCAAGGAGAAAGTGCCGTTATAGCACACACCATTACAAATCTAAGAGGAAAAATAACATTGATTGAAGGCGCAGAGAACTGTGAATCACTTACTGAAGCAAATTCACCTCTGAGGCTTCGTTTTGATGCACGCAGCTGCCAGCGTGTTGTCCTGTTACTGCCAGGAAAATAATGGTATTTCTGATTATCTATGTAACACATTTCGTTTCACTTGAAAGTTCAGCTGTTCTGCACGAGGATAAGCCAAACTGAGATGCGTTGCTTTATTCACAATAGATTTTCTGTCTCTGTTCCAAACACAGACATTTGGTCGTAATCTTTCTTGGATATGCTAACTGTCATCGTGGTTTACAGGTTCAGTGATTAACCAAAATGAAGCCCTCGTTTTAATAGTGTTCTGACTCATTAAAGCGTGCTGCATTTTGTAATAAAAACCATTCAATTTACAGCCCACATACGCTGTCATATGCTCAAATATGTTTTCCAGATCAATAATTCCTAAAAGCAAATAAAATGCTGTTATTGCTCCAATAAAGGTACTTTACTTGTCAATAAATCTGTAACCAGAAGGCCTTGGGACTTTCCTTGAATTATCCCCTAGGGGAAATAAATCAATATACTAGAAATAGCTTTCACATGACAAATACTCTGTTCTAATATTCTTCTGATTTTATCAGTTCTGTCTGCTTTGCTTTGCATTCTGTCCATTAAGACTCATATATATTCTACCATGAAGATTATGACTTCATATCTGGACATAGCAGCAATTTTTACCCACTTAATCTATGGAGGTTTCTCAGAAAATTAGAATAAGGCCATTAAGTATTATATATTTATATAGAAATTTACAGAATTACAAAACGTCATTGCTAAGGAAATTGCTCAAAACGTCATGGATGCAAACGTACTGATGTAAAGTTTAGTGGATGGAAAAAGGTTGCACTACAAACTTTTTGCTGTAATGTAACATTCAAGTTTTCCAAAAAAAACAACAACTAAACTTTGGGTTGTAATTAGCTATAAACCTGAATTATAAAAATAACCAAAACAACTAGTTTTTGATGTTTATGTCTGAATTTTCTATGATTAGAACAAACTCATGAGAAGTCTCTTTCCGTCTCACACACACATCCACACACACCCATTCATTCTGCTGAAACAATTACAGGTAGCTTCCCTCTGTGTTTGGAAGAGTGTATGAGCTGTTCTTGTTCTATAATTAAAGCTCTCATTGTGCGCGCCCTTCTGCAGCGCCAAAAACCGCCATATCTGCCGCAGCCACTTTGTTCAATGGATGTCAGATCTCACTTTGTGGTCCGGGTTGAGAGAGACCATTATATTTAAACACTGGGACTATTCAAACAACAGGAACCCACACTCTCTTTGTTCTATTTTCCTCTCTTTGTCTGATTCTGACGTTTGCCTTCTTGACTTCGCCTTTCTGTGTGCAGCGAAACCTGCTTCTTTTCTCCATTCTTTATTATTTTTTTTCTTAACCCTGAGTCTCTTTATACTTCCCCCCACCAATCTTTATGCCTCACATGCTTCCACACTCCTTTTCCCTGCTGGCTCTGGGCATCCCCACTGTGGAAAGCTCAATGTGTTTCATTTGTGTGTGGAAACTGTGTGCTAATATTGCCTGCTTATACCCACTGGGTAGGATAATGGCAGCCATCACTCACTGATGCATCACAAAAACTGACATTCTGCTCTCCCTGAGTTGACAAACAGCATACAGCTCCCACTGTTCTCTTATTCCCTGGGTTTTTTCTTTCCCTCGGTCTCTCCTCCTCGCCTTCTACTGTCGTCATTTGTCTTCCTCCTATTCTGGTTTCATCAGCAGTTAAGTCGTTTTAAGTTGGTATTGTACAACACAGTGCAGGCCTTGACCCCTGAAAGATGCTGCTGGAGAAAAACAAAACAAAAGGGAAACTGCACTTGGTTCTGAAAGCTTTACAGCTGATCACTTTACCCATGCATAAATTATTCAGCCCAGGCCAGAAAAAGGAGTGCGCATTAAGAGTGAGCATTTGGCTTTTGTTACATGTCATTAACCCAACAGGGGATTCTTACTGCAGTGATGAAATTATAGGCAAGACAAATGGCAGATATGTGATCAATATTTCCGTTTTCGAACTCCTGTGGCGTTTCTAAAGAGATGTCTCCTTAGAGCTGAAACTTAAAGTGTGATCTGTCATTTTATCGAATGAGAAAATGAAACACTTGAAAACAAAAGAAAATGAAGAAGACTGATACATTTGCATGGGAAACATAAGCAACCACATATTTACACTGAAACCTAATTTATTGGTTCATCCAAAATAATTTTAGAAAATCAGCAGGATGTTGAGGTGTGTACTAGCTAATTACATTTACTTTGGTAACTTTTGAGAAAAATGTACGTCTAGCTGTAATTTACTGAACCATTTTGAAATAATACTACTTATAGCACATAAGTATATGTAGTACTCTGTGTATAAGCAATGTTTTTTTTTACTATGGCAGGTGAAGTTACAAGCAGACTTGCAACTTTGCATTTGTAGGATAAAAGAATATTTTACTGTTCTGCAGATGTCCACTTATGCAGCTGATCTCTCCAGTGACTTGAACTACTGATGAGGATTCAGAAACTTAGAAGCAAAATTATTTTTTGAAAAGTTTTTAAACTTTAGGTTGTGCTACAAAAAAAAAAAAAAAAAAAAATCTGAAAAACTCCAGAGTCTGAAAAACAATCTTCTGTAGTTAGTCTATTAACTTTATCTGTCCAGCTTAAACATTTGGATAAAATGATTGGTTTTGGTTCTGATTTGCGTCATCGAGCCTCTTTAGTTGCACAAAAACAGTGGAAGCTGTTTATCCCCTTCAAGATGACTAGACACCTGCAGCACACGTAGCAGACAACCAAAAGATCTTTTCACTTTATGGTAGAAAACAAAGTAAGGTTTAAGCTCTACTGAGAACTAATCTTGTCAAGTTGATTGTCTGATTTAAATGTTGTGAGTAAAACTACAAATGAGTAAAAAGGGAAGAAAATCAGACTCCATGTTGAGATGCTCATAAATTTTGTTTGCGCTCCAAATCGCATCAGACGCAGAAAGTCCTGATTGCCTTATAATGCTTTGCATGATTTGTTTTCTTCTCGCCTTTTCTATTTATTTTATATTGATAGAACCACTAGTAAATCGACTTCATAGAGGTTATTATGGCAGCCTTTTGTCAAGAGAAAGTATATCTCAAGAAATATTTTGTTTTTATATGTTCTAAGTAAGAGACTTATCTTAATACATTGAGATAAGTCTCAATGTATTAATGGTGGCCTGCCAGGGTTTTAAGTGACTTTTTTGTTGCACTATGTTCACTAAATGCAATAAAGCTGGATGAAGAATAAATTCATTTTATTAAAACAAACAACAAACCACAAGTACCGCAGTAGCAGGAAGCTAAAACCTGAATGACTGAACACAAATTTAATTAGCAACTGGGGACCAAACCTAATAATAAATTATTAATGCCTGAAAATTGCAAAACTGACAATAAGAAGCACACAGAGAACAGGGGAAAATCATTCAAGCACTATAGAAATCCAAAGATTTTTAAACACTGATATGAAAATTCCTCTATTTTCTGCAGCTGTCTTGCATGCCTTATTAGCTATATTTCATTTACTGGATTTACAAAGCAGAAAACAATAAATATGTGCAGAAGCAGCATGCCACAATAGGCCTGATGTCAGCAGTTTGCATGTTTTTATGTTGAGTCAGTTCTCTCTCTTTAGCAAAAACTTTTGGAGATGCAGAGAAACGTGAAAAACAAACAAAAATATATTTATTTTTTTCTACTTACTGTTTTAATGACCAGAAAACTTCTGAATTGATGAGGTATTAACCTAACCAAAGCTGTAAAAACCAAATCAGTAACAAAATGTTGAAAATCCCGCAAATTATGTGTCTCCTTAAAAGACTCAGGGACAAAACCTTTATATTGATTAAATGTAACTAGATGAAGTGTATTTAAACAGAGTAGACCCCTTTTTAGTTATTTTTTGTCAATTTACGTAAAAAGCACATTTGAAACCTTTACAGTTGGAAAAATTGTTCAAATATTGTTAGAAATAACTGCCAGATGCTGAATGATCACATTTCTGCAAATAAAGTTTAAGATCTTCATTTTCTTTCTAACAGAAATAACTTGGCTATTTGTGTTTGTGATGCATTAGCAAATCTTTGTTCTTTTGCATGATATATTAGGCCCCTTTATACTCTTTTTTTTAAACCCACATAACATGTAAAAGCAAAAATAAACCTGCAATCACCGTATTGTCACACAGCAAACTCAGATTTTCATAGACTATCATTTCCACAGTTTGCTCTTCACAGCGCGTTTTAGCCTTTTCCCAACCCATCTTTGACTCAACCCATCTTTGAGATGATCCTCCTGCCCTTTGTAATTGCTGTCTCCAGGGAAACTAAAGCAGTTACCTTTGCACCTGTTATGAACTAAAAAGAGCGAGACAGACTGCAATCACCTCTATTCATATATTAATAACCTCCACTGCTTCCAGTCCTGCAGTATTTCAGAGGGAGGCTGCTCTGGAGTGTTCTCTTTATATTTGCAAAGCAATCAGTTGGAAAGGTTTGTTAATTTTCATGATTTTAATGCAACATGTGGTAGTTTGGCACTTTCAAGAGCACCTGGGAAAACAGATTAAACATCATGTGTTTCTTTCAAGTAGAAACGCTCATGCATGTGGACAAATAGAGAGAGGGAAGCTAGGGACAAAGGGGTCAGTAGGGATTTTAAAAGTGAACGATCTGCAGTCCATGGATGTGAATCTGAAGCAAGGCAGCATCACTCAACAGTGGGGTCAGTGCAGCAGGGACAACAGGTGCTCTCCCTTCAGAAGTGACAAATACAGAGTGACATGTAAGTGCAAGCTCAGGACGTTGCTGCTGCAAACAGAGAAAAAAAGGGAAAAAGGTGCAGATTTATCAGTTTTCTAACAAAACTATGACCTTGAACTAGAATAAAGTGTCACCTTCAATATAAACAATTGCAAACACTGCTATTAAATTACATGTTTTACTACATAAGTTTATGTCAATTTTGATCCATCAAGCTGAAGGAGAATGTATGAGCAGATGTGAACTGGAAAAGTCAAGTTATTCTTTTATTCATCAGGCAATATTCTCTGTTCTTTGTAGACGTTTTCTGACTCATTATTTGTTGTATTTATGCACTAGATTTACAAAACAGATTGTACGAAATAGATGCAGGCACAGATGGAAGCAATATATCCATTTTTAGTGTCAGTTTGAAATCATTTCTGAGATAAAATGAAAAAATATTCCAGATTTATATTACAGGTTTTCTCAACAGAACTTTAGGTCAAGATCTGATGAGGTGCTACTCAAAATAGGTCATCCTGCAGATTGTAAATGAGGCAACAACTCAGCTGCTTTATTTAGTTTAAGAAAAAAAATAATTTGGAACAAACTAGATGTAAAAGTTTTAACCCAACTTTTAGTTACAGTAGAATAAGAAAGCAGCACAGATACTCATGTACACATGGAGCTTTAAACTAAATTAAGAATTTATTTTAAAAACTTAACAATGGAGCAATTTTTAAGACAAATGTAATCTTTTATTTGCAATATCCCTGAGTCTTTTTGTGGAAAGTCAAGAGCAGCAGATCACATTTTTCTCTACTTCCTTTCAAGCCCCCTAATTACCACCAGTTTTCAGCAGGTGGTATTTTCTCTATGCATTCTGCAAATGCAAACAGCTAAGGTCTTTGAAAAAAGTGGAGCTCTTTGATCTGGCTACATATTACATAAATAAGCAGAAAGAAGGACAGACATTCACCTGGATGGTGCACAATACCTCTTTTAAATGCACAAAAACTTTGTTAGAGAGACACTGGTTGGTTTGTTGGGCCATTTCATTAAGCACACCATCCTTTTAATCCCATTTCAGGGTTGGAACAATACACAAAGTGATGCAACACTTGCAGAAAAAAAAACTAATATCAGGTTTGAATTTTAAGAAGCACATAACATAGACGGTGATAAAGAGACTTCTGCAGCATGAAAAGTCCATAATTGGTGCAACCAAGCAACATTTTCTTATCACAGAAAACTTCAGAGTTGGTGAATCAGCATTAAAGTTCATTATGGAAAGGGTGGCACATAGTGGAAACACACTGATGCATCATGCTAATGTTGGCATAAATGAGGAAATCCCAAACACATATTTTTACACCTGTAGGTGCTTTGTGTTCTCTTTTGCTTGTGGGCTTTTCCCATCAACATGCAGCACCAAAGAATAATTGAGCCACAAAAACCTGCCCAGATTTAAACAGAGGCGCAACACATTTCTACTTTTCTCTCTAGATACATTGAAAGGTTTCGTGGAGACTGTAAAATTAGTATTTGGAGTTTTTACCTGTCATTGCAAAACAAACACTCTTTTACCCGGTGCCATAAAGATGTCAAATCTTGCTTTCTCTGTCCTCAGCTTTCTTTTTTCCCTCTTTCCTCTTTCACTTTGCTGTGGCGATTTCCTGTCACTCCATGGCATCTCATCTGTCTGACACGTCACCTATCATCCGACTCTTAAGTGCATTTGGAGAGACTCTGATAGGCTGCTATTTATATTTCAGACATTTCATAACAGATTCAGATGCACTTAAAGCACTCTCTGGATGTTATATTTTTTATTTTTTTGGAGTCATTCTGTTGCTCTTAATTGCAATTTTTCAATGTGAAGCTGTTCTGCAGCTGCAGCATTCAAGTGTATTTAGGATTCTAAAGTTTAATGTTTATCACTCCACTATAGTTTAGATCATTAGATGAAAATTTAAATTAAACAAATGAAAAGAACACTGAAGGATCTGCTTCATACTTTGAATGATTGTTGTTAAACATATGTCCAATGTTTATTTTGTTTCAAAAGCAAGTGCAGCACATGTTTATATGTATGTAAAAAAATCACGAGCAAGGCATTTTTACATGTCATATTTTATTGAGGCTAAAAATGAAACCATGATGAATCATTTCTATGCCTTTCTCACTTTAAGCTGAGAACCTATACAATTCAGATGCAAAAACCAAATGTGTTTGGATAAAAATATTTTTTTAAAAAGTTGCAAAAACTTGATGCACAACTCTAAAACTGGACTTTTTATTTGTAAATAGTACATTAAAACTGTTTGAAATGATTAATCATGCACTCATTTATGTGACAAAAGCCTGGATTTTTACACTTTCACGACCTAAAATATGGAGCATAATTCAGAAACATCCAATTGTTTATTTAAATGTCAACAAAAAATTGCCCCAATTTCAATTTCATTCAAAATTGTAATAGGAAAGTGTAGTGATTTCACCTGCTTGTCCCATAACCCCCACCCACAAAGCTGGCTGCTTGTGAGACGTTAATAGTATTTAAAGGTAAATGCCATCTGTTCCCAGCGCTTTACCTGAATACCAACATGGCTGAAAATGTTGCAATTAAGAGACCTGGGATGCCAGAAGCACAGCGGAGGCGGACTTAAAGCCTCCAGCTTGAGGAATGGAGAGCCAGATGTGATGTGAGAAGAAATTGCTCCTCAGTTTAAGTGGAAAACTGCACATATTTCCCCTTATTTCACCAACACCATGTACTACATCACTCAGGAAAGAGGGAACATGTAAGAGTTAAATGTGATTCAGGGCATGTTTCATGTCGATGTGCACATAGAAATATAAAATGTCCGTAAGGTGAAGTAGAGGAAAGCAGTTTTTCTCTTAAATTAAACCAAATTGCTTTTATTCTGCCATACAAATTCTGTCCCCTCAGGGATGTTCTGTATATTCCTGTGCATTTCAAGGCATATCCAAGAAGATAATTCATTTGAACAGTTTTGTTCACAGTATGTATTTACAAAAGTGGGAAGATATTGCTATTCTGGGGGCATTTGAGATTTATTTTGAGTGAAAAGTTTCATCATGTTTATAGATCTTTATCCAGATGTTTGCCGTCAACAAAGACATTTTCTCCTCTCCTCCTGTCTGTGTAACCTTAGATGGATACAAACAAAATGCTTTCTGGTGAATTCAAGATTGCCGAGTCACACAGTAACAACGAATGCTATGGTATTCTGTTGCTCACTGGTTGATTTAAATGGAAAAATGTGGCTCCATTGCCTGAAGGTCTGCATAAAGCGACGCTATCGGCAGTCAGGAATGTGGAGCACATGAGAAAACATTTAACGTTTTTTTTGTTGGTCCAAAACACAACTTCCATTATACATTTCATTTAATTTCTTTTTTCTTGTTATTTTTTTAAACAATTTCCTTAGCATGGCTGTTATAGTAAAGCTTAGCCAACTTACTTTTCTTCAAATTTGAAAATCCACCATCTCTTTGTTCACACTTCTTCTCTTTCACTCCCTGCTGCTGGTAACATGTCCTCCGCTGAGGGATGGACTGCTGAGGTCAGCTGTGGAGACCCCCACTGGGATCACTGGTGTCTCGGTTCACACATCCAGGCTCAGGTGCCGCTGACCTGCACAGCTCCATCTCTGGGGGGTTAGGTGCTACCCCAACCCTCCAGTTGATGCTGAAAGCTGGTCAGACACAATCTATTCCAGTATAAAGTCTGTCAGACCAACATCTGACTGTTTCATGTGCTGCAAATATAATTGTGCCGATAATTAGCAGGCCAAGGGCAGCCATGCTAAACAGATGTATTATTTATATGCTTCTCATCTGGGCCTGCTGTCTGATTATTGCTGCTATGGTCAGGTGGACATGTTAGAGGATAAATGTGGGGGGGCAAGTATTGTCTTCCAATATGAGCTGGTCTCAAAGCTGCCTCAATAATGCATGAGGATCAATACTATATGGCTTGGTGAGTGAGGCCTTGTAACTTGGTGCCCATGTCAAGTATTTCTGCAAACCGCTCGTTCTTTGAAGCGATCTATGCTTTTGGATTCATCTGTCCTCTGGGGACAACAGAACGGAGTTTGGACAGCAGAACCGCATCTGTTTGGAACAAAAACAAAAATACCTGTAAAGGGTTTGAGGTGTGTGATATTTACAGAGTAATGATTCTGTTTGACAAAAGCCTTCAGTGACACGTTTTAAACAGGAGCCTTCCTGAAGTGTTTAGGTGGAATGGGCTTATTATATTCAAATATATTGTCTGCATATTTCTTGCAGTTGCTTTTATAGAAAATCAAAGGATAGATGGCAAATTGCTTAGATTCAGAGATATTTGTTACTCCACAGAAACTGCTGAAATTTGTGGAGAATAGACTGAGTGCTGATTTTGTGACATCACTTTGCATTTCTTTTTGTTTAATATATACATATTTTCAACTGAAATACATGTGTAAGGAAAAGGCAAATAAAAATGTTAAATTTTTTTCATAAAAACCCATGTAAAGAAACAAAAAATATGCATTTCTGCTTTTAGTTTTGGTCCTCCATAGTAACATATTAAGGGTCAAAAAGTGGGAATAAATAAGCATCAATGTGAGTCTTAACATTAACTCTCTGAACACAAGTTGATGGTTTTATAGCAAACATGATTCTCTTTCTACCAATCTTGTCATACAATTGTTTAACCAAAAAGATTGACTTTATTTGTTTCATGACGTGCAATTAAACCGATTCAAATAGTATTTTTTTAATGAGCATGCTTAGAAAAACTAAACAGAAACATAAAGGATCATAATTCATTTATCACGACACAAACTTTGTCCAGATCATTTCAGTAACAAAGCAAAGTGTCTTACAAAGTCCATAAAACTTAAACCAGAGATCCATAACAATAATCTCTTTTCAAAGAGATTATTTGTTAATATTTGATTCTTTTCTAGAGTAACATCTCCTGAATCTCAGCTCTGAATGCTTCTGAAGCAGCAGACATATCGTTCAGTGTGTGCTTGTTTCTGCTCACACAATAAAGTTGCGCTATGTCTGCGTGTTGATTGAGCTTGTAATTATGCTGCTTCGTAGATCACTTTGTGCTTGGTTGTCAGCAACTCTGAATTTGAATGAACCAGATCAGAACAGCAGGCAGAGAAATATAACGAGAGATTTATTGAAACATGGAAAACAGAACGACGATCCCAGCAGCTTCCTCTCTCTGCTCTTCAAACAAGAATTAAAACGTCAGAAACAAAAGATCCAGTCGGTTAGTCGTTGACCAGAGGAAGCAGGTTTAGTTGGAGACGAAAGGCAACTGAGGAGTGTTTAAATCCTGATGCAGTTGAGCAACAGATAAATTACATGACTGATTACTTTGGTGTGAAGACAATAATGTCACCAGACACTGCATTCAAAAATCAGCTTAAATCCAGTATATTAGTAAAATTGATACCAAGATCAATACTTTCATTTCAAGATCTCTTTAAATTTTGTGTTAATTTGTATTGTAGTTTCTCGACTCTAATGTAAGAAGGATTTCACTTTTATTTGCTCTCAAATTATTAATTTTTACACTTTTATTTAGAAAACAATGCACACAAATTTGATTTCTTTTTCTTTTTTTATGTTTGTCATGTCACTTAAACATTTTGTTGACACATATAAACGCTACCTACATTCTGCCATAAGTTTTAATAAAATAATTCATAGCAAAAAACCACAGAAATACAGAAAGATGAGACATTTGATGATTTATCACACTTAAGTCATAAGTATCGTTACTGGTATTTACTTAGTTTTGGACTGAAACAAAAATATGCTCTATTACAAACCTCCGTCACTAAGTTGTGCATCATGTGTTCATGACCACGAGTGAAAAAAGAGAAAATCAAGCGGATGCTGTGACCTCTTGATTCTGTGCCAACAACTGTAGGCTTTGTCTTCTCAATAGAAAAGTCTCGCTGATTGTTCTGCAGTGACCAAAGTCACTACAAGTCAATAGTGTAATTCTCTGCCTTTTCAACAAACTCAGTTAAATTGTCCCAACCACAACTGATTTCTGACACATAAACAGTTTATTAATGCAGCCATCACCAAGTAGATTGTAGGAATCTAAACTTCTAAGTGAAAATTGGAACCACAGTTGTATATCAATAGCATTGACAACGCTTTTCTGTTTCTGTTTCTTTTTGACGTTTCTGTTTCTTTTTTTTTTTCCCATAAAGCGGCTGCAGGACTTCAAGATATTTACGGTTGTGCATTTAATGTCTGGTTTAACGATCATAAAAATGATAACATGGTGGGAAACGTCTTATGTAACAGCACAGTTTCAATTGTGCAGCAGCATTTATCACAGTCACAAACCTTTCAAGCTTTGTGTGACTTTCACAACCTGATGAACTGTTAAACCCAACAAGCCAATGGCCTCTCTCCCTGCTGCCTAATGGCTTCGTCTAATGGCTGTTTGTCTTGTTCCATGGTAATTGGGGAGCGACGGACTCTGCAGCAGAGACCATGGTTCCCTCTCTCTGCTGAGATTTTCCTGTCGCCCCCTCTAGGTCCTCTGCTTTGTAGGTGCCATCGTCTCCCTTAATGATTTGATAATTGCTGTTTTCCCACGCAGTGGACAACGGTTGGCAACACCGGAGGTTGTGCAAATGAGCTTGGAGGCATAATGATGAAGACACACGTGCACAAAAATAAAAATAAGTGTATTATACTATAACTGTCATGATAACTTTTTGGTTTGTGATCAACTGTTACTGCTGGCCTGGCTGTCAGTGTTGATGTTGTGTTTGTGGTCAGAGCAGAAAAAATCTTCACTTTACCTCTTGAAAACACTTTATAAAATTTGTACTGATAAAAATATCTTTTGCATTATTGTAACCACAAAATGTAACAAATTTTAACACAATTTTTAGGATTAGACCAACACAAAAAGATGGTGTTATGAAAGGAAATGGTATATGAGTTATTTAGATACAAATAAAAGTCTTAAAAGTTCATCATGCGTTTGAGTTAAGCAACCCACTATTGCGATTACGGCAGCAAATTGTTTGAGGTAGGTTTACTCTTCGGTAAGAAATTTCCACCAATTCAGGACAAAGACAAGCATCCAAGGCACGATGCTGCCACCAACATGTTTTCCAGAGGAAATATTATTTGCAGAATGCTGGTTTTCATTTCCACACAACATTTAGGAAAACTTCAGAGTGCATTGCAAAGTATTTTTGTGTTTTGTTACTCTGTAAGCTGAATTTATTGCTTAGTTTAAATAAATGGCATATGATTCATTTGCACAAAATATTCTAAGTTGATTAAGTGAAAAGGAGAAAAGAAGATTCAGATAGGAATCATACAACCATTTGAAGAGTAATAAAATAATGTCTGTCCAGCCAGATTCATGCTGATGCTCTAGTTTGCCCAGTTTACTTTCAGAAAACTCACTTCTGCTTCTTTTTTAATCCTCTGAGGGCTGGAAGTAGAAGACTGGAGTGAATGCTGACAGGGACATAACTTGCCCTTCCTGCATACCTTGTTTACAGTCCTGCTTTCTGCTGCTGTACCCTTCCCTCTCAATGGAGCCATAAAAAACAAATAGGGGCTTTTAGAGAAATTGCCTGGACACCGAAGATTAATAACAGTTGCAGAAGTTTGCCCAGGAAAGTCTCCAGAGGGAACAATGATATTGGAAGATTAAAAGGGCCACATCACTAAAGTGGAATGAGCGAGGGGTGAGGCCAGACTCTGCTCAGCTTGTTGTACAAAGGCCTTGATTCACCTGTTGGTTTCTGTTTACTTCTGCTGGAGGCTTCTGATGAAGAGCTCAGGGTGTGAGCACTCAGGGTGTGAGCCATCCTCATTGTCTAAGAAGAAAATGGCTTAAGAAATGTGACAAAAGCACGGAAAAAGACAGGTCACCCTATCTGATCCTTTCAGTTTTTTTGTCCCATTAAATGGAAAGTCGTAAAGAGGATGAGCTTCTCTCATGGAACAAAAGGGGAAGGACATGTTCGGTACATTTCTGCAGCACAAAACCGAGAAAAAAACTAAACGACTAAAGTCAGACATAAATTCAAAAAGTCAGAAAAATTATTACCCTGCAACTCCTTTATTAGGTATAATGATTCAGTTATTTAGAAATGCTAATTGTCGACCTGGCAGTCACATTGCAGCAACTCTCATAGACATAGACGACATCTTGACTTGCTGCAGTTTGAGCTCCAGAATCTGAGAAATAGGAGATTTAAATCACTGTGGCTCGGTTGTTGGTGCCAGACGGGCAGATCTACTGGGATTTTACCCAGAAGCGGGAGCGACAGTGTGGAGGAAAATGACTTGCTGATGTTAGAGGTCAGAGGTGAATGAGCAGAGTAGTTAGAGAAAATAGGAATAGCTCAAATGTTGCAGCAAACCAAAGATTTTGCTCAAGCATTTCTTTGTCCATCTCAGAATATTGCATAGGTTATGTATTCTGATCAGTTTCCCAACATATATTCTCTTTCAGTTTTGTTTATTATTGCCAGACTTTATTTTTTTATCTTTATATAATCTCAGTGAGAGTAGTTAGTTTCCTCCACTCTTAATTCAATGTATTTCATTTATTTTTTTTTCACCTGGTTTTCTTTCACAGCTTCAACCTGCATGTGAAACATCTTTTTTTTTCTGGGAATATATTTTTTTTCTGTCCTCTTCCTATGGATGGGCCAAGGTTTCCTATAAGCCTGCATCCATTTTTTTCAATAAAATGCATTATTATTATTTTTCCAATTCAACAGAAAATGTGTTTTATTCATGCAGGGATCACGGTTTTGACCCTCAAACATCCTTTTTTTACTTTTCTTTTTAAGGGCTGCAGTGAGATCGATCTTAAATTGACATATTGTAGCATCTTTTAGCCTTCACCTGCCCTGTCTCATTCATCACAGTTAAACCAGTTATTTAGAAGGATTTCAACTGCAGGATCCCTAAATTAGAAGGCTGCACACCTCAGGCTACAGTTAAGATGTTGGTCTTCAAGTCAGACACAAAAAGATCATTAAGTATTTGCCTCTCAGTGATGGTTAATGGGTAGAGTAGAAAGAAAACCTGAAGCTTTGATTGATCCTCTGTTGGGAGTTTGATGACCTGCAACAGCTTCGGGTTGAGAAATTGTACTGAAATAAAAAGAAATATATATGTTTTTTTGCATAGACCTTAGCACATCATCTAGCTCTCTTTTTTTCCTGTGTTTCTTTTTGGTAACTTTCAATCTTCAAGCTGAAGCAGAAATATTTCAAATGTTTCCCGGAAAATACGTCTTGCCTGTAAATCAGCTGGAAATTTCTTTACAAGCTTATTGGTGTGATGATAAAACTTTAACAGGATGAACGGCAACAATACAGTAACAATAGAAAAACAAAAAATTTTTCCTGAATAAAGTGCAAAGAATTATTTGAAAACAAAGAAAAGTTTTTGTGGTAGAGTTGAGAAACTGAGGCACAAAAATGAATAAAATTTCGATGGAATAAGAAAATGAAGTATTGATCTTAGCACGTTAGTATTAATTTGTGTTATCGATATTTTGAATCGCTCATCTCTATTGATACTTTCTTTCTCCCAAATTACTGGCCTTTTTCTGGATTTTGAAGTTATGCCTCTCCATGCTTGTTACTTTGATGCAAACAGTTGCAAATTTTGTCTCCTTTTCTTAAAAGTGCAAATTCTGTTTATGTTCTGTTTCATACACACCTGGAAGAATTACACAGGCGCTGAATAGGTGCTGAAAAGGCGCTGAAAAGGCACGCACTCCTGACGACAATAGTAAATAAGTTGAACTGAAACAACAGCTGACATTTTTCTTTATAGGGACTTCCTTCAGATGCAAAGTAGGCAGTGAGGGCTATCATTGACTTCCTCATCTCTTTTTGAAGGTCATAAACAAATCTCCTGTCAAGAGCTTTCATGCGAAAGGCCCCTGCAAAGCCTTTTAATATTCCCCATCTCCCGGGAGGATCTGCTGTGTCTGGAGCATAAATGATGGAAGCAAACTGCAAAGCAGTGGCTAAATCCTCCACAAAAACCGTCACATTTTTCAGAGGATTGCTTGTGTCTGTTGCTTTCTGCTACTTTTCTCTCCTGTTAGTCTCTGACATATCACTCAAGAGAGGGCAGCTTTGTGCTGTACTTCTGTGATAGGTAGGCAACGACAAGGCCTGAAAGGTTTTGGGACTTGAAGCCTGGGCTTATTCGGCTCTGAAGTATTTGTGGTCAAATTAAATCAATAACAGAGGACAAAAACTCTTGTTTCGTGTTTTCTCAGGGATTTGCGCTTAAGCATTTAAAGAGAAAAACATGTATCTATGTAGTATACATTCTGTTGGAGGTCGTCACCTTGTTACAAAGGCGAACAAACTGCTATTTTCTCACTGCTGCAAAATAAATCAGCATTCTGGAAAATCACAAACATAATGCTGTTTCATGAAAAGATGAACATTATGTTCAATCAAAAATGAATGAAAATCAGATTATTGAATATTTTTGAAAAACAGAAATTCAGGCATGTCTTGGTAGATCATATGATCAAATGTAGAAAAGCATATTGAGCAGATAATACATTTAACATTTTCAATTTAAATAAGCTTTGTAAAAAAAACAGTTCTACAAAATCTCAGCTCCTTTTTCTGAATCTATTCTCCTGAGCTTTGTGTCTGAACCTTTATCGCTTAATTCAGTTTAAATTTTTGCATCTATTCAAGCTTTCATCTATTCACAAATTTTAAATTCCTGTTTCTGAATTTGCCATAAAACATTTGGATGGAGTTACAATAGACATCATGGCTCTGGTTACTGCTCTCCTTCTCCTCCTACTCTTGCAGCTGTGTCACATTCTCCTCCTATGTCCAGATGGTGTTTCTTCACATAAAATCTGAATAAAGTAGTCTGAGGTTTTAATGTGACAAAAAAAATTCCAGGAGTAGAAATTGTTTTGCAAGTGGCTCAGTAGCCCAGTTGGTAGCACTGTTGTCTTGCCTTGGCATGAAATCCCGGCATGGTGACTTTCTGCACAAAGTTTGCATGTCGTCTATGTTCATGCACGGGTCTATCCTCCCCCCACAGTCCAAAAACAGGACTGTTAATCTAAATGACCTCTCTAAATTGTCCTTACACTGACTAAACAAATTTTACAAGCATTTTGGTTTAGTTTCTTGTGCAAATATCTTTATACACTTGGAACAAGACAAAACTAACTTTCAGGAACATTTAGGAGCTTGTTTACAGTGAATAATTCCCTAATATTGATTTTAAAGAAGTATTAGTTTCACTGACAGATTAATTCACCTATAATGAGACATTTTTTCCCTGTTAGAAGTTAAATTATTTGCCAGTGAAACTTGTAATTTATTTATTTTTTAATCAATGTTATTTACTTCAAACAAGCTTCTATTTTTTTAATGAAAAGTTACTGGTAAGTTACTTTTCTCATATTTAAAGTGTAAAAAGATATTTAGAGTAGAAAATAGACCAAAAATACTTGGTAATATTTAATGTTTTTCGGTGTAGCTGTGAATCTGAAAGGACGAGCAGGTTTAGAGAATGGATGGCTGAACAATTTTGTAAGGTTTGTGTCAGTACCAGCATCAGATTGTGTCTATAAGGATGGATAATTATTCAAGGTTGTCAGGATATTCCCTTCTGTAGAGAATAAATCACCTTTTATCTGTCGATACCTGACACCAGTGTCAGGTATCGACTTTGTCCTCTTTGGTCTGCATTTAGCCTCCTCCAGATGCTGGAAATAGATTCAGCTGCTTTAGATCTGTCCAAACTTTTATTTACGCTCCAAATTTTTTAAACAGAAAAATTCCAAGATTCAGATCATCACCTTCAAGATCTTCCCTAACGTCGCTCAGCTGTGTTTCTCTCAGATCTTTTAAATCAACACACCCACTCGCCCTCTCAGATCTTCATCCTCCATCAGTCTCGTTGCACCCGCTGCCCGATTTCACCATCATGGGGTCTGGAGCCTTCAGCTGTGTAGCTTTACTACTTTAGCATTTGTACTGCATGTAAACTATTAATCTGAAGAAAACATTTAAAAAATTCCCAGCATTAGGGAAAAAAGAAATAACCAGGAAACATTGTTTTCACGTAATGTGTGTGAGAAAAAGAAAAAGTGAGCATGTGCACTGCAGTGTTTCTTATAGTGGCTACTGTATATGATATGCATAATATATTATAACATTATAACGTTTTTTCCATGTAGGTTAATATCTTTTATGTGAGATATTTGAAGTTTTATTTCTATTCTTTTGGACAGAAATGCACCACAAACCCAAACATGGGCTTTCCATCTCACTTCTAAGATATAAACAGAAACTTTGTGCAAAAAGGAAAGGAAGAAAGAATACATTATTGGACTATTTCTGAGTTATTTTCACAGGGTAATAAAGTCATCTGACAGTTTTGATTGTGTCTATTTTGTGTTGGTAGACTGAATAGTTAATAAAGGGTTGTTTTCATTTGCAGTTCCATCTCAACCTTAAACATGCAGCGAATAAATTGATTTTCAATCATTTTTTTTATCAAAGAATTATGAATATATGACTATGCTTTCACAGAGGTTCTTTAAATACGTATATATTTGAAAATTTAAATTGTGTTTACAAATAGACCACAGTGCACCTGGTAATTGCCAGGTAATGCAATACTTTTGCGAGGTAGCGCCCCCTGGAGGCTCCGTAACATCAACTTTTGGATTGTTTCTTTTTTCTAATAGCATTTTTGACCTTTTTGAGTTTTTTCTGTAGAAATACAACTTGCTCAACAACTGCTAATTCTTTAAACCAATACACACTTCCATTAAATAATCATTATTCCTTCTAGTTATAAATCTCTTAGCTTTCAACAGTTAAAATCAGCTTGGAGGCCAATAACACAGCACGATGTCAGACATGTATTAGCATCTGTTAGAATAGCTGAAATCTAATAACAGAAGTGAACATCTGCAACAGAAACTTATCAGATGCCCCTGCTTAAACACCAAGCTAAAAGGAAACACATTTGGTCAATAGCTATTGAGCTCCCTTGAGATCAGTCACATAGATAGCTATTGATCTGAATAGAACCCTCCGGATGTGAAATATAAGGCCTTATGTTGTGTCTGATTTATGCTTGTTGTAATTGGTTGGATGTTTGCCAGAACACAGTCTGTCTGTAACGTTTCCACTTTTACACGGACCACTTCACAGAATATTACCGGCGTCCATTTAGAGCCTGCAGTGCAGCAGCCAGGTGAAGAAACCTTAGAATAAATTAATCTTTATTGCAAAAGCAAAATATCTTACTGAAAATTGAGAAAAATCTACCAAAAGCATCTATTGCCATCTATCTGTACTTTGTCTAAATGTTTTATAATGTTAGTTATTTATTTGTGTTATTTTTTTATCTTGATTTTTTAAATTTTTTTTGGACTTTTGCTTTTCACTTGAACTTTGTTAAAAATAAATTGAAGTAATGCGACGTCTACTGGAGTACAAAATATCACGTGGAAACATGAGAGAAGCCATTAGGACGTCTAAAAATACTTTTACTTTGATGATTTCACTCAATCTGCCTGGAAAGGTTTTCAGAATGAAATCTTAGAATCAGTCAGAGTTACTGTCACAATTTCTTTCTCTGTATTTTCCATCACCCTGAAGACTCAAACAGCTACGCTCCATCAATCCTTTAATTAAATCAACGTCTTCCCACATGGAAATGCTTAAAGAGCACTGATGCATTTCGATTCTGTTGCAACAAAGTATTTTTGTTTATGTTCATATTTTTCCGGCGTGGTTTGCTCTTTCTGCCTCTGATGTGTTGCCTTTTAGCTCAGCTCATTGTCTTTGATACGCCAACCTCCTGAGCTCCTTGCTAATGAATTAACCCATCTGAACAAATTAAACAGCTGACAGTTTAGATTTGATGCTTGATTAAAGTTTTAAATGACTCTAGTACCTTTGTGCAACCTGATTAAATGTAATATTTGTTTAAATTGCAAAACAAACCCTCTTAAATTGTCCTAATTTAGATTTTGTTTTGAATAAACCACAATTTAAAAATTAGTTGATCCACCTTATATGTTGTTCTTGATTTTATCTTGAAGTATAATTTCTTTTTAGAGCGTTGGAGTAATCTCAACAAGCATGAATCGACATTAAGGATAAGATTAAGACTAAAAGCAACTTGCCTCTTAGTTTTGAATCCAAAATAATTTTATGAGCAAATATTAAAGGATTTCATTGTTTCACACAATTAGCCATTAATCTACTTTTCACATTGTTCTGCTTTGTGTCACAACACAGTTTTTCACACTTGGAGCAATCTTCTTCATCTTCTCATTGGCAGGAAGCGCTAACAGTTTTTTTTTCCTGACAATGGCAGCTGCAGCTGCCTCATTCTGCAGATAAGCGTGGAGCTCTTGGCCCTTCAACAGAAAGCTCATAATTTGGAAAGCGCCAAATTTTTTTTTCTTTTGCTTTGTACTTCGCAATGTTGCCATCACTTTTCTGAATCCAGCTTAGAGCTCAGCTCATGTTGAGCTTTTGATCTGAAATCACTAGAACTACCTCAGGTGAATGTTTTCTAAGCTGGTGGTGATTGTGCACCACCGCTGCAGCATCCCAAATCACACCACTTTCCGGATCCTTCTGAGCTGCTGGATACTCATCTTATCGACGCCTGAAGCTGACAGCTTATCCCAGGAAGCATTTGGGTTATTTTGGGAAAAATTGAGTCATGGTAAAACAGGTTAAATTGGCAGTAAGGTTTGGAGGCCTGCTGGCGTTTTCCATTACGATCGATGAACCACAGACCCCAAAGGTCTGGACCAGCTGGCTTTGAAATATTGCAGATTTCTTCATCGATTTTTACTTTGTAGTCTCTCGCTCTGTTGACCCAAACATGAAAACTTGTAAGAAAAAAAGACTGACCTAAATAAAAGCATATTTTACTGTCTTAGGGTATTTTTGAATCCACAAAATGTTTATTATTGAGCAGATCTAAAAAGAAACCAAAGCTTTTGTCAGAACGTCGTTTTGAAGCTTTGATCTTTTAAAGCCAGAAGAATAAAGTTTATTTTGCAAATTTTTTATTTTTTTTTGACACGAAACTCACATGTAACGATGATGACAATGCAATCTAAATGTACATTCTTGATATATACAACCTAACTGACCAAACTGCTCCACCAATTTCAGCTGGTATCTTTTTTGAGTTTCTTTTTTGTGTTTCTTCTTTCTTGGGGGTTTTCCAGTGTCTGTTGTAAAGTTCATGTCAACAGAAATATTAGAAATATATTTACTGAGACATGTTTTCAATGTTTTCTGTGGCTGTTGGACACTTCAGTCAGATATTGAGACGTGGCCTCAGTGTTTGCTGTGTTCTCCTTCAAGCTCTCGATGTTGACATTCTAATTAGTTAGCTTTTAATAGACAATGTTTATTGCTCCTTGTAGAGACTCTACTTTCTGCTGAAGAGTTAATTAGCCTCGAGCAATATGATAACCAGCGCAGAGGACATCTAGACCTATGCCTTTTCTTTAAGCAAGGCCTGTTTCAAACCCAAGGAAGGACACAGACCTTTAGCTAATTTATTTGCTCGTTAATAGACATCATGAATCATATTTATTTTTATTTGGCAGTATCAGATGATCTTCTTGTTTTACATTAATTGTAAAATTTTCCAAAATGTATTGAAATTGTACTGTTTTGGTGTTCTTATAGAAGGCACTTTAATTCTATGAGAAAAAAACCTGTTTTATTTCCACGTTGATTTAGAGTTTCAAATAAATCGGCATATTGTGGCTCCAGACTTTAAAAGTTGGAAAAAAATGAGGCTTCAGGTTTTCCATGTTGCCAAAAGTTGATAATCTTCTTCTAACTTTGTTTTTTTTCTGAGCAAAATCAATCAAAATAACCCATTTTTCACAAACTAACATCAGTCAAATTAGATGGAGGATGTCCTTGAACAACAATTTCCCGCAAGGCTGCTCTTGTTTCAAATCTGCAACTCAAGAGATTTGAGTATAATTCAGTCCAAGACCACTCCACTGTAAGTCTGAGTGTATGTTTATAGTCATTAGCTGCATTTCAATTCACTGCATTATTGTGCAATTTGACATTTCAAAAATAAATATGTAATTAAAAAAAACTGCTTGTTTTTCTATAAAACGTTTTGTCGTAAGGATGAGTCTGGCTTATTTGGTTGCATCAAAATTGTTTTTTCTTTCTCTACAGCACTGCAAGTGAAAGACTTTTTTTGCATCACATGACTCACATGATTGACAATAACCGGATGTTGCCAATTATGCAAACCACAAAGAAGAAAACGACAGGAAATAGTAGAAGAATCACTGTGAAGCAGGTTGTTATGTGGACAAAACTTATTCATGTGTCATTTTAATAATGTTTCTTATTTAATAGAAAAAACGCAATTGCAGAATTGTTCTTTTTTCGACAGTAGTGACAAGGTTTGGCAAACATTTGTAATGGAGTTGCAGTTATTTTCCCACTGCCAGGGAAATCTACACATCATTCTCAAGTTTGGATGTGACATCACACAGTGGCAAAAAGTTGCATGTTAATAAGCAGCTTTTTACATATCAGCTAGTCTTCAGACTTCCTTTATCATTGCCTCCTTTCACGCTGACTTGTTGTCAGAAGAGCAGAACACAACCTCCTTAGTTTTGCAATCTGAAAGCGTTGGGCATGTGTTATGCACTTGACCATGGGTCATATGTGGCAGTTTGTACACTGTCTGCATCAACGCAGCATGAACAACAGGGAGAAAAATCAATTTATCTGACAAACTCAGTGGTTCGTGTCCAGTAATGCCACATAGAGGACTTTGTTTCAGCACCCCCTGCTTTGAAAATGTCTTAAAGCCACAATCCGTGAATTTAACATTGACCGTGTAGAGCCCTGAAAATTGACCATATGTTAAGAATAGCATTTATTTGATTTATGTTATGATAGTATCACTTTAAGAATGGTGCATGATGGGAGTGAGGAGGTCATGACCTTGTTAGATTAGAGAAAAAAACGAGAGAGGAAAACTATATGCTGTATACTGAACCGTGGATTTTGTTTTAATAAAGTTGCACAAAAGTGAAACTCTTCAGTTTTTTTAGTTCTTTTCAAGGGTGCAACATAAATTTTGGTGTTTCCGCCCGGTTCAGCAAATGTTTTCGGCAATGAGAATTTTTTTTTTTTTTTGATGAAGAGGAACTACGTCTCGGCGGAGGTGAACGTGCTAGCGGCTATGCTAAGCGGCTATGCTGAGTGACTACGCGGCTAGTCAGACGACGTCTACTGGAAAAGAAAGCAACCACAAAAGAATCAACCAAACGAAACATCATGGACAGTGAGTGGGAATCTCTGTTTGCCGATATTGAAAAGAAACTAGTCACTCTGTCACTGGATAAGCTAAATGCCCTAACTGAAGCGCTAGGCCTGGAGCTTAGTGAAGAGGTGAAGTCGTCATGTCGGCTAATAAGAAGAAAAATGCTCATTCACTTGGAGAGTGAGGATGTCACTTCGTTGGAGGACAGTGGATTTTCAGTTTTGTTGACCACTAATGATTTAATAGATGACATGAATAAGAAAGCTGATATGGACGTTTTGTCAGGTGCTACGTCAGAGCACACCGCTGCTGAACAACAAGTGGTCAGTGAGCAACCTCTGCTGGTACAAATCGGTACTACACCTTCAGTTTTACCACCGCAAATGTCAAGCTGCTCACCAAGTTCTAAGTCATCGCAAGTCAAAGACCAAGTAAATCTGTATCCAATATATAGAAAGGATTTTCGAATTATTGGACAGATCGGTGATGTGGGACAGAAGGACAAACTGAACTTCGCTAGTCTTGAAAGACAAATAGAACGTGGACTTAAAAAAGGATATGATGAGGGAGAGATCGTTGAAGCAGTGATCCAAGCCATTGCACCTGATGTGAAACTAAAAAGTTATCTAGAGAGTAGGTCAGAATTATCATTGGACTCTCTCAGGCAAGTGCTTAGGACACACTTCATAGAGAAAGATGCAACAGAACTCTATCACACTTTAACACGTGCAGTACAAGATCCCAGAGAAACTCCTGTTCAGTTTCTTATACGCACTATGGACCTTAGACAAAAAGTGTTAGCTGCTTCTGATAGAGCTAAAGTTGGACTAAAATATGATCCTGAGCTCGTGCAGACACAGTTCTTGCAAACTATTCTGACTGGATTACAAGATGATGCTGTAAGAGTGGACATTAAACCTTACTTGCAGGACGCAACCATTAGCGATGAAGTGCTTCTTGAAAAAATGAGCATCGCTTACAGTGTTGAACTCGAAAGAAGGAATAAACTGTCGACAAGACAAAAGAGCATCAAAGTGGCTTCAGTTCTGGAAGAGGATGGCTACAAAAATGAAAATGTTGGAAGCTCAAGGAAAAGCAAAAAGCAGACAGAAAAGCCAAACCCCATTGTGGAAGCTGGAAGCTAATAACAAAGTTATTTGTGAAGCTATCCAAAATCTTCAACACAAGTTGCTAATTTGACTCACGCAAAAGTGAAAACTGAAGACAAAAACATAACTAAGTCATACTATCCAACTATTACCAGAAAAAGCCCCAGAAAATGTCATCAATGTGAACAGTCAAATCCAGAAGGAAAATGTACACACTGTTTTAAATGTGGAAGCAGTGAACATTGGGCTGTTGGATGTCGGAAAAAGAAAGACTCAGCAGTTAATGTCAACAAAATTGAAGTACATACTGCAAATTTTATTGACAGTGTTCCACAGAAGGAGGTGCCTTTGTCAAAAAAACAGGAAAAGACAGCAAACTGATAGGACGCAAAAACCTTGTCCAGTGTAACATTGGAGGTGTCCCAGTCACAGCTCTTTGGGACACAGGATCGCAAGTGTCAATTGTGGATCTAAATTGGAAAAGAGAACATTTACCAGAAGCCGAGGTTCGATCAGTGAAAGAGCTTCTTGAGGAAGGTATGTTAGATCTTTCTGCTGCAAATGGGACTGAGATACCATATGAGGGTTGGGTTGGAGTTGAGTTTAGTCTTACAGAGAACAGACAGTGAACTGTTAGTACCATTTCTTGTAAGCTCTCAGCCAATTGCCAAGCCAATAGTGGGTTTCAATGTCATAGAAGAGCTTGCAAAGTCTAACATATCAACAGATAGGACTCTTCCCAACAAGTTTTTGCACAGTCTTGGGTCAGCATTAGATGTAGGACACAAGAAGGCAAAAGCAGTGTTCTCTGTGTTAAGTAAAGACAAATCTATGTTGGAGAATCAAACAGTAAGGCTAGGAAGACAAGATATCATTATTCCAAAACATCAAATGTTCAAAGTAATCTGCGGAAAATTCAAGAAAAATGTGCTGAAGGGAAAATATGCAGTTTTGGAACCAAATGAAAGCACACCATGGCCAGAAGGATTACAAATACAACAGCAACTAATACACATACCAACTGATGAGAGAGCTGCAATTTCAGTTGTAGTTGAAAACAATACAGACAATGATCTCAGACTACAAAACAGAACAATAATTGGTTCATTATTCACAGTGGATAACATAGAAGATGTAAAAGAAGTCACAAAGAGGTCACAAAGGGAAAGTGGACATGTACACACCAAAGACATAAAAGTGACACCAGAAAATGAAGGAAAACCTGAAAAACAAACATGGGATCCACCAGTTGATGTTTCACACTTAACAGGAACAGCAAGAAAAGTGAAAAAATGCTAAGAGAGGAAAGTGATGTTTTTGCACAAGATGAGTGGGATACAGGATGCATACCTGATCTGCAGATGAAAATACATCTCAAAGATAATATTCCAGTGACAAAAACATACAATTCGATTCCTCGTCATTTGTATCAGGAAGTGAAAAAACACATTCAAGATCTACTCAGTAGGGGGTGGATACAGGAGTCGACTTCTTCTTACTCATCACCAATAGTAATTGTGAGAAAAAAAGACTCTACCATCCGACTTTGTGTGGACTATAGACAATTAAACGAAAAGACACACCCAGACAGACATCCCATTCCAAGAATTCAGGAAATTTTGGAAAATCTCGGTGGAAATTCCTGGTTTACTGTGCTAGACCAAGGAAAGCCTACCACCAGGCTTTGTTAGTCCAGAGAGCCGAGCATGCACTGCCTTCATCTCGCCATGGGGACTTTATGAATGGCTGAGGATACCCTTCGGATTAACAAATGCCCCAGCTGCTTTTCAGAGGTATATGGAGGGTTGTCTTGGAGATCTCAGAGATGAGATATGTGTACCCTACCTCGATGATGTTTTAGTTTTCAGCAAAGATTTTGACCAACATGTGGAAAATGTGAGAGAAGTTTTACAAAGACAAAAAAATGTGGAATAAAACTCAGACCAAAAAAATGTGATTTTTTTAAAAAAGAAGTGTGTTATGTCGGCCGTGTCATTTCAAAGATGGATACCGGATGAATCCAAAAGAAGTAGAAGCTGTCCAAGCTTTGAAAAAGTCAAGTCCTAAAACAGTCAGAGAAGTAAGATCCCTTGTAGGCTTTCTAGGCTACTATCGATCGTTCATAGCCGACTTCTCAAGGATAGCAAAACCGCTTTATGATCTGTTGTCACATCCAAAGACAAAGAACAACTCCTCAAAGAAAGGTTCTGCACAGTTGCCACCATCTCAGTCTGTGGAATGGACAACATTACAGCAGGAGGCACTTGAAAGGCTTGTCGACGCTTTGTCAGATCCACCAGTAATGGCCTACCCAGACCTTGAAAAACCATTTGTGTTACAGGTGGATGCATCAGAGGAAGGTCTTGGGGCTGTCCTATATCAAAGGCAGGAGGGAGCATTAAGAGTAATAGGGTATGGTTCACGTACACTCACTCCTACTGAGAAAAACTACAAACTTCACTCAGGAAAGCTTGAATTTTTAGCTTTGAAGTGGGCTGTCACTGAACGATTTCGAGATTACCTCTTCCATGCCCCACACTTTACAGTGTACAGTGATAACAATCCCTTGACATATGTGATGAAAAGTGCTAAACTGAATGCGGTAGGACATCGCTGGGTCTCAGAATTAGCAGATTTCCGATTTACTCTGAAGTACAGACCTGGTAAAGTCAACCGAGATGCTGATTTTCTATCTCGCAAACCTACAGAAATGGACAAGATAATGTCAGCATGTACAGAGGAATGTAAAGCTGATGACATAACAGCACTACAGCAAGGACTCAAAGCGGATCACAGTGGTGATACTGACTGGATTTCAGCTGTTACATGCAATGTAAATGTACTGTCACAACTAACTGTTCCATGTACGACTCTAGTTGAGCCGATAGCAATCAAAGACATTCAGATTGCTCAACAAGAAGATCAAGTGACACAACGAGTAATCACATTAAAGCAGAAAGGTGAGAAAATTAAATACAGAGACAAAGTGAAAGAGACAACTGAAGTAAAACGACTTTTGAGGGAATGGCCTCATCTTTACCTAGACAAAGATGGAGTGTTACGACGAAAGACAAAAACTAGAAATCAACTTGTCGTTCCTGCTAAGCTTAAGGCACTGATTTTTCAGCAACTCCATGAGGAAATGGGTCATTTAGGAGCGGACAGAATGATCTCATTAGCCAGAGAGAGGTTCTATTGGCCAAAAATGCGAGAAGAGATTGAACATTATGTGACAAGAGTCTGCCACTGTTGAAACAGAAGAAACCCAACCGAAAAACTAAAACCCCACTACAAACTATTACAACCTCTGCACCTTTTGAACTAATTTCGATTGATTATCTGCATCTTGAGAGAAGTAAAGGTGGAGTAGAGTATATTCTTGTAATAGTAGATCATTTTACTAAGTTTGCGCAGGCTTATGCAACATCTAACAAGTCTGGAAAGACAGCTGCACGCAAAATCTTTGACGACTTTATTCTGCGATTTGGATACCCTGCTCGAATCCATCATGATCAGGGAAGGGAATTCGAGAATGAGTTGTTCAGAAAGTTGCAAAGCTATAGCGGAATACAACATTCAAGGACGACACCTTATCATCCTCAGTCTAACCCAGCTGAACGTTTTAACAGAACTTTGTTAAGCATGCTCAGAACATTGGAAGAGACACAGAAACCTAACTGGAAAGACTATTTGAACAAAGTAGTACATGCATATAACTCTACAGTCCATGAATCGACTGGCTTTTCACCTTTTTTTCTGTTATTTGGAAAAGAGCCAATCCTACCCATTGACTTATTGTTTCCAAAAGAGCAAAAGCAGTCGCAGTCTCATCAAGACTATGCAGACAAATGGCAAAGGTCAATGCAGGAAGCTTACAACATTGCACAGGAAAACATGAGAAAAGCAAGTAAAAGAGGACAAAAGTGTTACAACAGAAAAGCCTGGAGTTCAGAACTTCAACCTGGAGACCACGTTCTTGTCCAAAACCTATCTGAAAGAGGAGGACCTGGAAAAATACGTGCTTACTGGGAAAACAAAACGCATGTTGTTAAAGAAAGAAGAGGGAAAGACAGTCCAGTTTATGTGGTGACACCATTAGATGGTGAAGGGAGGGAAAGAATTCTTCATAGGAATGTTTTACTACCCTGTCCTTATCTCATTGATGAACAAGATACTAAAGAACCAAAAGAAAAACACAAGCAGAAGAGACAAGGAAACAGACAAATACACCAAACCAGAGACCATGTTCATGAGGATTCTGACAGCTGTAGTGAGGACGAGTACTCTGTGTGGATTGCTCATCAAAGTCGGACTACCAGTCTCAACCCAAAAGCCCCAGTCTTTCAGTCCAGATCAAGACAACCTGCAGAAGAAATCCAAACTAGGAGACTTGTACAAAGACAAAGCCAGTTTCAGGATGAAAATGATTCTGCTGACGTCAGTAATCAAGTGGACGACAGACATGATGAAGGAGACTTCCAGATCCAAGACACGAGTCAAAATCCGGATATGGATACTGAAGATCAAACACTTGAACTTGAAATGCCTGAGGAAGACAGCGATGCCTCTTCGGAGGTTGATCAGGAGGTGAAGCAAGAGCGACGTTCCTCAAGAACACGTCAACCAAAATCCATCTTTACATACGATGAGTTAGGGAAACCTAGTTTCATATCTTTGAAGAAATAGAAATTCTATTTTGAACAATATATAGTTACAGTTAAAGTTAATTGAAAATGTTTTATGATTCATTTGGTACAAAATATTTAGTTACAAATAAGAGTCATTTTGCAGAGATTTATTTCTGATGACTAAAGCTACACTTAAAAGTTATTGCTGTATTTACAGAAGGAAGTGAGTTTTGTAAGGTAACAGAAGTCGTACTACATTCACAGCATGTTTAATGTGGATACATTTAATAAGGTGGAATGGTAGATTTAGCCATATGTGACTTAATGGACTTGGGAGGCCTACCAATGTACCAATGATTTAAGTTAATACACTGAAACAGGAATATAAGTCAATATACTTATTCTGTGTACATGCATGCATTTGTAGTCATTGAATGTGTAGTAGTGGTTATGGTTTTTGAAGAGCAACATGTAACTAAATGGTACCTGGTTGAATTCAGTGTTAGAAGCTAGTTGTAAGGATACATTCTTTAAGTTTTGAAGTTTAAAATGTTTTGGAAACATTTTATTATTTTAGTTGGGGAGGGTGTAGAGCCCTGAAAATTGACCATATGTTAAGAATAGCATTTATTTGATTTATGTTATGATAGTATCACTTTAAGAATGGTGCATGATGGGAGTGAGGAGGTCATGACCTTGTTAGATTAGAGAAAAAAACGAGAGAGGAAACTATATGCTGTATACTGAACCGTGGATTTTGTTTTAATAAAGTTGCACAAAAGTGAAACTCTTCAGTTTTTTTTAGTTCTTTTCAAGGGTGCAACACCTTTTAATTTGGGTAACTAGCACACAGATTAAATTGGACCCAATATGTCAAGTTTTAGTGGAACATTGCACTTTAAATTTTCAAAATTATACTCATTGCAGTGTTTCTCTTAGTGCTTATAAACGTAAAGTGATATTTTTTTTCTGAAGCGAAGAACAGTTGCAGGTTGCTTTTACCAACCCCCTTTTGTCGTGAATGCCATTTAAAGCTGACCACTTAGTTTCCTTAAACAAGTTATTGTAGGTCTATGGATTATCCAAAATATGTTTGTCAGACTGTAGGTACAAAATCATTCTTAGATGATGAGTTTTAGTTGATCAGTTCTTCCTGTTTTGAGCTTTTTTTAGAATGAGCTGTTTTAGGGCATCTTGTCACTTTAAATCCAAATAAGTTGCTGCCGGCTATGCGCCCCAACTCAATGTTTACACTCAGACGTGAAAATGGCTGCCAATAGATGTGCAATTATACGACTGTACATCTTTGAGAAGCAGAAGTAGAGCCTTCTGCACAGCCAACAAAGATGCAGCAAGTGGTTTCTGGATGGTAAGTCTGCAACAAAACACTGTCTTTTTCCAGCAGCCAATGTGCAACACATACAGTGGTAAAACCAGCTCACCAAATGTGCTGGAGCTCAGCTTTTGTTGCTTGATGATGGGCTGGGGTTCACTGGGGCCGCATTGTAAAGATGCAGTGCCCGCCGAATGTGACGGTTTTTGAAGCAACTCATTTTCCAGACACCAAAAAATACAAACCTATATTGCTAACAAATGATTGCACTTGGGCTGTTTTCAGAAGCAGTATAGACCCAAACTGAAAAATTTGAATTTTGCACAATAGGACCCCGTTAAAGAGCACTGCGACCAGCTCCACAGATAGTTCTCCAGGGCTGCTGCATTCTTCACCTGATGCCAAGAAACTGAACTCACAAACCCTTTGAGTTTTGAAGCAGTGCGTATGTTTCCCCTGAAACTCCGTGGAGGATTACTCCACTATTTAGCTCATGCTTTGCATCCTGCTGTGTCGAAGCGCTCCCAGTAGAAGGGAGGCCGGAGGCGGCATTTCTGCAGCACGCTGGAGACGGCAGGGAGAGGACAGGGCTGGGAGGCGAAAATACTCTGATGCTGTCAGAAATGATCCACATCACTGCCTGGCACCCCTCTGCTCCAGCCACCCCAGCTCATTATGCTCGTCGTCCGGAAACGCCGAGCAAATTCTCCTAACGAGTGTTTGATCAACACGGCGCGCTGCAGCAGAGGAAGACAGGCAACCTGTTCATGACTCATTTTCTCCCTCTCTCTCAGTCTCTCTCCTGAATTTGTCTGTATTTCTCTCTCTCTCTTTCTCACTCCTGTTCCCCTAAGACAGAGAAGAACAAAGGGAAAGGCAGAAGAAAAGCAATATAACCTCTTGGCCCTTATCTGTGGAGCACACCAGAGCATGTCTGGCCTCAGACACAGCTTTGCACGTCCTTTGAAGAAGCTCATCTCCCTTTGATTTCAGGCAAACGGTTCAGCACAGTGACAGATGCTCAACTTTCCATCTGCCACTCTGACACCCGTCTCTTTAGTGTTGTTGAATCTAACTGACTTTGTTTGGGCTGTCTGTCTGGGTGCCTGTGACACGGATGCTGATGTGAGAGCGAACGTAAGAGATTGTGACTAAGACCTTGGCTTGAACCTGATAAAAGAAGCTCCTTTTTGCCTTTCTGAGGTCGTCCGCAGTGTCGGCCATATTCTTTATGTGAGCTCCTTAAACATTTAGTTGATGCCCTGATTTTGGATAATTTAATGAGGACTCCTAATGCTCATCATCATTTCGCCTTGACAATATTCCTCTGAGATATAGAGCTGCATAAAACAGCTGCCGTAGAGGGCAGTATTTTTATAAGATCGAACACTGAGAAAGATAGAAGTAGATAATTATGATTCAAGAGGAAGATGTGGAAAACAGAAAATATTTACTACCTTATGAATGTCTAAAGTCTACAAACCCAACTCTCTCACTGGTTAGAAAAATCAAATCAATCTCAAAAGCTTATCATTAAAGCTGACTGATATGACTTTTAATGAATTCTTGACCTTTCCAGCAAATTCCTGGTAAACACACTGAAGGAGATCTGTTTTACTTTTTCTGCCTTGCAGCAAAATGTCCAGTATTTGAACCCAAACCATCTTTATTTTATTCTCCATGAAGTTTACATGTTCTCCCTATGTAGACATGGATTCTTTCGGGACTATTGTATATTATCTTTCGGAGTGATTGTGCATACCTCCTGTGTCTCTGGGGAGATTCCCTCACCTCAGGATGCAGGGTGCTTGAAAATGATAGTGAAACTGATGCCTTGACCTACTTTCTAATTAACTTAAATAATAGTTTATCTGACCTGTTGGGGAAACTTAATTCCCAAATAGTCAGCTGATTGTAAAATTCAATCGTTCAAGAAAAAATTAGGGCAACTCAATAAAAACCAGTGAAAATAAAATTTTTGTTGTGAGATTAGAAAAGATTTCCTTAAAATGAATGAATTAGGTCAGCCCCACATTTATTGTCATTTGAAATTATGCATAGAGAATCACGGGGTCAATCAAACGTCAAACATTTAAAGTCTTGTGTATTTAAAATGTTAAAGTGAGCGTGAAGGAGGAGATGTAAGAGGATTTCTAATGTCGGAGACTCAACGTTGGACCATCCTAATTGTTTGGAAATGCTTCTATTTCGTTTGTACTAACAATAAACATTTAAAATTGGGGAAATGGAATTATGGAAGTAAAAAGATCAAAATCAAGAAAACATTTTGTAGTTGATTTTATAAATCTAGACAGCTGGAAACTGATATTCCGATTCAAGTTCACTTTGCAAATATTCGTCCACAAATACAAACTTTAGATCATATTTTCTTTCTTGGGATGTTTTACACCGACTACATGTTTCAGTAGGTGCTTGACAACAAGACTGATGGCACAAAGGCTGCCGTTGTTGCAAACCCTTGATTTACTTTTTTCTTTTACACAGTCTTGATTTATGCCTGCCATCAAAGGCGTGGGATAGAGTAGGTGGCACAGAAAGACTCACACTAATGACTTAGACACCTGTTTCATTGTCAGAGCGTCAGCAACCTGCAATGCAGGGCAAAAGGTGGGGAGGTGGGAGGAGTGATTGAGGATGTGGATGAATAGAATAATGATCCTGAAGGTAAAGCACTATACTAAAGCAGTATGCGATGTCACAAAGCTTCAAAGTAAATGGCTGCCTTTTGTTTTTAAAAATGTACGGTTATTTGCTTTTGTTTGATTTGATCCATTTGCAATGTTTTAAAATGACTGGATCTCAATATGTTGTTTTTCTCAGCCTTTGAATCAGTTCATTTTTCTGTTTCTCAAAAAGGAAGCGCAGGTCGAAAGGTTACATGCATCCTCCTGTTCATTATAGGCTTTTAATTAATCATCTAAACTGCTCTTTCTGAGGGTGGGATAATTATATCACTTATGCCAGCTTCTGACTTATAATACTCAGCTTCTTTTAAACACAAAGTTAAAAAAATAAATGGCTCAAGCTTAAATGCAGCCCCAATAATATTTACGCAAATGTCCTTAAAATTTGCGTGTCGACAATGTTCTGGAGAAATTCTTGCTGAATATTTGTCCACTAAGAGAATTAAAAAGCTCATTTAAATCTTTGTTGTTGTTGTTGTGGTTTTCAGGATGTTGTGTGTGGTTCACTAATGTGATTTAGGGAGTTTGATGTCCAGATCTTCTGCTCGGAGTTAAATTATGTATCTTTATTTTTGCTAGTTTAGCTCATTTTCTTCACTATGTTTCTAATCCCAGATAACTCGTTTTTCACGCATCTGTAATGACATGATTGCTTCCTCTTTAGTTTGCATATTTTACCTTTTATAAATGACACACTAATGCATGCATTATATGCATAATGTTCTGTAGGTTTCTGTGCCTGTGCATCTTACTCTTGTGTCTGCTACAGTCCACAGGCTAAATCTCTTGGATAACCTGGTTTCATCCTTTGTTTTGTGTGTCTTGCTTTTATAATGCCATTGTGTGAGATTCTCACGTTTTGTTTTTTTTTGACACTGCTTTTCACCAGAGTTTTTTTGGATCGTCCCACTTTCTCTCTACCTTTGTGTTGACCCATTTGTATTGAAGGATTTGAAATAGGTTTCTGTCTGGGCTTAAGTTCAGAGTTTCTGAGCCTCAGTCTGATAGAAAATAATTGGAAAGAAAATAATTTTCCAGATACCAAAAAACATTAAACCATGTCGCCAAAAAACTTGGATGCTTTTGGAAGCAGTTGGTACCCAAATGGAAGAACAAAAATCTGTAAAATGTACATTTTTATGAAATTCTGTTAAAGTTACAGTGGGTTAAAATTCAACCTTAGAAAATATGTAAAAACAATGCTTAAATTTTTTTAAATTACCTACCAATTCTGATAAGGAAGATGGTCAATTATTCAAACAGGGTTATCAAAAATAACTTATGATCAATAACTATTGTACTCTGAAATAAAAAATGACTCAAGTTCTTCATCAATAAGTCAAAATAAACATGACATTCCTCTACCAACGTAGAGTGGATTTAACGCTTTACTGTGATCCGGTTTGTCGTCATGAAGTTGTATTTCATTTTAATTGTACCAAGTTGAGGAAACAGACTGACAGCGTGCAGACTGTGTGTTCAGGATACCTACCATTAGAGATGTAGCCGCCGGTAAGCTTTGCCCTCATTTAATTTATACAAAGGTCAAACTTCAGACCAAACCCGCCTTTGGTCTCTGCGTGGCGTCGGAGAGAGCTAACGTCTATCACCGGCTTTAACAGATGGCCTTAAAGGCAGAGAAGCTGATTTTGCGGGACTGAAAAGTTTTACTGGGGTTGAGATAAGGCCGCGGGCCTGAGGTTGGTTTCCCGACACATGCTAATCACCTGGATGAGGTCCGGTATTTCTACACCAGAGATATGGCTTCTGCCTTTGGCTATGTACAGTCGGCCTGCCTCGGCTCTTAATGTCAGTCTTTAGCTACCTGGACAACTGAGTACGTGTTGCGACTGACAACCGGGTCAGTTATCCCGGGCCTAAGATGGAGTCGTGCCCAGAACTGAGTCCTCCAACTATCAAACTATGGTCAAAAATGTTTTTTAAAAAACAGATCTGTAGGTGAAGAAAAATATAATATATATATATTTTGTGCTTGGTCATTCATTCTAATTGTTTCTGACTTTAATGAGACTTTTTAATGAATGGTTTATGTCCTCAAAGTGATATAAACCATAAAAAAATCTGAAATTTGACGTTGATGGAAGGAATCGTTTATGGATCGATTTTAATATTTATTCAGCCACAAGAGCTAACAGTATTGTCATAAAAAAAGAAACCACATGTATTTGCTTATAAACAAGCACTTTTTGCTGACTATAATTTAAAATAATCTGTTTAATTGAAAGAAGAAGAGCCTGTACAATGTTTACAAGTCCTTCTCAATTTTGTAATTTAATTAAGAAAAAGCAGAAACAGTTCTAAAAATATGGATTTATTTTTGAGTGGAGATTTTAAAATGTTATTTCCAAAATCCACATAAAAATACCTCAAGCTCGAGGCTTCATCATCAACATGATCCAGTCCAGTCTGTTTATGAAGCGCTTCAAAAGATAAATGTCTGACCTGAACATAAAAGAGCAGTTCATACAAGTTAACCCAGGAATCTCGCACAATTAAAGACAAGTCAAAGGTAAAATTGGTGTAATTTCCTGCTCACAAAAAGTTAAAAGACTTACAGCAAAAACGTGATAACAGGTTCTACTTACAACAAAGCATGTGAAGACTTTAGCCTTAAGTCTTTTTTTCTCCTTTCTTATGTTGAAATGATAAAAAATGGGGATTAAATAATATTCTTGCTGTAAGTAATTAGAAAATATGTAATCTCTCTCTTTTTTTAAAGTAATTTTTCACTTGCTGTTAACATTAAATTGTTTGCATCTTCTGCTTAATTTATCACACATGAAATGCTTTAAATATTCACTGTATTTTTGTAGAAATATGGTAATTAATCCATTGCAAAACATTTGCAATTAGTTGGTAAATATACCAAATAAACTAATGTGTGAACAAATGTACTTTTGATCTTTTATCTCCTAAGACTCTGCTCGTCTGCCAACCTTGCAGTAATTGACCTGCTTGTTTTTCTTTAGGCTAAATTAATTATAACTTTAGTTAAATAAAGCATCTTTATTAAAATAAAAACCAATTTTTAGGCAGGCATGTACAAAGGATGTAGTAGTTGTAACACAATTCTTGCCAATTTATCAAAACAAACTAATTTCTAACAGAATTAGCATCTTTTTTGTTATCCTGACTTTAGACGGTGTAGCTCTGATTTATTGGCAAATGTTTTGTTTCAGGACTTGTGACAAAGTGGTTGTTTGTGTTTACCTTAAGTATATTTCTGATTTATCTTCACATAGTTGGTCATAATGCTTTCATTTTAACAACAGTGTTGTAGCTTCACTCTCTATCTCAGGTTTCTTTGAGGTGGCGTTATGTTGCAGTCTGCATCTATGCTTATGTTTTAACTAAAACTAACACTTTTAAATCATTAGATAAATGTTTCTTTTGTTTCAAGGTAGTTCATTTTTTCTTTTCTCCTACCACTGTTTGCCCCTTCAGATACTAAAGTGCAGATGAGTTTCCAATTATCTGTAAAACCAGTGAGATGTCAGATGTTCCAGAAACAGTAAAATTCACCAGAAGAAGCTAGAACTGGCTGCTGATGCTTTTTTCTGCTCACCTATTTTGATTTTTTGACTGCTGATGTGAATCTTTCTTGTCTTAAAGACCAGACTTTTTGCATCTAGTTTCTCATTCCCTTTCAAAGCTAGTAAATATTTTTCTCCTTTGGCTGATTCACTGTTTGCCTTCATCTCAATAGTGGTTTGGTGATATGAATCAGCCAATAGGCCTCTGTAAGCACAAGGCTGCCCTGCTGCTGGCCTGATAAGTGGGAGAAGATGGAAAACAGTCAATGCGTTCTCTGTCTCTGTCTCTCTCTATTTTTTCCTCTCTCTCTTTTTCCTCTTTTGTTTATACTCCTCCCTTCTGATTCCCACCTCAAATTCTTTCCTTCCCATCCCGTTAGCGTCTCCCAGCGCCTATGCTGTTCTTTTAAGTCACAGGGTTAAACTAGGGAAGACAGAAAACAGTGGGCGCTCTTCAATGCTGGCGCTGCTTTTTGAAGTTCCTCTTTAAAGCTGTCCCTCTTGCACATGCTTCAGTTGTTGGTGGCTGTCGCCTGTTTCATCTTTGAGTCTTTGTAGTGACACGAGATGTGTGGTATCGTCCTCACCTAGAGGTTTCATCTCTACCTTTTTTTTAACATTTTTTTTTCCACAAACACCCCTGCCCCTGTGCCTGTGCATGATACACTTGATGCTAAAGCTTGTGACACAGTAACAAATGTAAAGCACACCTCTATAATCCTGTGAGCTCCGAACAAAAAGGCAGTGTTACCTTTCATCTGCCTGTGGTTTTCCTGTCCAGAGAGACCTCTGTGCTCCTTTGTTCTAGTCTGACCTTACTTCTCACTGCTGCTCTCACAATAAAGCACAATGGCAAACACTTTCTGTTTGATTATGGGAAGTTAACGAGGTGCTTAGCTAAAATGTAGGCTTTATTCTGCATAAAGAATTGGCGCTCTTCTTTGGAGGAATGTGAACAAATAGGACAATCAAACACTCTGTTGTTTATCAGGAAAGGTCACAGATTTATGTCTAATAAAATGTTTTATTATTTTGGAAATCATTTAACTAATTCTGACTTTAATCTGAGGTGGGAAAATGTAAAATAATCTGCCAGTGGACCTCACATTTTTTCATCAATATTAAAAAATAATTAACTTAAACAAAATCCTGACTTACTGAAAAGTTACTTGTAATTTAGTGTTGTGTTTTTTCAACTGTACTGAGACATTTGCAGTAGAAACTAGACTAAAATAACTTGGTAAGGTTTGTGTTTTTGCAGTGGAAACTGGAGTGTTTTACATGGATGTGAAGGAGCTTTGGCCTTCTCTTCTCTGAAGAATTATTCAACTTCAGCCACATTGGAGGGTTTTTGAGCATGAAGCTTAGTTTTTAGCTTAGATAACAGAAAAAAATATATTTTTAACACATGGCTATTATTAGAAAAATTATAGAAACTGATATTTTTTCAAGGGAAAAACTATCAGTTGCTGTACTTCCGAGAAGTGACAAGATAACATTTCTTTTCTTTCCTCATGTTTACATCCCCAGAACACACATTTTTCATTTCTCCAATATACATGTCAGGATTGGTGACGTGTGACAGCAGCTTATGCAAAGAAAATCTCATTGACTGATAGCTTGGACATGATCTTAAAGCATCAACTGCCATTGTTTGTCTGTTTCCAATTTGTCTGAGTGCATTTTCAGAGTAAAGCAATCCAGTCTGGTATCCTCTGTGGCCTGCAGGCATGCAGCTGCCTGGAGTCTGACAGCAGAAAATGCCCTGCAAAAAACAGAAAACTAATTTAGTTGCCTATGGTTCTGATGTGCAAGCTGACCTTATTAGGAGAACCTTGGCCTTTCTTTTCCCGCCTCAGGAAAGGTGGCCTTCTGTGCGGAGCTGGATTCCAATGCCTCTTCAACCCAGAACAGGAATGAAATGCAGAGTGAGTGAGCGAACAAAGTGGGTTTCCACCTCTTTTGCTGCCTCAGTAAACAGGTGTTGCAATCCACTCATTTGTAGCGGCACACTTGCTTTATTACAATATGGTACTTCTAATAGCTTTTCAGAAGGTGGGAAGTTAATACAAGGTGCAAGGATGAAGCTGATTGAGCTTCAGCTGGCGTCTTTCAAATACGGACGGATAAAAATGTGTTTTCGGATGGTGCACAGAAGAGGGAGAGCTGGAACTGAAGGCCCAGGCACTGTGATGGATCACCAACACGCTAAAGCATCTCCGTCATGGTGAACTCTTCCTCAGGATCAATATTTTCTCTCTGTCTTTCCTTTCCCCTCATATCCCTTCATCATCCTTTCCTATTTCCCATTGCTGAAACTGAATTCTCTCTTTCAGCTTCTTTTGGTCTGTTTGCTCCTCTGGCAACGGGCTCACTTTTTATTGCTGTACTTCATGTAGTTTTGGACTCCACCACTCTGATATGTGTCAACATCAACCAAAGGTCCAGTGGAAGTGCCATACTAATAAGTCTAAAAGGAGCATCTCTGTTTCTCATGGTGACACTTTTATAAATGATAGGACCGTAAGGCTCTGCTGGTGGTCAATCATCACTGCAGGAGCTCATCATGTTCTGTTGATGTGTGATCATTTTATGCAACAAATACCACATTGTGAGGATGCATTGCTGCTTATTTTTGGGTTAAGGCAGCATTTCTCAATGTCTGTCCTCAGGCCCCCCTGCCCTGCATGTTTAGGTGTTTTCCTTCTGTCACACACCTGGATTGAATCTCTGGGTGATTAACAGCCTTGTGCAGCACTCGATGGTCATGCAATCATTTGAATCAGCTGTTCTGGAATAGAGAACATCTAAAACATGCAGAGTAGGGGGTCTGGGTCCTGGAATTGAGAATCACTGGGTTAATGATTAGGTATGTAAGGGTTAGGGTAAGGGCTAAAAATGAATGAACTGCAAAAATACAAACCTTACCAAGTGTTTTAGGTGTAGTTCATATTGCAAATATTTTAGCACACCTGAAATAAGACAAAAAAACACATGGAATCTTTTTTAAGTCAATAATTCCATAATATTGATTAAGAAGTTCTGGTTACATTGCAAATTATTTCACTTAAAACATAAAAATGTCTTGTTATACGTGACTTTAAGTGTCAGTGACACTTGTAATTTTTTTAATCAATATTAGTTATTAATTATTAGCTGATAACAAGCTCTTGTATCTTGCTGAAAAGTTACTTTTAAGTTAATTTGGCTCCATTTCAACTGTGTTAAGATATTTGCTCTAGAAACTCAATAACATGTGGTAAGACTGACTGTTTTTGTGGGTTACTGGTCTAGCTATTCTATTTTATGCATTTTTAGTATACTTACTAACCTTCTGAAGACCAATAGACGTCATAGGGATCAAAGCCTGATCCTTTAGTGGACACCCTAGTTTAGGGTTAAAGGTATGATATGAACTAGGTTTAGACTAGGATTACTTCAGATTAGGGGAAATGTCTGGGTTAGGCATAAATGCAATTAATGATTTGAAGTCAATGCAAAGTCCTAATATGAGTGGAAATGCAAATTTGTGTGTGCGTGAGCATGCATGTGCATGAATGCATGTTGGGACGTTGCTTGCCTAACGTGTCTCACAGGCTCACGGTGGCTCTAGGTGAGCAGGACAGCCGCGCTGTGGAGTAAACAGATCTGCAGGCAGAGTGAAGACGAAGGGAAGAAATGACAGCCCTGAGTTTATCTGACCACGTCTGCCTTGTTATGACTCCCTGATGTGAGCACCAGAGGCACACGAACCAGACAGTTATTGCCTTGTACCACCTCTCCGTTCTGTATTCTGCTGTCTGACAAGCGCGCATTACGACTTCCACTGAGGACTGTTGTCTACTCACATGGGCCTCTCATTTAATTTTCTGTGCTTTGTGTCTCTACTTCACTAAACAGGGCTGCATGGATGTAAAGTTATCCTTCACACTTATTAGCTTTTATAGGTTGTCTAATTTTTAGTCAATTTAACCTTCCTTAACATGAACCAATAAGTTTATAAAGGCACTGTTAAACTAAGTTAAACTAAATTAAAGTGTTATTGAAAATACGCCATCATAAGCACGTAGAGTGAAAAACAGGCATCATCAGGATAAATTTGCTATATTTGCACGTATTTCATTTTTTTGCATAATACATTTTGTCAGTTCAAGTATTGGCAATGTAACTATATCCACTTCAAAACATGAAGTATCTTTGTTCTAGTTTCAAATATCTTATTACACTTTAAATAAGACAAAACTTACAAGTAACTTTTCAGCAAGATGAGAACTTGTTTTAAGTAAATAATTCCTTAACAGTGATGGAACATTTATATTTCCCTTGGCAGATTATTTTAATTATATCTTGGGGAAATATTTGTTATAGATTAAATAATCTGCCAGTGGAACCAGTTTTTTTTAAATCAATATTAAGAAATGAAAACAAGCTCTTACGTCTCCCTGAAAAGTCACTTTTAAGTTACCCGGTAGTTTTGTCTTATTTCATGTGTATCAAGTTATTTGCACCAGAAAATAGACAAAAATTATTTGTAAGATTTTGTGTTTTTTTTGCAGTGTGAAGAGTTTTCTAATACTACCTGTTGATCAGGGGTCAAAAACCTCTATAATCCAAAAACCAAGCACAAAAATAAAAACAGAAGCGCATCCATCTGCCAGTTCATCGATATACTTCTCATTATTCCTGCTTATATAGATTAAAAATGTTGTTCATGTAATATTCTGATTATAAATATTGCACATTCATTAATTGCAATGAGAAAACCATCATATTTAACATACCGGCTTCAGAACATCTGTATGCATGTGATTAATCTACAATAATTTGTTTTAATTAATGAAACAAGTTACTTAACTAAAAGTTCTTAACAATATTATAATTTATTGAGTATGACTGCCCTCCAGAGATTTCTAGGTATTTTATTTGAGCCACTTGTAACCATGATCTTATTATTTTGTTCATTCTTCTGCACTTCGTGTCCCTGTTGAGGGTCTAAATGTTCCCACAGTGTTAACATTCAGAGAGTCTTGTTTCAGGTCTTTCTTCGTCACAAAAGACCACAGCAGGGCCAACATCACAGCACTCTAACCTTCTCCCTCTCCATCCGGCCGACGCTTGAAACAAGACACCAAGAACACCCTCATCTGCTTTGTCTTGCTGTTGCAGAGAGTTATGTTTAGGTTATTGAAAAATAAATCTGAAAACGCTGAAGACATTTAGGACCTGTCTGTAGAATGCAGTTGATCAATTTACCACGCAATGAAATTGAACCTTCAGGCAATTACGCTCTGTAAAGTGCAGCAGAAGAAGAGCTCGTCAATGATGATTCAATTATCTTTTGCTTTTCAAAAACAAAAACACATTGACAAACCAAATACCAAACCAAAAGTGATTGTGATTGCCTGAAAACAAATCCGTGCTCAGTCATATAAATCAGAACTCAGGACGTCTGTGTCTCACAGCAAGGGCAGCTCTTCTGCTGGAGTTTGTCCAACATGCTCTTTGTATTTATTAGTCTTCCTATAAAGACCCAAAATAACAGAAACAAGCTAAACAATCTCCTTGGAGACAAACACGGTTAGTGACACTGGCTGCAGAATTAGCCTGCTTTAAAAATCTGCAGGTCTTCTCTCAGCACTCAGAGCCAGATGTCATGAATCACCACAGAGGATCATGCAGATTATTGGAATAACATCAGCAAACTGGTGGGTGGTAATTTCTCCAGAACCATATTGGTATTGCAGTTCTCCTTAAGCTGCTGAACAGCAGCCTATATCTCCAAAAAAGATGGGCCCTCTGTTTTTATTTTTCTCGCGCTGTTTGCAGAAACAGTTAAATGAGTCATTGTGCATGCAGGTGAATAAATGTTGATATTGCATCATCTTTCAGGAATGGAAAAAAAAATGAGTTAGCTTGCTGTGACGCCTGAAACACTTCACCTATGAACACTGACTGGTGAAATGCAGCGTCATCACTCCTGCCTATAAAAGCTGCTCAGCCAGTCAATGCAGTCTGAGTTCACGCTCTCCTCTCTGCCCAGTCAGACCTATTTTTAGCTCCCCTGCGCAGCGGAGCTCTGCCGCCGCTCGAGCTACCTGGATATGAGGGCTTTGTCACTCCTGCAGGCTCGAGCACCACTGATCTATCCAGCTTTACAGCTTCCTGCTTCCCCAGCTACGGCTGCAAAACACCTCCTGCAGCGATGGAAATGAACTGAGACACTTAGGAAATACCAAGAAATAAAGTAGAGTGCTTCAGAAAGAAAAATCTGACTTTTTAGAGCTGCACAAGTAATCGTCAAAGTAGAGCATGAGTTGATCAGAGGGACTATATTTTGCAACTGATCTGAGGTAAAAGGTTAGACACATATTAGAATAAGATAATAGACATGTTGTGATGAAGTTCCTTTTAACAGTAACATCAACTCAGAGAGCAAATTGTCTCTTTCTTGCGTTTTACATGCATTGTTAGTTCCAGACGGTGTGTTTTGTTTGTCGTTCTCCTGCAGGTATACAAACCAGCGCCTATTAATTCAGCATAATATTATTCTGCATTCTCCAGCATGGTAAACAAATGTTCCAAACAGATTCATTTGAAATGACTGTTCCGCAATGCCACGGTGCATTAGGGATGTTTAAATGCAGCTAGCGCTTCCAGAGACTCTCCTGGAGGTTCCTGCTACTCCTGATAGTTTCTCCTCTCTTCTTGCTTCACTTTTGGATTAATCTGCCGCCGCAGCCACATGGTGTCACACATGAGGTTTAAGCTTTGATCCATGTTGCATCACTTGCTTTTTGCTTCTTGACATCCGAATTACTGCTGATTTGTGTTCGAAGAAGGTAAAACAGTCAAACACGCTGTTACTATAATGAGTAAACTATATTATAAATATTATATATTTTATCATATAGAGTTTGATTAAAGCTGATTATCTCCCATATCTATAAGCCTGGAAATAATCCACAAGTAGTCAGAAATTTACATCTTAATTGTTGAAAACTTTAAATGGGATTGCTGTGATATTAGTGGCTGGCGATTGAAGATATAAATATCAGTCATAAGAGTTTTTCAGTTAAACTGTTTTTTTCTTCAATATGTTTTGCTCCCCTCTGTATTATGTGTTAAAAACTGATATTGTGAATGTATGACAGCTCAAATGATTAACCTTGTTATAACAAATTTTGATAGTCACTGAAATATCTAAATTTAACATAAAACACCAAGCAGTGGTGTGAAGATCTACATCCTATTGTGCAAAAATGTTGCAACAGCAACATGTCTGTTTTATGTAACAGGGAAAGAACATGATGAAACAAAAATTGGGAAGTTATTGTCTTCTTCCACTACAATATGCTCTTACAAGCATGGAATAATTTAAGTTTTTGAATACTTTTTCTTGATTCTTCAATGATGCAATGATTTTAATTTTTGAGCAGTTTTTCGTTGAGTCTCTCTTTAAGATTCTTTTTTTTACATTGAATATTATTTCACTCAATTCTCTGCACCTTTTGTTTGTGTAATATCATCAGTGGACCTCCAACAAGAACTGCTTGCGTTGAAGTGGATTGAAAGAATTCCCACTGGCTTTCTGCAGCACAGTAATAGCACATATTCAATATGTAGGCAAATATAGTTGACATGCATTTGTTTTCCTCAGTCATCTACAAAACATTAATCATTGGAGAAGTCACTATTTCCTAGCGCCACATCAAAGTGTTTGGAAGCATCTTGACCAGCTTAACGTTTCTGCAGCCGTTTTTTTTTTCTGCTTATCACCTTTTGCAAAAATAACCGAATGATTACATGGAGTGTCAGTGGACATACATTTTTTAAGTCTTGGAACAGATTCTGAGTTGGATTTAGGTCTGGAGTTCTTCCTGCACATGCATATCCTTTACTGCAACCATCTATACGTTGAGTGCAATTTCCCTGTTGAACTATTAACACATTCCTTGTCTTTTGTACAGAAAAGCATTCCCACAGCATGATGTTGGAACTTTTAGCTTTCCCCACTTGTGGTATTTAACATTTAGGCCAAAAATGATGTTGGCCTCATCTGATCAGAGCACCTTCTACAACTTTCTGTGGTTTCTCCTACAAATTGCAAACATGATTTTTTTTAATGCCTGTCTTTTCATGGCAGCTTTTTCTTCTTAAGTCTCTGCTATGATTTGGGAAGTGCACAAATAATATATATATATATTTTTTTCTGTCAGACAGATTCTCCCATCCGAGTTGTGAATCTCTGCAGCGCCTTTAGAGCCAGCATGGGCCTCTTTGCTGCTCATCAATTCGGATCTGTCAGTGTCTTGTCTTGTTAGGTTTTGTAGTTGTGCCATGTTTGGAATGGGATAATGTTTTCCCTTGCTTCAAACTTCTCCAAAACATTCTCTCAGAGTTATGAGTAGATAATTGATAAATCTCAAATTGCAGAGGCTTCCACTCAATAATATGTTTTTTTTTCTGTGGCTTGAAATAAAGCAATAATAAATGATAACAAAAGAGTAAAGGATGCTGAATACAAATGCATGCCTCACTTTTCAGATTTTTATTTGTAAATATTGAATTTTTTGTTATCTTCACAATAATGCACCATTCATCTGCTGTTGATTGATCAGATGAAATCCCACTGAAATGCAGTGACTTTGTAGTCTTGTCATGATGTAACAAAATATGACAAAGTTAAAAGAACATGGCAAATGCAAAATAAACGGACTCTAATTAAAATATGAAAACAAAGTCTTTGAAGAATCAACTGAATTCATGGGCCGATTACTTTGCCCATGAAGCTTTCTATTTAAAGTTAGCGCTGCTTTATATCGTCATCATTGTCAACTCGGCTGACGGTTTCAGACGCTCACAGGTGTGCTACGTACTGTCAGTCCTATAGGAGGCAGTGTGGATCAGCTCACTGTAGGACCCACTGGTCTCACAGAACACATCGATCACAACCTCAGAGTGGAAACAGCAGAACACGGAGAGCACTTATGTAGATACCTGCATGTATATATGAGTTTCCACGCCTACCATCATTACTTTAGGCTCTTCAGTAACGCAATATGTGCGCCTTGGATGTTTAATTTTACCTGTGCTGCCAGCTTTTCTGTAACTTTATAACTGCAACGCTGCAGCTACTGTTAATGACATTTACTCATAGAAAGCAACGATACATGAATCTCACACTTCAAAGGGAGGAGGAAAGGTTGGTGGGTGGGTGAGCCAGCTTTCAGTAGTTAGCTGTCTGTCTTCAGGTGAAAACACTGTAAAGCATCTCTAGCATGAATTATTTATGAAAAATGTTGGAATGAATCTTTGAGTTTGCACAAAATAATGGATTTCTTTTGTGCTCAGCCCAAGAACAAAAAAAAAAAAAAAACACTCAGTAAACGGGATGTGGTGTATGAAATTGTTGCTGTCATTTCAAGTGCTTCTGTTATGCTTGCCGACTTTTCGCCAATACTCACACTGAGCCTTGTCAGTTTTAAACAATTTCAGAGGAGAAGAGTTTATTAACCAAAATTGTGCCTCGTGCTTCTGTCTTTGTAGAGCGTCTGGGAAATATATATTTTTAATAAAACACTTTCTTTGCAGTTAGAGTCTGTGTTGGATAAAGCTTCCCAGGCGGAAATGTTCGCTGTTTGCTGTGTGGTTGCATAAATGGGTGTAGTGTAACAGAAAGTGTAACTGTGACTGAAGTAAGTGGAGAGGGGCTGCTGTATGTTTGCACTGAGCTGCCCTAGGGGCGCAGGTTCAAAACGGCAGCTCAGGATCAATCCCAGTCTGAGAGCTCAGCCTCCAAGCAAATAATAAGTCTGTGGAAAGCAAGAGAGAGAGAGAGAGTCTAAATAAAATGTGTGTGTTGGTTTAGTTTGTGAGCTGAGCCCCCAACTATGCAAAGTGTGAATCCATGTGTTAAAATGTGGAACATATAAATTAGCTTTAAAACATAAATGTCAGGTGTTTATTAGCTGAGGATTTTTTTTTTATTTAGAAGAACCTTTATGTTTCTCTTTTATGATCAAAAATTTACCCAAATCATTCCCCATTGAGCTGCTAATCAGTTGCTTGCATCAATGCTCAAGTGATATAAGAGTTGTTATAATTTATCAACTCCCCTAATCACAGAATTGCCTTAAGAGAACATACAGCTTTACGTAAATGACTCTCCTCTATCAGCCGCCATGTTTTTGCACTGTAACATACACAGTGTGGTCTCCAGCTAAGCCAGGCTGTCACTGATATTTTTTCTTTTTCTGAAAATGTCCCCTTCAAAATTTTCAGACTCTAACATAGTAATTTGTTCCAGGATTTATGAAAGTTCAAATCAAATGTTGCAGCAATAACCCAGTAATATTCCTTAATCTCATGCAGAGTTGATGAATTTGCTTTCAACTCGGCATGCTGAATGCTCGATCTGCTTCATTATTAATACATTTTTTTGTATGTTTAAAAATTGCACGAGTGTCAGCTGTGTATATCCCCCATATACACCAAATGTCACTTTCTCTGGAAAGTTAGTGTTTGCGCTTCATTTGGGAATTTGTCCCTCTGCATCCTGCATTCAGTTCATTCCTTAGTTTTAAGAAATCTTCTTTTTTTGTTTTCTGTGCTTGATTCGATTTCTACTCAGAGTCATTGTCTTTAGTTGGAGTTATTTTCTGCAGTTCCTGTTTTATTTTGAAACTGGCCATTGGAAAGATCGTACCCTGTATTCTGGTTTCTGTGTCTTTGCTCTCCTTGTCTTCTTTGTATTTATTTAGTTCTTTATTTTTTTCTTTGAAAATATTGAAATAAAACTAGCTAAAACAAATACAAGGCACAGATTCAAGAATATATAGAGATATGATGGAGAAGGATGTTTCAAGAATGTGAATAAGATAAAAAAATCAGATCACATCCAAATCAAAGAAGGATGAGAGAGAAAAACCATCCAATGTCATTTTGAACCTTTATTATTACTTGGTTTCAGAAACAAATACTTTCCATATTAAAGACATTATTTAATTTATTCTAATTCTTCAAAAAACTTTTTTTTCTTCTAAATTTATTGAAGAAAAAATTCTCTCCAATTGATAAAATCTTTTATGGATCCACAATATCTTAAAAAGATCAAGGATGATTTTTGTTCTCAATAATTTGTTTTGTTGTATTTAATTGGATATAATTAAGCCCAATTTTTTCTTAATCACCAGTATAACAGTCACCTTGATTAAATACCAAATAAACTCAAGATCTGCTATTTTTTTTTTTCAATAAAGAAAGTAAACTCTGAGTTTAATTTGTAATCATTGAAACTTTTTTTTAAACTTTTATGGGGGAAAAACTGTCAGCAGTTCTGGACAACAACATAACAGTGCTATTAAAATATCTATTTTATAGTGCAAGAAAGCAGAAACTAGTTTTCAACATATCTTTTTGAGAAACTTAAATTAAGTTCTCCACTTCTTAGGGGAATATTGTTATAGGCACTTATAGCTACTGAGAAGACTACAAAATAGGAAAAATTAGGATATAAATCATGCTTTCAGATCCTCAGAGCTGCCCGTTGGTCAATATGAGTGTGTGCCAGTGTGTGTATGAGTCTATACATACAGAGGAAATGCAAGCGAACTAAATATCAAGGGCAAGTAGAAAAAGGTAAGGTTGACTCTGAAAGGTAATTTGGCTCTCCAGAGGAAAAAGCCTCAACTGTAATGGGGCGCTCAGGTAAAAGCTTTACACGTATGGGAAACATGTGCGGCAGGTAGATAAGAGAGCTCCCATCCCTGCCTATTTGTATTTGTGTGGCTGTGCGTTTGTGCACTCGGGATCTCGTGTGCTTGTGTGTTCGGCCTGAGTGTGCGTTTGGCCCCTGTCGCCGCGCTGAAGCCAGAGGCCTGGAACAGCGCTGTGATACTGCGATACCTGGCGCCAAAAAGAGAGAGGTGGAGGGTGAAAGCGGGGCGAGCGAGGCTGAGGGGGAAGAACTCCGCAGGGACTCGGCAATCAGGAGACATGGCAGCCGCTTGGCTTCCAGTTATAATGGATGAGTTGAGGTCTTCCCGTTTTCCCTGTGGGGCTTTGTTTGGCTCTCCCATCTCTACCCTCTGCTGTGCTGCCCAGGCTTGCAGCCAAACCCCTTGGTGCACAGACATTTACTTCACATGTACACCTGCTCAACAGTGTTGTTTATTTCATTTCATTGATCGCCTATCTGCTTTATCGTTTCCCTGAGCTTGTTTTGTCCTCTACATAAATTCCCCCTTTCGGTTTCTGCAGCCGTTCACTCTCTCATGTCACCTTTATCTATGTCCCCTTTGTCCTTTCACGAACCCCGTGCTGCGTATGAAGACAAACATTTTTTTTAAATCATCGATGCAAACTTGGTTTTCGGACACCCTCCAGAACGACGAAGGGATTCGGTCGGCAGAAAGGGCCGCGCAGACGAGGGTGGGGGGGAAGAGACAATCAATTAATCTGATCAAGCGCTTTAGGAAATGGAGAGCGTAAGCGCTCCTGGGGGACGGATATCTATCTCCTTGGGATGATTGAATTACGCAGAGAGAGAGAGAGTTGCAGAGCAGGGAGGGCTGAAAAAATGAGGTGGTTAGGGTGACCGAGGATGAGAGCCCACGTGCTTGAGAAATGCCGTGTGGGTGTATTTCCAAGAAAAAAGCTAGAGAGACACAGAATGAAAAAGAGCAAAAGAGGAGTGGAAGAAAGATGATGTCATAGCGGAAAAGCAATGAAAAGGAGTCCGTATTTCTCTCCTCCCACCCATCTCTTGATTTGGACTTTTATGTTTCTCATCCTGAATGGTATATTGGAATACGTGCATCATTTTGATATGAAGTCAATTCAAACAACTCATTTCTATTTTATCATTTAGTTTAAACAAAATATAGAGACAGTGTTGGTATAGAGTAAGCTGCAATGGATTCACGACAGTATGTAAATCTGCACAGTTCTCGCAGAAACATTAAATACAGAGAATAATTTTTAAATCATATTGAAAATCAATGAATATTTATACAAAAAAAAACACCTTTTCTGTCTGAGGAGTATTGGGCATTTCCCTGATGCTTGTGAATGAGTTTTGGCACATCTGACTTCAACCAGGGGTCACTGAGATGATTCTGCATCCTGACTGGGGTCCACTACTGCCTAATTTAATTCATTAGACATAATCAACATGTTGCACACCTGTTTATATAAAGTCTCACAGTTGTTGGCAAAAGCTAGAGTCAAAACAAAGTGAAGAGGTGGAGGAATCTTCTGCAGACCTGAGTATTTTGCAGGTGTAGTTTTACAGAAGCATGTAAGCATTTGGAAGAAACAAAAATGTTTGTGGAAATCCAGATTATCTCCGGGGCTCCACTTCATCATCAGACTTCTCTTATCAAGAAGCTGTCACTCACTAAACACTGGATCAGCCTCAGAAAACTGCTGACAAACACCTGAATGACTCTTAGAGCATGAAAGTCAACTCAACATTTTCGGAAGCAAACATTTTTGGACACAGTTCCCAAAAGAGCATTTGCTGGAACTCAACAAATCCGTCTTCAAGGGAAAACCATGAATGAGTTGCAGGAAGTTAGGACTTTTCCTCCTGGACTTATTATACCTGCAGTCTGCTCTCACATATGTTGGATGTTTTCCTTCCACTAAGCTTTCTATTGATATGCTTACATACAGCACTCTGCAAACTATCAGATATATGTAGATGATGTCTGTGAATATCTATGTGATATCTATGAAGTCCTTGTGATTCTATAGATCATAACATCTAAATAACAGAACATTTCCATATTAAAAAGTGTTTTTTTTGTCATTATAATGTTCAAATTTCCAGAGGGAATCAATTATGGATTTTCATTAGTTACAAGTCATCAAGATTAACAATAATTTAAAAAAAGAAAATATGTCACTGGGGTTAATAAGTTTTACATTTTGAATTTAATTACTGAACTAAATTAAAATTGTGACAATTTAAGATTAACCTGTAGAGTTAGTTAGTGGGAATGACTGATGTATTAAAATAGAGATCAATTAGGTATAAAAATATTTTTGACAGTAACCAGAACTTCAGGACTTCAGAAAATCTTACCAAGTATTTCTGGTCCAGTTTTGAATTAAAATATCTTCATACACCTGAAATAAGACAAAACTAGCTTACAAATAACCTTTAAGCAATACTTTACCTTTCAGCTTACTTCCTTAAAATGCGGAAATAAATACTTGTCCACTGGTTAATCACTAGGCAGTTTTAAATTATTTACCCAAACTCCTATATATTGATTAAAGGTTGCTTGTAAGTTAGTTTTGTCCTAGTTTGAGTGGATTAAGATATTTGCACTAGAAACAAAACCAAAAACATTTGGTCTGATTTTGTGTTTTGGTGTTTTTGCAGTAAGGTTTTGTGTTAAGTTCTTGACATAAGAAGAAGAGGAACAAAATATTGGACAGTCTTTTAAAAATCATACAAAAGTGTACCACTATGTTGAGCTAAAATAATCTAGTAGTAGAACACAAACTTCTTCCTGTCTAAAGTAAAACTTTACAGCAGCTGTTTAACAGACTCCGGTCTGCAACTCAGGTTCTTTTCCTTTGATTTACTCTGGAAAATGACCCATTCTTTAATTCTGTTGAGTGCGTACCTTCTCCTCATCTGTGAGCAGTGGAGCTTTGTGGGGAAACCTTTGAACAGATAGAATAAAATGGGGTTAACCATGCGTTTTCTCCCAGCTTTCTCCCTGGCAGAAAGCTGGATACTCAGGGGGGATAGTTCTGTGTCATAAGGAAAAAAGATGAAAAACAATAAGAGGGGAGAATATGAACAATCCCCTTTGGGCTTTCTCTGAGAAAACAAAAGAGGGAGAGAGGGAGTTTAGATTAGAGAAGTGGAATAAAGCAGCAGGCATCCTCACTGAAAATGAGAGATGAGAAGAGAAAAGGGGAGCTGATGAGGGAGGAGGAAGAAACAGCCTCCAACAAACAACGCAGGCTAACCATCAAGACATGCAGAGGCTGCCTCCCTGGAGGGAGAGAATTGGTGAATTACTGCTGAGAGGAAGCCCGATGAGCGGCGCCACTTCCAGGCTGCTGGTGTGACTGCAGGAATGAAGGGACTGTTGGAGTCCAGGTATCCAGCGGAGAGCGCTTGTCTGTGGATCTTGAACTGCTCCACCGCCTGCCACCCCGAGCCATTATTCATAGCACATGAGCGCCACATGAGGCTGATGATGGTTGTTTAGCCTGTGGGCCTTCCTCTCCTTCTCTAGCATGAGACAATAGGAAAAAATGGATTTTGTGGAGAACAGTGCATCGTGGGAGAAGCGTCTATTTTTAAGGATGATTTTCAGGGCAAATCAATATTAAACAATTTACTTCTTTAATTTCGCCTTCAGTCTGATTGTGACTGAAAGTGACCAAAGTCTGATTTTCAGAAGCAAAGGCATTTAAAATGGATTGGTTATGTTGTTACTTACAAGAAGCACTGTGTTTTTCTTCTTTGAAAGAGAAATATAGCTTCTGATAAATTAACATTAGACTTCTGACATGGTAGCAAAAACACATTCTTATCAGGCATCAAAATATATAGTACATCCAAGTCAACACAAAATGTTACATCAATTTGAGTTGCAAAATAAAAGATTTCAAACTTGATTTGGACTTGTGGTCTGACACTCAAGATCTTGTAAAAGTTTTTAACTCATAATAAAGAGGGAAACTAGATGCTACAATATTTAGCATGTTAACTTGAATATGAATAAGATTTTCTAGTTCCACTGGCAGATTATTTTATTTAAAACGAGACAATTTTTCCATGTTTTAAGTGAAAAAAATCTCCCAGGGAAACTAGAACTTTTTAAATCAATATTCAAGAGGAATTTACTGAAACAAGCTCCCATATCTTGTTGAAAACTTTAGATATTTCTTAGTTCTTATTTTATCTTTTATCACTAGAAACTAGAACAAAAATTCTTGGTAAGATTTTGTGTTTAGAAAAAGAAAATAGGGGAACCAACGTAACTGAATTGCTTTAATTGGTAACAAGTCATTCAATTAAGTTTATCCAACTCAATTTATAACTTGACAAATTTAAGTCAATCTTACTCAAATCATTTAGTTTATTTGAAATAAAGAAGTAAACTAATAGCCTTTATGTGAAAGTAGTTAGACAGGAAAGTAGGTAATAAAAGTCGAGGAAGACATGCAGCAAAGGTTGTCAGGCTGGGAATTGATTTATTGAGATTAATGTAGATGAACTACAGCCCAAATTTTCAGAGTGTGTGTATTGTGAGCTTTAAAACACTGATCAGTTACCGTTGGGCACTTCTTCCTTCCATCTCTTGGTTCGTTCTCATCTCAACCTCTCGACACCCTGTTGATCTCAGCTCTGCCTGACTCTCCTTCATCTCCCACCCCAGCTGCTGCCCCTCACATCTGGCACCTCCATGCAGATGGCGCCTAAAATAAATGCATCCATGCTCTCCTAGGAAAACACAGGACCGTGACTGCGTTCTGACAGATGGGGGCAAAGCCCAGGGTGACTGGGGGGTAAAGAGGGAAAAGTGAATTGATAGATGACATCACAGTGGGAAGGTTGAAGAAGATGGTGGAGAGTGGAGGGTGACTACCAAATTAGACAGAGACAGAGGATGAGACAAAGAAGAACATGGTGTGTCTGCCAAGGCTACAAATCAGGTCCCCGAATGCAGCAACGATGCTTTCACCCCGCCCTCACGGAAAATAAGCCAGAGATCTATTGATTGGCACTCGTATTTGCTAGTGGGCTGCAGCTCAAAATGGAGCCTTTAATTAACTTAATGGACCGGCTGCAGCTGTGTGTGAGCCAGTGGGTGAGGGATAGAAATAGATAGGGGGGAAAGGAGAGAGAGCATAAATAATAAGTGGGGTTAACTGCAGACCCTATCTGCTATCAGTCAGGCCAGGGAAGATTCTTTTATTCTCTGTTTCTTATTTTCCAGATGTTGAGGAATGTTGGTAAAGCAGATGTGCTTTGTGTTCAACCGACAAAGCAACTGATGGGTTGTGTGCTGGTCTGCAAAAGGCTTTTTTAGGGAGCCTTTATGAGATTTTGTCTGCTCTCCTCTACCCTTCTTCATCTCTCCCCTATAACTCATTCTCATTCTTGTCCAGTCATTCACTCTGTCAAAGGTTAATTGGTTTGGAAATGATTCGATTCATTCTCAAAGTTAATGCTGTTATCATGGTTTTGTCAGAAAAAAAGAAAAAAAAAACGAGAAAGAAAAACTACCCCTCCACATGCACTTAAGCTTAATTTAAAATAAAGGAGGAAAAAAAAATCCAATTTAATTTTTCCCCCCCTCTTACTCCTTCCCAGGCTTGTCCCCACAAGTCTTTTCCTTTAAATTATGGCAGAATTTCATTACCTTGAAAGCTTTTCTGTCTCCTCCCTCTGCTTCCCTCCCTGTCTCCAATACTTTGAATGGATCAGGACTAATGTCTTTCTTGTAACCTCAAGGTCGGGATATTTGGATCCTTGGATGTGCTCAAGGGTCCCTGTGATTAATGTGCTGTACAAAGTACCTTGGAATAATGCGCTGGATGATGACTGCACAGAGCAATCCGCTGTGCACACTTGCAGATACACAGACATGACTACATCCAGCGGAGGTACATGTAGATAGAGGTGCCCCTGTCAATGCCCTTGATGTGGATCAAGGCAGACATTCATATTCAAATAGGGCTACCTGGAGGCGCTATTTCAAATCCCCTCATAGTGCCATTCAGCACTTCCCTCAGGTCCTCCTTGCTTTTCTATCCACCGTTTTCTACATCTTTACTTACATGGACTTTGACAGCCACAATCAGAGAGTTTCTGCTCTACGAGTTGCTTTTTCACAATTAGATGATTCAAAACATATCAGAAAAATATAATCTGAGTAAAGGTTGGCGATGCACGGATACGCTTTTTTATCCAAAGTTTTCTGTGGACAGATACTGATCCAATACAGAGAAATAGTGCTGAACTGACTTAAAAGGTTTCTTTTTTAAACTCAGACACAAATTTACTTGACAAGTCTGCAGTGGTACAGCACACTTAAGTAACTTCTCTGAGCATTCAAAGACTTTTCTGTGAAACAACTCCAAATTAGTACTGGAGAATCTTCCTACTTGAATTGTTTTTCATAGACCATGTCTTAGATAGTATAAGAAAAGAAAGTTTAGGAGACTGAAATATCTATTTGATACAAAGCAGCCAATCCAGGAGCCTTTTTTGTTTTCTTTGGTGTTGATTGGCTGTTTCCCCAAAAGCTGCAAGACTGTATAGATGTTAGCTTCAGCAGCAGAGCCAAAATGTAAATGTCCACTGTACCTATATTATATTCTTGGTGTTTGAGCCTTTAAAATAATAAGAATGCATTTATAAGCATTCTTAGAGGGAAATGCAAATTAGTGGATTTTAGCTATTTGCAAATCATGTATTTTGGTGCTAAATCTTTCAGTTATTTATCAACTAACAGAAGTATCTATTTGCTGAGTTACAGTGAACCAGTGTAAGGACTGTAGAAATCCTCCTGGATTTATAGAGAATGTGAGTGAAATAGACTAAATATTAACAGAAAACAACACATCATGACCTTCCCTCCACATATCAGTTTGTGACCAAAGGCTCAATCACACTTGGGTTTAGCTGCAGGATAATGATCTGAAGCACATCTGCAAGTTCATCTTTCAGAGTTATAAAAACAAGTTGGTCTAGTCAAGTTTTGGTCTTGAAAAGCCTTCAATGTGAAAGAATTAAGCAATTCAGTTGGTTCACAGTGATGTAAACGTTTCTATATTTTGGTTGATATTTAGTAGTTTGGATCATTTTTCTCTCCTTATACATAAAATTGTCAGAAGGAATCTGATGGGGATGTTTTTCCACAGTACTTTATTTCATATTTCATTGTCTTCCATACACTGGATGATTAATAATAACTCAAATGTCAAAGAGAGACCATTTTCCACACACTGGTATCTACAATAAGACAAACATCTGATTATTTCTTAGCCGTTATTTGCTGACACAGCTGCAACGGCTGATAAAATGTGACTTTCTCTGTTTCCATGGCCACCTTGAAGAAGTACTCTTGGTGGCTGCTGCGCATGCCGTTCACAGTCTATCGATCAGAAACATAGATGCCTCGGTATTGAAGTTGTTTGCTGGGCTGCAGATGCTATCTCTGCTTTGGTTAATTATTAACACTCGGTTCCACAATTCTGATCAATAGTTAATTGAGCCAGCGGGAGCTGTCTAGGAGAAAAACGAAAAACTTTGTGGACCAAAGGGACACAATCTTTTGAGCAGTTTTTTTTTTTTTTTACTGCTTCAACACATGTAGGGGACGCTGGTGATTAATTTATGCTCAATATTCTTGTGTTTTCTTATAACAAAAATGTTATAGAAACTGGAGAACTCCCAGTTGTATTCTTGCTTGAAGAGGAAAGTGTAACTAGGATGCCTCTTTGCATATCTTCAAGCTTCACAGACAGCTTAAGGCAGAAGTTTTCACCCGCTCATCATCGGCACAAATTTCTAAATCAGCTCTGCAACATATGTGGGTAATATTTTTAAAATTCACTGCAGTTTCATTTATTTTGTGTAACCATTCCAGGCTGGAACAAAGAACCATTAACAATGACAATCATTGACAATTGTAGCATTGAGCAACAAGCTCAAACCTAAGAGTACAAAGTGCTACGACTTCAAAATTTTATGCAGCTGCTGACTACATTCTGCTCAGAAATAATTCAGTGTCACTGTAAATACAAAACCCAATCTGGTTTTTGTTTTACAGAGAAATAACAGTGTGTAAATACTGAATTATCCCCTGTATAAACACAGCCTCTAGCAATATAATCCGTTGTGCTGCAATGGTTTTTACTGTTATTAAAAGCTCTTTTTTACAGAGTTATTAGGCAGGTCCAATTTATCGTTCATCTATATTTGTAAATGTGGACTGGGCATCTGTCTGAATGATGTGAGTGTAAAGAAATGACTACTGTGGAGCAGCAGTTGTATTTCATTAATCTGTCCTTCAACTCCTAAGTGACAAGGATTATGAAGCAGTATATGTGCCACCTAGCTTTTGCAGGAGCTGGTAAAGCTTTATGAGACGAAATCTACACCATTGTTTCCAATCCCATTTTCCCGTTTGAGTGGTACATTAGGCTTTGTTAACTGATGGACGTGTCAATGATTAATCTGGCCGGGTGTTCGACCAGCGCACCTCGTATTGGCCGGGACATTTCCTTATCTTGCTTCTGCTTCCAGCTTGTCACTGATAAGAGTCGAGGAAGGGAGGAAGGTGGATAAGTGGGGCTGCAAAAATAAGAAAGATGAAAATAAAAAGAGATTCCTGATAAAAAAAAAGGAAGAAAGAGAGACTGAAATATCGGATGATTAAACAGAGACTTTTTCTGTTTTGTGTTTGATGGATACAGAACTGTCAATGCAACACATTGTGTTTGAACCTAAAGAAATGTATTTCTTTCTCTTTATCCATTTTAAGATTAATGTGTAAATGAGACTAAAGGAATGTCAAAATTAATGTGTCACCATTAAACCTAACCAACATTTTTTTTTAAAATGAGGCTGTAACTTTATGCAATAGAACGGGATTTAATAGGATTTTTTTTTCTGTTTTGGCATAAAAACATCCTTTAGACACACACTCTTAGTCATCACATATGCTATCCTGATTCTTGATACATAACTAACATACTTGGAAAGAACACCACAGTTATTGCTCTGCTGTTTCTTCTGATTTATTTGTCATAATTCAACTTTATTCTGTCAGAGAAAAGAAAAAGAGAATAGTCTTTTTCCTCCAAGTGACCCTAATACTTGTCCATAAAATGCAGATATCATAATTAAGTCGGAAGCTTCTCGACGATAGGAGCTTCCTAGTTGTGTTTGGAAGCTGTTTTAAGTGCTTAATATCTTCTTCTTGTTGATTTTGTGTTGATTTGTGTACGTATCCAACACATCCTCTCGGAGACACTAGTCTCTATTTCTGAATGCAAGAAGGACGCTCCAGTAATTTAAGCTCGGATGGACGAGAGATAGAGGAGGCAAGCAGCGTGGAATCCGCCGTGACTTCAGCTTCAATCTGTGTTTGACCTGACCCAGCAGTCTTGCTAAATCTGACTTGTTACATGATGGGTGCTCTGGCACACCTCGCCTCGCTCAGACAACCTCTGGCCGCAATCTGGGTGTCTTTGTCAGCGCCGAGCGGTGTGGCCCCCAGAATCGCTGAGGTGGTGAATTTTCCTCCTCTCTCTCGCTCATTGTGAGCCCCTCCTTTTTGCCTTCCCAACCTTCACACATCAGCATTTCCCCCCCACCCCCGGTGCTGTCACCCGTTCACGCTGCTTTGGACCACAGGGTTTCTCTACATTAGGCGACTTCAGTGTGGAAATGAAAATTCCTGAGATCATTTTCTCATCGACAATTAGCTGACGCCTCACTGTGCTCTGACTTGAAAAGAACCAAAGAGCAGCAAAAAAAAAAAAAAAACGGAAATGAATGAAAGGTGACAAGAGGGAAAACTGGAGTTATTAGACAGAAAACGCATAAAGGACACATACGCAAGAGGTTGATTAAGTGGTCTTCTAAAGTGAGAGTGGGCAGCAGTTAGCTGCTCTTCAGTCTCTAGAGGGCCTGTCTCAATTACCCTAATGAGGCAGAATGACTTTAGCTTCCCAGAAAGACTATGGGAGGCAGGGAGCATTACAAGGCCACACAGGAGAGGCTGCAGGACCAACGGCCTTGGTGTATGTGTGTGTGTGTGTGTTGTGCGTGCGTGTGTGGGTGTGTGGGTGTGTGTGTGTGTGTGTGTGTGTGTGTGTGTGTGTCTGTGTGTGAGAAACATGTATGAAGTGGATGCCCTGAAGTTAAATGGAGCGTGCCGAGTTCCCAATGAGCCTGTGTTAGCTGGCGGACTGACACACAGTGACCTCCCACTGTGCACATCACTTTCTCATCTGAGCTGTCAGCGAATGGCAGTTAACCTCCGTCTGCCCTGAACTCTGGCCTTCACTAAACCAATACATATCTCCAATAAGGGACTCGCAGCGAGAGCGCACGAATCACGACATGCAGTCCTGCTTGTTTTCTCTGGCCTCATGAAGACGACAATGAAGTCATTTTGTGTTTGTGACCAGTAAAGATCCAGTGTTGTTATGTTTATATATATATGAAATTAAACATTTCCTGTTGGCTCTTTTGTATTCGGCCAACAAAAAAAATCACAAACTCATTTTTTGCACGTTACTGAATTGCATCTCAATAAATTAGAATATTATTGAAAAATTTATTTATCTTAGAACAGCAAAACAAATTTGCTGTAAATACTTTTTGTGCATAGAAATGTTCCAGTTGGGTTTCTACTGCCTCTACAAATAGTCATAGTGCTAAAAAACAACTATGCAGCCATTTTATAGCAATAGGTTATTTTTTATGGTGTCTGGAAATGAGTCATTTCAAAATCCTTTTGATGATGACATCACAAGCCGCTGGGCGCTGTGCCATTATCTGGCAACCCAACGCCTGTCATTGATCATTTCTCACATACACACTAATCTATTTGGGAATCAAACAAGCATGAAAGACATTTCTAACTTTTGATGTAATTATTTAATTGTTTTGAAGGTTTTCTGAATAAACAGCACAATGTTTGTAGATGATACAACAGATTGTTATATACAGTTTTTAGCAAAGTCTGTACAGGACATGGACATAACTTTACACTTTTCTATCTTTCATGATTTAATGTAACATCAAAATTCTGAGTTTAATCACAACAATTATCAGTAATAACTGTTAATATGTTATTACTGTCAATATGGAATATGTGACTCTGAATAGTTCAAATCCTGTATATTCTAATCTGTGTAAGTGCTAAAGTAAAAACTATTGTACCTAAATGCGAGGGATTATAACTCTGGATCAAAACATAATAACTCTGAATAACTTCCTGCCAATAGCTATCATTTCTAAGAGTTGTGTAACTACTGTGATCGGGTCATAGGCATTTTTTTAAATCATCACCTGTCACAGCGGGAACAAAATGTCTCCAGGTCGGGTACATAGTGTTACATAATTGATATGAAATGTCCAGTTGCAGATGGCTCCTTTCGGTAGCCTTAATCTTCAGTTACAAATCGATCAGAACTGCAGATTGATTGGTTTAGACTGACCTGAAACCTTTTTGAGAAAAACTTTCAGTGTTGTTTTTTTTGTTTTAAAGTGCTTATTTTGTCCACAGTATACAGTGTTTTTCTGGGGCTGAAGCCGCCACTGATAGCCGTGTCACCTTTCACATTGAATCGCTTCAAAACAACTGGATTCATTTGTCATTCTTTCTGCGCCACTGAGAGAAATATGACTCATGGGCCTCAGAAATGTTGTATTTGAAAAAATACATTGGCACACAGCACTTTTGTCTCAAATCTCCTCCCTCTTTACTTCCTTTCCTCTTTAAGTCGTACGAAAGTAATAGCCTCCATTTAGACTCTCCTAACGTTCTCTCTTAATGGCCCTTTGTGATAGGAAGTATTTATGGCAGGATTCATTTTAATCTATCAGTCTGCAGAGAGCCAAATCTCTGTATGAAATAGCTGTCTCTTATGGCTGTAGTCTGTTGCTGACCAGGTTACTCCTCTTTTGATAAAGCAAATGAAAATAGGCTGTATGCTGAGGGTAGGGGTGATTTAGCTCATTAGATGGGTTTTGAATCGCAATAGATCTAGAAGAACTTGGCTTTAGGTTTGGAAATGTCAATAGCAAAGAGTACCACGTCTCCCCTGTCAGCCCTGATGGAAGACCAACGACCAGCCAGGCTGCCATTTGTCTTCCTGAGTGAGTTTTCTAATAACTGTAATGGCTGGGGCAATAAATTACCAATGGTGTGTCGCAGAGAACGAAGTGCAGCATTTAAATCTTACAAAGAGCCCCACTTCCCATCAGTCCTTTTTTCAAGTTTTATTTTTAAAACGTAGTAATTCTCAAACTCCCCAAAGGAGCGTTTGAAGCTTATGTTAAAAGCCAGAGCTTACGTCCTGGTTTGTCTTTTTTCCCATTAAATCACTAGAGTTGGGAATTTAGTATAACAGTAAAGCAGATCATACAATATTACCACCTAATGGTCTGAATTATGCAGCAATGCCCTTACTCTGTTGGTCACCTGTCTGATGGACAACCACTTTAGTAAAATAACAAATTAGGGTGATAGGTGATTGGAATTAGATGTCTTCTTACCCTTGACCTCGTCTTCATGCGTCCTCGTGGTGCTCCATCCCCCTCCCTCTGAGACGACTACACACTCTGGGAGATGAGCAAGCTCAATAAATTGGAGCAGCGGGCGCAGATTTGTTTATGTCCGTTTCTCCAGTGGCAGCAGTTTGCCGGTGGATAGCCCACAGAGTGATGCCTTACTGCCATTCATCCGACAGGGGGGCAATCCCTTGGTCATCTTTTTCCATCCATTACTGATGGTGAGGGGAAAATAAGAAAAGAAAAAAAAAAGAATGATGGGGACTTCAATACGGCTCACCGTGCTGTAGGAGTTTAGGGCCAGCGATGACAAGATTCATACACTCACCCTTGTGGTAAATTCCTCAGTGCAGTGGCTCCTCGTTCTCAAATACACACAGTTTAAAAGTGACGCATTTCTCAGTTGTGTGGTGCTCTGCTGATTTTTTATTTTTATTTTTAGGGCTATTCCCAGATGGCAGACACTACGCCTCAGGGAGGTGATCTCATGTTAAAACTAAATCTGCCTCATGTCGTAACAGTCATTTTTATACTAGTTTTTACCTCTTGCTAGTACGCATTAGCCATCTCAAGCTATGGGTATGAGTGTTCATGAACACACTGCATCTGACCTTTCATCTCATTTAGCTGCCTTCCTTCAAGGTCCTTAAATCTGCCCTTCTTTGACTCTTAGCTGAAACAAATTCTTGCCCTCCATCAATGGAGTCCCAAGTCTTATAAATGTCAATAGTTTCTGACACTGAAGTGTTATGCGGAGAACAATTCTTGTTTGAATTCTTGAAAATGCCACGTAAAATATCAATTTTGTCATTTTATACGTACTATATTATTATGCAAGAATCAACCAAGTCTAAGTCGGTTCTTTGAGTAAAACAAAACCTCGAATGCAAAACACAAAGTATACTCTCACTTTTCTAATGTTATCCCTAATGTTCTGGTGCTGGAAACTAAAAGTAGTTTGGCACTTTAAGGAGCTCCCTACTTTGTTTCCTTCCAAACTCGAGCATTTTTGGCCTTGACACACATTTTGTAAGCCATAAAGATGGGTAAACAAGAATCTTTGTTTATGTTGCTGTTTTTCTATTTCATTTAGCCTACTTAACAGAATACAACTTGCAGTGATTCATTCTAAATATATTTTATGATGATCTGAGAAAAACAAATGATATTTTTGCTTCTTTTAAAGAACTGAAGGAATAATTTATCCTTCAGATCCTTCAATAGATTTCAAGCTTGGGTAGAGAGACTCTAGACTGACTCTAATATTCATAATTAATTGATTTTAAAATAATTTAATGTGGCCTATCAGCATCTACAGATTGTTACACATTGTTACAAACTTTGATGGTCCAAGGGTAAACAAAAAGCCCTCAAATAAGAAAATAATACTATTTTCAAGTCTGGATTCAACAATGCAATCTGCTTCTTGAGAAATAAAGTCCCTTTTCTCACCAAGCACCATAAAACAGGAAAGAGCTCGGCATGTGCAGCTGTGCGGTATGATAAGCACGCAAACTCTGCTTTCCAAACTTGGCTGATCGCACACTTCCATCTTTCCATTTACGGAAACCAATTATTTTTCCAATCCAAAGGTACCCCAGATACCTCCTCAATCTAACTGGTGCAGCAGGGACCGAAGGTTTCTAAAGAGGAGCAATGAGTGGCATGGGCCAGACCTCTCTGAATGTGAAGCTGCGTTATGTGCAATCACAAATTGACATCCTTTTGTGGCGATGTATTCGGTGTGATCTGTGGGTTGGGAGAGGCGGGCGTCGTGTGAGGCGATGCAGCTGCTCGCTCTTTCTTCTGTCCCTGCACTGAAGGGCTTTCTTACAAAGGAGCCAAATGTATCTCCTTTCAGCCAGACAAAATGGAGTCACTGCATTTCATTGGTGCCCTCAGAGAAGACTGAGCAGGCGTCAGCAAGACGTTCGAGCAAATATCTTTTATTTTCATTTTGTTGAGATGATATTGTTGTCCATGTCGGGTTATTTTATTAGCTTTTCCTTCTTCATGCATTTCAAAGCTTTTTTGCTTCATTTTTATTAACTATTCTCTTAGAAATATGTAGCTTTGGCTCCCGTAGATCTACTGCATGTAACTCGAAGCATTTCTTAAAAGAACACATCATATATATTAAATATGGAAGCAGTTTCAGAAAAACAGAGAATATTCACAAAGATGTGTCTAAAGGCCTTCAACTAAATTCAACATCTATTGCATAACCTCAAACTTAAAATAATTCATGGACTTGGAGAACATTTATTCAGTCAGTTTATATGTTATAAGATAACAAAATTAATGTTAAGATTTGATTAGTTTTCACAATATTAAAATTAATCATGTGTTCAATTCCATTTAAGGAGAAATGCCAGTTTTTACATCAGAAGATGAAAACACTCCAAGAAAAATAATTACCTGTTGTTACGTTGTGATCCCTTGGTCTCTGTGGTTTTGTGTTTAAATCATTTGGGGATTGTGATTATTTTGGATTGCTTTCAATAAGAACTTTCCGCTTTCTTTTGTGTTCAGAGGCTTAGTTCTTTTTTTTTTCCATTTGTGTACTGGTTTTAGTTTTTGCTTCTTATTCCACAGATCATTTTATGGCGTGTTTTTACTCTTGTGCTAATTTGTTATTTTTCCACCAGGTCCTCCATCAAAGTCATGACCCCACTTCAGCTAGAGAGAGGATGCAAGTAAAATTAGTTCTAACAATGATGACAAAATCAATTTGTCCACTTCAGTGTTCTATACATTTTTTCTGCATGATTCCAAAAAAAATTGTTGAATTTACGTATTTACTGTTCAAATAAAGTGATGAGTTGTGCTTCACCTCTGGTGATTGTGTGTCACACACAATGAATGATGAAGGTAGCTGGAACTGTCTGTTGTATATATGATTACACTGCTACACATGCTGATGTTCCACAATCTGCCTAATGTTTTAAATGCATAAAACATCAGAAAGACATATTTAGTCTTTCTGATAAACGTGCATGATGAAGAAGAAAATACTGCTTTACGCTGACAGGGGGCAGTGCTGATCCCCATGGCAAACTGTGTAGAAGAAGAGCAACAGACAATCAACTTCTACACATGAAGAAGACTAAAATAATCAGAAAAATAGAAAATAGATTAATTTATTTTAAGGCTTTTACTAGGTCTACCACTTAACGTTGCCAGCTCTGTATCAGTTGTAATTAATGTGATCGAGAGAATGAAGAATTTGGCTGTTTCCTCTTTTTTCACTTATTTCTCTTAAAGAAATAAAAGTACATGGATTTTGCAGAGAACTGCATGGAAAAACTATTATCAGATAGTTGAGGGATGTTTTAAACACCTTGTTACCCAACGTGCAAATGTTTTAATAATTCATTCTAGCATCGATTCGCTGGCTGAATTAAAAAGCAGGAGCATGGAGTGACAGACCTGAAAAAACTTTCACAGTGGTAGACTTCTAAGTGATGTTTATCGTGCTTTTTTTTTCTTTAATGAAGACCTGTGCCAGGTGCTCCAAATATGCACTCCATTCTCCTACCAAAGCTTTACCAGTGCACTGTGTACGACCCCCAGACAGGATTGATCAATAAGTCACTGCAATGAAGTGGCACATCGATTACACCAATGACAGTGCATTTACAGGTTTAATCTGTATAATGAGTCTAACCTTTTTCTTTCTAGGTGGCATGGACCTGTCCTCGCTCAGCAGGAACCTGAACCTTTTCAAGCACAATCAGATGAATGCTGTGGTGCACATGTCGCTTTGTGGGCTGCATTTTCACTGCCATAGTAGAACTAAGTGAGACCAAAAGAACATGCGATTTCTGTGGAAAAGTAGAGCAAGAACCGCAAAGCACTGCACAAAACACACTGTTGTGGAAAAGAAGAGTGGTTTATGTGACATCTGGCTCTGTGTTTCCTTTTCAGCTGAAGGTAAGACTGTGGTGCAAAGGGGAGGATCATCATTAACGCACATTCGTATGCAGTGTACAAGGACCGCTGGTGATTAATGTGAGTCATGGTTAACTCCAGGCTCTGCAGTCTCTGTAGCATTTACAGTGTGTCCTCCTCCTCTTGGCTTCGCAATCTTTCCCTCGGCTGAAAAGCTTACTCTGATTTTCTTTTTTGTAATGTTGGTGCACAAATGGCTGCTACTCCTGTTCAGCTTCTTAGACCACTCTGTTATGTTTTATAGCTACACCTAGATAGCAATACATGAAACAAAGCAAGGCTGATTGTGGTATTAATGAAAGAAAGGTTACACAGCTAGTGCAGCAGGCGAGCTGCAGGTAAATGCCGGAAGCATTGTTGCGCTGTTTTCCTTGGTGTTGTTGTGATTGCCTTTAGAAAATAATTAGGGAAAATGTCAAAAATTATTTATTTCTTTCTTAACTAAAAATAAAGCGAGTTGACCTCTCTAAGGACCTGATTATAGCAAAACTCTGCTAAAACTTGAGAACCCCTTTAAAAAAAACACTTTTAGCTGGCTATTTTAATACTTCAAACACAAAATATGCATCAACATGCATTAATGCGCACATTGGAAACCGTCGTAGAACTGCTGTAAACGCTAACATCCTCACACCTGATCTGGCAATCCCAGATTAGCTGCTTTGCAAATGCCAGCTGATAGCGTCATTTAGCATTGTGGCTTCTTCGTATCTCAGGTTCCTCAGCTCTGTTTTCTTTCAAATATTCAAAATATGAGCAACAAAAATCCAGGAATAGTCAGATTTTCTTTCAATCCTTCAGAGTAATGTTCCACAGAATAAATTACACAAAGGTTCATGTACAAATACTGAACTTCAGATTGGTAAGGGTTCTCGCTGTTTAGTATTTAGTGAATGACATCTGTTTTGCTGTGGTAACATCTCTTTTAACAATGGCAAATGGTTAAAGCTTAGATATAGTTTTCCACATTGAACAATAAAATACTGTGATAAAAACATGTGTAGGACGATTTTTTTGTAATCAAAAACTCAATTATCAATATTTTATTACTTGTACAGTAGAAGAATAACTTTATAATTCAGTTTTATGTAACTAATTACAAGCACTTCATGTAAGTTAGGCGTTTTAAACAGATCAATTAAAAATGCAAGTTAATTATAATCAAATGAGCAAAACACAGAATGACAATTGTCTTTGAAGTGATTATGCCTCTTAGAAATGTCACAGCATGGTAAATGATGTTTTTCCCCATCCATGGTAGCAAAAAAAAAAAAAAAGTCTCTGGGGCATAAAGTGCTCTCAGCGTCTTGTCAAGGGAATATTACTGCAGTGTTATGATGTGTTTTTATTCTGTCAGTCTCGTCCCCAAGGGCACGAACCCTGCTTGCAACTGCGCTGCCTGCTGGTTCACTTTACTAGAAATGGTTTGACACATTCAGCCAATAGGCATGACGACACAGAGACGGCAGAAATAAAGAAACATACATATACAGGCACGCACTTATACACGCACACACACACACACACACACCACGCACCATCACCTTCAGAAAGTTGCCTACTTGCAGGTGAGCCAAGTTCTCTGCTGCTTTGGCTGTCCATCTTTGCCTCTCTTCCCCTCCCCTCTTGTCATCTCTTTGACTCCCAAGGACAAGAAGACCCTCCATACAATGGGACACCATTTATCACTGCAGGAACAATTACTGGAGACATTTCATTGTCAGAAAATTTCAAGCCATTCTCTCCTTCATCTCTCCCTCTTTATCTTGCTCCTGCCTGCTTCCTCTTTCCTTCTTTCCTGCCATCTTCCTCTCCCTCCATCCCACCGCTGTGCCTTTTTGCATGGCTCCCAGTGAGCTCTGTTGCAGGTCAGACACCCATTAGCCCAACCACATCACTGTAGATTACAGCACGGCGGCGGCAGAGCTCTGTATTATATCTTGTCTGAAGGGCCTGACAGACTTTTCTCTCTATTTCTAACAATAGGATCCCTTTTCCCGGGGAAAGCCATGGCAAATAGCTTCTGATACTGTATCTTCATCCCTGCAGTTTAATGAGGCATTTTAACATGGAGTGAAAGTGTGAAAAGAAAGGCAGGCAGTCAGATATCAAATTTCTATGTTTGATCGTAAATGTCTGCCTTGTCATATCAAAGCAGAGGAAGAAAAGATCTAATGGTTGAATAGGAAGTTGAAATTGTTTGGCATTTTTCCTCCAGAGTTTTGCTTTATCTGTTGTGCTTTTGTTCCAGAGTTAAATTGATGGTTGGGTCTGCTGATTGCACTGTGAAACTGATGTTTTCTTGGCTCCAACTCTGAGCTGGACTAAAGGAAGAACTGCCGTCATCAGAGTGTCCAAAAATCGTACTTAAGTAAGAGCAGCACTACTTCAACATAAGAGTCAAAAAAATGGTAAAAAGGTTCCTCTAATACAGAGTAACTGTTCAACACATCAAGAATTTTACTACATAATCAGACAGACTAAAGTTATATGGAATCTTAGGTATTTTAAAGACCAACATGAAAATAATGTAAATATAATTACAAAACAACAAAATCAGCAGAAAAAAAAATCTCCAAACCAATTTTTTTCAAAATAAAACTTAAGAACCTTTTGGTGTTGCAATTCTTCATAATAAAATTACTGATGTAAAAGTAAAAATTACAGTGTAGTAAAAGTACCTCTAAAAGTATTTTTTCTCCAAAAGGTTTCTCATGTAAATGCTAGATACTACCAACCTCTCATCAGGAAGTCAGAGTTTCATGGAAAACTTTTTCTGAACTGACGCCAACTTAATCCCTTGGATTTGAGTGAATCTAATTTCTTCTGCCTTTATATTTGCATATAATATTTGTTCATAAAATGTTCTACCTGAGGCTGACAACATGATATATATTCTTCACATCCACCAGCACAGAATGGAAATTGGCCAGTTTAATGCAGCCAATAAGTGCTGATCTGATCAGTGTTGGTTATTTTTTTTAATGACATTTAAAAAGCGCTCGGGTCTGTGCTGAGCCATGAAATGGAAAATGACGTCACTCCTGAACATCAGAGCTTTCTGTGGTGGAATCAGTGGGTTTCAGTCTGAACTGAACCATGTTGAGTCAATGTGTGTCCATTTGTGTTGCTGCGTAGGCTGGCAGGGAGACCCTGAGGCGCTGCCTGAGGGCCACTCAGTGGGTTCTAACGGGCCCTTGACAGTTTCCAAATGTCTCTCAGTCCACAGCCACAGGTTGGGCCTACACAGTAAAAGACTCATGCATTCAACCTGAATTGAACAGGTGCGCCTGTCAGTCAAACCTATGACATCTGGAATGCTTTCTATTTAATGCTGTTCTACTCTGAAGTTCTGGTAAAATTTTGTTTTAGCAGCCATTTGTTTCTGCTTCATTCCTTCTGCAGCATAACTTTGGTTTTGAGAAAGGGAATCAGATGTTAAAATGTTCACATTGCTATAACTCTAAATTGTTTCAAAAGCATTTTAGAGTGTAATTACACCTGTGAGTCTGGTAGACTCGGTTCGAGCTGTACTGCGGTTTGTGCTGCTAATGCTAATTAACTCTAATGTTAGAAGGACATCGTGTCTTTCTTTGGTTGCAGTTGTAGCATAAGCTTTTTACATTTTCAGTTGTTCAAAATTGGGATATTGTCCTCCAACAAACCTCTTGAGACTTTACAAATCAACAATATGCCAAATATAAATGACAAAATTGTGGACTCTGTCTAAAATTACATGAAAGTGCTATGGACTGCACTGCGACATCTGAGTAAAGGTTTGCAGCAAACAATTGAACACCACAATTTTAAAACTCATCCCTGGGGAAAAAAAAAGAAAATGAATGGATAATTTTTTCCTTTGCTTCTTTAAAATGCACCACATGATGTTGCTCCGTCACATAACGTCCCAATTTACTAGACATTAACTTTGCTTTTAGGGAATATTAAAAAGTTGTCTGTCTTGGAGGACTTCTGCGTTTTGCTGCACCGCTGCTCACTGTTTTAATTTCCATCAGCAGCTGAATCACAGACTAAACTACAGGCAATCCATGCAAAGTTTAATATCACTGAAAGGGCTGGAACAGTAATTTAGAAGCACTAAATAGAAGCTGCAGATAATCAACTTTGCATATTTGATGTGAGGCACTCTTCAGAGTGGGCTGGCTTTCAAATGTAAATTTCGCCCGCAAACTTAAATCATTTAGAGCATTTTACTTGGAGCGCATCTTTGACAACAGTAAATCACAAGGTTTCTGCATCCATTAGCAAATTAGCTCTGCAGTAGCTGGTACAAGGGAGGGTGGGCAGACATGAGAGTGTGCCAACGGTCTTTCAAAATCAACAGTAACCATCTCAGAGCTACGGTAGCCAGACTGCAGCATAAACGTCTAATAATATACATCACAATAATAGGCTCTTTGGTTGGCCAGCCAGGACAGAGGGCGAGGCATAAGTATTATAGCTCCAAGCAGTGTGTGCCACAATCAGGTTTGAAGAGTCTCTGTTTTCTATGTGGCCCCCTTTCTCACACAACACTGTTTCCATGAAACGGCTCTTTCAATGGGCGCCCTTCATGCTTCAGAGTTTCCTGCCAGCCAGCGCACACTCTCTGTCTGTCTCCACTCTCCATCTCATCCTCATTCTGTCAGTCTTTCTCACACACATTTTTCAAGACGTTGCCCTTATAGCTCTTTTTTTGTTTTGTTTTGTTTTCATTTAGTGAGTTTCACCATGTGAGGATGAGGAAAGTGTGTCTGCCCTTTTAAGAATTATGCATTAGACAGAATAGCTGGTGCGTTCATGAGCACAAAGAGTGAGATGAGAGGAGGAGAAATGGGGCCAATTAGAAGCCTGGAGCTTGCACAGTCCACTGATGCAGCTGGCTTGGCCCAGAACAGTTTGTGTCTGTGTGAACTTCTGTCTGTGGGTGGGCTGTTTGCAGGTAGAGGTGGCGATGAGGAAAAACGAGCAGGAAATCCATTATTTCTATTTTAGTGTGCAGCATTAAGAAAGGCTGGTTGAAATAGGAATTGTAGAAATGATTGCTGCGGTTTTAGGTTGTCCGTCCTACAGAGGAACATCAATTTTTCTGCTTGTTTCCAAATTCTTGTTGACGGTTGGTGACTGTCAGAATGTAGATGGACAGAGAAACTAAGAGCTCTCTCTTTGTTTTGCCCTGTTCTTTCTTCCATGCAACAAGCCAAAACAATGGCTCTGCCCTTAGATTTAGAGGAGGTTCACCGTAAGTCAAAAACCACTCCAGTGCAGTCAAAAGGTCATGGCTTGAAGACACAACCACAAGATGCAATCAAAGGGTTGCTTTAGCTAGAATTTAAAATAAATAAATGTAAAAGAGGAAACTAGGAAGATGTGCAAACTCGTACTCTGTTATTCAGTCATATGAGACTGGCCAACTCTGCATTCTGGGTGATCAAAGTTAGTAGATCAAACAACTCTACTGGCAGATGAGCAAGTTACCTGTCCTACAGCCTCAGGAAATATGGCTCACACCTTGCAATTACTTCTCCGCAACGCAGGGAAAATTTCTTCACTGGAGAGTTGTCCTCCCAGTGTGAGGAAAGAAGTTATGACACCTCTTTGACATGTTTCTGGATCCTTCCTGAATTCATAGCCCACATCTAAACACGTCCTCGTTAATTAACGGGGAAAAAAAAACACATACTGGCTCCTGTTAGCTTTGGTGACTGCTTTATATTTCCCCAGAGTCTATCAGTCTGCTAGATAGCATTTCCTGCTGCACAATATTTTAATCAGTGCTCTTCAACTCAAACATTTCTTCTTTATGTCCTGCTCTCAGTCAGCCAGTAGGAGACCCTAATTCTCTTGCCCCAGACCAATTTGCTTGGAATATGTAGTCGACATAAAGACGTAATGATGGCTTCATAAAAAATAAGCATCAAATCAATCTGAAAGAGTGATAATCTTTATTTTCTAAGGACTTATCTGAATTTCAATGTGACAGAAGAATGAATTGATGTCTGTATTTTTCTCTGACTTCACATTTTGCTTAAAATACAAGCAAACATTGAACAATGAACAAAAAAAATATATAATTTAGACCAACAACAAAATAGGGCAGAGTAGAAATCCCAGTCAGAGCTTGGTAACAATATACTTTGACTGGACCAATGGTTGTATGAGGCGATTTGTAGTGACATGCAGAAAGTTCCCAGCTGAGCCACTGTGCTACGCTACCAACAAACCAGTTTTTACCCATTTCAGACAGAAGGCTCACCATATTCAAAGTAGCCAAAGGGAAATTGGCACGTTCTATGGACCTTCTGATTGCCCTGATCCTCCAAGTGTTACGCGAACCAACAGAAGCGTTGAGCGGGTCGATTAGGCTTAGGGCAACTAACTCATTGTCAACCCCTCAAAATAGTGGAACAGTGTAGTCATCCTTTAAATCTGTGTTGAAAGTGCAGAGGACTGTGTCAGGAAACACTTTGGGCTTTATGTGGCATGGCACCTCTTTATTGTGGAGCGGAGCGTATGGCAGTAATCCCACCGCCAGATAATAAGACGGCATGTCATAAATCCCCTCTGAAAACTGAAGCAGTTAGGCTCTTATTTGCACTTTCCATCAGGGCATGCGCTGTTTACGTTCACACAGAGTTGTCTCTCTTTGCTCCTTTTTTTTTTAAAGACTGAAACTCATAAAATAGTCAAACTCTTTAAACATCAGCTGGTTTCATACACACAAAGCAGACAAAGAACCACATTTAAACCTTGCTAGAGTGTGACCTCTGTAAACAGAGATCTTACCTTAGAGAATGAGAGCGAGCATCGTTTCCTTAAATAACTGTCAGATTCTGTCTTTTAGAGAGAAGAATGAGATGATTATGATTTAATTAGACTGAGCACAGGAGACAAAAAATCTGAAATGAAAGACAATAAAAAGTAATGAAGCAGCACAAGTAAGCAAGTGTGTTCCACAGTAAGGCCTTTATCTTTTTTAAACAGCACCTCTGGGCCCCTGCAGCAGCTGTGGGGGAATGTGAGTGCCCAGCTGCATGTCTGAGACAGGCAGTGGTTAAGCATGCCAATCTGGTGGCCTCTTTCAGGCTGCCAATCTGCCCAGATCTTCAGGGCTCCCCATTAGCCCTCTCTGTGACACAAGAGCTAATTAAAAAGAAGCCAAATTAACAACACATTCACATGCAAGCCTGCCTCTGCAGTTTGACTCCGTTCTCCTCTGCTTTCATTTATTTATTTACGTAAAAAAAACAGTCTCACTCTTTCTCCTCCTCCTCTTCCTTATCACTCTATATCTCACTTAGTCTGCCTGCAGTGGGAACATGTGTTTACCTTAAGGGTTTTTATGGCAATTACACCCATGTGCTCCCTTTGCCTGTTTTGTTTCTTTTTTAATTGGCAGTCAGCACGCAGTAATTCCATTAGGTTCTGAAAAGGTCAGGGTCATATGGGAATGGTTTCAGGCAGACGTGCTCGAAAACTGTGAAACCAGAACTGCTCCATACATGCAGACAATAATTAAAAATCGCCAGGTAGGATTACTTAATGACCTTTTCGGAAAACAATTAAGAGGGGAAAATTAAGAAACTGTGATAACATTGAAAGAAATATTAAGCTTCTTTTTTGAAAATGGCAAAGAGGAACTAGGGATGCACTGATTTGAAAATTTGTGCAGATATCCAAAATCAATATTGGTGTTAACAAAGGTGGAACCAAGTCACTGTTTTGCAAGTGTCAAGCCTTTGTCCTCAAGTCGGAGTCTTGATTTTAATGTCTCGAGTCCAAGTGATGTGACTTGAGTCCCCACCTGTATATATTTTTCACTACCTTTTCTTTAAGAACGACAGTCCTGCTGACTTCATCACTGCTTCTCTGTAGAAAGCTGTACGGTTGTAAAGCTGTTTGCAACCATTGCAACGTTGAGTTGGGGGGGCATCGCCAGCAGCAGCTTATTTAGATGTAAAGTGACAAAAGACTCTAAAATATCTCATTCTGACAGAAGCCCAAAGTAGGCAGAAGTGACCAGAATAAAATCTCAAAATCTGAGAATGATTTTGAGCAAAAAAATGCAATGAACATGTTTTTTGCAGATCATAGAGCTGTTCTAACTTATTCAACCAAGCACAATAAGTCAACTCTAAAGATTGTCAAGTTGTTTTTCCGTGACAAATGTGACATGAGTCTTTTTAATGTTTTTTTAGCAGTGGTTCCCACCTCAGAACTTTCTCATGGAGGTCATTTTTACCCACTAAATCATGAGCAATGACCTTAACTGAGGCAAGTGAGGTCTGCAGTGCTTTAGATGCACTTCTGGGTTCTTTTTTGACCTCTCTTCTTGGAGTAAATTTGGTAGGCTGGCCACTGCTGTGAAGGTTGACCAGCATTAGATGTTTTCCGTTTGGGGGAAGAATGGCTCTCACTGTGATTCGCTGTGGTAACACCTCAGAAATGGATTTGTGACCCTTTCCAAACAGAAATCCTAATTTAAAAACTCTATTTTATATTTACTCAGCTTATTCTTGTCAGTTATTATAATATGTGTAATGATAGAAATCAATATAAATCTGCAAAGGGACTCTTCCTTTTTTTATTTTTGTTTTTATGTTTTTATTTATTTTTTTTACAATATTGGTGCTGAAACAGCTTTCATTTGAATTTTTGGAGTGTTACATCCAGCCGGGCCATCCAGCAGGTTGCTGCTGGAAACCCTCTGTGCTGGTTGTAAATCTCTTTGAAACCGTATGCAGTGAAGCACCTCTCTGCTGTCAGGTCACTGTCCAAATTACCCAAGAATTTTGAAGTATTAAAATTTTAAACTCCCATAAAATGGCCTACATGGCCCCGGCTGCATGTGGTTGTAAATAATAAATGAAGACGAGCAGATCAGCATGTGTAATGGGAACTTGGCTGGAGACGTGGCATGAGCTGACTTGGTATTTTTGTCAACGTGTCAGATGACCCTTGTAATTTAAATTTTCCAAGCTTGACGGAGACAAGAATTAACAAGTGTTTTGTGTACAGCGCCGTGCAAAAGCACTCACAGCTCCTAAACATGCTCACATTTTGTCATGCTAAAATCACAAATATAAATGTATTTTATTTGGGGTTTTATGATAAAACATGATTGTGAAATAGAAAAAATACAATTATTTTCAGTCTGTTCTTTAAGGCCTCAGATATTCCTTATAGAGCTTTAGGAAAGAAAAGGTGTCAAGACAATCAAAAACAGAGAAAAGAAGATATCTGTCACCTAAAATTACACTCAGAACAGGAAGAGTTGAGCATTAAGGCAAAAAGAATAATTTGATCTTTTGTTTTTATGTCTTGAATATAAGAGAGTTGTGCAATTCAAAAAGTATTAATCTATTGGAAATGAATGAGCAGCTCAATAATTTGTATGCATTATATCATAAACTTTAGGAATTTGGTTTTGTCTTTAGCTTTTCAGTTCGTAGTTTTAAGACTCTTTATACTCTTTTGTTGTTTATTTCTGCTTTCATTGGCAGTAATAGTTATCTTGCTTTCTTTTGGTTTGACTCTTGATCGCTTCTCTTGTTGGGTTGTTCCATTTCTATTTCCATGTTTCCAACATTCCCTGTTCTTTCAGGAATTTTTCCCATTTCCTCAGTTGATCTTCAGCTACTTGTCTTCCCTCACGGCTGCATCCAGTTTCTAATTAACCACTTGCTTCCTGTTATGCTACCAACCTATTCTTCATGATGCCATGTTATTTTAGATTCATCCCAGAACCTTTACTTTTGGTAAGTTTTTATGTTTCTTATATTTTCACCTCCCTGCATTTTCTTTCCTGCACTGTGCTGTTTTATGGCAACAGATTCTGATTTAAAACCCCGACGCCTCTGGCCTGGAAGTCTGATTATAAACTAATATTCCAAATAGTTTATGGTCAGATTGTGAAAAATAAAATGGAAGGTCATGGATAGGGATAAAGGTTGAGAGCAGAATGGAGAAATTACAGCAAAAATAAATATCACACTGATGTACAATGGACCTCTTGGGGTTTAGCTTCACAGCTGCCTGTGAATCGCTGAAATCTGTGAGTACTTGAAATCCCCTTTGAAATATTTATTTTAAAAGTTTAAACAGTAATTCAAGTTGTTTATTTGTACATCACATTTAAGCAACAACACAGTTCATTGTGATTTGCACTATAAAAATATAATCCAGTAAACAATTGTGAAAAAGCAATAAAAATGATATTTTGTCAAAAGCCATCATCAAGCAAATGTATGTCACATAAACTGAGCAATGTTGCATTTATTATGCATCTAAGGTAGCTCTAAACTGAAGGGGTTTTAGCCTTGATTTGATGAAACTGTTTCAGTAGTTTATCAGTTTTCTTGAAGTTTGTTTCAGGATTCTGGTGCATAAAAACTGAATACTGCAGAGTAGCCTGGAACCGTGCATAGACCTCAACATGCATTACTATGCAGAAATCACCTGAGCACTGCAGCAGAGGCTAACGTATAGTCTTCCTTATCTCAGCACTCATCAGTGGTTTGATTGGCTGCTTTGTAAACGCCTGTCAATCGTGTGTCAGGCACTGTGCCTGTAGGTATTATTGTTTCCCAAGCTTCATTTTGTGGACTATTTTATATGTGCTCTACAAAAAAATATCATAAAGAGGCAATTTTCTTGTGACTCTGTAAATACTGAACCTTGAATAGGCAGGGATCCACTGTATAGTTAAGCTTCAATTACATTAAAGCCTGTGTGAAAAGTATGGCAGGTGGTGGAAGTTCAGGCTAAATTAGAATAGCTTCAGCTCCTGATCCACAGAAATATGCTAAATGTCAATGAAGTTGGGTAGAGCAGTAGAACAATGGCATAAGGGTAGGACCTCTATTGTAATAAAGAGTGCCAAAAAATAAATACATTTGACATAAGTAAATTAAACATGGTTCTAACACCACAATAATATTTGATTGCAAGTAAGAGACACATAAACTGAAGTATTTTACTTTAAATTAAAGATGTTTTTTAGATAGTCCCGCTTTCCCTTCATCATCCACCTCTCTCTGCGGATGGTGCAGATTATAGTTAATTATTTTGATAAATGGTGGAGCTGAGGCTGCTCCATCAGCATTGCATAATTTGTCTTTGCTCACATCTCCTCTATTCTTCCATTTCTTGTCACTTTCAACTTAACAGGTAGCGATGCTTCATCACAGATTTCATTTCAGCATGCAGGCCTCTGTACTGCTGCAGAGTAATTTTTTTTTATCAAACAGAGTTTAGCAGACGTATCAATGTTTGAGAAAGAAAGCATGAGACCAGAGTCAAACGTTTCCTGCTGGTTTTGTCGGAGTTGTTTTAGTGTTGTGGGAAAATGGAGGAAGGGATTTTCGGCACCAAATCCCATAAATTTGGTACCGAAATTTGTCCTTGAATTTGTCAATGGATAATTTTTAGAATAAATAGGTTTTTAGGCAAAATCTCAAATTCAAAGGTTCTTTTAACATACTTAAAAGGAATAAAACAAATTGCTAGAAAGGCTGCCTGGTTTATCCTAAAATACCAGCTTGCAATTGTGTGCAATAACTGTAACTTGCTTTTGTATGCATTTTTTATGCTGCATAAAATGTAAAAAGGCTATTTCACCACTAATGTAGCAGCTGGGGGGTTTCAGGCAATGTTAATGGAGCACATTTTGAGTAAAAACGCTAATGAAAAAATATAAATTTATGTTAATAAAAATTTATTTCCTCCTCATAAAAGGATGTTACGTTTACTTTGTGGAAAAGGTTGGAGGCTTTTGCAATAACTAAAAATATGAACTTTTTCCAGTTCTAGAAAATATTCTCTGCAGTTTCTTTTTCCTTGCAGGAAAAATTTAGTGACACTTTAAGCCACCAGCAATTGATTTTAGTTGTAAGCACTTTCTCTAAATGTGAATTTGCTTGTCAACAACTGAGAAATATGCTAAAATGTGGAAAAAAAAGTCCAGCTGAATGCAGCAGAAAGCTGTAGAAGAGTGAGCCCAGGGCATTTAGGAAGTCTGCACCTTCATTTTTGAGTTCACAGCATTAACTCACAGTGTATATGTTGCTTTTTCCATTAAATGGTAGGAGTTGTGGAGAAATGTTTAAGCATTATAGATCGGAGACACAACAAACAGGAACCCTGCCCAAAGATTTAAAAGCATTCTATGTTGTTAAATAAATGTTGAAATTCAAAGAACAAAACTTCAGTCAGTTTTCAGGTAAATGTTATAATTTCTGCTCCAGTTCTGACCAGCATCATTACTCTAAAGAACATGGGCCAAGTTTCAAAATGTCATAATCCTGGAACATAAAGTGTTCTTAACATCAACAGAAAATATGTCCTTTTCACCTATTTCTTTTCATGAACCAATCAACATGTCTATTTAGCAAATGTTCAAGGATACTAAGAACATTTATAATGTCCTTTTGTTGTGTTATTAAACAACCTTCCAAATGTGTAACACTAAAGACTCTTTTTGTGTCAGAAAAATGTGTTTTAAAAAAACTTATTCGCAAACAATTGAAATATAATTTATTTATGTATCATACTTTAATGTTTTTAGGTTTTCCGGCTCTAAAACAAAACAATATTTGGCCTTTCTGTACAATAGAGGTCCTAAAATTACTCTCAAAGTTCACTGTGACATTTTAACAAGGTTTATCCCAGAACAGCCTCTCATTTAATTGGCTCAGATGAATATCTGAAGTACTAAAGCTGTGCAACGCCACGCTGTTAACCGGCTACTGTTATTGAATCTTAAAGGACATTGTAAATGCTGTTTGTGTATTATGAACAACATTTAAATTGTGATGCACATGAGGGATACTTTGCATACTTTAAAATGTTTATTTATAGAAAAGACAAAGCAAAAAAAAAAGGCGACGGTGTGAAAAAATTGCCTAAAATTCAATATGCTGTGCAATTATCATGTGTAATAGCCTGTAAAATCCTAATATCTATTCAGCCACTTGGAAAGGCACAAGAAATGGCCTGGCCACTTAGCCCACTTTCGTTGGCCCCGTCGTGGCCATGACAGACGGCCCTGTCTGGAAAGCAGAAAGAAATAATATGAGCCATATTTCATTCAAAGGCTTTTCCATGTACCCTCATTCTTTCTGTTTAACAGACTTTCCCCTGCTTTCCTATTCTTATGATTTCTCCAGAGCCATACAGGTGATTACCTCCGGCATATCAGCCAAGTTAATGTGAACTGCATCCAGGAGGTAAAATGCACTGGGTGGTTGTATTTCCCACTGTTGCTTTATTAAATTGTAGTTTAGATTTTTTTTTCCTTTAATTGTTTTATGTAAGGTATAAATGATAGAGCAAATGTTTGTTATTAATACATTGAAAGGGATAAATGTGATATTTGACAATGCAAAAATATAAAGTGATACTTAAAATGTAACCATGTTTCATGCACAAATTAAGTGGAGTTTTTTTGAAGTTGCAATGTCATCCAGCAATTTCATATTGAAAAATCCAGTCATTGGAAAAGAAAACGTAAAACAGGTAAATTTACCAGTTCCATTTTACCAAAGCTTGCAAATGAGAACAGTATTTTGTTTTTTTCCTCTTGACTGTTTAAGGCAGAAAATACAATAATTCTGCTTATAAATGTATGGTAAAAAATATACAAAATTTACAACAAAATGTTCCAGTTATAAGGATAGACGAGGAGGGACAATAAGTGAGGATCTCTCTTTTTTCCATTAGTTTTCTGCTTTGTTAAATAAGATCAAATCTGCAATGGATCATTTACACAGCTGTGAAAAGCTACGTCTCCCTTTAAAGATTGAAATCTATCCGTGTGAGAAGGTTTCTAGGATTACATGAACAGACAGAAGGAATTAAAGTGAGTTGTAATTCTCCAAGATGTTTGGAACAAACACATCGAGTTTATTCATTCTAGGAATGTTGTTAGCTAAAGGATTTAAATTAACACATAATTTGAAAGAATTTGTGGTTCTCAGCAATTTTCATACAGCCCCAAAACCTTCGTGCAGTACTCCATATATATTCAGAAGCGTGCATGTCTGTGCAGATTATGTGGGGAGGCTTCAAGCAGCAGGTGCCACTCAGTCCAGGCAGGTAGAATCAACCATTTGTTCATCCTGTCAGAAGCAAACCCATCTTCATCTTCTGACTGTTCACTTCCTCACATGACATCTGTCAAGTTTCCCTTCTGGTTTCTCCATTAAAAAAAAAAAAAAAAAAAAGAAACTGCCACATTTCCACATATCATTCATGCCAACAAGAGCAACATAGCAGAAAAGCAACTGCAGAGACGACAAACAAACGAGTGACGACTTTAAGTGCTTCACTTGTTGTTTTGGATCACATGAATGGATGGAACAACAATATCTGTCATGTTATTGTTTCAGCAGCATATTTAACAGTCAGGATGAACTACGTTTAAAGTACTACATAATCTAAGTTCCTGCAGAGGTCCAATCTTCCCCGTCGTGTAAGAAGTGGCGGTGGCAGTGTTACTTCATTTGCTGAAGTAACACCTCTGTCATCTTCCACACGAGGGGCATCTGAGGGAGGCAGAGGGCACTTGGTACCTCTGCAGGAATATTTCCTCATTCTGTGGAACCCTGATAAGCTCTGACTTACTTCCTCCATGTGGGTCAGAGACTTGGGGACGCACAGCTTGTATTGCCTTTTGTAATTACATCTGCTTCACTGCACTGTTTCTGCTCCCCTCATTCTCCATTTTGTCCCAACGCCAAACAAGAAATGCAATTGTAGGTGTGTGTGTGTGTGCATACAGGCAGGGAGTGGAAGGAAAGTGAAACAACCGTAATCCTTCGTTCAGCACATTTGGGCAGCGGGTAGTTTCTTACATCAGATAAATACTCTGAAATGTACAGAATGTTTTTTTTTTACCTGTAGGAAAGAGATTTCTTTATGTTTACAACTCACCACAGGCTGTTCACCGCAAAAACATAAAACCTTACCAAATATTTTTTGTCTAGTTTCTAGTGAAAATATTTTAGTACATTTGAAATAACTCAAAACTAACTGAGGAGTAACTTTTCAGCAATAAATAACACCTTGTTTAAAGTCAAAAAGCCTGTAATATATTTCCACTGGCAGGTTAGTTTACTTATCACATGGGGGAAATAAATGTTATAGATTATATAATCTGCCAGAAAAACTTGGTTTCTCCTGCAGTAATTATGCATTTTTGTTGTTAGGCCTTATATAACAATATTTATTCATCAGCTTTGTATTCAAACAGCTTATTTGACATCTTCTCTATCTTTAACCCTCAAACCTACAAGACTGGCGATGAAAGAGTCCAAAGAAATACTTTTTGCAGTTCTATAGCTTTGATATAATAAATAAAGTTATAAATGATGCGTTCTGTTTGCTGACAGCTTCAAATTGCATCTTTAAGTTCTGTTTGAATAAAAATTGTGCTTTCCACAGCACATACCTGTTTGGCAATGGCATAAATCATATTCACCAAAAACCATTTGTTATCCAGTCATCCATGGTGCAATTCAGAATTAAGAAAATGCATTTTTTTTGTTTTTATCTATAGGTGTTCAGAGGGAGGTGTTGCCTTGCAGAAAGAAGGTCCTGGGTTTGAATCCTGGTCTGGGACTTTTCTTCATGAGGTTTGACTGTTAGATTCATTGCTCTCTTTCATTTCTCTTTGTGTGTGTGCATGGTGGCTTCATTTTAGGGGTTTTATACATTGTTTGCATTCGTCTGATTGCCAGGAGCTCACTGCAGGGTTTCTGTGTGTGATCAGAGGAATGCATCACTACATTTTCTCTGACATTTCAAAAGCAGCCTTTCATCCCACTCACAAGACTGCGCATGTAGAGCACATTAGTCAACTCTCCGAAACAATCCTCTCTTTTAGTTTCAGCCCTTTTGTTAAAGGTTTTCCAAGGAAAATGTTGAACTTTGGGACCAGAGATGTTGTCACGTGCGCTGAGGAAAGGCTTCCTTGCTGAAGCAGGAAGGGAAACAGAGCTGTTGTCTTTTGGCTCATGACATTCATGACACCCGAACATGTTTGTATCTCTGGACCAGTTATGGCTGGCTGCCACTCATTATTCAGAAGAGTTGATTCCACATCACCTGACAAAAAGCTTTGACTTTCCATCACAGCTGACCCTGAACAGTGTTGGGTTTTACCCTTCACTTGCTCCAACGGTTCTGCTGCCTGGACGTTCAGTCCAGCACAGAAGAGCTCCACTTCATCTTTTACTCTAACCATTTCCATTCTACATATGTGAAGCTTTGTCTCCTGTCTGTTCTGGAGGATTTTTTTAATACTATTTCTGTTGCTTTGAGTAGAATATGATTTAAAAATAATTTCACATGCATCTCATTTAGTTGATAATTTTTATCTTCTTGTCTTGCAACTCTTTTACTTCTCATGTTAACCAAACCAGAAAAGAAAAGAATGCTATTTAATTTGTTGCCTAAAATTTTCTTAGAATAGCTTTTATTTTCATGCAGCCAAATTTATTTATTTTATAAGTAATTCCAGATGTTCACTTAAAAAAAAGTTTTTATCTTCACTTGTTCTTTGCACTTCACTTGCATCCTGAACTGCTTGATTGCACTGAGAAAAGGAAATGTATTTTATTTATAATTTTAGAATATTTGCATTTAATTTAAACAATAAATGCAAAAATGTATTCTTTAAAATGACAGGTTGGAGTTTTAGCTCATTAACTGAACTAACATTAGTTTGCATAATGTATGTCTGTGAACTGCTTCATATATTTGTTGCAAAGCATCAACCAGCTTCAAACACCTGTAATAAGTCCAGGTTATTAGTCTTGCTTCCTTCTGCACGTCTTTCATGCTTTGATTTCGCTCCACAAAAGTATTAAAGTTTGGAGATTGGGTTTGCAACTTTATAAATTGAATCTTGTTGGTCTAATGTGTTGCTTGAGTATTAGTATATAAACCTCCATGACTTCAATATTCTAAAGTTTTGAAACTTCTTTATAATGCTTGGTATGTATGAGAAATTTCTCCATACTATGATCTCGTAGTGTATTATACAAAAAGTGTGAAGCCCCCAGAACACAAAGAAACAATCTTGATTTTTATCATCCACAAATTGTTGCATAATTTCCCTTTAGGGCGGGTAATGTGGCCAAATTTCTACATTTTTAGCAGCTTTCTACTTTCTTCCATGTCTTCTTTTTGCTTTCACTCCATTTTACAGCATTTCAGGTCACTTCAGCAAAGCAACACATTATTTTCTGCATTACTTCCTCAATTTCCCCTCTCCACTCAGCCTATTAGCTGATGACAATGTCCAAACGAACCCATTTTACTCACATATTTTAGAGTGGAAAGAACTTTAACCTGCATGAAGAGGAGTTGCTGGTTTCTTCCTTTAATAAAGGCCACCTGTTAGACCCCTGCTGTTTCACAGAATGAATGGCCTCACTGATTAAACTCCAAACTGCTATTATTTTCAAAACACCATTTTCAATTAATGATTCAATTAGCGAGAATCAGCAGTGTGCAGGTCATGACTATTGGGCGTGCTGGCTTTAAATTACACCATTACACCTATTTGCAAGTTATCTGCCACGTAGAAATAACATTTTTTTAAAAATCAGTGATTGAACAGCTTTTTTTTATTTTGTTCTTCTCTCTGTTATTCTCTCTTTCTTTTCTTCCTCCATCCGTTGTGAGAGGTTTATTGGTCTCAAGTGGCTTTGATATTTGAAGAATGCTGTTAAAAAAATAAGCTAATAAATCAACATCCTTCAGCTTTTTTCATGGAACAAGCTAATTTTTCTGAAAATAATAGAATAAATCAAAATGTTGCAGAGGAAAAACTTGACACAATGTTCACCTTCATTGTTAAATATAGAGGAATAAAGCAGAGGTGAGTTTTTCTCTCTGTGCTGTTTTGACAATGAGTTTACATTGCAAATGTGGACAAAACTTTTTTGATATTCTGTTGATGTGGAAAAAAAACAGACTAGTTGCAATTGTGAATTTTCCATTAAATAATAAACACAATTAAAATCACAATAAGTTTTTTTTCTGCGATGAGTCACAGAAACTTCATCCTCCAGCAATTTTCTGCGTCTTTTCCACCAGCAGCAACATCTGGTTGTTGATCACATAATATAATGTGAATAAATGTTTTGCATAATAAACTCATTTTGATGCAACAGACAAACCACCTCATCCTAACACAAACGTTTCTTTTTTTAAAAAAAGTGTTTTTTTTTTATACTAAATTTATAATCATAATTCCAGGTCAATGGAAACACAATTATGGTTTCTCAGGTGTAAAACTATGATTTTTATATTCATTAAAAAATGTGTTAAAATCAAATTTATCTTTCTTTCCTTTTTGGTGGATTTGGTGTTTAGTTTTCTAACTATATTTTTTGTTGTTGGTTCACAGTACCATGTAAGAAAAAAAAATCACATCCATTTACCTTTATGGGGCTGCAAAACCAGCAGTAAAGGATATTAAGAAATAAAATAATGGACATTAAAAGACTGGTAGTTGCTCAAGTTTGTGTGTAATTTGAGTTTTTTAATTTGACAAAGAACATGGATGTCTTTGAAATTAAGTGCGGTATTGATGTTTTAGTTTTTGCCTTTTGATTTTTATATTTTGTTTTCTATTTGGAGTGTAACAAAGGCAATTTTAAACTCCAGCTCTTTCTCGTTCTTTCTTTACTTCACTCTGCTCCGCGGATGCAGACTTGCTGGCTCTGCAGAGGCCGGGCCCTCTTTGATCTGCGGTCCAGAACACAGGATGAGAGTTATCCTCTGGCAACAACAAGAACATCCCATTAGCAGCTGGACAGAGACCCTCTCAGCCTCTGCTGCAGCCGAATCTGGGCCTCAAACCCTCTCCATCTACTTCTTCTGCTGCTGAGTCTCTGTGTTGCTTTATAGCTCAAGGTGAGCATTACTTGTTGATTTAGAAGTCTTGAAATGCTGCCTCTGGCGTTTATTCTTTAGTTAGTCATGGAGCTGTCACAGACTCGTGTTTGTGACTGAAGCTTGGGTTGCCTGCCTGCCTGATGAAGGTGCTTCAGCAGAACCTGGATGTCTGACTTTGACTTGCATTGTGTCACACAGAAGTTACAAGTGACACTTCATGGTGCAGTGAAGATACAGAGTATTAATGATTTTGCAGTTAAACCAAACCTTCAGGTTCCTTTCATCTCTTTATAAGATGATTGTCACAATCCTTGTATAAAATTAAACAGCTATGAACTGTATTTTATGTGTTATTTATTTATGTGTTTGTTTCAATTTTGTTAGGGTTTAAAAGGTATCCAAACAAACGTGGCCCAACATATAAAAAAGGTCCTCACCCCATAAAACCTTATTACTGGTTGTGCCACACTTGGCTGCAGCATCTGCCATCGAGCCTTAATGAGTTGTTTACGTCACCATACAGAAATTCAGCCTCTTTTTCTATGCAATTTAAGTCAGCCGCCTTGGCGGCCCATTTAAAATCATGTCTCTGTATCTCATTCACATGAAAGATTGAACTTTTACTAGACCACTCCAAAGCCTTTAATTTTATTGTTTTAATCAGTTCAGAAGTGGACTATTTGGCATGTAAAGATCTGCAAGTTTTACATCAGAGCTGACAGGAAATGCACCTTTTATTAATTTCCACTTTTGTCTTATTAGGCCATATATTTGCTCAGATGTATTTTTTGCTAAATGTATGACCAACTGTTGTTTTCTTTCTGAACTCTGCAATAGTGCAGATGTTTTCGCTCTATTGAGGTATGAACTCTGACCTCACCTGAGGCCGTAAGGTGAATTTGGGATCTTTTGAGTCTGTTTTGGAGTAATTTTGGTTGGCTAGAGTTTTGTTTCTCATCAGTTCTTGGGTTTCTTTAGATTGAAGCAGCTTTTTGAAATATTTTCGCCTACTTCTTGTCAGTCTAGTCTAGTTTTTTAGTGATACAACGACTCTGGTAGTTAGACTTAGACTTAGACTCGTACTTTATTGATCCCTTGGGAAGACTCCCTCAGGAAATTGAAGTTACCACCAACTTACAGGCAGAAAAGTGTCACACAGTGCGCAAAATACAAAAGAATACAACAAATACAAATTAAATACAAAGATACACACTAAATGTGAGCAGCCAAAACCCTAAATTAAGCAAAAATAAGTAATCTGGCAGTGGTTCCTGAAAATGATCTTTTGTGGTAAATCTCAGTTAATTCATGATCGAAAAAGGGGCAATTAAATAAATATATTTCAGTCTGTAAACTGTCTTACTATTGTAATCAACCATTAAGAGTTTCTTTCTGGTTTAGAAAGCTGAAGAAAAGGAGAAAATATTTAATGTCACGCAAGATCAACAGCACAGAATAACAATGCATACAATGTATCTTATACATTATATTACAAGATCATTAACATGTCCTACTGTCATCATTTTGCTCATTATCTCCAAATTCAAATCATTGTTTTCCGACCTCGGATTGTGTGTATTTGTAAATAGACCTTTCACTTTAAGCTTTAAGGTGTGATTTACACCAGTGCTCTGACAACCAAGTGTTGTTTGGAGTGTTTATCAAACACATGAGGTTTCTATTTTTAGGGAGAAATAATGGGCAAAGCAGGTGTTTTGCAGAGATGCTTTCAAGTCAATTCAAAGCTACTAAATGTGACAACTAATCGACTTAGAAATCAAGAATATTGTCACATCCTCATGAATAGCAGTTTAATTATTAGCTATTCTGGTCCAAATTACATCTCGCCTCTAAATTCTTGATTTTTGTCGCCCCCATCTCTTCAGGGCTCACAAAGAATGCTGTGCGTCTTGTTAAAGCTGCCTTGTTATCCGAAACAGGCCAGGCATTTGTCTTGGTCTCTATTGTTTTGGCTTCATGCAGGAAATCAATGGAGCTCGTTCATCACGCGCTCGTTTAAAATGAGCATATTTGTGCGAACGCTTGTGAGGATTCTTCTTTGTGTTTTGACGCAGAGGAGCTAGATTTATCAAAACTGGAGGCAGAAGATGCTACGGTCACAGCTTCGGTTTGCTGAAGAAGCATTATTCTGCTTACTAATCCTCCCTGCGCAGGAGATGCGTACAAATCTCAGACACGTTCACACACATGCGAGTCATTATTTCATGGATATCACACAGGCTCTTGCCAACACACACACTTAAAAAGAAATACTCGCCTTTGCTTCTGTTTCCATCACAAACAACCAGTGATGGATAGGACCTCTCCCTTTTAAACAGGGAGAAAACATAAGCCCCCAGGGAGCCTTGTGTGTGGAAGTACTTTGAAGTGTCCACATTTAATTCTTCTGTATGATAAATGAGAGCGGAGCAGCAGTTTTAGCCCGTGAGGAAAATCTCTGCTTGCTCAACAAGGGGGAGCGGTAACAAATGTAGCGATAGCTGATAAGCTGACTGTGTCTCTTGCTCCTGCTTGTTGTTCTGCTCCCTGCAGACCCCCACAGCCAGATAACAAATCCATCCTATCAATCAAACCCATCAATGGCTGGCTGCAGATTAGAGACAGCGATTTTGGGGCTGATTGGAGGAGAAATGCTGATTACGCCTCACTCTCCCTGACTTGATTACACTTTGCCTGCGTATTGTCAGCCTCGGCTGCTGAGCTGTAATCACTGGAAGCTAAGAGCAGATGCCGTGGCAGTTGATTAGACAGGCTACACCATCACACAGCCAGTCGGACTTTGTGACCGCTGCTCTTTCGCCGGTCATCTGCATACCGTTGCGTGCTCAGAAAATGGGAACTCTTTCCATGATGTGTTTGGTCTCAGCTCCTGTCATTGACTCTGGCTTCCCTCCTCCGGTTCTGGCCTACTTCCATCACAGTATCACAGGGTGCAAACACTGATAGTGAGCAGAGTCCTAATCTGAGCTTTATTTAGCTGCCTCACCTTTTAAAACTGGAACAGGCTCCTGACTGTCTCCTCTACATCCACTTAAGCTTCTTCAAACACAGAACTGTTCCACCTCTCCACTCTTTCATCAGCCTGTTTACTCTGTTTTCAATCAGTAGCTATGCCTAACAAGGCATACCAAGTTTTAAAAAGTTAGTTTCCAAGCTGTTACAACAGCCTTCGGTCACAGAAGGCTTGTGAAAATTTGGAAGCTAATTTAAGAAGGATTTGATTGCTGGACTGCAAAAAAAGATGAAAACAGATGATTCTGCAATTTGTTAATACAAAACTGATACTTTATCATAGTTATTTTGTCTTTGGAGAAAGGTCTATCAAAATTTTTTAATTTGGGTTGAATAAATATGATGCAAAATTCACATTTTGCATGTTTTTGAAGTTCCATTTGGTTTGCTTTAAAAAAAAATAAAACACCCAGATATTTTTGATCATAAGTTAATGTCTTTTGTCTGGAAAATGAGCCTTTTCAAAAACCTTTGATATGTAACGTCACCCAACAATCCCAGTAAAGCCCAGTCCGTCACCAAGCAGAACTACAGCTGGTTTTACTGCTGTATATGCTCTACAATGGCTGCTGGAAAAAAAACAAGTGTTTTGTCGTTGACTTACCATCCAGAAAGCACTTGCTGAATTCTTGTTGGTTGCAGAAGGTTCATCTTCTAAGCTTCCTAAAAGGAGCTTCAAAAGGTAGAACTGAGCAACTAAAATCTTATCTTGATATTGTGTAAAAAATGTGACAAAGGTGTTTTCTATAGCTTTATGTTAACCTGTGCAAGGTTAGCATAGAGGAATCCACAAACGTAGGTTTGAGCAATCCTTATAAAATATATATCAAGGTTTGTAACTTTAGAAAATTACAACGAAAGAGTTCAAGGGGTACGGATACTTTTTATTCGTTGTATATTCCAAGAGCTAAGTAAGAGCTGCTGGTTAGTCAGGCAAACCAAACCACTTCTGCTGTTTCTTCTTCTTTCAAAAAGAAAAAAAAAACTTGTTTGGACTTTTTTAAAGTGTGTGGAAATTTAATTGGTCTCTTTCTTGTTTAAAGGAACATAATTATGATGGGTTCTCAGTGGGAATGCAAAAACAGATTAAGTTTTTGTTCCTTATGTAAACAAGGAAACTGGAGAAACTTGGTAATGATTCTGAAGGAGTTAGTTTGGCTAAAGAAGAAACTCGTATGAATAAATATATATAAAAAAAAGAGTTTGAACCAAAGCAGATAATTTTGACTTTATTAGCATCTGTTACTATATTGTCACATGCCATGTAGACCTCTGCTATTCAAGTTGAAAGCTTCATTTTAATTGGCTTTTTCCGTATCCTAAAATTCCTCACCATGTGTGATTAATAGCATGTATTGGATTTTTTCATTGCATTAATGGAAGCCAAACTTCAATAGAAACACTGTCTACAGGGTCACTCTTTCAATTATTCTTTCTAATGCGAGTCTGTCTAATAACACCCTCCCGCATTTAATCGTCAGCACAACATTTCAGACTGCTGAAATGCCGTGTATCTAAATAAACTTCTTTTCATCTCTGCGTGTCTGTGCGGTCGGATATTTCAATGTGTGTCTGTTCGCATAAAATTCATAACTCCCTCTGTCCCGTTTTTGAACTATCTTTGAAGCCGCAAAATTGTTTAATCCTGCATGTGTTAGGTATCATTTCAATTGACACCATGCTCTCTGCTACCAGTGCTTTGAATTGAGCATACTTGCATGCTTGTTAGATTGAAACAGCTGTCAGGGGAGATAGCAAGACTGACTCACCCTTCTTCCCTTCACTTATTATTTGCCTATTTCAGTCTTGCTCGTCTTTTTATGACCTCCAAGAAAGTCAAAATATTCTCTTTTTTATTTTTGCTTTTATTACTGTTATCGCAGTGAGTAAAAACAGCATGGTGACAGATTTCTGGACATTTTGTCCCTACAGGTGTGCTGTACACCTGTAGCACAGTTGGAAACAAGGTTGGATTAGTATAAAGGGATTATCAGGATGTCTTGTGCACAGTGTGCTTATGACGATTTTTGAAATTTGAAGTCTCTGGAGCAGGAACCTGTTGGTAAAGAAAATTGAAATCTGTGTGAAGTTTAGCATTTTTACAAAACAGCAAATCACATCTCGATTCGTTTGCACAGACTTTAAATTTAGTGGGGATGCTACTTAAACCTCTGTCATGGAACATCTTCTGCAGTCAGTGTTGCAATTATTGTTTTTGACAAACAATACAGTCTTAGTTTCGGGCTTTAAATATCTGCCACTACAGACTATCGTCCACTAGGACATATTTCCTTTCATATTTTATTTTTTTGTCATTTATAGCACCAATTTACAAACTTTACAAATTTGTCTCTTCTAATATCACAGCAGTTTACTACCTACACTTGTAACCTATCCATTTAGGTCCACTTTCAGGGTGTGAAACAGACAAAATCCTACTTTTTTGTGACATAAAATATTAGATAAAGGATTTGAAAATTTTTAACCACTTTTTAATGAGATGTTTAACCTTTAAAATTATATTATATTATATTAGTTTAAGTGTGTGCACTTCCCTCCCACCCCTCAATCTATAAGAGATTTGTTTTTGAGTTGAATTGTACCATAACTGTCTTTTTAAAGGACGAACAGGTTCTGAAACAATTTCTGGGTAATTTTCTTTATGTAACAAAAACCTGGTAGTTAACAGAGGTGTGTAAATCTACAGTATGTCTTAAAACATGTTCTCCATTTATAGTGTGATATTGTAGTGATGTTATCCACCCACAAGCAAACAATAAGCTTCAGTTTCATGCTACTGAATAAGTCACTTTGTTGCTTCAGATCACATTTGATCATAGCATTTACCAAAGGAGCAGCCTAAAAAACCCAAAACAAATACAAACTCTCTCTTATTTCTCTGTCTCTCTCTTCCCATTGCTCTCATCCTGGATCTTCACCTTCCACACAACCTTCTTGTGATTTTTGCCCTCACCATTTGTAAGAGTAACTGACTCGCACCTTTCCAGCAACCTGGCCCTGTGGGCTAAATTCAAAGCCTGTTGTTTGTGTTTGCTACAAACACACATTCGTCCATCTGTACATGTGTTCCAGCAACCCACACAAAATCAAATCCAGGTATTATGTATTTAAAGTGGCAGCCTGCTGCTTTTGTTTCTCCTTTTCTCCTGTACCTGTCGGGGGGCCTCCCATTCTGCTTTTTAATGAGCAGAGGCTTTCCTCACACTCGCTTTGTCTTGTGTGCTTGTGTTTCTGTGTGTCTGCGGCGCTTGTACTGACCATCAGAGACATGCTGCTCTGAGTCCCAGGGCTAATTGCTGCTGCTGGGCTGATAGTCTTTCAGTGCTACAGTCTCATTGACTCCCTGGACTCCAGGGGGGGTTCCCACCAGCACCCACAGACAAACAAACTTGGGCGGACAATCAATAACGGAAGCAAGACTTACCGCTCAGCACAGCTGCTGATTAGGATTCAGTGGGAATTCATGTGAAAGTGAGCGTGTGTGGAAACTTCACTCAGCTCCTTGGCTTCTGGTTGTAAGTGATGTTAAATATTCGTGTCAAGATGACATTAATGACGCCAAGTTATTGTTTTTCATAAGACTTCGGTAAAAAGAAACTTTAAATCTAAAGATATTCCTTTAAAAGCGACAGAATGTAACTTTTATGAAAAATCTATTGATATTATTTTACTAGCAACATGAGTAAAACATCTTTAATTGAAAATCTCCCAGTGTGATTAGTGTTTCTTTTTCAATAAAGACATTATTGGCCTTAAACAAGATTCTATAACACGCTAAAAAGTTATTCTAAGTTAGTTTGTCTTAATTCAAGTGTACTAAGATATTTGCAGCAGATATTAGACCAAATATGTTTGGTAAAATTTTGCATTTTTACAGTGTAGAATTCTTTGCCGGATAAAAAAAACTGCATGACTTTGTTTTCTTACCATTGAATGCCACTGGCTTGCAAAGCTGTAATATCAACCCACCTTCTCTCACCTTCTTTTCCCCTCCTTCCCCTCTCCACTTTTTCTTCTAAGGCTCGTGTTTGCTCTTCTTCCTGTCGCTAGTCGCCCTGACTCACAACGATGATCTTGACCAAGCGCTGGGGAAATGTCAAGGTTGGCCGACAGATTGCCTCAAAGCAATCAGCCTTGTCTTTCTGTGGACCGACAGTGTGAGATCTCTGTCTCTGTCGCCATCGTTCCATCTCTACCTCTGTCTTTCCCCCCCTCCATCTTTAGTGGCTCCACTGCTGTGTTTACCCGGGAGGGGAAAGACATGTGTCATGGAGGATTGGCAGCGGGAGGGATGGTGTTGGTGGCGAGGGGACGGGGGCGCAGCGGAGTCGTCAGGCCCTGCTTTGAAGTTTCATGTTTGACATGTGGTGGGGGCCCAGAGTGAGGGACTTGAAAGCAGCGACCGTTTCTGCCTCTGTGACATTTGAGCATGGAGCAGCGTGACCTGCTTCTGTATGCTAAAGTATGTACTCTACATATAGATTTATATGTGAACATGTGGGTGTACGTGTGAACAAGAGAGCCTCTCTTCTCCATAACAAGTTGTCCTCCAATCCACAAGTGCTTCTAGAGGCTGAGTGTGAGATTAATATTGAATGCAATGAGAAAGGAGGCACTATTTTGGTATCTAATATTTAGATTTGGCTCTTAAGTGCACATAGCAAATGGATTAACAGTAGAGAAACATCACGGCGAGGTGTTAGAGATTGGGTAACATTTAAAACCTCAGACTCCTCCAGCAACCAGTCGTTTCTCTGTGTGCATTTATAACATAAAAATCTAAAAGAAGCACAAAAAATGGCTTGTAGATGGCTGTCCACTGCAGCGGCTGCTAGACTAGAAACACTGAACTTACAAAGTACATTTTCATTCTTCTACTCTCAGGCATAGTCCATGTGCCCAAGGACACACAGCTTCCTTTGGATTAGCACTGCATGCTTTCCAAGTGTGCCTGAGTGGCCTTCCACTGATGGCTTCTTACACATGAAAGACTGCACACAATGTCTTCAACCGCAGCCAAACGACATCAAAATGTGCTTTTTGGCTGTAGCCGGACGAATGTCTTCATCCTCTGCCTGATTGTGCTGTGTTCACCTTTCTGTCCCTCCTGTAAACGGTGTAAACAGGTGTTAACATGCCACCCCACAAGATGCCACATGCCGCTGTGTCATGATCTCCCGAACAGCTGTCTCCCACCATTGTGTGTGTGTGTGTGTGTGTGTGGTTAAATGTGTGGGTCTTTACTGTACGAGTTATAAATGGCTACAAAGGGGCATTGGACTCAAAGAGGTGGCAAAGAATGAATAAGAGTTTTGTTTATATGTAACTGATCACAGAGAACTTTAACTGGCACAATTATATTAATTATGTTAGAAGGAACCAAGCTGTGGTTTTCGAAACTCCTACAAATGTCAAATATTGTGCAAAGACACATAATCTTATTGAATGTTTTCTGTTTAGGCTCTAGTACAAATATCTTTGCACACCTGAAATAAGACAAAACCTGCCTTCAAGTAGCTTCTCTGCAAGATATAGGATGTTGTTTTAAGTCAATAATTCTTGTATATGAACTAAAGTGCTAGTTTTATTGGGAGATATTTTTTCTTTCAACTAGACATCATTTCCATGTTATAAGTGAACACAAATCCCAGTAGAACTGTTTCTTTCTACATCAAAATTCAAGAATTACTAACTTGAAATAACTTTATGTTAATGTTATGTTTTGAATATCTTGCAACAAGTGATGCAGTGTTTTTCTTTTATATTGATAATTCAAACAGAAAGATCTTTCTGCTTCTCTCACACTGTTTCTTATCTTGCCATGTTTCAGGATGTTGGTGTTTGTAAAAACACGTTTCAAGGTGTCCAACCAACAGTGGAGCAAACTACTTCATCTTATCGTAGTGCAACTTGGGCAAAAATGTCAATGCTCTGTTGGTTCTGACATGTTTCTATCAGAAAGCAGGATGAATTCCTTCTGCAGTTTGAGCTAATGCACCTTGTCTGTCGGATTACATGACAGAGGCCAGCAGCTGCTTCACAAAGGCGTCACTGAGCCTTGACCTCCGTTGACCCTGTCGCTGCTTCAGCACTTTTACTTCCGTGAACCAGTGTTGATGGATTACATACTGGGGACTACACCCGCAGTTTTGGAAAAATAGTTTGCTAATTTATGAATCTGTCACAAAATTACATTTGTTGTCAAAGTAGTCAATCACCCAGATACAAATGCATATTTGGCTGATTGATAGGAGTTTGTCACACTAACTGAGGGGCGTCATCATGAAAAGATCACTTATGTGTCATCGGTCCTAATGTTATACCTGATCAGTCTTTGTGTTATTTCATGCTTTGTGTGTGGTGGGATTTAATTTGTCACATTTAAAGCGTACTATAGCATCAGAAGAAGTTAGTTCATGCAGCATTTTTTTAATTTAAATGCTTGAAATAAAAGTTGAAGCCTTACAGAATTCAACTTGCCAATATGAGTGAATTTTCAACAGTGTTTGCAACTTAAAGTTGCAAATTTCCATGCAACATGCATGAAAAGACACATACTGCAAAAATGTATATGCTTCTTATTATTCAAATCAAGTTTGTAATGAAAGTTTCTCGGTGATGCCACCTTCCTGCTACTCTCCATCTCGATATATTTTAGCAAATTTTGGTGCTGTACTATCTGAGTTTATTTCCAAGTCTGTTTTTCATCATTCACAAATCAGATTAGGCCTCCAGTCTCTTTGTTTATTTCAGGCTGCTGATAAAGAGTATCAGCAGCTTGAAGAGACTCCCAGACACTCTTACTGTGACATTATGCAGCATGAAATGTTAAAGCTGAATCATCTTAATAGACAGAATTATGATGTCATGTAATATTATATTATGGTTATAGTCAATGATTAGGCAAATAACAAAGCAAAAACCACACAACAGTAATAAAACAAAAAAGAAACTCAAGCCCAAAGCCTATTTTTCTGTTTTTCCAAAACAAACATTTGATGTCTCAGATAATTAAAGCCACTTTAATCTTTAATTATTTTACACTTTAAAGGTTTTTGGAAATAATCACTGTCTTATTTCATTAATAAATTATTAGCACAATTAAGAATAGTCTAATTCTTATCTCAACATACTGTTTAGAAAGCATGGGACTGAATCAGTAATTGGTTCGGCACATTTCATTTATTAGTCTAGTTGCTCTTTTCTGTATTTTTAATAATCCAATTTATACATTTCAAGCATTTCCGAAAGTTTCACTGTGTTTTATGAAAGTATTTTACAGAAGAAAAATGTTGTAATTCAACACCACTGATAGATTTGGATCATTTTATTTGACACAGCTGTCTGTCACGTCCCCCATGAGTATCAACAGTACTATCAAACTTTAACCTCAGTAAATAAAAGGGTCTTGATATTAGACCCTGTGGAACACCAGTAATTAATATACAAATTATATGAAAATAAAAAGATTAAAAGCTGTTTAAATAACTTGATAACCAGTTAGGAAAAAAACTGTTACAGATGTTGATCAATTTCAGCTAAACTTTAAGTATTCTATTATATTAGTTAATAAATTAGTTTGTCTTTGGCTTCCTTAAACCTTCATCCAAATGAATCTCTATTAGCATAAAACAACAACAAAAAAAGCTCTCATTTTTCTATTTCTATATTTTCTATATTTCTACTGCAACAGATGCTAACATTATCCTACCAGTCCCGATGTGATGTCCTAATTTGGTTTCACAGCCATGCTGTTTCTATTATTACATTCACCTACAGGGCGACGCGTCCTTGTTTTTGCATCTGCCAGAAGAAGTTGGCTCTAAAAGCATGCCTGGTAATCTGCCATGAATGTGGTGACATGCTAGATTTAACTGTGTCATCAGAGCACACCTCCTTACCTTTCCTCCCAGACGCGCTTGCACACATTCACGCTCGCATTTGGTGGATGAAAGAGAGGGAGGAAAGGTCGCGCCTTAGGGCGAAGTGGACAAACTTCAAAAATAGACATCGGGACATACAGTGATGTGGTTGGGAAAAGTTTCCTGTGGGACAAATAAAAGGAAGATCAAGGTTGAGAAGAGCTGGCAGAATTTTAGTGCAGCTTCTGTTGAGAAATTTTGGGACATCCACAGGCATTCAGTATCACACACACACACACACACACACGCACACGCACACACACACACACACACACACACACACACACACACACACACACACACACACACACACACACACACACACACACACACACACACACACAAACTGTCTTTTGTTTGGCGCCACTGCCAAGTGGAGTGTCAGTTTCAAAGTGGGAGCCCTTAAGTGGCGCCCAGTGAGCCCGCGGTAGTGTTCATGTCATGGGCAGTTGGCTGCCGGCTGTACGTGTGTGTGAAGTGAAAGTGTGTGTTTCTTGTTTATGTGGGTATCGAATGTCTGGAGGCAGAGGAGTGTAACGGCCAACACGAGGCAGAACTGCTGGAGGCACAGATACGTGATGGTAGACTGACCCTGACTCAGGGTACACACTTTTAGGTATCGACCTTCACACCCTATGTTTTCAATGGCATTGTGTTCTACATTGAACTTTATGATCAGAATTTAAAAACAAGCATTACGTTTTAGGAAAATAATTTCAAAACTGCAAAAAATTCAGCATGCCATTCTTGGGATTTCCATATCATTTAATGAGATAGTAGAGAACATGCCAGAGAGACCACAGTTTTCTCTGGCACAGTCGAGTGTTTCACTGCTAGAGGGCTTAAATTTACTCATCTGCTGTGTGAATTAATTAAGACTTACTGTGACTGATTAATGTTTAATATTTGAGAGATTTTTGAGTTTTCTAGACCTATGAAACATGTGAACCTTACATGCATGTAAGAGTTCCTACCTTTGTAGACTGCCTGACCAATCAAGTATTTTTGTCTTGTTTCTAGTGCAGGTATCTTAGCACACTTGAGATACCACTAAATTAGCTTTCAAGTAACTTCTCCCCAAGGTATTGGACCTTGTTTTAAATAAATAATTCAGAATATTTATTTAAAAAATTATTAGATCCACTGGCAAGTTTTCTTTTTTTACTTTTAAGAAGACATTTTTCCCATGTTATACAAATGAAAAGGTCTGCCGATGGAACTAAATACTTTTTATGAAGATTCAAGAATTATTGACTTTACTTGAGCTGATATGTCTTGATGGAAAGTTACTTCTAAGTTAATTTATCCCTGTTTTAAATAGATATTTGTACCAGAAAGTATAGAAAACCCAAAATTTTTTAAAAAGTTTTTGTAAGATTCTATGTTTTTCTAAGTGTTACCAGTATAAACATGATTTACCCCAAATCCCGGAGGATTGGAAGTGAAGTTAAAGATAAAACATATTAACAGGATCAACATGCTTATGTTGAACAGTATCATGTTAAGATGATAAGTGTTAGATTGTCCATATTAAACCAAACCGTAACTTGTTTCTATTTCTAATCCAGTATTGTGTCATAACAATCATAGAAACAGTCTTCAGTCAGAGGCTTCTTTAGATTCACTGCAAGATGGACTGCTGCTGGAGATCCTTGATGTCTCGAATGACTGACGATAGTTTGATGGTATGAGTTATGACAACATCTAATTTCATTTTGGGATAAAGTTCTATTTTTATTTAATTGAATTGAAAGGTAAGCAGATAACATTTAATTTGTATTAGTTTTTTGGAAAGTACTGGAAGCCGAATTATAATCTTTACACAAGACTGTTTTGTACCAACCCATGCCTAAAGCTACATCACTACGATTCGTTGAATTTGTCTGAATTCTTCTAGATATGACAATTTCTGCATCACTTTCCTGTGGTTATCTGTTTTGCCCTTTATCAAAAACCACTCAGCTGCCCCTATTAAGCAAACTGCGACCAAGGCTCTCACTATCTCGGAAAGCACTTTATTTTAAGCCCTTCAACAGTTTTGGTCATTTGCATCCTCCGAGTCCAGAGCAAAGGTGGCGGTTAGGAACACACACACACACGCACACACACAAACACACACACACACACTTCACCCTGATAATGGAATTTTAAATGTTCTGCTCCTTATTAACGTTTTAGTTTATTTTTCCTTTTCTTTTCTTTTTCGCCATCCACGGGGCAAAGCCACTAGTCCGTGTCGCTGTTGCAGATTAATTACTTCTCTCTGTCGAAAAAAAAAAAAATAGAGGGAGATAGCAGGAAGAGGGAGAAAGTAAAAAGCTGTCTGCAGTTTGAAAATGGCAAGATATATATTTCTCTCCTCTGACGTTAATACATCTTCAGTTTGGCTGGCAGTCTCTTATCTGCAGAGCGACTCAGCTAAGTTATAGGCCCTGGTGAATTTTGATGATGACTGCAGGTCATCCAATGAGAATGCACAATAAGGAAGGCTCTGGATGCTGTTGTACTCCAAGGCCTGGCCCTTCTTGACTCCAACACTGAACTCTTCCTTGCTGTACACCGTGTTCCCTTCACCCAGCCTCCTTACAGCTGACAAAAATGATTGCAGACATCCATAAATTTTCACACTTTTTATATTTTAAAGGGCCTTTTATATCAACAAAAGGTCCCTCAGTCAAACCTTGTCAATACAACGCAAGAGAAAAGGTATAAAGTTGCTGAAATAATGGTGTTGTTTGGCTGTGTGTGCCTTCCTGAAACAGGGATAAGCATTCAAAGTCATGCCCACATTGAGCCTCAGCTGATTGGTATAACATTTGTTCAGCTTTGAACTAAAACGAGACTTTCATTACAAGAAAATCCTCAGTTACGCTTGTGCCAAGGAACATCTTCTTCCTCTGATCTGAAAAGTATATTTATACACTGAAGCGAGACCGATTCATTGCTAAACTTTCCGGGAAGTCAACCTCCCTCTGACATTTCGAGGGAAACAGGGTCACCGCTGCTTTATGTTCTTGCTGAATTTGAAACAGGCCCTGGTGTGAAGAGATGATTACTTTATTCAGATTTGTCCCAACACAGGTTTTAAACCAGAATAAATATATCAGGCCTCATTCACTCTTTTAATTTTTTCCTTCTCTTTCTTTTTTTTCTCTTTTCCAGCAAGGCGAGAGTGCCAATGAATAATTGAACAGTCCCACAGTCCAAATGTCACAGCAGGGAAAATTGTTTGCGCTGGCTGGTAATTAGAATTTCATTGTTTGTTATGTAGGTTTGAAATTCCTGTCATTCTACATTCCACCTTATCTGGGTGATGGCAGAAATCTCAGCGCTGGTCTATCGAGGGACACAGAGATGTGGAGAGATGTCATCAAGCTGCAGACAGACTTGCACACAGCTGACACAGTCGTTTTTATTAACTCCTTCTTTATGGTCAAAGATCTTTTACTTCTCACTTCTTTAAATGCCTTTAATAAAATCAATGTCTCTTCTTTTTGAATGCTTGCTGCCGGTGAAGAAGGTTTTTCCTCTTACAGGTTCATCTTATTTGTTGCACTAAAATGTTTTTGCTCATCCAACTAATGAAATATTTATTACATTGCAGACTTTAAAATGTTATGCTTTAGTTGAGCTCAGAAAGGCATCTTACAATAAACTCCTTCCAAATTGTTGACATAAGTGGTTTGAAATGAAAGAAAGTCAAGTAAAAGAGAAGGTTTTGTACTTCAGTAAGACAAATTCTTCTGTGCAATAATTATGAGGACTCATATTGATATTTTTTTCTCTTTAAGTACAAAGAAATGCATAAAAATCATTTACCAAACACCAAAATTGAACTATGATTGTTTATTTTCTTTTGTGAGTTCGTCTAGAGACTCAGCTTGAATTGCTGAGAGATATGTTTGTGGAAATAAATACAGGAAACATTTGCAGTTTGATTTTAACAATGCTGTAATAAGCGTTTGGTTCCTACACTCTGTGTTCTTTTTATTGGCTGAAATTTAAGTTTTGTATATCCATTTCTGTAATAGTTTTGTCTTTTATGTTCTTTTTTTTCTCAACATTATGTGAGTAGTTTTTTTACTTGTATGTAAATGTTAAAGATGACTGAAATAAATCAATTCTAAACAAGTAGCTGATAAAATATTAAATGTTTTTCATAGTTGGTGTTTCTTTAGAATTGTTTTAATGCAATTGAGAGGATCTGTTCAATATCATCAGCATCTCCTGCAGACTTTGACTAAACCACTAGAAAACATTGATTTTTTTGTTTAGTTTTTGTGTTAGTTTTTCACCAAATGTAACAAAACTCACACTTTCCAAACATCGTAAAGATATTTGTTGGATATTGTTGGATCTGTCTTACAAAATGTTCAGTTATTTTTTTGATCTATTGGAAGAATCTTTAATGCATTTATGAAGTAATTTTGTTTGTTTGCACCACAGTTTTGTGTTTATTCAGGTATATTAGCATCATGTTTCTCATTTTACACAATAGAACTACAATATTTATATGATTCATCAAATTAAATAATTATACATAAGTTTACATCTGTTTAAATTTTATGGTTTTCCTCTCAAGCTCTACATTCTTTCTATTCCTAAATAAATTTAGATTTTTACTTTGAGGCATGTTGTTTCTGAAAGCATTTAAAAAGAAAAAATATCTGGAAATATCTGCAAGGAGATCAATACTTTTCCACTGAACTCCATTACGTTATTACATTATTTCCATGTAAACTGCAATGTTCATGAGGTTGATCTTACTTGATTTATGTTTAGCTTGTTGGATTTTTAAATGTTGAGAAATGCACACATCTCCATTCATACCCCAAACAAATACATGTTTGAAAAATGTGTGTGAATTTAAAATTTTGTGCTCTCTTCATTTTCCTGATTTTGAAACAATTTTTCCTACACAAAGAAGAAAACCTGTGGCTGATTCCTAAGAGCTGGATTTCTGTAAATGAACAGATGTCATTGATTAAGAAATCAATATCTGCTTTTGTTGAGTCCCACATCTTACACCTGAACTGATTTCACAGTGAGAGTAGAAATCAGTAGAAAGAAATGTTGACTTTATTACCATTGAAGGTGAAGCATAAACATACTGTCTGCAAAAATTGCTCTGTTCTTTGTTCCTTCTTTATGAGCCTTCATATGGCAGCTTTGTTTCTGGATATTAACTCTTTTATTTTGTGCTTCTGGTCTCCAGCAGTTCTGCAGGGAATGGTGCAGACCTGCTAGCTAACAACAAAGGGAAATTTTTCAGCTGAACAGATGACTGGAACTCACTATAAAGCTCTGCCAGGCTGAACAAATTAAGAACCAGTCATTAAAACACAGCTTTTATTCTCTATAACAAAAATAATCTCTTTAGCTGCAACAGCAGCAGTTTATTAAAACAGTAAATTGTGTGCCTGTAGGTATCCTTGAAGGGGAACTAGGGCAGCAGCTGATTGAGTTCTTTTGTGAATTTCTGTCAACTTACAAGTGCTTAAACAAATTGCTACCAGTGACTTGTTGTAGCTTTTTATAAGAACAAAGACTACGACACCTTCAGTGTGTCACCGTGAATACAAGAGAAAAGCAAACATGTCATTGTCTTCTACGTTTGTGCTGTGAGGATTATTGTGAAATTAACTCACATCGACTGATGTTAATGCAGGTATTTTGTGCTTCCTTCGCTTTTATTATCAAGAGGTACACAGTAACAGTTGGCAACTCTGTTTTTGCAGGCTGTCTGTTAATCACAAATGATTCTCTAACCCTTTTTGCTCCACCTGTCACATTTCTTTACATCGCTTCCGATGTTTTATGTCTGTATTTTTCCACTGCAATTCTTCTTTCCCAATATAAAGCACCAGATTTGTCTCTCTTGATCTTTTGAAGCCTCCATCTTTCCCACCATTACTCCGTTTTGTTCTCGCTATCAGAAAGAGAGGAAGTTAAGTGCAGCCTGGAGGTCAAAAAGCTCAATGATTGGCTCTCACTTACTCCTGTCTCCAGAGTGCTTGGAAATCACTGATTGCAGGCAACCTTCTCTAAATCAAATCCCAACTGTAAAAAAATATTAAAAAGTGTGAAGATTTGAATTCTTCACATCAGGATTTATATAAGTTCCTTTTGCTCACCTTTCCTTTCAAACAACCTGCCATTCGACTTTAAAGCTTTTTAATTCATAATCTTTCTGACTTTCACCTTTTATTTTCCATTACCGATGGAGGAATGATGAAAAAGATTAATCTTTCTTGATGGCCGAAGATAATGCTAAAGTGTTCTGATATCAATCTTAATATGATGTTGCTTTAGGCAACATTTGCCTGCAAGTATAACATAAAAAAGTTTTAATTGTATGTTTGTATTGTGCACCAATGACATGATATGCACGCTTTATGAAAACATTTTTATTTTAGCTTGCAGTGAACAAGAAACGGGTTAGTTTGTGATGCTAGTTAGCTTATACCATGTTTTATGTTGTTCAGTTTTACAAATGGTCAAAGAGAAGGCAACGGCCAGAGCCCATTCTTTAAGAAATCAGCAAAAAGAAAATCAAATCTGTTTATTGGAGCAACTAGAAAAATATCAGTAATTCTGCATTGTCCCTTTTAGAGCAGAAGGAGAACGATTGCGACTACTATTTATGTGCATTGTGGAGTTTGCAGCTGTGAACAGTTTACTTTTTCTTCCACTTTAAACTTTCCAGATGAAAGAGAAGCTTTATTGTCTTCTCTGTAGGTTCAATAACTGCTCTCATATTTTCTCCTCCCTCCTTTACCATTCACATGACACAGAAGTTGTATTTTGCCCTTTCTGCTGTCAGTCGGGCTGCTTTATTTGGAGCTGTTGAAGTGGAGACTTTGTCCTTGCTCTCTCTGAAAGCCTACACCTGGGTGACACCCGGACCTTGAGAGATTGGCATCAGATAGTTGGGGCTCTTTGTGTGGCTGTGTCAAAGCACTTAGCATGGCGTGACATGTTGTGGGCCTATTGATGTTAAAGAGGCACTACCATTCCCAGAGAAACTCCACGTCAGTGGGATGTGGAAAGCTACATTGTGAATCAATCATTTAAACACAAGCTTTAACAGGAGAAAACACAAAGCTTTTGTCTCCTGATCAATATCCAATTTGAATCTCTTGTCCCTTTAATTTGCTTGAATTATCTGTTATTATTTGCTGTGGCCTAAAAAAAGAAGAATCGAGCTAAAAGAGAGAGTGGAGAAAGACAAAGGGGAGCGAGGAAAAGCCTGCTTCATTAGAACATAGTCTTATGCAAATCTTCCCTGTAAATTAGCTGTCAAATCAATCCCCTAAACCGTCTTGAAGCGTGAGTTTCTCCACCGCAGCGGAAGCTCAGGATTTGGCTGGCGAACCCCAGCAGGAATAGTTTTATCTCTTGCTGGTAGGATTCAGTGCCAGCCTGTCCACCCGCCTGCATGCGCCCCCCCAACCCCCCACAATTGGTGGCCATTGATTAAACCTGAGCCAACCTTCCTCACCTGGCAGACATCCCCGACATTGACCTCTCCCAGAGAGCCCGGTGCGGTCCAGAAACAGGTTCCTACGGCTGCCAAAGCACAAAACTCAATCTGCTAAACAAGGAGGGTATCTTCTGGTCAGCAGTTTCACACCGTCTCAGACAGGAAAGTTTATGAAGTTTGATCAGAGCTGCATCTGCATAGATACTGTTGATTTTATCCTTGCTGTTATAAAGAGATGCATCTTCAAATGTTAGGAATGAGTTCTTTGGTTACGTTCACACAGCAGGGCTTGATGCTGAATCCCATTTATTTAGCTGAAATCTTTGTTTTTTTTGGCTGGTAAACTATTTATGACTGGTATGAATGGTTCCCAAAATATCAGAAGAAAGTTGACAGTGGCACAAATCTCTTTTTTTTGTGAAAATATTTGAATTGGGCCGTTCAGTCTGACATGATGTGTATCGCATTCGCCTGCTGTCTGAACGTAGCCATAGTTCTCTCTGATGCTCACTTTTTTCTGCGTTTTTGTGTAATATTTTTATTCCGTTTGTCTTTCTTTTTTGTTCTGCTGCCTCTTTTATGTTTTGTTTATGTCCACGTCAAAGCTTTCATTGAAGTCCACCTATTATTCAATATTTCGTACATGCACCTCCAGGTCCATCCCACGCTCCGTCGGCTGTCTCAACCGGAGCCAGCATGCTGCCCGCAGCAGACAGGCTCCGTCTTTGTGTTAAATACAGCAGAAGACACACAGGACTGTCTGGTAGTGTGTGGTAACATCTCCCTTTGACTCTCCCACGCTGTAACTCGTACAGCCTACATGTCGTCCCTCTTATCGGCCCTGCTACAATGGGGCCAGTGTCCGCTGTGTGTGTTTTTCTCATCTGTCATGAATAGATGTGTTGTTTCTCACATGCAGCTGTTGACTTCGTCATATATGAAAGCCTCAGCTGTTTGCCTCTGTTTCCAGCCTTTATATTGGTGGTCAGCACATCTTTCTTTACAAGATGTCTACAGCATGTAGATGAACACACCAGAGTGGAGGCTGCACACGTCCCTGTCTCCCCAACTGTTCGAACCGTGAATCAATAGGCTGACAGCTTGGGCTGCATGGTCAGGGCTAAAGTTAGATATCTCCAGCATTTCATCATGGGACAGAACCCCCCGGCAGCGTTCACACGCTCCCCCTGTGTCTTTCCCACTCTGAGACAGGGTTGTGACCTGTTAAATTGGTCTCTCTGCTGTCCTTATCTGAGCCATTTCTTCAAAGTTGGAGCTGAAACGGGTCCCAAATGGACCGCCGGGGCGTCCTTTCACTCAAACACTGTGGACCTCTGACCAGAAGAACGGAGTCACGACCCGCATGTTCAGGCCTCTGAAGGACTGGCTCCATTTTACAAAGGGGAGGGGAAAAATCATGGCTGCTTAACGCCCAGGGCTGCCTGGGAGAGATGTGTCATCTTAAGGTGCAGAATAATGAATGTTCACTAACCAGCCACACAGCGCTCTGCGGTCGCATTTTATTGTCATGTGCATTGGGATTTTACATGACAGATCAGCGGAAGGAAAATTTTTTCATTTAAATGTTTTCAGTAATTCTGAAAACTGAAATTAATGTAATAATAACTAAAATAAAAAGTATGTAAATGGCCCAATAAATAAACCCATACATTTAAAATGCACCGACTGCTTTGTTCATACTATGACAAAGCAAATTCACGTCCGTGTCCACAAGAGCCACTGACTGAAAAATACTTTCTGTAATCAAAAATGAATGTCGTTTTCAAATAAAGATGCTAAGCTTCAGCTCACTCAACACATCAACTAATCACAGCTCACCATCGTTATTGTGGCCAGGAGAGGAGATTGGAGCAGAGAACGGCGTCGCGCTAACCGGCCAATAGTGACAGAGGTTGAAGCTGTAAGACTCCGCCCCCCTCATTTGCATGATGAGACAGAAATGCTTATGGTAAAGTAAAAAGAGGAGACAGAAAAATTCATCTTTTTGTAAAAATACAAAACAAACAAAAACTTAAGACACACTTCTGCTTTCAAATGGTCGAGTTGGTCGAGATTTCAAGAAACTGTTCGCAAACTCCTGGTGCGCATCTGTTTGTGGATAAATAACTGCGCAATTTAAGTGATGTACGTAAAAATATAATTTAGCGGGACTAAGCCATTTGAGCCAGTGGCTTAAATGGCTTAGTAATTTCAGCCTAAAAGTGAAAATGAAGGTCAAATAAATTATAAAACATCTTTTTAAAATTATTTGTTGAAAATAATGAATACACATTCTCAGGTTTTTATTTAATATAAATGTATAACTTTCAGCCAATTTTACTGTTGTTTTATGATGTTTTGTTGTATAAAATCACAATAAGAATGGAAATTTGTGGTTGTTTTGCTTGGTTTGTCCTTTGCCTGGTTTCTGTCAACCGATCTGTTTGTTTTTAAATGTGTGCAGGAGACAGAGCCGAGGACAGAGCAGGAAATCCTCCAACTCTTTTGTTTACCTACAGTGATGAATCTCATCCCTAATGAAATACAACAACGCTCCTTAAGAGGGAGAGATGTGCTCCGTCATGCGGCAAATTCCTCATCTGAGCTCCAAGGAGCAAACACATCCATGCCTCATTCCAAGAGGAGACTATTGGCGACTGAGGTTTTTTTTTTCTACACCAGCAGGTTAAAAACTATACTGAAAATCTGTTCTTTCTTCTAAATCTTTTCAGTATAGTAGATGCAATTAAATATTTGTACTCTGTTTCATTTCTTTTCTTTAGTTTTATGCTTGAGAAACAAGCCACTTTTCAGATGCTCAACAGCAAATTAAACGTTTAATGTTTTAGTATGACAGAGAAAGTAGTGAGATTTTAGTAGAAACATTATATACTAGTTATTGTAGATTCAAGATATAACATTAGTGAAAAGAAAGATGCATAGTTTTATATTATTGACTGTTGTGGTAAAGACTAGGGATTTTGCTGCCGATTCCAATACTGATCACCCATGAGGCCGATCTTTGCCGATTTCTACCTTTCACCTGGATTAGCAGTTCATTTTTTGCTTTCAGTAGAAATGCTGCTATGTGATCTGGGAAAATGGAAAAATTATCTGGCAACGAATTCACCTAATTTAGACATAAATTACATAATATTTGCTGGCACAATGCAGGTTGCATCAAAATAAATTAATACTGAGTTACTGAACCAAAACTTCCTCCATCTAATGTTTGATTTTTAAACGTCAGATTCGTTGTGTTGATGCATTTTGACGTGCTTCACCCGCGAGGCATTTCTTCGGCGGAACACGCAAACGTCTCCATTCACTCTGAGCGTTGTAGTTCCTCCCCACATCGCTTAGGATTTGTTGCTACACTCTTGCGCAGTGTGAAGGAAAGAGGAACTCAGCTGCACATGCAGGCTGCAAAATGAGAGACGGTGATCGGCGATCACCGAGCATACATGGAAATCGGCCGATTATGATCGGTGGCTGATCGATCGGCACTCTTTGAGTCAAGACGTTTTTTCCGATTTACTTCATAACAAGGATAAGATTAGCGTAACTATTTCTTCCAAAGTATTTATTGTATTTAGCCAATTTTGTGCTCATTTTGTGGAAAATAAACACCAATACTCACTTTAATTCCAATTATTTGTCATTCTTTGAAGGATTTGTCTGACCCATTGAAATTTTAATAGTGTTCATCTGTATATAAAATAGTTGAAATAACCATGAATGTCGTTCAGGTCACACTTTCGACAACGCTGGACTTCATGTGGGAATGTTTTTTTCTACCTGACATCTCCAGCTTTTACATGGCTTAAGTATTTATTTAACCTATACTGGAGCATTCTTCTTGTTACCCTGATAATTTCCCCTCCTTATCTGTAAAGTGTAGGTCATTGAACACAGATCCATCAATGACAAACACCCTCACTCGCACTCTCACCCACACACACTCACACACGTGCAGATAAATGCAGCATATTGGTCTCACACAAAGCCACAATCCTGCTCATTTGGCCCCTTTTATCTTCCTGCAAGAAATGTGGCAGGTTGTGATAAAGTCTAACCTGAGTATGTTGAAGTATGCACACACACACACACACACACCCACGCACGTAGACACATACACACACACACACGTAGGCACAGACATAAGGATTGCAGAAGCGTCTCTGTGGGATTTTTCTGCTGCTGACGGACAGAGAGCTAAATCTGGTCACACTGTCTCTTGGCTTGTTGACCGTATTGCACCATATATGCACCCACAGCTCGGCTAACATATATTCAAGCTGAATACATGGAATGGAAAACAGATATTTATAAAAACCTCTACCATCAGTCTTTCTCAATACTAAGATCACACTAAATTTGACTTTTTTGTTACATTTTTATGCTATGCTAGTATGTGTACTTCATGTTATTTTAATGCCAGATTTTTGTTGTTTTTCCTCCAAACCTAAAGACGTTCTGAAAAAAAAAAAAAAAAAAAAAAAAAAAAACTACCAATGTTGTTCCTAATTTAAACATTCTGCATGTACCAGATCTGAAAGCGTTTAAGTCTGAGTCACGTTCTGGCCAGGAAAACGGCTGTTTGTGAAAGGATTTCCCCGTCACTCAGGACGGGTGTGGAGAAAACAGAAACATGGAGTCCTGACCACAATAGGCTCTCCTTACTCTCCTGTTGTGGTGTTCGAAGTTTGAATCAGTCCAGTTATTCCTTAATTCTCCTCTGAGTACAAATTACACACATTTTAAACTCCTTATTGAGTAATAAATGCTTAATAAATCAGTGAACAATATTCCTACCATGTTTTATTAACGTGTAAATATTCTGGTCCTTTTGATTCAGACGCATTTATAAGCAGAAAAAAAACACAATTTACTTAACCACCTGAGCTCTTGTCAACGACAGCCTGATTGTAAATCAGGACACTCCAGCTTTGTACAGTTAAAGAGAACTCCTTGGGATTCACATTTACAAATATTAGCCTTATTTAATTACCTTATTTTGCAGCTGTCTGTGGAAATATTAATTCCCAGCCATGCTTTACCTGTGTACACAGCCCCAAAGTGGGTGGGAGACACACATACACACAGAGCCCCCGGCCGCCATGTCATCCATCATCCTTCACACACACACACATGCACACACACACACACGCACACACACACACCCACACGCACACACACACACACACACACACATCCACAGAGCCCCATTTTTCTCTGTGGATGACAGAACACAGCCCTCATCTTCAGCCTCCATCTCCTGCACCATCTTCCCCTCACTTACATAACACATTTATCTACCAAACAATCCCAGTTTGTCCAGAACAGGATAGGATCAGAGCCGCTGAAAAGAAAATTGTTCTTTTTTCTTTTTTTCTCAGAATTTGTGTTTTAAACTTCTGAGATCAAAAGTCAAAATTCTGGGGAATAAAATCACAATTCTAAGGTTAAAGTTAGAAAAAAAGTCAAAATTCCAACTTAGGTCTCAGAATTTAAACTGCTGAGATCAAAATATTATGAAAATAATAGAATTATTTTGTCTTTCTGATTCTTTTCCATTGGCCATTCCACCACCAATGTTTAAAAATACTGGGAAAACAGACACAAACTCGAGACAGAAGGAGTGGCAGAGTGAGAAGAAATCCAGGTGATACCAACCATTTGTCCATCCTTTCTAACTCCGATTTTAGCATGCTTCACAGCACATAATGACATCTCCCTTCTCCCCTGAAGCTTAACAGAAGACAGAAAGTTGGAGGAAAAAGTGCAAATGTGTTGTTATATTGATGCAACCAAACCCCAACATCCCCCACGCCCCCAATCCTGCTCTGTTTCCTCCAACTCTCTCTATCTGACTCCACTCCTGTATACTCCTTCTGCCTGCGGATATGCCTTCCTGGCTCTGTTAATTTCTATTGTCAGCAGGTCTGTGGAGAAGCAGCCAATCAGGTGCGAGCGTCAGCCCCTGGGCTTGCAGACACTCTGCGGCTCCAATTTAAAGGTCAGCTGATAAGCGGCCAGATTCATGAATAATCTGGGCTGCTCTGTAGGCAGACAGGCAGGTTACTCAGCAGGAAAAAAAACCCTCTCAAACTTTTGCATTTATTGTGTCTTTTTCTACCTGAAAGATGCTGCTTTTGCCATTATTGTTCCATCAGGTCTGATAATGTACTTTCACTAATTGCTAATTGCTTGAGAAAAGTGCCTCAATAACAGCTTGGCAATGCTTTTGTTGATTTGTTCATTAATTTGTACAGAGTGACTTTTGCAACATGAAGCACTTAAGGGAATTAGAGGATGCTCTCTTTAAGTGGCAGAAAGTCCTGAGGCTGGCAGTTTGCTTTAAATGAAATAGAATTTGGCATCTTTACTGAGGCAGTCTGCCACTTTAACAAGCACATCTTTGATTGCTGCAGCGTCCAGAGACTGGCCAGCTCAACTTTTACAACTTTGCTTACATTTTCCTTGGTCTCACCGCGGCTGCATGGCCATGTTTTGTTTTAGGTTAACTTATTGTACTTTAATGTTGCAACGTTTATGGCATGTGGTCATATTTGCACGTGGGATCATGGAGCTGTCAGTTGTTCAGCACATTGGAAACACAAAATCTAAATGCCAGGATGAGCAAAGCTTTTTCAACCCTTAGTATTTTAAGTTGCAAACGCATTCACACTCTTCATTGCCTTGTTGAAGCACTGTTTGATGCTGCACATCTGGATTTAGCTTGAATTTTGCTTTTCTTTCTTTACAAAAATGCAAATTTCTTATGTTGATGTTATAACCCCTGGTCATGGCTCTCTATTGATTTTCAATCATATTGAGGTATGTTCTCTTATTGTGCCATTCTGAATAGAATGGAGTAGAAATACTCTTTAATGTCTGCTAGTGTACCAGCAGCAAGTTAAAGATAAGTAGAAACATGCAATTTCTAAGACAAAATATACAACAATAAAAAAAGAATAAAAATTTGTACTATACAGGTATTAAAAATAGTTTTTCAGGAATAAGCGCAGTGCACTGCACAATAAATGCGCACACACCTCTGCCCTGCTCTGCTCTCATCAATCACACATCAGCACTTCACTCACTCTGCGACAAACAAGCGACAAAATGGAGGTGGAAGAAATTACACCACTTAATCAAAAATGGTCTAAAATTGAAAATTCAATTCAAATGATAATCGAGTTTACTTCAGACACGAACAGAATGTTTGTGTGTTCGGGTTGAGTTGGATTTTTTGTTATTTGTATGCAAAACACACTATTTTGTTTTTGTTTTTGTATATGAAAACTATACAGTTTTTAAAAGGTGAATACATCTCTGGTGGTGCTACATCAGCAAAACGTTACCAGTTTCCCATAATTTCTTGTTGCATGTTCAGGATGCAGATTGAGGTTCTCACCTAACATGCACACCACTGCTTAGAGCAATTTCTTATGTTAATAACTGAATATATAACATATATACTGCATAATAGAACCAGAATTTCTCAGTCTCTCCAGGGCTCCTCCTTTCATTCCCTCTAATCCAAGTAAGCACTCAATTACCTAATTGGATGAGTTATAAGGGCCCTTTTCGCTCTCCATCCCCTCCCATCTCAATGAGATTAACACACTTTAATTAATGAATTTGGGGCACTTTGAAATGATCCGTAGGACTGTCCCGGCTCTAGGGACCTGACACGTGTAACACAATTATCGAGCAGTCGAAATTAGACAATAGAGTTAGGCGAATAGTGCCAACATTAGCTGTTTTTGTAACGCACAGGTGATTGCTCCTGATCGGCCTTATGAGAGTTACTTTGCTGATGTTCTTGTCCGATTGAGTGCATGTTTGGTGGAGTCATGTGTGTTTGTCAGTATGATTCGGGTCCTTGAACAAACCTTCATGTGTATTTTGAGTTCCTGGGTATCTGAGAGCTTCGTCGCAGCCTCCTCCCACATCATTGTGTTTGACATCTCTGCAGGCAGAATTCACACCCTGTGCCAGGTTGCCTGTCTGCTTTCATAAACAGGCACACCTTCGCTCACAGGCCCTCCACTTCAATGGGGGGAAAAAGGTACTGTTTTCCCAAATAAATTGCAAATGGCATTTCTACAATCTCCTGAACTTGTCCCAGGCAAGGACATGCAGGATAAACAAAAGAAATGAAATAGATTCTCATTACCTGTGTCTGGATGCATAAACATCCCTGGATCTCTGGTTGGGAATTGTTTAAGATTGTCAAGATTGTTGGGCATGGCAATAACAAAGCCTGTACACCTGTCATCTTTGTAGTCTGTCTCCTGTCTGTCTAGGTTGTTTGTGTCTTTGGAGACCCACATCCTCTCACTGACCCTTCTCAGCATGTTTCCCTGACAGAGGAAACCTTATCTCCACCTTTCAAACAGGCACGTCAGCATGTACAATCCTCACTATCTCTAATGGAGGTAATTGAGCCTGATTCAAGCTTTTTGATGTATCCCTCCTCCATCCTGTGACCCAACATCCAGCAGTACAAATAGAAAAAGAAATCCTTTTTATTATGAATTTGTAAACAAGTTTATAACTGGGTGGTAAAAGTTGTCTCAGCTAGAGTGTAATTTAACTATTACAAATCGGAGTAAACAAAGATTACATGGGGTACCTCAAGGCTCCATTCTTAGGCCACCTGTATTCATATCTTTCCCCTTTTTCTCAAAATCTGAGTTGTGCAGAGATAGTTTTTTTTTCAACAAACCATTACAGTTTACAACAGCTTTTTTATTTTTTATTTACTTTATTTCATTTTGTTGATTGTCTTGTATATAACCTGTGATAGAAAAGCAGCGCTTTTGTACTTTTTCCTCATCACATTTTACTTCAGTTATAAAAGTTTCTTTTTTATTGAAATCAGTGACAAATTACTTTCACTTTGAACAGTCTTTGCAAATCTTTTTTTTTTTTTTTTTTTTTAATGGAGGAAGTCAAGAAAAAAAAAAACTTAGTAATTTAAATTTTTTGCACTTGTAATCATTTCCCTACAAATGATTATTATTACATTTTATAATCACATGTGTCTGGTTTTACTCCCAACACAAGTTCACGTTTTTTGTTGTAATTTTTTGCACTTTTTAAATTTATGCTGATTAACATCCAAACCCCTCTTAATCTTTGAGCTGGTAATTTCATGCAATATTCTTTTTAAAAGTAAAACATAAAAAGACTCACCTGACAAAACAGCCAGAGGAAAAAATGTTTCTGTCTGCAAACGTGTTTCTACCATGTGCAGAGAAATGAATGGAGCAGATTTATACTCCTGTTTACACACGACGGACCTCGACCATTTACTCTACTGCAACGTTGCAGATGGTTCATTTTCATTTAAGAAAGAAAACATTAATATTTAACCAGGCTCCTGGCAAAGTGTGAAAGCACAATGTTGGAATAATTAATACATTGCAGCTTCATCTGTAAATAAATTTGCACAGAAACAGGCTACCATTATCAGGATTTGTGTGTTTGTGCATGTGGAGATCGCCTGTGCAGAAAGTTCCCACGTTGCAGACTTATTTAGCTTCTGTGTCTTTTCTGCCCCGGATACACACATGATCATACACACACATATGCACAAATATTGTGCATATGTAGCAGAGTGGATTTTAACATCAGCGTCCACTTCACACAATGTTCAGGAATGTAGAGTATGAATGTTAAGATCTACTCTGGATCACATTTTAAAGTATGCATCTTAGTTTCCCTTTAACTTCAGTGTGGTACATAAAGTCAGCTCTGTGGGAGAGCGAAGCAATGATAGCTATGACTAATTTTGGAAATAATTTACATAATATATTTGAAAGAGCATATCTAATGACAAACAAAAGCTAAACGCTGTCAGCAGAATTCAATTCAGTGTTTCACTATATGAAAGCAGGACTGTGTGACCTTTGAAGATTTTTTATGCTTGTCTGTGTAAAAAAATGTTCTTGGTTTACATTTCAAGCATGTAAAAAAACAAACAAATAAAATCTGTGACATCTAAAAGAAGTCAATGTCTGTTGTGGTGTTTAATCCACATCAAGAATCCAGAGTTCTCCTCGTTACTTTATTGTTAAAAGTAAAGTTGTGACTGGTAAACCGCATCCTGCAACACAGAGCCACCTAATTAACTCTATCTCCCCTCTCATTACGAGCCAGGCCTTTCCTGTTATATCTTGTCGTGCTGCGTCCGTTTCCACTCCTCCTGCTTGTTTCATGAATACTTGCTTTTTTTTTTTTAATCTCCCACACAACATGGCTTTCAGCTTTTTCTCTGTATTGTCTGAGTGCTAAAAGCCTTTATGTTTTCCACTACACAAAGAACATAATGCAGTTCTGGTGTTGACCTAATCCGGATGAATAATTCACCTTCAGGACTGGGGTAACTCATGTAGCACCCTGACCCCCCACTCAGCCCCTTGCATGTTTGGGACACTTTGCACACTCCCAGAGGAGATCCACCAGCTCCTGTGTTCTCCACCACCTCCTCCCATCAAATATTTAGTCAGTGTGGAGGGAAAAGCGAATCCCTGGCACCCATGTGGCTTTAACTCACTGTCTCAACTCATCTCTCGCCCTTGTACACTGTGGGTCCTGCTGTTGCTCTCGGTGTTCTCCGTCCACACGGAGGAAACAGGCAGATAGGACAAGGGAATGAGTGTCTTGTCAAACATGTTGAGATATAAGCTTTCTACTGGGAAGCAATTACACTGAAGGCTTTTGTAATAAAACCTTGTCTGGGTTGTCACTGGGTGGATTATGAAGCTTTAAAACTATTTTTTTGTTGTTTGTGTGCATATACATATAAATTCTTCTGCACATACATGCAGCTCTGGAAAAGAAACTAAGCGCCCACTGCACTGAACCCCAAGGAAACCCTCTTGGTTATTCCACCAAATATTGATTTCTGAACTCTTAAAACATTAATATTGTTGTATCTAAATGGATATAAACTTGTTTTCTTTGCATTGAGGTCTGAAAGCTCTGCATCTTTTTGTTATTTTCACCATTTCTCATTTTCTGCAAATAAATAAAAATTTTTTGCAGAGACATGTCAGTAGTTCATAGAATAAAAGAACAATGTTCATTTTACTCAAACATATAACTATACAGAGACAAATCAGAGAAACTGATCATTTTAAATGGTCTCTTAATTATTTTCAGAGCTGCATGTGCTATGACTATAACAATTTATCAGGTTATTCATGACAAATCAGTTACTGAAATAACTGTCATCTAATTTAGTAATCAATTAATCTTTAGCCGGGGTGTAGAGACAAACAAAGGACAATTACTGAAAAAAAATACTCAGAGCAGTAATTAAGCCTTAACTATAAAAAAATTATTAAATTTTGCATGTAAAATTTTAAAAAAATGCTGCAAATATGTTGGGTAGAATCTATAGAATGTGCCTTTTTTTTTTTTTTTTTACCAGACTGATTAATCATCAGAACAATCAATAGATTAATTGGTAACTGAAATAATTGTTGTTTGCTGCACAAACCACAGCAATATGGCTCTAAATTTATATGTCTATATGTGTGTGTTTGTGTGCATGTGCGTATCTATACATTATAACAGACGAAGGTTGGAATATGAGAAACTCTTTCCTCTGTGTCAGATTCAGTGCTGATCAATATGCCTGTCATTCAGGGTGAGATGGGAGGCATGATATGATGGCGATGCATAACTTTTCATAACCCTCTCTATATTTCTTACTAGCATCTACCATGTTACTGCATTGTCTGCCAATGCTTTTATGTGTATTTAGTTATATATATATATATATATATATATATATATAACTAACTTATATATATATATAACTAACTTATATATATATAACTTATATATATATATATATATATATATTTATATATATATATATATATATATATATATATATATATATATGTATGTGTGTGTGTGTGTGTATGTATGTTTTAAATCAAAATCTATCATTTACCACTTTATAAACCTAATGTTAGCAATCAGATATTGCTTGAAATATATATCATGGTAAATTATTTTTTTTTGCATTAAATTTTTTTTTCTAGTTTTTGGTTTAAACGTTTTGACATTTGAAAGGTTAAATTACTGTCTTACAGTCTTACAAGTATTTTTTTAAAAACTCACTCAGTATACTTATATTTAAATATTGCATGTTAAATATTATTTATGTCCTTTTTATGACTCTGTTCTGTTGACCTCCATTTTTCATTTTGGCAAATCAACATTTGCGATGGCCTCCTTGCCAGAACCCTAATCTTTATTTCTCTCCACAGATTTCACTCAATTTGTTGCAAAACAAAGTCACTTTTACTGTCATACATAAGAACAAATTTAGTAAAATTCCTTCCAAATATTTCTAAATGCAACACCACAAAATCCGTTATTTTGACTGCAAAATCTAAATATCGGATCAATTACAAAACCTCGTAGGGTTTTTAAGAAGTGATGTGACCATCAGCATTCAGACAACACTTCTACCAAACATGACATTTTAGGTTCATATAACAATGTTTCTGGAAAAATAAGGTCTGTTTTGACTAACCCAAGACATTTTAAAGCTACTTAAAGATGATATTGAAGGTCTTCTGTTCATTACACGGACTTAATATAAACATTGCTTCAATCTCACTCAGAAACAATCCAAATGTTATTTTCTGTATTTCCATTAGTGCTGTTGTGTGCCAAGATGAAGCAGATGCTATAGTGTAATTTAAGGTGGATGGGTGCATATGGGGCTTTTGAATACCGGAGACGGTGACAGCTGAAGAAGTGTCACCTGCCCTCCTCTCTATTTATGTGCTCCACTGACGTCTGAAGCCAAGCTGGTGGTCTTCTCAGGAAAAACTGACCCATGCACCATGACATCCCTGTCTCTTCCCTCATGCGGTACATATTACAGATTCACCCTGTATTCCTACAGCAAGCCTCCCCTCTTGTGGAAAATTCAGTAAAAATAAACTTTTGTCACCTGACTCCATATGTGCAGAGAGACGAAACAGCTGCATCGCTGTGATTGGGGAAACTGTTACAAGGTTGTGCACCTGCAGCTAAAGGAATGAATAAAAGAGCAAACCATATGTTGCTGAAGGTTGGGTGAGACCACACAATTTGGAGTTCAAAACTCTTGACTCTGGGAAAGATAATCAAGCTTGAAAATGCAGGGTTTGCAGCTGATAACTGCCAGCTGCTGTGCATTGATTAGAGCATTTCCCTCCCCCCCCAAATCTTCTGGACGTTTTAAAAATCTGATATGCATTTTGATTAGGCTGGAGATGCTTAAGAGGTCCTAAGGAACAGGACATTTGAAGTGGTTTGGGGAAACATTAAAGTGATGTTGCTGCAGTAGTTATGGTTGATTTAGATGGAGCTGCCTGCTAGTAAAGGCTGCTGTTCCCTCTTTGTGACTTTGAGTTGCTCCTGTGTGAGTAAACACACATTTGGGTTACCATATGGTTCTGTGTTTATTCCACTCAAGGCACCAGTCAACACAGGGTGGGCTTTTATTAAAGAGTTGTAATGAGTGAAAGCCATCATAAGCCAGCTCGATTATTGATTAGCTATGAAGAGTTCTCCGAGGCGACGTGCTTTGATCTTCAGATAAGGTTTTGCAAAGGGAGGCTCAACTTGCTCTGCTTAGAAAGATCTAGGTTGCCACAAACATCCCAGGTTAGTTTAAGGATTCAGATCACAGATTAAAATCTAACACCTAACAGACTGTTGCTATTTTATAGGAGAACTTTCAAAATACTTGTATTTATCTTAATAGATAAAAAAAAAAATGTAATCAGTAGTCACCCAATAAATTCCCAGGGAATTTCAGTAAGTAATCTTTACTGTGTATTCAGTTGATGTCCAAAAGGCACAGAAATCTGAACAGATGTAAAATTACAAAAATCATGAAACTTATTGTCTGACAAGAAGTCCTACTTTCATACAACTGTGCATCTGTGTCGAGGTTGTTTTTGGTTAAAACATGTTCTTTCTTCACTGAGTAACTAAGAAAGCACCAAGAAATTGTTCTTAAGCAAGAAAATAATATTACACAAACAAAAGTGAAAAGTATGGTGGAGTAAATCACATGAAATGAATCATTGTTTGTGGTTGTAGCAAGACATAATTATAAAAAGTTGAAAAGACATTAGATATGCCTCCCCTGCAACAAGATAAAACATTAACGTCCCAGTCAGATGATGAAGGGATGAAGCACAATTCCAACCCACAGCGGTATCGCGTGGCCCCGGTACCTGACACTTGAGTCAATAAAAGCCAAAAGTAGCTGACATCATGATCCAAACTATAGATTACACGGTAGTGAACGTACAGTCTTTGAAACCCAGCATTTAAATTTAAACACGTGAAAGAAAAAGTGATGCATCAAAATAGTAAAAAGGAAAGCACTATAAGAACTCACCTTTTACACTCTTTTCTTAATTCAAAGATTCAACACAAGCTCTCATGTCACACTTACATGACTTACACACTTACGTTGATTTGAATGCCGGTTGATTTATTTCTCTTTAGAAGACATCTCAGCGCCGTAAGGCTAACTTTCAGACTTTCAGGAGTTTGATAATGGTGTCAGACTGCCTCTTTATCTGCCAATGTTAAAAATTAATCTGTTTGTTTCCTGATTTAATTCTGTTTTAACAGAGATGCTCACAACTCAAGCATCAATTCATTAACAACTGGAATAAAATGAAATTTCAATATCATTTTCTAAATCAACATCGAAAGTCTTCGGTTTGAATTCTAAATAAAATAATCAAGATGTTCAGATATAAGCTATTAACAACAAAACGTTGAACAAGGCAATATTTCTCAATGAATTAAACAGGAAGAACTTTTATTTTGGTATTTCCAGCAGGAAGTATAGCTTAGAAGCAAGTAAATGTTCAGTTTGATTTGAAGTGATGCAAAGTCATTTTATGAACTTTATTTGAATCAAGCGCCTCATTTCACAATAAAAAAAACATCTGTAGCAGCTGCAATCTGCAGCTTACATACCGACTATCGGTACTAAGACTTGAGACTCACACCACAAGTCCAAGTCAAATCTCACGTCTCTGAGGCACAAGTCTAAGTTGAGTCTAAAGTCTTTATTGTTGCAACTTTAGAGTCTTAAACTTGAGTTTCTCGTTGGGTAGCACATGTTTCAAGTTTCTTAAATTGTGTGGCCTTCTCTTTAAAACAAACTAGAATTAAGCTAAGCTGCATTACAACCACGGACCTCAATTAATTTTATTTTAGTTTAATTAGATTAAACAACATTGTTGTGCATCATTGTGAAGTAGAGAAAAATTAATGTGGTTTCCAGACTTGTTTTTAAAAATGAAAAGTTTGTCTGTCACATTAAATATCAGTGAAACACACTGAAGCTTTTATGCGTGTCACATGTTGAAATGTTCGCTGTGTGTGAATACTTTTGGCAGACGCTGAACAGGGAACCCGTCAACAAAGCAACGATTCACCATGTCAAAGCAGCCAGACGACTTACAGCAGAGTTTCTTCAGGGCAAAATCAAATCCTCCTCCAGAAAACAGCTAACAAGAAGGCAATCAGACAGAATAATGGAGTGGCAACAAAACGGGCTTTCAATCTGAAAATTAGGCTGGACCCGGCGACTGCACCATTAGGACCGCAGCCTTAGACTCAGAAATATGACACAGAGGCTGCGGCGCTACAACATCAGACAGAATGAAGCCATGATAAAAGGCTTGTATTTATATGCTGATCAGAGGGCTGACTCTAATACACAAATGATTTGTTTTTCTGGGTTCGAGATATTGAACTGTGCTGTTTGTGAAGAGTGCTTTTAACTCCGCATCTGGATGAGATGTAACAAAGACCAAAGAGGAATACGAGGCGCTGAGGACGATCAGAGATGCACCGTCCTGCTTATCCCTACGAGGGCAATTACTAAAGTTCACAGCACTTCACACAATACAGCTTTTTATTTCATGTGACTCAAGACTCTTTTTATGAAGATTTATTACATTTTCTTTATGTCTAGATATTTTTTGCACCTATTATATGATTTTGTTACAGAAGCAACTGTTTAATGTTCTGCTGTGTTATTTACTGCTTTTTGTTACAGCATTAAATGTATAAATATCTGACTTTATAATCACATTTCAGAAGATATATTTATATTCCACCAAACAGTTTTATCAACATGCATTATTTGATATGTTACTAAAAACCTGTTAAAAATGTCAGTGTGGATGAGTATTGCAGAATATTTCACTTGATATTTTATGTGATTGATGGTCCGCCTACAAAAATGAAATAAAATACCTCTTTGGTTTTATTAGTCCTTCTAAGCTGCTTTCTTTGTCACAGCCTGATTTAAGGAAATGAAAAAGAATCGAAGCTTTCACTCATTTCTGCAGCCAATGTAATTGTTTTAACAAACTGAAAAAGCTTTAACTTTTCTACTCTTGCCCACCACTGAAATGGCTTTTACATCCAAATCCCATAAATTAATTTGTAGTAATAAAGAAACAATATTAATGAATGTCTTCTATGAAAGAAATATAGTATTGAAAATCTTTTTACACTGATGTAATTTGGCATTATACAAATAAAAACAAACTTTGACTGCTAAAATAAGATAAAATAAGATGATTTTATCCTGAAATAATATAAATAAATATTAATAAATATTAACAAGTCATGGCAAAAGAAGAAAAACAGTACAGTGTAGAATGATAAACTAGAAATATAAATATTTCTTGTTAAGTATCTATAGACGGCTCTTTAAAAAATTAAGAGCCCACTTAAAATGATCAGTTTCTCCGATTTTACTTTTTATAGGTTCATGTTTGAGTGAAATTAATATTGTTCTTTTATTCTATGAACTTCTGACATGTTTCTGAAATTCCAAGTAAAAATTTAATATTTATTTGCAGACAATGAAAATTGGTCAAAATAACCAAAAAGATGCAGTGCTTTATGACCGCAAATAATGCAAAGAAAACAAGTTTATGTTCATTTAGAAACAACAATACTAATGTTTTAATATTAGTATATATCAGTCCACTGCTGCTCGTCCCTCGGGAGGTTTGGGTTTCTACAGCCGTCTTTGATAACACCTCCACTAATATCCTTGCTGATGTGTGTTTTGAAAGAATCTCAGTTGTCATTCTCTTCAGGAAGAACTCAGAAATCAGTATTTGGTGGAATAACCAGGAGGTTTTCAATGGCTCTTAGTTTTTTTTCTCCAGAGCTGTTTATCCAAAAAATGCAGATCTTGAACACATATTAAAGCACATAATGGTTATCTTGAAGGTTCTATATATGTGTCTGTTAGACCACATAAAATTACAATGAAAATAACATGTATAAAAATAAAAAAAATCAAGAAACACAATATTGCTTCATTTTGAATTTATTCAGTCAAAATAGTATCAGTGTTACTGTCAAATCAAATTGTAAAACAAGTTTTGCTAACTAAATAGTCAATTTTGGACATTATAAAACGAAGGCCAGTGTTGCTGTAGTTTCAAACAGGCTTTGCTGGAGTCGAACCCTGAATGACAACCAAACGCCGGCTTGTAAGTAAAAACCTGATTTCACCAGAGAGAAGGCAGTAAGACGGAGTCACCCCATCACCGGTGACCTGAGCGGTGAAACACAAGCTGAAAGTCCTTCATGAAACACATATTACAACTGTCACACACATGACTGCATTCGCACGCAGTTCAAGGTTCATTTCAATGCAAATAAGTCTCTGCCCTTCTTCTCAAAGGACTTCCTGCCAGATTGCATTTTCTCTACATGATGTGGAAGATCTGGATTTTAATTTGAACTTTTCAGGCAGAAACAGGCAGCTGCAGAGGTTTGCTTTATTTTGCAACCAGTGCAAAAGAGTTTTGTTACATTTAGGTTTTGTTCACTGTGAAAGGTATTTCTTAGAAACAGCATCATGCATATTTGATTGTTTCCTTTCAAAGAGCTTTTATTTGCTTATCCTGATGCCAGATGCATTCTTGCCCATAGTCTTAAAGATGAAGCTTTATTCTTTTTAACCTCGAAAGAAAGGAAGCTCTTCTCTTCATAGATTGCAGCCAATTAAATCACCCATTAATTAAAGCCTATACTTCTGGAAATAGGCCTGACCGGCAATGGCCATGGACGTGAAATTGACCCAAATACATCAAGACGAGTTTCCATTTTTTACCTCTTTAATCATCTTTTATCAACAGAGGCCCATCAGTAAACCATCATGTCATCTTTCACACTTATTCCCAGAGAGACGCGGATTGCTCGGTTGGTATAAAAACAGGAAGTTTCCGAGGGAGCAGTCACATCAAGCACTGTTCGGTTTAACTGAAGTCTAGTTTATTTGTTTAGAGGGTTTAGTTCGTTTGGGGAGGTGTGAATGCACAATCGAAATCAGATGCTGGCCAAAAAAAATTGAAGCCTGACAAACTCGGTCTCGGTTTTATTAAAGTGATCTATGGTGAAGTTTGAATACATGTGAGGATCCAATGGGATCGGAGATTGTTCCAAAAGCAGGAAGTGGATGATAGCACAAGGCATTCTGGGTAAATACAACCAAAACAAAAGTGTGAGCCTCACATTAGAAACTGCTTGTGGGCCTTTACCAAAGACTAAAAAGAAATCCTACAACAGCAAAAACCTCTTGTTACTTTTGTTTTCTTATTTATTTCGAACAAGTTTTTAAAGACAAGAAAATAATTTACCAGGGGCACAAGAGAAAACATGCCTATACAAACCCAAGAACAAAATAATTAGCCTATTAGTATTTTTCTCTCTGAAAAGGAGTAGGAGGTAGTGAACAAGTATTTTATACTACCCCTTATGTCAGTTTAATGAAATATATAACTTACAAACTCAACAATTATCAGAGCTTTATAATTTAAAGCATGCTATGGTATTCATAAGAATGTGCAAAATAGTGCCAAAGAACATCTATGGAGATTTTTGTGTTGTTTCCCTCAGTAATTCTTGATGCAGCGCCCCCACAGGTGAGGAGGGGAACAGGTTTCTGAAAGGGTTTGGATTGTTTGATCCAGTTCAGTCTGAAAATTAAACAGACGTTGCAATTTTGGTGCACAATCAAACCGAGTCTAACAGACTATCAGGTGTGAAAAACACCCTAAATGCTCGAGTGCACGCAGTTTTCATGGAGCTTTGGATCGTCGGTATGGTGCGGAGTGGGGCGTGTGTGTATATGTAGCGGGTTATTTGAGGTCAGAACTGATGGAGTGGTCTTCCTTAGAGACAAGCAGCAGCCCTGAAGGATTGACATTCTGTGACACGTCTCTCCCACAGCCTGATTAGTCACCTCTTTGATGCAGCAGTGCATGTTAAGGCACTTAACTGACTCTCACCAGCTTTACAGGGCTGAATAAGACGAATGCAAATTCTCCCGTAAATGATTTTTTTTTTTTTTTAAATGCTGTCTTCACTTGGATTTGGATGTGCTGCAGATGTGTTTGACTGTCTGTGAGCACCTGTCAGTACTCCAAAGAGCAACACCAAGTGTAGTCAGGTGACCATTTGAATTTAGTCAAAGTTCTGGGAACATTAGCAATATTGCATTTCCTGGGTGTGTAGTTCTATTTTATATATTTTTACAACCTAAGGTGAGTTGACAGATACCTCCTTACCTCAAATCTGTCCTCAGAGGAACTGCTTTATAATTAGTTTAGTGTTGCCACAACAAGATGGGGAAAATACCTGTAGAAAAAAGAGTAGAAAAGAATAAGGGAGATATATTCTAGATATTCTGTGAACATTTTACAAAATATGTTTGGGTTTCACTCATTTTAGGGAATGGATGGTTCCTAGACTTAATCTTAAACTAAATGACAGGCCTGCTGTCTGCCTGAAACTATTCAATTTAATGAACATTTTTAAATACCAATAAATTCTGGCTCTCACATATAAATATGCCTGATGTTAATGCCACAGTGAACATTTTGTCCATTTTGTCTGTTTTGTAAAACACTGAAAAGCTTTTCCGCCAGACATTTTTACTAAAAGATCAGTGTCACTGCTATACAAAAAGCTCAAACTTTCACCAAGCTGCTGCCCCTGCATATTAAAGAAGCTCTTTTACAAAGTTTGCATGTGTTGGGTGAAACTTTTCTGCAGCTCTCTAAGTGTCTGCGGCTGAAGAAAGTCTTGAAAATGATCACGACATTTAACATTCCTGAGGCTGGGGCTCCAGCTTTTCAAATGTTTTTTTTTTTCCCTTTGGTGCACATGCCAGACCTGCCTTTACTTTGCACATCTCTGGGGATTTTACAAGACTGAAGTCACCCAAAGAGCCCACCGAATGGACCGCCACCAGGTTTTGAGATAAGCCAAGCGCAGTTGAAGCCCCTTAGCTCTTGACGTCTGATCAGCAGCCACACCATCAGTGAAGCTGTATCTGTTCGACAGCAGCAGTTGCCACCCTATCTCTCCACCCCCACCTCCCCTCCAGGTGCTCTTTGACTGAAATAATTGAGGTAGGGAGGTGGTGGGAGGTTAATGAAGCACTCCCAACACACAACTGACCTTTCCCCAGCCGGCGCGCAAATCATCGCAGCACAGTTTTTTGGACATTTTTAAATGAAAGCCTTTAAATAATTTATCTAACTATAGTTCCCGGAAGGCCCTTCATTAGAAATTGGCTGTGACATTTCCTTCCTCCCCCCAGCCTCTCATACTAACTGCCTCACATCCAGTCCAAGAATATCACTGTTGATTTCTCTTGGCTTTGTCTTTCCTTTCATGTCATCTCTCTCTCTCTTTCTCTCTTTCCATCTCTTTATGACACTTGCAGCATTAAAGACTGGGATCTCTCTCATATTCTAAGCATGACGTGGAAACAGCAGCCAGGCATAGAAACATGGTATTCACTTTGGTTAAGAATAATTCTTAACATCTGTTACCTGATGATTTACTGTGGATCAAGGAGAAAACAGCTCTGTTTAGTCCACTTTAATAAAACTCTAGTTGGTTTGCGTAAAAATCCAGGTTTGTTTTTGGTTTGCAGTCAAACCAAAAAGGCAAACAAAGTCCAGGTCTTTGTTTGGTTGAAATGAACTCTGGTACATTTCTAATACATTCGTGAAAACAAGCAAACCACAGAACACACAAAAAGCAGGAAGTGGACTTCAACGCAGGGCATTCTGGGTAGATGCAACCAAAACAAAAGAGACGAAAGAGAAAATGTAATGCTATTCCATTTTTGTGAACATTTTGTAAAGAAGGAAGTAGCACTCAGTGTCTTCTGCAGACGTTTTAACATTTCCTTCATTGTTTCTGAGTGCAGCGCCTCCACAGGTGAGAGGGGGATTTAAATTGTTCAACACGGTGCAGTATGAACGGGAACCACACCAACTGAAAATGTAACAAATGATGCAATTTGATCTCCAGTGGAGCCAAGTGTGGCAGGCTGTCAGGTTTGAAAACAGTCTTACAGTCAAATTGTGAGGCCATAAGTCTGACAGAGGAAGCTGGGTCTAAACAGGATTAAAATCCAGATCTCACTCTGATTACAGATTATGATAGAACCTCAACAGAGCTGTACAGAAACTAATGTCTCCAAAACTTTATGAACTGAAGGAATGCTGGAAAGAAAAGTGGGCCAAAATATTCAGAATGGTCTGAGAAACTGTATTGCTGTATAATGGGGGGATTTTTTTATAAATGAATTGACAGTTTAACATACAGATTGTTAGGTGACTTAGTCCTGCAAAACACTGATTGATTAAATCTGAACAAGTTAGGTTTCGAACTCTACAAACATGAATGAACCAAAGTCAATTCCTGTGAATTCAATTATGTCCTGTGAAGGAGGAACTTGCACAACAATAATGTAACTTGATAAACCCGTTTTCATAGAAAACTCCCGAAGTATCAAGTGAGAAAAACAGTCGTCATTGTGAAATACAAGCACTTTAAAATATCTCCCTGACCAAAAAATCCAAATTATTAAAAAGAATGACTCAAAACTAAACAACTATAAAGTTGGATAAATCATCTGATCATCATGAGAAAGAAAATCCAGAGGTTTTCACTATTGTCCATTTAGCATTCAGTCTTCAGATTCAATCATTTTAAGAACTTATAGCTTGCTAAAAAGCTACAGAAGCTTCTTTGCAGAATAAATGACAAAGCATTTTACAACAGCATTCAATAAATGAGGTATTTTTTGCGGCCGAGAAGAAGAATGACAACTGAGATTCTTTCAAAACACACATCAGCAAGGATATTAGTGGAGGTGTTATCAAAGACGGCTGTAGAAACCCAAACCTCCCGAGGGACGAGCAGCAGTGGACTGATATCCTTCTGCACAAACCCACAACATGAACAGATCTGGACGGCATCCAAAATCACCAACTAGCGTTACAGCCTGTCTTTATTCACACATCCACTTATTGATATATATAATATATGCCTTTTTTTCCCTAAAGTATACAAACATCAGTAATGTTTTTCTCACTTAGTATATTTCTAATGGGTCTACTCAAGAGACATTCACACCAGAAATAGCTGGAATCTGTCAGTATTTAGAGAGCAATCCATATATATCAGCTGGTTTAGTCCTAATTTATGGATTATTAAATGGTTGTAATTGCCCAGAATCTCGTCTTGGGTATAAGCAAGAGCAGAAGTAAAGTTAGGAGGAAATAAGTTTGATTTTCAGCAGGTGCATTTCATAAAACTCAAGCAAGGATGAATGGAGAAATGTGCCAGCACTGCAAAAACCCACGGAAAGTAAATTTCACTGGCAGATTATTTCACTTACAAATTAACTTGTTAAAAGTTAAGTAATCTCTCAGTAGATCTGATGTTTGATCAATATTGTTTTTTCTGAAAGTTGCAATATGTTGCTGAAAAGTTACTTATAGATTAGTTTTTTTATTTTTTTTATTTCAAGCTTATTAAGACATTTGCACCAGAAAGTAGACCAAAATATCTGGTGTGATTTTGTAGTTATTGCATCGGTTAATTTAATTTCAATAAAAATGTTGAATGCTTATTCATTTGTGAATTTCATCCAAACAGCACACTTAGAAATACTCTGAAATGTTTGATTCTTATTTATCCAGCTTCAGACCTGATGATGATTAATTAATTCTCCACCTCAGCGACTATTTTTCATTCCGTATCTTGTGTTCTCTTCGACTTCCTGTTTGTAATTCACTCATCATGATCATTTTATTGTTGGGTAACAGCGCCACGAATCCTATTTTCCCTTTAGCACTCAAGATGTCTTTTCAGTCTCTTAATAAATGGGTTTCTTTGCCACAGTAGTTCATCCCATCCCACCTCCCACTCCCCACCTTTCACACACACTCACACCCTCTCTTTCTCTCAGCTCCTCTCTGGCGATATCAGAAGTTCTTTATTACCTGGAAACAAGAGCAGATATATGCCTCTGTCTAGCAGCCAGGCAGGTCTGGTTTACAGTGTGTGTTGTGAGGGATGAGTTGTGTGCAGCATTAGTTCCCAGAAGAGAGAATAGGAGGCGAAGGGGAGACGAAAGGGGGATTATCTACATGTCCTTTGTGCTTTTCTGGATGCAAGTGGAGATAATATGGAGGGACTGGTTCATTACTTCTCAAGGTCCATGACTGGGGGTCCATCTGTGTGTGTCTGTGTCACTCACCTTAAGGGGCTGCTGTTTTTTTTTTTTTTTTCTTATTTATCTTTTGTTTGTCTCTGGTGCTCAGTTATATTTGGTATTATTGCTCACCTTGTTGCCAGCTAAAGCCAATGCTTTCTTTTTATTCACAGAAATCTATTGAATTTGTGTAATAGATTAATATTTTAATCATCTACCAAAAGGAAAAGTAAACAAATACATCCAGATGTGACTTAAACAAAATAAGATACAAGTAAATTTTCAGAATCAGTTGTGTAGAATAATGTTATTTGACTTGTACTGTAGCTACTGTATGAATAAAATCACAATGTCACCATCTCTAGGATGACATTAAGTCAAGATGTCTGTTTATTTTCCACATTAACACAAAACTTTCAACATTTCACTAAAAAGGATAAACTAAAAATTTTCAAACATATTTTTTAAAGCTTTCTGACTCTGACTGTATAAAATAAGATATAAACAGATCTGCCGTCAGGCAGATAAACGTTCTGAGCATAAACAATGGATAAGGTCGTGTATTTGTCATACTTTGAGACTTTGGGGAGCCATCTGCAGCAGCAGTGGGTTAATTGGACTAGATTTGTTGCTTGGCAAGGACATTTTTATGAGGCTTGGATAAAAGCAGTCATTATAGGTAAAATGTTAAACATAAGGATGTCTGCTATGCTCTGCAGTGACAGTGGAGTCCTTCAAAGTGACACACTCAGAAAGTGTATTTGTGCCACTGTTCAAAAAGAAAAACTCTGACTTGGTATGAATATTGCTTCCACAGAGGTAGGTTAATGTTTTCACCCCCACACTCTTTAATACTTCCCATGGTTGCATGATTTCATTTTGATCGTTTCCTGCGTTGCAGGTCTGGTTTTCCGCCTCCTTGTTTCAGCGAGTCATGCTACATTTCAGGCGGAACGAAGGCCGAGAAGCAGTATTAGTTACTGCCTCAAACACATTGCATCACCGCTCTGCTTTCAAGATCTTAACATTTTGAGTGGAGGAGTTTCTGCATTTAATTTTTCTCCAGCCTGGGACACACACGCACACACACACACGCTCACAGAAGTATGGGAGTAAGTGATTGGATGTTAACCAGTCTGGAATAAAACAGATGGAAGCCTGCACTACTGCACCAAATGCAGGAAATGGATTTATCCCACCAACCCCCTTTCTGCTTCCCAATACACACAACATTGATGTGGCAACAGAAATAAGAAAGTGATTTGTTTTTTGCAGGGTTTTTTGCTGAGAAACAGGTGATATATTTTAATTATTTTGGCTTGTAGGCATGTGTCGTTTCATGGGAGTGTTGTGTGTATTAATCCTTCACTGTCTCCAGTTCTGCCACCATTGCGTCCTGACACGCGATGATGTACACTGCATACACACTTAACCATTTCATTTCTGCTAATGGAGCACTACATTCTTTATTCAAAATGACAAGTGTGGTTATTATTCTTTAATAAAATCCTATTTGTACAGCTGGTGCTGTGCTTCTTAAAGTCACATACCATTTCTGGTCTTTCTGGTCTTTGTGTTGTACGCAGCAAATGTCCCAGAACAAAGTGTGGCGATAACTACTTAAGATAAGTACAGAAAAATGCAAAGTATGAGGAGGTGAGAGGGGAATAAAAGGGTTTTAGTAACTCAGAAACTTCCAAACTGCAGCCCTTTCCCAAAGCGTTCATATTTCCACAAAGCTGGTCACAAACGTTAGTTAGTTATTGTGTTAACCAAATAAGTATTAGCCAAATGGGCTAAAAAGTTTGGTTTTCGTCTCATCTGGCAAAATTACTTCTTCATGTTTGCTTCATGTTTGCTTCACGTTCTTATTGTCGTTTCTTCTCAGCTCTCCTTGCCTGGCCAGTTGGTTTCGGTGTTATGCTAGGTTTGCAGTTAGCGGTTCTTATAGTCGAATCAACTTGCAATCAAATCGTAGACAAGTGAACTCTGACGAAAACTTGCTGCGTTAAAGGGTCTCAGAGACGTGTAAGCTACTTTGTGTTGGCCTGTCACATAAAATTCCAATAAAATACAATGAAGTTTGTAGGTTTAACATGGCAAAATGCGAAACATCTAACGGGATTTGAATGCTTTTCTCAGCACCCTGCTTTGTTCTTGTTTTATTTTTCTAGCTGCCTCCATCTGTTTAGTTGTGAAATGACTTTTTCAGCCTCAATGACAGCCTTTCACATCCAGACTGCTGCCTTTTCTGAATCCTTTTTTCATGATTCAGATTAATAATTAACTGTTTTTGTTAACTGAGGGATGTAAAGCAAGCTAATCCCTTTATGAGAGGAGAGTGTGAGGCTGAAGTTTTCTGTGAGTGTTTGCTAATGAATCGAGCTGGTATCAGTATGCACAATGCGTCCTTGTGTAATGTGCAAGCGGCATGTGTATGTTTTGTCTGAGCTGCAGCGAGGCTAATTTCCACCCTGCTAGGGTCCTGGAGGACTAAGCTGCTTTTGACCTGATAAGCTCATTAGAATTCCCCACTAATTACAACTGGGCCCTGTTTGGTTGTCACCAGATGTGAACAACAAGTCCCCACCATAACCGCTGATGAGAGAGTCAAAGGAAAGTTAGGGAATTTTGCGAAAATACAATAGTTGGAGTAGCTTGTCGATCTCGGGCGACATTGAGCAGGTCTTGGTGCTCAATTCAGATTTTTTTTCATATTACTAATCAAACCCAACTGCAATCAGACTTCCTTGTGAACAGTTTATGTCTCCAAAGCTGCCCACATGCGTAGATGTCAAACTGTTTGCAGAAATAATAATGGATGGATGTTTTCATCTTACGTAAAACATAAGATCTTAGTTTGAGTTCTGTAGAAAATATTTTATTACTCTTGAAATAGGATAAAACTAACTTACAAGTAACTTTTTAGCAAACTATAAGAGCTTGTTTTAAGTCAATAATTCCTCACTACTGGTGAAGAAGTATTAGTTCCACCAGCAGATTATTTTATTATAATGTGGGAACAATGTTTTGTTATAATTGACATAATTTGCATGTGAAACCAACACTTTTCAATCAATGTTAAGAAATGAATGATGTAAAATAAGCTCTTATATCTTGCTGAAAATAGTTTATCTTATTTCAAGAGTACTAAGATATTTGCACCAAAATACTTCTTTCTAGTTGCAGCAGAAGATCATAATATGAAGGAGGCTAATAAAAATATTGCATAACTGATAACCTTTTTTCAGTGTGTTGGGGTGTGTCGTCAGAACCAGCTGTGCTCTGATGCAATGTGATGAGTTTCAGTGACACAAACTTCTCTCATAAGGTCATAATCATAATTTTCCACCATTGTTTGTGTTCTGAGTTTCCACATCTGGCTTCTTCTGGTGCAGAATTATGACTCGTGTCATGCCTGATATAAAAGTCCAATAAAATGTGACATGATCATTTAGAATGCAGACGCTTTGAAAACAATCTGCTATGAATCTGAATTAGACCCAAAGTTGGATATAGGCTGAATGTGGACAATCAAAGCAGATTTGGGCTGCGTTTTCCTGCTGTGTGAACGCAGCCTAAAGTGGATCAAAAGATTCTTGGACGTAGATTGTAACAGGAGAGAAAAGGAGAGAGAGGAAGGAAAGAACAAGAGAGAACGATTGTAAATTAGCGGAGCCACCACTGAGCGTTTTCAAGGCTAAAGTGAGGGCAGCAGAGAGTGGGGTCCAATATGTCAGAATCTCCCAGGTGACCAATCCTTCAGCCACACCCCCCACACACACACACGCATACACACACACAACCACACACACACACCTACACACACTCACAACAGCCCTGCTCAGAGTTGGGTGGTGTGTTTGCATTCAAGCCCAGATTACATCTAAAGCAGCCCTGAAAATTTATAGCAGGGTCTTTCTGCCTTTGTCACATGCTAAAAACCCGACTGCTTCTCTTTTCAGCCTCTCACTTTCTAAGTCTTTCACTTTCGTTCTCCATTTCTCTTAATCCCCACTCGTGTTTTTTTTAGGCTCATTCAGCGCTTTGTGTGCCCGTCTTCTTCCTCGCTGTGTTTTTCTCCAGCTCCGATCAGTTGCTCTTATTCAGCGTGTCCGCCTCACTTCTGCCTGCATGCGTGTGTGCCCTCACATGTTTGCAATGCAAGCGTGTGCATTAATGTGTTTGTGTGAGAGGTGTCTGGGGGTAAAAACTGTCATAGGGGGACATCTGCCTTGACCTCTATTATGCTCTTCTATTTGCTTCTTCCTCTCGCTTTTCTGTGGAATGAGAAAGAAAATTATTGGAGGATGTCAGTTTTTTCTCTTATGTCAACATGTTGCATCCCTCTAATTCCACTTGAGCATTATAGTGGCTCATCTAATGTAGTCAGAGGCCTTGTCATTTACAAAGCTTCTTTAAGAGACGCTCAAAGACCTCTGAAACCTACTTGCTCTGGAGAAACTGTTTGAATTGTTGAAGTGTGAGGATTATAAAGAAATTGTTTTTCTACTGTTTCTGTTCATCATGCAAATATGTTCTGAAATTATTCTGTGAACATCTATGAACTTTATGTGAATTTTATCCAAAGCTTTAACAGAATAATCCATAGGAAAAACCACAAAACTGCCTAAAGATCATGAGTTTGATGACATATCAAGTTTAAATAATAAGTGTCAGTATCAGCGATACCAAAACCGATGCATACAAAAGTATGCAGCATTGCAGATGTTTAGTCATTAAGTGACCAGTTATCCAAACATTTATGTTAAGACTGTTAAAGGAAGCAGTTAAAGGAATATCTACAACCTGCAGACAGTGTGCAACTCAACTGACTGAAGTAAAACACTGATGTCATCCCTCAGTGCACCTGACACTCATATTCAGTTTTGCTTTTCTCTCATTATTCAAATTTAAGAAAACAGAAGATTTGCCTTTCTGTGACAAATGTAGGAGAGTTAACAGTTGCCTGATTTGCAGCGAGATTGTTTGTCATGAGTTGAGAAGCTTTGTGGTGATTTTGTGGTTTTATTCTGTACTTTTTGGTTTTATAACATGGAATTTTATGATTGAGTTGTTTTTGCTTTTGTTTTCTGAATCTGGTTGTTCTGGTTCCGGTACCGTTTATTTCTTGTTTTTTCCTGTAGCACCAGTTTCTTAGTTATTTTTGCTTTTATTATCATGCCTTTGTATTTCTTATTGCTTTTGTTTTAGGTCATGTTCAACCTCGTTCTTGTTTGTCTATTCTTTGTGTTCCTGTTTTGGCCTCTCAGCTCCTTCGGTTTAAACTTCCGCACAGCTTTTCTACATTCAGTCTCTCGCTTAACTGTTCCCATTGCAGTAGTGGGAACACTGGGACCAGGAGGCCTCCCAGTAATTAGGCCTCCTGCTTTCTTACAGTCTTCCCCTCTCTGTGTTCCTTCAGTTTTGCTATCTTTTATCCACTAAGATCCTTTAAATTAAACAAAATTTTTAGACTTGTGTTAATTGAGGAATGTGAAGCAAATTTGTCTCAGAGGATTTAACATGTATTAACTCAGACAGCGCCCACAAGTTCCAGGAAAGATAGCAACACCTGAAAAGAAATTTAAACAAAAATCCTAAAGTGTTCTGAGCAACAATGCGTCACAGTCCTGTTAGTGCCATTCATGATGTGTCACATGACTGTAATTTAACAAGCAGAAGAGTTTCATTATCACTTGGCTTATCACTAATTGGTAGGAATGTCCTGCTCTATTTGTTTTTTGTTTTGTTTCATTGTTGTTTTTCTAGAGGTTTCTTCCTGTCATTTTCCATTATTATTGCCTCAGGCTTGCTGAAAAGTTAATGCAACTCGTTAAGTTTTCCTATTTAGAAACCTTTTACCAGTTGGTATCATAAACTAAATTTGATTACATTTTATTACAACTATGATAGAACTGCAACATCTCTCTGTACCTCTGGCTTGTATTTATTGATATCATTGTTTGTGTTTGACTTTTTCCCTCCACACAAGCACATAAAGACAATAGCTGAAATGATACTGTGAAACCTTAATACCTTTAAATGACAATTGTTATGAATTGGTGTTACATAGAAATAAACTGAGTTAATTTACATTTAAATATGTAAACAGAAGTCATAATGCCATGATTTATTTAAAAAAGAGTTTTTCTTTTTCTAGCAAGAAAAAGTAGAAATACCAAACAAAGGAGCCAGTTCAGCCTTGCTTGTAAGAAAATATATAGTTTAACTTTAGATATTTAAACCTGCAGGCTCTTTGTTTTTTCTATTATTTCTCCGAGCAAGGCACCGTCTGATCATGGAGGGAATTTGTTTGCCACTAATTTGTTTGACTCTAAATTGTTTCCGGCACGTGAATATTTTTTGTCTCTATTAATTGATGGATTTCAAATTGCTTGGAAATGGCTTGATAATGATGGTCAGGCTTCCTGATTGAGCAGTTTTTCATTTTAATCAACATGAAAAAGTAAAGACTAAAACAAATAATAAATTATTTGTACTGTTTATTCTCTATGCTGATTATTGACTTCTTCCCATTCTGACATTTTGCTTTGTCTTTTTTTTATTTTAAGAAAAGTACAGCAATGTACAGTTTGTGTGGATTTTGAAAATTTGAGGTTATATTAAAGTATTTCTTGACTCTGCAATCCTGGTTATTTATATTCATAAATATAAATAACCCCACAACCCCCCACAACCTCTAAGAAAGCTACAAAAAATAAAATAAAATAAAATAAAATAAACGCTTTAACTTATGCTGGCAAAATTTTGATATTAAAATAAATATTTTTTTTATTTTAAGTTAGTTTTATATAAGTCAATGTATTACTGACACTAATTTGTTTGAAGAGATGAAGATTAGAAGAAGCTGTGATGACAATAATTTGCTTTGGTTTTAGATTTTTTTTGCAAATAATTTATTATAAAATGAAATAATTAAAAATACAACTGTTGTAAAATGTGTAGAATTGATCCCGGCTCAGTTTTTAAAAAATGGTTTTGCTCAAAAGTTCTGAGCCTTTGGAGAAAAGTTTTTTTTTTCTCTCTTGTTTTATCAACTTGCAGTGGGAAAGCCTGACTTTCATCACATCTGGAAAAAAAAAACTGCAAATGCTGGCAGAATTGTTTTTGCGGCTAAATAATAATAATAATAACAACAACAAAAAAAAAACAATTCACAGATATTTCTCCATCCAATTATGCACCTTCAGTGGTTTTGTTTCTGAGTTTGTCGACTCATTTTGTTCATGGCTTCTTTGTGATTGTGTTCAGAATTGGCAACCTCATTTCCTCTTTGTTTGTTATTCTGCGGTTTTCCAACAACTCTGAAGCCTAATTTATTCCGCCCAGGTAATGCCTTTTTCACTTCACTAACATGCTAGATTTGTTTGCCATTTAAAGTCGAAAGAATAAATATGGCATAAACACAAAACTTTTTATTTTCTACTGTCTGACAATAAATCAGATTGAATTCTTCTGTTTTAGATCAGCTAGGATTAATATTAATATTAGTGTTTGCAAAATGCCAGAAAAATGAGAGAACATTTTAGATAACTTACCCTAAACTCATGACTGTTCATCCATCGCCTCAGAAACATTGCCTCCATGTGTGACATCATGAGAAATGTCTCACCATCTTGCCATCAGGAAGGAGTTCTGTGTTGTAGATTAATATATTTTGGTGCAAAGTGTGAGAGTCAACCCCAGAAGTAAAGCTCAAAAGTTGGTGGCAGAGGTAAGACAGACCTCAGTTCAGTTCAGTTCAGTTCAGAAATGACAAGAGAGAAAGAAACCATCTGAAAATCAGCAGGAAAAAAAAAAAACGATCAAAGTTTGCAAACAAATTCCGAGCCAAAGAACTTAAACAGGCGTTTTGAGGGTATTTTGTGGCTCTATTAATGCAACCTCTCAAAATATCAGGAAGAGTTTTATGGAGACAGTGTTATGTAAAATTGACTTTAAAACTTGGGTACAAATGGGTCTTCCAAATAGACACCAAATTAGTTAGAAAGTTTCATGACTAAAAGTGTGTTTAGGAGAAAATCTGATGCAGTTCCTGCAGGTTTGAGCCAAAATGGGAGCAAACTGTTGTGAGAAGCTCGTTGAAAGATGCTCTACTTTTGACCAAACCTGTGGTCGTTAAAAATTCACTCAATCAGGAAATGTATGCAAACTTCTGGATTTATTCAATCAAATTGTACGTAGGAAAAAGTTTTAGTTAATTAATATAAGATAGCAAGGGGAAAAAAGGCTTTTTCTTTTTTTAGACAGTGTGTATAAATATCTGGTTTTATTGAGAAAACAAATTTAAAAAATGTTAGAGTGGTGTGTGGAGGCTTAGCATCACCAGAAGCTCAGGTAAATAAGCATGGGTATGCAACATCTGTGCAGTCCCTGCGTGTGCGTTTACTGCAGGCAAGTGTTCATGCCTCCCCTCAGCTGCAGCTGGTGGGTGGGCAGAGCAGAGATGAGTGTATTAGCCTCTGGCACACATCAGCACCCAGGGACCAGTAGCTGGTGGCGCCAGCCATCTTTGGCACCACTTCGTCCCCAAACCCCACACCCCCGAGGCTGCGCGCCTCATGAGAAATGTACCATCATAGGTGTACATGAAAAACCGTCTGTTTCCTGGGCGAGCCTCTTAAGGTGTCATCTGAGCCCTCATGAATTCATGTGCACTAATGTAAAAAAAAGAAAGAAAGAAATTAATGAATTTGCAATGAGGTTTGTGCGATTTGAGACGCATGTCGAAAACAATGTCCTTGGAACCCGAAGCTGTGCAGTGCTGGCAGCAGAGAACAGGGACAGTTGCCTCCACAGGGACGGCTCTTAATTGGACTGATCGTTTGGCCATCTTTCACTCCACTCACTTCCCCTCTACCCTGCTGCACCGTCTTCCTGTCTCCTCCTGTCTCACTCTGCAAATCACGCCATCCTTGTTCTCCACTCTCCATTCTTTCATGACTGAAACTTTCCACCGCCTGCTTCAGCAACCCCAGAATCTCTGTCTCCGTCTGTCTTTCTCTCCGTCTCTCATGCTCATCCCTCCCTCTTCATTTGAGAAACAGCAGAGGGATCGATTGGTGGTCGCAGCCTCTCTTCTCTCCGCCCAGCTCAAATTTATTATTCTCTCAAACACTCTCACTGTAATGGTCCTCTGGTGGGCTGGGTTGTGCAGCTCCTCTTGTACACACACACACACACACACACCAAGCTGACACAGATGTCAGATGTTGATGCATTATCACATCACAGTACATGCACACTCAATCCAGGGACCTTATACACACAATATCATGCACGCTATGAATTCATGCATTTTAGATGCACACATGGGAGAGTAATGTATTCACATGTGCACATTAAATTAAAGCAGGCACAGATAGTATGTTGCACAGGAGTGAGAATGACCTGATGAACCCTGGACTGAGTCAGCATTTCATGTGTTCAACTTTTTCCTGGGTGACATCTATTTTCCTGGGTGACATCTATTTTCCATTTTTTCGCCTCAGTGTGACCAACATCCAGATACCAGAAAGAGCAACACCCAACTGGACTTTCATGAATTAATTCATAGATTTGTTTAGAAAAACACTGAGATTTTCATCTGCGGTAATGAACGTCAAGATTTCTTCAAAATACAAGTTTTTTTTTTTGGACTCCCAACTTGTTGCTGCTCAAGCTTAAACAAAATTTCATTACATTTTCTTTTCATTTTCAGCTCTGTCAAACAGTATTTCTTTCAAACCCTGACTCAACAACCTGAGTCACATTAAATATGCAGCTCTAACCGGAGCTGACTAAAATCTCCAGAGTTTCCCAGCAGCTTTCTAAGGATTCACATCCGAACCATCTGCGTTTCGGCTGCAGAGACTATGAATGATGCAGTTGACCAAAAACTCATAAATAACAATTCTGGGTAGATATTTTCTCAGATATATTGCCCCCAAAGTAATTGCTGTAAACAACATGATTCAATTAGAATAAAACATTATTGATTCCAGAAGGGATATTAAAGCTGCTATAGCAATCATATAAAAACACAGAACAACAGTTGCAAAGAAAAGTAAAGGTCTGTGTGCCAGGAGCAATACCAAAAGAACTGGCAATGACAGTTTTATATTGCTGGGGCAGAATTTGCTGTATTTAGGTCCACACTTTGACTAGGCCACTCAACAAACTGCATAACCCATGTGTGCCGATTCTTACAATTGCAGTTTGTAACTTTGCGTATTTGTTGAAAATGTCTCTATGTCGTGACGATATGATATGAGACGGGTAATCTGTGAAAAACTTGAGCTTTTCTCTCGACCAATCAGAGCCAGGAGGCGGGTCTTAGAGCTGTCAATCATGAGCACACTGGTGGCCAATATGAACTAAAATATTTTTTGAGTTGTGTTTTTTTATTTACTACTAATTCATCATAATAATGGTTAATCGTGATGATTAATGTTACAGTGAATACCCACACGTACTCACGCTTCTTCACATATGGTCCAAAGTCAATGCTCTCACTGTAATTGGTTAATTTGTTGCTCTGAATTGTCCTTAGATATGAGTGTGTGAATGGTTGTTGTCATGTGTGTCTCTGTGTTGTCATGACCATTTAATTTCTTATTTACAAATCCAACACCTTGTGAAACAGCAAATGAACTAAACCACTTTCTGTGAAAATCTTGGGCATGTCAGTCTTTATGCAGATGCATTGCGTTGGCCTCTTTGGCTCCGAGAGCCGGCAGGGAGATGTGTTTTCACCACAGCTATCAAGAAAGTCTTCCTCATCTGCATGAGACTGCTTTCCATCAATTCTGTTGGAATCTGTCAGGGCGCTGTCGTCGTCTCCTTTCCTCTATTTATGGCTCTGCTTTGACTCAGACTGCAGCTTCCAATTTATACATGACCACAAATCACCCAGACTAACGGGTAGTCCCACTCTCCTGGCTGGAAGTGGGTTTGATGGTGCGAGCTGATAGGCGAAAAAGGCAGGAAGGTGCAAATTTTATTTATTTATTTCAATGCAGACATCTTCATTTTCTTAACTGTTTGAGCTCCTTTCAACATTGACCGTCTTGACTTCTCTTTATAACTCGAGATCCCTTTCATCAGAGTTTTCCTCAGATGTTGTCGTTTGAGAAGAGAGATCTGACTGAGTCGATGGGAAAACGTGACGCGTTGCATTTAAGATCTGCAGATTGAACTTGCTGCTAAATGTGAAATAAAAAATAACTTTAATATCCTTTAAACCTTTTCACTTTGTGTGAAACTGCAACCGAAAACTTCAATGCATTTATGTGAAATAATTCACAACCCGGCTTTGATTTATGAAAATGTTTGACAAAGAAAAATCTGAAAAGTGTGGTGTGCATTTCTTTTCAGCTCCCCTATGTCACGATACATAAAAATATATATTGGAAAAAAGACTTGCAATTCCAAGCCGCAGCTTATTTGGATCTAAAGCGACAAGAGAATCTAAAGCAGTTTATTCTGAAAGGAGCTCAAAATAGGCAGAACTGACCAGACTGAAATTACATGCAAAAAATCATTAACTTGTTCTGTGTTGCCCATAGACTTATCCTAACTCATTCAAGTAATCACAAGATGTCCCCTGAACCAAAGAAATGGAGGTGAATTGAAATTTGAATCCACTTAACTAATATGCATGACTTTTTGTCAGTCTATCATCCTCCATCTATCCATTTTGCATCCTGCCTTGTAGCTATTAGTCTCTCAAACTAAATGAAATTCAGTGAATGTTGTGGTTGAAATGTAATAAAAGGGAATGAATACTTTTGTGAGATTATGCATTAATAAATCAACACCTGCCCACCTGAAGAAACCTTGCAATTTTTGCTTTCATTTAGGTCTATAAAGCGGCTTGTTGTTCATAAAATAGTCGTAAACATTGTAATCTCCTTCTTGCACAAACTTCTTATCATAAAACAACAGCCGGCATAAAATATCTTTAAAGGGAGAAACATTAAAAGCAACATAAAAGAAGCAAATTAAGCAGTGTCTGGATAATGTTTCAACTTGTGTGCATGAAAACAGATTTCACAAGAAAAGGCTCAGTTTGTCAAATTGCACTAATCAAAATTCATCAGCTATTCACGAAAAAGATCAAACCTCCATTTAAAGTCCAGGACTTAAAACAGGACTTGTGTGCAAGTTAGAGGTACTGAGATTTGATTATTCATTTCTGTCTTTTATTTTGCACATATTGTGTCTCAGACAGTGGGGGGAAAAATGTTTACATCAAGCTGCCTTTGAAAAGTGGCTTAAAAAGAAAATGAGTACAAGTGATTTTCCTGATAACAACACACACACAGACAACCCAAACTCATATCTCACATCACCCAAGGATGGCAGGCTTTCACTTTTAAAAGATTGTTATGGAAAGACCCATTACAGAGCAGAAGGTTTCAACCTCAATTATATGGAGAATATATAGTAGTCAGGTCACTAATGAAAATGGAGGAGGGTGTCTACTCTTGCAAACAGCTTACTGCGGAAGATGGGGAAGTGATCCATTCTCTTTACGAGGAGCTGTACTTTCTACCTCTCTGATTGCCACGGCTTTAATGAAGAGCTTACATACCTGAGGGGATGATTCAGGACAACCCAGTCAGGCCAGATATTGGATATGGCTCCAAGCTGGAAAGAAAGGAAGCGTATGCATGTGTGCGTGATGGCAAATAATACTCATTGTTGATGGCTGCAGGTCAATCTGTGCAGACTGACGCTCATGTTACTGGTTTCTGTACTTTGTGGACGTATGAAGAAATGTGCAAGAGACACTTTGAAAGAGAGACTTTGCTCAGTTTAGCTGTCGCCTTCCAGCAACCCATAAACACACCACCACAGTTGGAATGGTATGGTTTAAACAAATGTAAAGCTAATTTAAGCAAATGCTACAACTAATTAGTTGAAATTGCATTTAACGTCAATCTTAGAGAAAGAATGGACACCTCAGAGTTTAAGGCCTGAATCATTATAGAATTAGGATTGACCTGAATAAAACCTTAGAAAGAGCCTCAGACTTTGGACCATCGGTTCAAATTCAAAAATCCACGTTTAGAAATTTTAAATGTTGTTTTCGTGAACTACTGGAATGTGTGCTGTAATCAAAGGTGGCCTGATACACTATTAAAGTCAGGATCTATAATTATCTTAGAAAAACTTTGCAGCTGTTTGGTTTATTTATTCCATTTCTTGATTATCATTGTTTACAGCTCTCGGACAGAGACACAGACCCTAATCTTGGACACTAAATAAGAGTTCCTGCAGACAATGTGCAATCAGTGTTGTTTACACTGCAGCTGTCCTGCAATCGAATCTAATCAAGGTAACTCTGCTCGCAAGCGCTCTGTACCTATGCTCAAAAGAACAGCTTGTTTCTCAATCAGGCGTCAAAAATATAGGTCTCAGTAATATTGACTGTCGGACTGTAAATTATGTCTAAATGCGACTAAAATGTGAAATTCAAAACTCTGGCAGAGCCCAGAAAGAGGGGAGAATGGTGCAGCTCCAGTAATTCAAGTATGAGCTGTGAAAGATCACGTCTGGGTTAATAAAAGAAACCAGCAAGAGATAAAAACAAAAGGAAAAGGAAGAAATTAGATTTCATACAGGAGAGCCTGCAGCTGCCTCAGAGACGGTGCAGAGATGTGAGACTGACCTCTGGAAGCAGCGCAGAAGCACGGGTCGCAAAGGTTGATCCAATTCTGGGCAGCCAGTGCCAACAGTCTGATTAAGAGGTGACGAACAGGGCAGGCCGACCATCATCTCTGCAGAAAGATTCTCTTTGGTGCATCTGAGGTGGTCGCAGTTCAAGCACCAAAGCTGGCCTGATAATCAGAGAAAGGAGGCAGAATTTATTCTTGAGTTGTTATTTCAATGAGGTGCTATCAAAGGTTTCTCTCCTGGTTAATACTTAACATAAACTTTCAGTTTATTTGTGAATTGAAAATATTTGTCATTCAAATTTTATATTGTTATTCTTGTTTTTATAATACATTGTACTGTGATTTTTCACCAATAACATTTTACCTTTATACATAGCTTAAATCTAGTTTTGAGTTTATGTTAATTAGTCTCTACAAGATCAAGCTGGGTTTCCTGCAGATCATGTACAATTATCTGTATGCTCAACACTGGGGTGCATCTATCAAACATGCTCCAAAGAAATAATAGTCAGTTCAGTCTTTAGTAAAGCCTGAACTGACCTTTCTTCTTTACTTTTTTTAGAATGTGATGTGCATGAGTGGCACACCCCGATTTTAAGATATGCAGCTTAAAATTCAACTCAGTCCAGCCCAATCTGGTGCCATTTTACAACAAACAATATGTCCTGCCTTTTTCAGAGACAAAACTTTCGTCTCTGGAACATTTTCCCTCCAAGGTGAAAACATAATGACTGCTGTATGAGTCTGCACAGGAAGAGTTCAGGATTTCTGCACAGCCTTTGTGGGACCTAACATCCATGATTCTGTAGGCTCAAAAGTCATAAAAATAAATTTTTTGTAACCTGATTTTGATGTTTTTGGTCAGATGTGAGTTAGCAGTTACAGCAAAGATGAAACAGAATGAAGGCCTGACAACAAGCCATTCATTTGACTCAGGTGAGCTGGAGAAGGAATGCATCTAAAAGTTGGAGGATGGTGACGCATCCTCTGATTGAGCATATTACTATTACAATACCATAGAAAGTAGAAATTTTTCAAAAAGTAAGAAATTAGAGCAGTAGAGGCTTAAAGACTGTAACCTTGTTCTCCTAACTTGTCAGCCTGCCGAAGCCCTCCAGGTTACTAGACACATTTAGTTTCAACTCCATGAATTGATTTGTTGTTTAAAATTCAAACAAAGCTGTGAGACAAAACTAAACCAGTCCAACATGAAAACGTACAGAGTGACAGTTTCAGCACGCATAGGATGGAGGGAGCAATGAGAGAGAGAGAGAGAGAGAGAGAGCGTTAATCCACACAGCGTAACATTTTCCTCTGTGGATCTTTGTGCGTTTGAACTTTTCAAGAGGAGGATGGCAAAGAGCGATCGGCCACTCTGTAAATGTCAGGGGATCTGAACGGTCTGAGCTCAGATAGTCCTGCACAGTCACCTGCCACTCACACTTCTTCTCTTCTTTACTCACTCGTTTCTCTCTGTCTGGGTTCAGTTTGTTTTCTCTTTTCTTTCTTCGCCCCCCAGTCTTCTCTGCCAGCCTCTCCCACATTTTCATTACTGTCTTTTACCTTTGCCTTGCCATCGCCTGCAGAAAAATAACACATCCTGTAATAATAAACAACGCTAGTTTTTCAGCCACAATTTTTCTGGATCTTTGTTGGGTCTAAATCCCCCTCAGGTGTTCCTTCATGGTTTTATATTATTTGTTTTTCTGTGATTTGTTAGCTATTATTTTTCTTTGATGGTAATAAGACTTTTCATCTATCGCTAACTGGTGGTTTTATTCTCATAAATCTTTCATTTTGAGAGGATTCAACAAAACCAGGCCCCTTCATTTAATTTAGTAGAAATGCCAGAAAAAATGGTTTGCCTATCTTGTATCTTCCTCCCATGTTAGACCAACTCTAACAAAAAAATATTAATAAAGAAGAGAAAATTGAAATCTGTAGTGTTCTGGGAAATAGGACACCATAAGAATTTAAATGAATGTGAAGAAAAATTTGTTGGATGCTAAAAGAAACATTGAAAAGGGTGTGGAAAAGAATGGTGCATTAAAATCAAAATGTCGAGGGGTGGGGTCATTAAATGACTGCCTTTATCGAGTAGGGTGCAGCGGGCCAGGTGCTGCCTGCAGGCCAGATCGCTGGAAACATGTTCCACTAAATCCAGGCAATTGTTCCTGGCAGGTTTTCATTTTTTTAATGACAGAATAGGACTAATAGCAATGCTTTGTGGTGATTAAATGAATAATTTGTTTTGGAAAAGTTAAAGCACAGAATACCAATAAAAAAAAATAAAGTAAATTATAGCTCCTCTGTCTTCTGCCAATGGCAACTGCAGAAAAACACAGACACAAAAAATCACAGCCAGGAGGAGGATCTCAGTGCTGTCGATCAAGCTAGTGTACATGTTGCTTACACCCTTCTCTCTGCTATGCTGCATCTTCTGCCTGACAGCAATAAGCAGTGACAGTAAGCTATTTCTCTGCCATTTGCACATTTGGCAGTGTGCACACAAGGTTGATTGACAGCGTTGAGACACTCCACATGGCTCTGATTGGTTGTTTTTGCCCGGGAGCTGTGCATTTCTTCAGTTTACACTGAAAGTAGGTGGAGGAACTTGACTGTTTCTCATGGTTTTCCTGTCTCATACCAGGCTGTCACGACATACGAATAGTTTTAACAAATACGAAAGGAACATATTTTTAAATAAAAGTTACGGCTTTTACACATTAAACAATTGAAGAAGTTTATGCTTCCTTTAGCAAAATCCAGATTGCATGGTCTGTTTTTGGAAACCATATGGCAGTTTTTTTCATACTGCTAAGTTAAATAAGTAGTTACTGATAAAAAAAATTAGAAAGTCTGAAAGGATACAGAAAACTCTTTGATTAAAAAAATTTAAATTTGTGTGCATGCAGTCTATCTAAAATTTGTGGAATGAGAGAAGCTCCAAGTAAAGCTGTGTTTGTGTGAGTGGGCCCCTCTGCTCGGTCCCATCCCTCCTGGCCATCTCTCTCCACACTCCGACAGCCTCGCTGGCTGTTGCGTGTTTGTCTGAGATATGGACTTGGACGCACCGAGCGACCGCCCACTCAACACATTCCTCTGTAGTCCACCCGCTTCTCTTGGACGTTGAACAAATTGATTTGGGCGTTGATTATTCAGAGGCCACATTTCCCAACTTTTCACTGACTCCCCTCCACCTCCCACTTTCTCTTTGCATAGTGCATCTGCCTCCCTCTCAGACTCCCGTCCACGTCCAGCTGCGGCTCTGCGGGGACCCCACTGAAGGATTCCCGTAGGCCGTGTAGCAATTTCACAGACTGAAGTGGATGCAGACGGAAACAAGTTTGTGTATTGATGTTTTGGACTGCTGCTGTTTCTCACTGCGGCGTGTCACCACTAAAAGGCCCTACAGCAACATATTGTGCTCATGTGAACGTAACCGTGTTAACTTCTTTCAGCACTAAATTATTTCCCTTCACTTCTGTATGGATCAAAAAGAGCTGCCATAAGCAATGAAACCCACGACTGCAGGAAATCAATATAAAACACGTACACTAATAATAATATTCAAGAAATATCGGACCCAAACCAATAAAGCATTCATCACAGGGACATGAGCTGAGGCACAGCTGTAGGCGCAATCCCACTTGTTATTAATACAAATGATGTTCGCAGAAAATAACTAATCGACTCTGCACTGTCTCTCTTGGGCGAGGAGCTCAAATTCCTTTTTTCTCTCAAGATGTGGTGGAAAAGAAAAAAAAAAGCGATAACCTTAATAAAGGACCAAACCCAAGACGATTACTAACAGGGGAATTGATTCACAATGCATGATGATGTGTTTTTGTTCATCAGTAAGGCATTTAGAGGAAATGGAACAACTGAAAGTAGGGCTGGAGCTTACTAATAAAATATGAGAAACTCTTTAGAACTATTTATCCCCGTTTCTCTGAAAATGAAGAAGACGAAATCCTCAGATGGCTGTGCTTTGTCTGGAAGACATCCTGAAAGCCCACAGATCAATGGTAGTCAAGAAAGCTGAAAATACTTACATAAATGTGACGGAGCTGGTCATTTATTGAAACCCTGTTGAAAATCTAACTGCTTTTGTTTATTATTTCCATTAGCAGATCTAGTTCATTACTTTTATGGTCAAGATTATGAGGTGACAGGAAACTGAGACTCTGGTGATTAATTAACTTCTCCTCGTCGCCCTGTAAGGCCTGGATATTTCTGCGACTCGACTGCTGGCTGAGTCTCATGTGCCCCAGTCAAACGCATTAAACATAGATCAAGAGGAAAGCTTGAGCGAGGAGACACTATGAAACAATCACTGATTGCTCTGGAACCAGAGAGGCCTGAAAAGGAGGAACACCTTATTTCTGAGACCTCGGCTGAACATTAAGTTAATTTTTACTCTGACCACGCCCTGCTTTCCAATACAATGTGATTGTAGAAGTTGGTCATGTGTTATTTATTCTCAATCTGTCTGAATAAAATTCACAAATACTTGAGATTTTCTGTAAGAAACACTTAAATCTGCCTATTTTAACAGCTCAAGCAACAAATAAACCTTAATATGCATTAATACGCACAGCGGGAAATGTCTAAGCACTTAGCAATTTAACATCTATATTCATCCCTATTTCTTCTTTTAGACAAAGAAATATTCTAAAAGAATATTTTCAAATATGTTCTAAAATATTTTATTTTACAATATTTCACTGTAATATATTCTAAAATATTTTTGAATATTCTAAAATGTTCCAAAATATTTTAGATTGGGGTTCCTGCCAATGAGCATTAAGGAAAATAATGCTGGTTTGGTTGCTTTACAAACATCAACCAATCGTGTCAAATTGCATTACGCCTAGGTATTTTAATTTTATTTTAAATATTCTAAAAAAATTTTTTAACCAAATAAGCTGAAATTAGATAATGCATTCACTCATTTTGCACAGAAAATGAGTGAATCCATGAATGTACACTGAAGCTCATCTCTCTCAGAATGACAGAAAGGCCTTAAACACGAGTCATAAATAATTACCAAGCAGAGTTTGGAATATGGGTTGTGTTGTGATATTAGCAGCACAGTCAAATGCTCATAACTTCACCAACACTGGGATATTACACAGTTCTCGTCCATTTATTAAACACACTCTTCCTTACAATACCTGGTTGGACAGCCGTTGCCTTACCATATACACAACCCGTGATGTTACCTTGCATTTAGGAAGGTTTAAAATAAAACTCCATCTCATGACCAAAGATCATTTGTAATGTTTGTCCCATAAAACCATTTCAGAAACATTGAACTTTGAAACAAGCATAAAGTACAAAAAGCAAAATTCACACTTATTGGTGACAGACAGCATCATTTTTCACTCTTGGTTGTTATACTGTAACCGTCTGTGGTTATGTTTAAGTTTTACCTCATCTGCTTTGATATTAATTTTACTTGGAAGTTGTCAGCAAATTCAATAAAAAGGATTTGTTTATCATTATTGTTCTGAGCCTTGGACCTGTGAGTAATGATCTTAGGATTTTTGAACATGCTGTTTCAGAACCTCTGCCTTATTTAATCCAGAACACTCCCCTATGATGTCTGCATCTGTCCAGGCTGCTGCAGCTGCTGCTTCGCCGCGCCTTCCCCGTGGATTCCTGTGCTGTCAGTGAGTGTGCAAGTTTGTTTTTCTTTGCTTTTTTGAATCGTCCTCCAGCTCTGAGCTGTAATCAGGTAAACCCAGCGGCGGTGTAATCTCAGTCAGATGCTATTAACCAACAGCTACCTCCTCCTCTGCACTCCTTACGTGTTTCATCTTCCTCCTTTTATTCTTCTGTCTCCTCCCCAGAGGCCTGTAGGCTCTTTAATCTGCTTCCCTTATGGCTCTCCATCCTCTCCTCCCTCGCCTCGTTCCCCTCTGGCACACTCGGCACCGGCCAGGGAGGAGCATTGTTGTGTTATGCTGTAATGGAAGTGTGTGTTAAGCGGACTTACTTGTTTAGTAGGTTTAGAGGGTGCAGTCCTGCTAAGCTGCTAATACATTTTTAAGGACTGCTTGCATACATTTGGCAGGTAAAACAGTGGATATAGAAACAGCTTTCATCGCTTACATTCAAGAACATACAATAATTCTCAACCAGGTCTGCGTCGGTCAGGGAGTCTGGCTGGCTAAAATGGCTTTGGGATCAAGCACCAACTGCATTCTTTCTGTGTAATATTTGCATGTTTTCCCAGTGCATACTTCCTGTTATCATGTAGAAACATGTTTAAGTTGATCTGTGTTAGGTGTGAGTAGATGGTAACCTATTTAGGGCTATTGCAAGTCTCTAAACCCAATTGCTGTTCTCAAGAGCTGGTTTCCTGTTATAGATGTGTTCTTCCTCCAGTATCGCTAAATTACTGGCTGAATGTCTTTGCTACGGAGGAAACTGAACTGGAAAAAATGCTGTAAAATCTGATTCATTTGACACCAAATATGACCACAATATTTTGGGTCCTGGTAGTTGCAAAATGAGTGGTCCATGATTTAGATTATTTTTTCCTTTACTGGTGGTGGTGAAAGTCACCAGTAACAAGCTGCTAGGACTAGCAAGCTACTCCTTGCTGTTCATGACCCTCTGCCCATCATCATGCTTACTGTCTTGAACTACTTCAATAGATCGGAAACTCCCAAGAAGAGCTAAGTTTGGTCCTTTTCAAGCCTGCCATTTCTCCTGCTTCTAGAACATTAACACCATTAAAAATGTTTAATGAATTATTTATGCGTACAAGACGCCCAAACTAGTAGCACTGCTGTCCAGTCCTTTAGAGAATGTAAGCTGATTGTAGATGTGTGTTCAGTAGGTCAGTTATGGATCCAATTAGGAGCTTCTTGTTCATGGTGCAGAGGAGGAGACGTTGGACAAACTGCCTTGAACATTTGGTGGAGATTTCAACTTGTGCAGGAGTCTGAGAAATAACACATTGCAGACACAAACACAGAGTATTGTTCTGCAGAATACGTGTGCGCAGGTTGCGTGAGCACAGCAGCGCAGAGGGAGATGATATTGAGTCAGTATGTGAGCTGCAGGGCAGCAAAGTCTTTCTCTATCACCAAGTCAGCTACTGATCTCATTTTTCCTCAGATGGACTCTTAACACACTCCCATCAGGGGACAAATATATATTTCCTCTGTCTCTTTTCTCACACATCCCTTCACCAGCGACCTTTTCTTCTTATTCGTCTCACACACCCTTACACTGTCTTTATCTGGGTCCCTTGCGCTTCTTGTGTTTTTCCCATTCTTCTTTTGACTGTCTTTATTATCCTCAACCATCTATATCCTTCTCATTCTTGTGCGAATGTAATTTTTCTCCTTATGTCCGGCTTTAACTTCCAATCACTTCATCCTGTTACACAAACCATTAACCTTTTTCCTCCTGCTCTGATCACTCACAGCCAACAGGTGCTGTAAATAGTGTCCTCTGGCTAGCTGGCTACCGCAATCAGTCCCGTGTGCCTTTATTCCTTGCCCTCCCTCCATCCCTGCTCTTTCCCTTCTCCTTGACTCATCCCGCCAGCTCCTGCCCCAGTTTGTCAGTGAAGCAAAACCGAGTATGTCTCGGATCCCATCATTCATCTCTACCCCATCCTGTCACACCAGCGACTTGGCTGCTCTCAGACAAATAGCATCACAGAAGATAATACAGCCAGAGCAAGAAAGATGGCAAATAAATGGTTCCCGCTCTGCCGGCCTAATGGTCCTGCATCCTATTTGGCCAGAGGACAGACTTTAGCTCTGGGTCTCCACCGACACAAACAGCAGAGTCCGTAGTCTTCACCTAACATGTACAGAGCTGGAAAAAGTACAAAGATTTATTTTCTGTCATGTTTCAGATGATCCAAAAAAGTTTTGTAATAAAAACTAGTTAGGAGCTTCCTTATTGTCTTTCCTGAAAATACACAATTCTTATCAAGATTTTCCCATCACATTTCCCCATTCACCCTTCATGCTGTGAGGAAGTGTTACGACTGGCGTGCAGGTGCCTGTCTCTGATTGGTTCCCAGAAAGAGATAGAGACATCCGATTGGCGGCCTCCCGGAGGTGACGGATATAAAAGCTGGTGACGGACTTCCTGCCATCCATCCTCAGTTCATCTCAACCGGCCACCGTGAGTTTGTAGGAGGGAGCTGCCATTTCTGTTTGCTTAGTTTTTTTATGTTTTTTCAAGTTTTTGTCATTTGGTTTATTTGCTTTCAATTAGGTGAGCTTCAGTTAATATTCAGATAGTTTCCTTTTGTTTGTTGTAACATCTTGATCAAAAATGCATCTTTTTAATAATAAATAACATAAAATGTTCAGCTATGTGTGTCGGCTGTTTGAGATCTGAAGAGTATGGATCAGGTCACTTTTAGATTTTACTGTTTCTCCTGTTGAATTTGATGCAGTGTCGTGAAAAACAAAAGGAAAAAAAAAACACTCCTTAATTTTAATGTTCTCCTCAAGATTTGAAGATTTTTGACTCATCATCCCAGTAGGATTTTAACGTGCCACTACAATGACTGCTGGCAGCATTATTTCTTTCTTTCTTTCTCTCTGTCATGCCTTTCCATTTTCCCTTATCATGGCTTCTGTTGTCGTCTCCTCTCCCTCAGCATAATGAGTCAGTGTGTGATGCTGGATGGCTGTTGACAGTGTGTCCTATGACTCACATTGGGGTGGTACTGCTGTCCCAGCACATCTCAGCGTTCCCCATCCATCCAGCCTCTCCGAATCCTCCCATCGCTCCTCCACCTTTCCAAAGGCGTTGAACATCCGCAGCGAATGTTATTTAACTGTGGAAGTATGTAAGAACAAACAGCGAGGATGAACATTGGGGGTTTTATTTTGCTCTGCAGATTAAAGGAAGTAAAAAAGAAATCAAATTAAAAAGTTGTGAGAACAAAGCACACATAAAGGACAAAAAGCACCAATGTTGGTCTGAGAAAAGTCAAATAATGAAGAAACGGTCACAACATGGGAGTGCGAATGTGTGTTTAGTTGTTTGGCTAAATCAATAAAAGCATAAAGCATCACAGCTTAAATATTCCTCTATAAGTTTTTGGAATTTATTCCACACAGATGCTAAAGTAAAAGAATTTTTTTTTTTCCAAACCATTAAGTTTGCACCAAATGAGTCATTATGAATGGTGCCTGTTTTCGGTAGAAACAAAAAAAAAAGAAATAATTTTCTCCGATCTAAGATTTCTGCTGTAGTTGTACATCCACTTAACACAGACACCTTGGTGTGTTTTATGTAAATACCTCACTTAAACACTGCTGCTTTAAAGGGCCTCCGCTCTCGTAAACCTTGACAGACCCCCGGGCCTCGCCGCCGCCAATAAAACACTGGCTGTTTTATGGATGCATACCTCCACCAGTAAACGTTTTTCTCTGACCTTCTGGGAGAGAACAAAGAGCACAGAAGGACCAGATTATACAGACACAAAAGGAGAAAATCATTGTTTTCATGCAGCCACGTTCTTAGGCAAAGAGGCGTGTAAAATGTTGAATCAAACTAATCCATAACTGTGTTGCATGTAAGGCCATGTTCACAAGTCAACATCCAGAGGACAACACCAGGTCAAAGCCTGAAGGCCTTAAATAAATACAACCTAAAACACAATCTAATATAACATGTCAGACATCATTGGACCACCTTAATATCCTGCAAACAGCCATTAACCATTATGAGGTGTGTGGAGCTTCAGATAATTGCTGCCCTCTGATAAGGTCAGTTTGCCCTCTTACAGATTATTTTTTTCTTTTTTTGCTGTTTTCTCAAACCTAAATACTTAAATTAATCACACAATTTTCAATGTAGGCCCAAGATAGCCTGAATAAACACAAACAATAGATCTTAAGTAATTAATTAATTTCTTAAAGCTTTACAAATAAAAATGATTGACTGTTTTGTTAAATTGGAAATGACCTATTTTGAATCTCTTTCACTTCTTACACCCAGGCCTGATTGTAGCTATACCTGTAAGTTAAAATGTCTGAAAACACAAAATAAAATAAACACCAGATGGTTTGGTGGACTCGGTTCGATTGGGGACCAAAACTGCAACATTTATTACATTTTCAGCTGAAGCGGTTCTCTTTCACACTGCATTGAGTTAACCTGTTACGATCCTGGCCTGCGGTGGCGCTGCACCAAGAACCATTGATGGAAACAACACAAAAACCTCTGAAGAAGACATGAGCTCAACTTCCTTTTTCTATTTCATTCATTTAAATAAAAATGGAGTGGTGTCAGAGTTTAGTGGTCATAGGATTCTCTAAAAATAAAGAACCATGAGCCATTTCTCGCGCTAACACCAGACTTGTGTTTGCTGTGGTTGTTTTTACCCAGAATGCCTTGCGCTGTAGTCAAAATCAAGACCTAGATCTGTAGGCGGGCCAGAGTTCGCTTTTCTGGCCTAGATCAGAGTTTGATTGCATATCCACATCTTGCCAAACAAATGAAAATTTCTCGGCAAGTGCACTAGAGTGTGATTAAAATGGACTAAACATGGCTGGTGTGAATGAATTAACATGATTTAGAGCTCCAAACGGGAATTTTACATAATATCCACCATTCAAACCAAAATCCTGCCTTTGAATGTCAATGTAACAGTACATTTTAATGCGTCATCTCCCAGCAGGAAGTACTGTCCTCAGGCTTCCTGTTGCCGCCCCCTGCTTGGACCTGTTTTGAATGCAGACAGACATCATGCTGTCCTCTCATTGCCGCTGTCATTGTGGAGCCAAAGTTCTTTTAATCACAGCGTTGCCCCAACCCACCATGATTTAGTATCTCTCCTCATCCACAGGCATCCACTTCAGCCAATTCAATTGCATTAAAGAGATAAATAACCAGGGCAATAAAAGTGCTGCTTGTGGGTCGAATGGACCCGGGAATGCTCATCGTCCATTTGGTGCAGTAAGCTTGGGTTGGGAGGGGGGTTAGGGGGGTTTAGGAGGCTTTTAGTGAAAGGTTTTTTAGGGGTGATATTGTGATTGGTGATGGAGGTGATGCCATGTCATCCATCTTCGGGAGCCACTTCATTTGGCTAATGGAAGAGCTGGACCGCTCCCGACTCGTTGCTCTACCTGAGTGTGTGTGCATGTGTGTGTGTGTGCGTGTGTGTGCGTGTGTGTGTGGGTGTGTGTGTGTGTGTGTGGGTGTGTGTGTGTGTGTGTGTGGGTGTGTGTGTGCATGTCCTTCCACTTATGGCAGCTTCCAAGGCTAAAGTGGTTATGAAGACAAAAGTAATTTTATTAGCCAGGCACGTAGCGAATCACTGAGTACTGGCATGAATGTGTGACTGCGTGTCTGCGGGAACGTAAAGCGTGTGTGTGAGTGTGATGGTTTTTCAAAGTGCAGTAATGACCCTGTTCTCCATGATGGGAGGCAGTACAGTACCACACTTTGTTCCTTTGATGGTTAAACTGCAGTTTAGCTCCTCCATTGACTTGCAGAGATGTGAAGCTGAGGATCTTCACCGAGTTCTCCCTTAATGTCAGGTGAAGACTTTGATTTATCTCAGAGTTAAAAAAAAGACGTCACTTCAAATGATATTTTTTCTTCTGACATGCGAAGCGGACAAATGGAATCACTGTTTGAATTTACAGCCCTGTCTGACCGCTTTCTTTTTCTCTTTCAATCTCATTTTTATCTCTTTTTCTGTCAGTTTTTTCACCTCAAACTCAGACAAATGTCACTCTGAACATGTTCTGGTTTTATGAGGAGTCCCCTGATTTTACTGCTCCTCACATTTTCCAGTCAGTTTTATCCACAAATGTATATATCCAAAGGTCAAATTGAAATTGACATTAACTCCTCTTATTAAGACTCTGCTACTCTGGTAAACAGTTCACTGCTGTGTGACTGTCTCATTTAATTAGTAGAACAAAAAAATATAAATCTAATTTCAGCGGAAAAACTGAATCAAAATCAAAACCTGCTGTGTGAATATGAGGTTTTTCCATCTGTCCATCCATCATCCTAACCCAAATGCATGTTAATTTCGAAAAACTCAAACCAAGTCTTTGGTCAGTTTTATAGTGTCTGCTTTTTTAATTTAAAACAAAAGTACATCCTAAAACTTGATTTTGTTCTATTCAAAGAAAAGTGGGAGAGAAAAAACTGGATTAATTTCTTATTCTGTTATTTTTTTTCCCCTCAATGACAAATTTCTAAATGTTGCAGCACAAATTAAATAGTGCCTCTTTTTAAATTTTATTAAAATTGTTCCCCATGGCACATAACATTTGAAGAGGAAAAAATATGCCTGCATGTTTTAATTTTCAAAGCGTTGACATCCCATGATTGTCCACAAACATGGACCTAGAAAACCAATTCAGAATCCAAAATTCTCATTACATTCACACCTTTGAACACTGAGGGAAAATAACAGATTAAAATAATGTTAAACTCCAAGTAAAAAATGTGCACAACAGTTAGTTTTTCTGTAAAGTGAGGATGCAGAAACTGAGGCAGAGTGCATCATCAATGCAGAAACTGATCAACAGTTTTCTTTGTTTTATGTTGTGGTACTTGTATAATCTAGCTAAGCTCAGTTTACTCCTAATTCCCTGTTCTAGTTTTAACTTGTGCTATTTATGGATCAAATTCCATACTACAGAGGAAGAGAAAACCGAAGATACACTGTACTTTTTAGTTAGAAACATGTGTTTCTCTAGGAAAGTACATTTTAAATAACAATAACTAGGTTAAGCATATGCAGAGTTCTCCCACAGAGAGATGTAAATGAGGGAAAATGTTGTTATCCTTTGCAGGGCTCTGCTGTCTACCACATATGGATATCTGCAACAAGAACACATTATTGAAAAGTGGATTATTATCGCAAATTATTGGAGTAAGTTTCTGTTGCTAATATTAACCAGCTACTAAGTATCTCATTTAGGATTGTGCATTCCTGTTATGCTGTAAAAATGTTGCTTCAGTTCTTTGTAGGTAGATGTGATACGTGACACATAAAAGAGATTGCTCTCCTGTCTCCTGCAACAGATTTGTCTTTTATGCAATAAGAAACAACATCATTAAAGGTTGTTGCTGTCAGGGATTTTATTGTTTTGATGTTTCCTTTGGACTACAAGTGACAGGCTGGGATTTGAAAAGAAATGATTGTCACAATTTTATCTTTATGGTTTCAGAAAACTTCAGTAGATGGTGAATTACAAAAGTATTCACATCCTTTCAACTTTTTCACATTTTTGCCTTGTTACCACCACAAGCTCCATTGTATGTTAGTAGGATTTTAGGTAGCAGACTAACAGAAAATCATAAAATATTGTGACGTGGAAAGAATATTAGAAAGTATTGATGCATGGGGCTTGACTAAAAATAAACTTTTCAACATTTGATTCCTAAAAAATGTTCAGTTCCCTGGAATCAATGCTCTTACATTCACTTTCCTCTTCGGTTAGAGTTGCCAGTTTTTTTGGACATTAAATCTCCAAAGGTTTTGCTCATTGAGAAATTAAACGTTGTATAAATTTGTGAAAATTTAATCTCTTTGTAAAAGAACTGGAAAAACTCATCAATGCATTTATTGGTGCATAAAATACTGAACAATTTACATTAAAAATCTGCTGCTGTTGTGTCAACATTCTGGTTCTGGTCTTCTCTGCATCCCCAGAACCAGAACCACAACCAAACATGGAGAAGCTGCATTCAGCTTCTATGCACCTCAAATCTGGAATAAACACCCAGAAAACTACAAAGCAGCCGAAACACTGAGTGCCTTTGATTGATTAGAATAGTGACAAGTGGTGACTGCATGATTCATTTTATCATGTAAGGCACTTTGAACTGCCTTGCTGCTGAAATGTCCTATCCAAATAAACCTGAACTTATAGTATGTCATTGTAAGACAATAAAATGTTTTTGGAAAATACACTTAATGAAACCAGACCCTGCAGGGCTGTGGAGTCACTGACAGGCAGGCCCCGAATTGTTTATTTACATTTAACAGCCTTAAGAAAAGTCCCCATATTAACCTGCACTCATTATGCTTCCAGGGCTTTGTTTACACACTCTTACTGTCTCTTGTCAGAAGCGACTTTGCATTTTGAGGCGCAGCGCTCGTTGGGCGTGTGCGCACTGCGCACAGCTCACTGCGGTGGCCTTTAACGCCTGTCCTCGGTGCAGATCGATTTTGTGCCTAGCCAGCAGCCCGCTACTAACCTTGAGGTAAGCTGGCGTAATGAGATCGCATCTGACGGCATTGACTCACACCTGACAGCGCTGACACTCTGCTCGTGGCGAGGGAGTGACACAGATGGGCAGAGATGGAAAAGCTGGATCCTCTGCGGCACACAGCACTGTGGAAAGCTTTGATTTGTTTCCTTTTAGTTTAATTGTAACATAAAGATTTTCGCCATACATATAAAAAAATTGTATAGTTGACAGCTTTCTGAATATGGATTTACAGGTTAATGCCATGTCAGTGACATTTATAATGCTGCTGGTTCAGAAATAAATTCATTAAACACACAAGTTGATAAGATGAGGCTTGGATAACCTTCATCTGAGTGCTGGTAATTGAAACAATAATGGGCATGGCAACAGCTTGGAAAATAGCATTGATCCATCATCTAAGATGGCTCCTCTTTGTACAATAAAAGCATGACTCAATCATGAAGCGGATATTGCTCCGAGTCATACTGAGGTCTTGTTGTCTAATTGAAAAATAAATTACAGAAATGAGGGTTTTGTGCTGCGAACAGGAGTGAATCTCTCACCTTGGCTCCCTCCAGAGCTCTGGATCTCTAAAGATAGATTAGCCGAAGACATAGTATGATTTTTGTCGGAAGTGTGGAATTGGAATCCAATTGCAGTCTACCTACATACAGATGTAGCCGAGTAAGCCAGTGGGACCGAGATCGATAGGAATCTAACGGCTTTAACTCCTGTGCAGCTCAGAGACATCCCTAGCAGGTCTTGTTTTTATTTCCACAATGTCCAGAGTTTCTTCTCTTTCTGCTGCTGCTGACTCTCACTGACCTTGATGTATTTCTGCTTTGCTAATGCTCAACCTCTGCTGGTCCTGTGTTGCAGCTAGCCTATAGACAGAGACCTGCTGCGCTGAATGAACACGTGAAAAATGAGATCAGTGACCTACAGCAAAGGTTAGACTTCAGTAAGCCCGAGCAGTTAGACGATGGCTGGTGGAGACGTTGTGGGTTTAATAAACCGCTGCTGGACGTAAGCCTGTTGTTTTAGCTCTGTCTTAGCAGTCTGGCATGTTGATGTTTGTGCATGTGTGTGCTTGATGCTACTGAGGCTCATTGGGTGGTAGCTGGGACAGGCTGGAATGTTGTTATTGATTACACACAAAGGTTGTGATGGAAAAGCAACAAACTGGGAATGGGTCCTGTGCCAGGTGTGGGTATGTGTGTGTGTGTGTTTGAGCATGTGAGACCCAGCTGTGCTGTCTGTCTGCATCTTACTAATCCACTAGAGGAATAAAAGAATGCAGGGTAAGAGGACAAAACAAAACGTTTTGTACGTTTTGATGTGTTAAACTTCTATTTTCAAATAGAAGGTCGTGGGCCCACATTCACCATGGTGAACATTTTAAGCCGTCGTTAGTGTTCATTTGGGATGAAGGTCATGATAAGAACATTTCTAGCAATTCTTGTTTCTGCTTTCAAACAGAAACTTGATCATCCAAACCAATCAGCAGGCGACTGAAAGTACAGCTGGCGGATTTCAACCAACAAGTGTTCAATATAACAGCAGTTTGCATGTTGGAACTAAATGCTGGAGCAATCAACAAGACAACTCTGCCTCCTTAATCCTCATGGAGAGCTAGCTGAAGGTCTTGGTCTACCAACACTGATGCAGAGTATGACTAAAATAAAATATGAGACTTTACACCTGAAACAATGCAGTTCGATTTTACTGACATCCTAAGGAGAAAATGTTTGGAGCAAACAGAAAAACCATCCACAAAAGACATCACATTCGTTCTGTTAGTACTTCTATTCTCTGCAGAGCCTGAAAGGTGCTGAATCTCACAGTAAGAGCCATGGGCAAAAATACCCCACACGCTAAAATTCAAATAAATATTTCAAAGCATGGTATGTATTTTCCAGGCTTATAGCACCATTTTAGAGTACAATCAAGTAACTGTTAGCTTCAGTTGTTATAAACATGGAGCGTATATCAAATGTAAACTGAAGGAAATTTGCCTCTGTCTCTTTAAGAAGCTCTTACTCTTTCCAAAACTCCGCCCTGTGCACATCATCACAGCAGCATTTCACTTTGTGCTGTTTACAGCCGTTCTGATGAGTTTGCTGCTGCCACTAGTCTGTAGGAGTTCAGTGGGGAAGCAGTGGGTGAGGGTGCTCTGTGTGGTGAAAGCTCACACAGAGCTTTGCTTTGCAAGAGCAAGCATTTAGACTTGGTTGCCATGGAGATTAAAGGATTTCTCAAGCATGCATGAAAGAATCAAGGCAACATTCCAGGTATGTTTTTGATGGTAGAATAATTTTATAACATGATGTCAAAAAAAATTGATTTTGCACACTTTTCTCTCCTATTAAGTTCATTTAAAATGTAAGGACTAATGTCTTGCAGTGAGAAAATCCTTGAATTCTTGCCTTGGGCCTTTCGATGGGAGGTTTGCCTGTACTCCCTGTGCATCTAATTCCTGTAAAAACAGAAATTAGGCAGGATATTGATTTAAATTTTTCAAATTTCAACAGTTGTTGGACACTTTGCAAACACTCTCTTCATCATCTTCTTAGAATTTTCACCCTGGAAGTTTCCTTTTGCCTCACAATACAAGAGAAAAACTAATTTAAATTAATTTAAAGTCAAACAGTTCTTCTGCAACTGATCAAAAGCCACAGACAATAGTTCTATGAAGCTGTAAAACCCTAGTTTTAATGTCGTTTTCTCTCAGGCAGTCACACTGCCCTGATGGCAGCGTGGAGACGCTGCAGCAGGAATCCTGCTCAACCGAAGCCCTTCATCTGTGCAGTGATCCCTGGGTCGTTTTGCATTTTGAAGGTCAGCTCATTAACTGGTTAATTTCCAGCAGAGCACAAGGATTTTAATCACAACTGTATTTTCCAGCAGTAAAAAATATTATCTGTTGATAACAAATCTCTTTGTTGCTGGGCCTGTGTTTATTTCATTGAGAGCTACAATGACTGCCTTCTTTAAAGGATTAATTAAAGCATTAAATACATTCTGTTCTAACTTAATGCAGTTAATTAACAATCTGATTTTCATTTATTCTTTCATTGTGTTGTTCCAAAATGCGCCAAAGTTTGATGTCTAAGAATGAGGGGAAAATTATTTGTTCTTTCATTCATTGTGTGCAAAAACATCTGTTTCCGGCATCAGAAGTTTTACACCTGGAGCTGCTCAGGTCACCCTGTGTTATGACTCTAGTTCAAAGTTTCTTCTACTACTCTCTAATCAGGCATTATTTGAAATTATTGCCATTTACTGTAGCTACTAGAGCCAATGAATTCCCATTCTCCCTCTCTGGCAATCATGGGCAACTGCCCAGGGTGGCATTCGTAAGAAGGGCGCATACGCCAAATTAAAAAAATATATAACATGTGACTTGGATGGTTTGTGTGACTGCACTTTCCATTTCTGCACAAACCGGCACTATGCTCAGAGCTCTTCTGTTTCACTGTGTTTTTCTCATAGCAGAAGCTAATGCTCAATTTTTCTTTAACGTAGAAAGTACTCCTGGACCAGTCTTTGCTTTTTGTGTGTTTGTTCTCACTTCTTATACTCTATGGTGGCTCAAACTGCTCTGCTGGAGTCATTTCTTTCCACTGTGGCCACATGCTTGTTCACTTTCAGATTATTGCTAAGTTTCCAACTCAGCTGAGTCAAATGGATTCATACTAGTTTAATAAACTGAGTTTGGCTAAACTGTCTCATAATGATATGATCAAATTTGAATATATGTCATTGAATTTCAAGTTGTTTGACTGATTTGTTGTGAATTGGTGCTTTATAAATTAGCAGAATTTAATTTCCTTACAAATATGAACCAGTGTTTTGTCTTAAATTGAGGTTTTCTGTTCCCAGTTCCTTCTGTGCATGTCACAGGGAACATTTAAGCCCACTTATTCTCTCTCTACAAGATTTTCTGCTGATCCCTTCATAAACATTGTTAGGCCCGTCTTTTCCGACTAGTCTTCCTCCCTCACAGACACACCTGTAGTTACACACACACACACACACACACACACACACACACACACCCACACACACACACACACACACCCACCCCCCCCACACACACACACACACACACACACACCCCCACACACACACACACACACACACACACACACTATTTCCTTCCTTCTCCCCCACTTTCTCTCTTCCTTTCCTTTTCAGACACATACACCTGGTCTCTCCCACCTTTCTGCCAGAGTGTGAGTCTCTTTATGAGAAGCCTGCCTGTCGCCCAACTGTGAGGCCCTTTTAATTAGAGCCCTGCTGTTAAGCACAGACCAACTCCAGAGGTCCAATCTACTCCTCAACTCTTTCCTGCAGCCTACACACTCTGTCTCACACACTCACCAGCGCTGAGCCCCTCTGTTCTCTTATTGTCCATCAAGCATGGTTTTATTGAACAAAAATGGAATCCAAAAAATTTAATTGAGCAAGAAGAGGCACAAAAAAGCATGCTTTTAAGCTATTTTGTTGATTATTTTACTTTTATTTGCTTACATATACATTTTCTTTTGGGGAAAAGGAAGTATGTGCATGTGAAATATGTGCTAAGATAACAACAAGCTCTGAAAATATGCAGCTGGAGCATTATCAGGGAGGTGATAAGTAAGAATGGCAACAAGCTTACTCCACTGTACCGCTGTGGAGAAAATATTCCTGGAACTCAAGCTGTTTCAGCTTACTCTGCTTTCCTTCGTTTCCCTTTTCCAGCAAGGACAAACCTCTTGGACAAAAAAAAAAACAACAGAATCTCAGACTCAGTGAATCTCCTCTTCACGCATCCTGCTGCCGTGATGAAAGAGCTATTGTGCTGGGTGGCCTCCTCAATAAGCTGCTTTCATGAGGAGCCTCCACAATCAGGGTAAGATGATTAGAAACAATGGCAGGTGGGCTGATGCTATGTTGAATCAGCTCTGCTTTCCAGAGTTTTATTTCCTAAAGCTGCTGCTGCTGCGGTCTGTGTGTGTGTGTCACTCGCTTCTTTGCAGAAAAATGGGAGATTACGCCCTCAAAACATGGACATAAATCAGTCTTGGGGTGACAGACAGGACAGCTGTGGTGTAGTGAGATGGCCAATAAAGCCTCTGAGGTCTACACATTTGGAGGAACCCTGAGAACTTCTTCCATCTGTGGCGACTTGTCTTCAGCTTGATGTGGAAAGACAGATTGTTTAGGACCGTGGGGACTACTGGATGGAGGAAAAGGATGGAGAAGGAGGAGGAAAAAGGCTGCAGCTGTTGTTTTGTGTAGTTTAGTGGTCTGCTGCGGTTTGCCAGAAATCACAACAGAGCCGGAGCGGCACAGCCACTGTTGCCAGATTGAAATGATAGATGAATGGACAGATCACTGCATAGATTGATACATAGGTTCTTCTGTGGTTTGTTCTGCAAATGTTGCTTCGCTGAATGTCTTCCGGCCTGTATCGACCCTTCCTCTGCAGCGGGAGAAGCTGACATCCAGCTCCTGCCAAGCGGCCCCCCTTCAGCTCGCAGGGCAAGGGTTTTTATTGTGATTGTTTTTAAAGATTTTTTTTTTCTCAGTTTCTGCCCAACGCAGCACACATTTCAGGAAAGCAGCGAAGGAAAATAAAAGGATGTGGTGGGGAAAGAAAAGGAAAGAGAAGTTGAAATTGAAGATATTTTGCTGAAGGACATTCACAGAGGCAGCTTTTAACACCCTCCCCTCCTTCTCTTCCTTTGCCCTCCATCCCTCCTTAAACACACTTCTCCCTTTTCTGCTCTTTAAATATTGAGAATCACTGTGAGTTCCCCTGCCCTCCTCCTTTTGAAGCTGCTGTCCCTTCAACAGCTCAGCAGAGAAGTGCACTTGGAGCTGAAAGGCTCAGTATATGGCAACAGCAAAAATTCCCCCTATGCGAGACCTTCTCGCCCCCACCAAGCCTTCACCCCTAGGCCTCCATAAACTGGTGTGATCTTTGTCAGTTCCCAAGCTGCACCTTTTCCCCAGATCTCCATGTTCTCCGTCTGCAGGCCAAACTCTCCCTCTGGGCTGGATTTAGCTGCTCATTTCTCCTCCAACGGTGGGATGAGTTTCCAGCCAACACACAAACACACAGGAATTCTCAAATGACTTGAGTCACAAATCTTTACCTTCTACTAATACAAGCACATTTTTTTCAGTCCCCAGTTTAAACATATTTCTGATTTATTTAGGCTTTTTTCATCAAGCATGTTTTTTTAAGCTAACACTTCTAAAACATTAGATAAACATCAATCTGTTTCTTCTGGTTCAATGTACATTTCTTGGTTAAATTGGGGTTTTTTGTTTCTTTTACGCTCACCATTGTTTATTCTTTTAGTTGCTGCAGCCTGAGCAGGCACAGCATTTCCTGCTTTAATGGGTGTGTGATGTCACTGATGTCATCACTGGGTACAAACAAATGGAGGGTTTTCTTTTTTTATTGTATTGTTTATTTTTTTAACTTTTCTTTTTGAGAATTTCAGTATTAAATGTTTTTGTTTGTAAACCATTAAGTTGTGAAAATGAGTGTATAAATTAAATTAATAATCTTATTCCTGTTTCTTTTTGTAAATGTTTGTTTTCTAAGTGCAGTCTAATTCAATGCAAATGTGTTTTCCAATTCTGTGTAAAACCAGTATGATTTTGGCTGCTGGGAGGTTTAGATGTCAGAAAACCAACATGGCAGAGAAACTCTGACCACACCACCTCATTTTTTCACTTTATGTTGCCAACGTTGCACAAAGTGGAATTACACAAATTAATTTGCTTGGTGAAAACACACCTATTTAGTAAAACCTTACTTGTTTTTGCACTGTGATGAGGAGTTTTTTCGGCTGTATCATAATTAGAGTATTTTGCAAAACTGCTACAGAAACATTTTTCTCATCACACAAGTCATGTGATCAATAACAGGACGCTACTACTGGCAGACCAGGTGAAGAAGACAACAGGAAGTGGAAGGAGGATGCTGGTGACTTCTCAGGTGAACAAACTTATTCACATATAATTTTAATTGCTTTTCCTAATGGAAACAATGTGTTAGCAAAATTGTGTTTTATCAACTTATCAACATTTTTAACGGAAACACCTCTAGTGCCCAGCAAATGTTTTTATGTTCTTTGAAGTTTTTCAAAAGAAAATGACCTGAAACTTGATGATATTTTGATGTGATTTTATTGTTTTACACTGACAGAATATACAAATCATCCTGAACACCATTCCCACCTTGGCACATGGTGGTGGCAGCATCATGCAGTTGATGAAATCCTGACTACATCAGGTCAGTCCTGGAAAACCTGCTAGCGATGGGATAAACACACAGCCAGAGCTGCTGTGGAATGATTTAGATCAAAGCAATTCATGTCTTAGAACGGCCTACTCAAAGTCCAGATATAAATCCAACTAAGAAACTGTGACAAAACTTAAAAACTGATGAGCACTCTCCATGTTTTCATGTTTAAAGCTGGTAGACATACTCCAGTTGACACTTCAAAGGTGATTCAACAAACTATCAACTCAGGGAAGAGAAATACAAATTATAAGCCACACTTTTCAGATTTAATGTGTAAAAATGTTTGAAAACTATCTATAGTTTCCCTTTTACTTCACACTTCTTCACCATTTTCCTTTGCTCTGTCATGTAACCCCCAGCTACATGAAGGGAGGCTCCTGGTGTGCGATGCAGAGCGCTGTGTGTTTGCTCACTAGTTGAGTGCAGATGTCTGTGATGTGGGCAGCTGGTGTATAAAAAAACAGCCTGATTTCCAAAATGGCTGAAAAGAACAGCCACTAAAATCTGCATTCCTTCATGTAAATGGCCTCTCTAAAAAGAAAACAGTAAATAGCAGCTAAATAAAGCCGAAGCTGTAAAAGTCGCCGTAGTTGGACTGAACATGGTTTCCTGCATTGCTCTCATGTCCAGTGAGCTCCAAACAGAAGGAAAGTGCAATAGACTCAGATCTGAGGAGTATTTCTGCCCACTTTATGAGACCAGCTTTTTGTGTGTTTTAATGAGGAGGCCATGGATGGGTGGTAAGACAGGGTGATTTTGCAAGGGAAGATGAGAGATTAGAAAAGATTGAGAAGGAATAAAGGACGGGCTGCTGGTCTAATTACTGGTGAAGAGGTGGGTTGTGGGGGGCGAGACTGCATGTAACTGCTCCCTTTAATTTTTCACTTCTTCTCTTCTGAATCTATATCTGTTTTACTGCAGCTCCCTTTTTGACCAAAACACTGGTTTGTTTCTTTTTCTTCAGTTTTACAGCATTCAGAAATAAAATCAATCTTTTTGCTTTCCAGGATATTTTTGCAAGCAAATCTTTATTTGTTGAACAAAGTTTTGATGTCGGCATGCAGGTCTGTTCCTGTCTTGTTGTTCAAGGAAAAAAAAAGAATTGTATTTTGAGCCCCGAGTGCCATGGCAAGAGATTGGCAGTTTGCAGTGAGCTGATAAAGTCACCATCTGTGTTGGTGTGTGTGCATGTGTGTGTGTGCTGATGGAAAGGAAAGTGTTGGAAGCTGAAAACCTCAGGAATGTGTTTTCGATAACAAGTTCCCAGAGCACACTAGGCTTCTGTTGTTTTACTGTGTTGTCTTTGCGTGCGTGCGTGTGTGTGAGTGCATCTGAAGGGAGAGGGAGGGATTTACAGCTTTCTTGTTACAATTACAATCGGTCATGAGTGTATTGTTGCATTTCAGATGCAAATTGTGATTGAAAACTCCAACTCACGCTGAAAAATGTGAGCACAAAGCTGATTAGTTAGTGGTTCTTTGTTGTTTTTAGGGGAGCACAAACTGACACACCTACCCGTGCAGCATCACTGCAGGTCACTGCTCATGCCTCGTGTGCAGCGGTGCAGCATCGTGCAGCAGCAGAGCCGTCACTAAGTTGTGCGTCCTGCTCTCCATGGGCCGCCTCATTAAACTTCCAGTCGAACAGTTAAAAACTCTTCTGCCGCTCCATCCCTACAGTCCACAGCAGAGGACCAAATTATATTCAGCCTGTCCACTGGGTTTGAAGCCAGACGGAAGGATGACATTTGCCAAATCTGAGCTAAGCAGCGCTGCGTGGCCACAGGTGGCGCTTTCTGCACCTCAACGCTAACCTCACACACCAGCATGACCCAGACTGAGCTGAGTTAGATTTGTTTTTCTTCTTCTGTCTCGGAGAGCGTTACTGACCAGATTAAAAAAAATAAATAAATCTTTGGAGGCTGCTGGTTCTCTTATATTGCTGTTTTGTATTTTCTTAAATGTTCTAGCTACACCAATTGTACTTACCATGATGTCTACCTGCCTAATGATGTAATTGGTCAGCCATTTTCAGCAAAAACAGCCGCGATCCAAAGTCTAATGGATTTTGTGCAATAGATGGCACAAAATCCATTAGTCAGAAGTCCTGCTTTGTTGCCAGATAGGGCTGCAACTAACAATTATTAACAAGTAATCAATGATTATTCTGACGATTAATCTGATTTAAACATTGGCACATTCTGCAGATTTTTCATTTAAGCTTATTTTATACAATATTACAAATACATCAAAAGCTGCAAAGACACAAATAAAATAAACCTAAAATGCAAAATAGCTGATTTTTCTACAGTTTTGGCTTGATAACAGCTCAGAGTGTGTTGATCTGTCATCAAATGTCCTTTTTATAAAATCTCAGTTGGTAACAGTTAGTATTTATTTAATTTTTTTGTTGTGTGGACAAGCTGTAAAAAATGTTTTTTGAGTTTTGCTTCAAAGTTTTAGGAGTGTTTTATTCATTTCCAATCCAAAGATGCTCTTTGACTGTCAAACACTTACCTCCCATGGTGCTTGACTCCAGAATGAAGTGTTTGTTTTTCTTTCAGTCAGAGGAAAATGAAGCCACTGTGAGCTCAGATTTATGGCAGCTGGAGTGAAAAAAGAAAAACTTTTATTCATGTAATTTATCTTCTCTTTTTGCATGCAGGCTTAAACTGTATTAAAGCCTGCATGTGGATGTGAGGCATGCATTAATGAAACACCTAAAGATATCATTTGATAATCTCCAAATGCTGTTTCAGAGAGAGATACAATAAACACTGCGCTGACGCAGCTAGTGTGGCATTGTTTTGTGTTGTACTACTGTACCCATTCTGTCACAAACCCAGCTGGAGACAGAGGCTGCCGAAACACGCAGGGGACGACGCTCAGCAATGACGACTGACAGCATTCCTCCAGACAAACACACACGTTTGGTGAACATGCTTTGAACTCGGCGTATCCCACAGTGATCGTTGGTGAGCACATGCGGGCTCATTTGTTCGCGTTCGCGCATGAAGCAGAGACGTGTTGTTTGTTCACCATGACCAGTCAGTAACTATGTAAGCATCTTCTGCTGTTGGAGCCGGTTTATCACTAAATGCATTTAAGTCAAACTTTCCCACAGACACAGTGGACGAGTCAGCAGCCGTATTTCTCCCACTCTGACACATATACATATACGGCCCTGCAGTCCACAGGGGAAAGATAGTGTAATTGATTTCTGAAACTCACAAGGACACTTGCACTGTCTCTTAGTATAAGTCATGTCTCCTGCAAAAGCAACTTTACAGGCCTGCGGAGGAATCTATTCTCAACCAGAAGACAGGTTCATAATGCCCATATTTCAACCTCAGTACATCCTGAAAAGAATGTTACTGAATAGGCTTTCCACACAGATGAGCTGCTCTCTGCCTACTGCTTGATCTTGGCAACGAGAAATGAGAAACGAGTGAAAGGAGGTTCTCTTCTCACCCAACAAAATTCATACTTTACCTCAATAACTGAGCATGAAAAGCAAAGCAAATACAGAGCAAGCACCCTGATGGGGGAGCGGGGAGGGCGCATTTTCACCTCTGTTCTCAGTTAATGAGCAGATCGAACCCTGAATAGCCTGCAGTTCCGTCGAACTGTATCAATGACGCCCCGCTGTCCCGCTTCACCTGTCCAATTTTACTGAGCCACAGGCTGGCAGCAGAAGGAGAGCTTGGAAACAGAAAGATGACGAGAGAAAAAAAAGATTATTAGATGGTATATTGAAGTTTTACTACAAGCTTTCTTTAATTGCGTTTTTGTTCTACTCTTGGTTTTGCTTCATGCAGATGCATCACAATAAATCAGAGTTTTAACAAAAGTAGATGACTTCAGTGATCCATTGCAAATATTGGCCTGTGGTAGGCATTTATCATATCATTTATCATTTATCGTGAATTTAGATTTTTCATTATCAGAAGTTTTAGTTATTGATGACAAAAAAACCCTGACATTTATTTTTGTTATTTGCCCCACTATTAGTTTCATGAGAGCATTGATAAATATTAGTAGATTTGAAAATGTGATTAAATGCATTTTTTTGCCATTTTGATCTGCTATATATCAACGACAGCAGATAAAATGGTTTAAATCTTCATTGATCATGAAAATGTCAAGATGAATCTCAAGCAGCAGCGATTCTCCTGACTCTGCTCCTTTGGTTTCTAAATAATGAAAAATGTCTTGTCTTACTTTGTGGACAGTGTGGACCATTGAGCAGCAATTCAATAATTTTTTTTCAGCTTAGGTAAGACATGTTGAGACATCTCCAGTTTATGGGAAATGTTACAGTTGTAGCACAAGTCCTGGAACCGTCTGTATGTTTAAACTCTGACTCCAGCAGCAGTCCACATCTGGTGAATCTCCTTTATGTTACTGAACAAGTTTTGCTTCAAAATACTTTAGAGGTTGTCATCGCTGCCTGTTACTTGTGCACCTTTTTCTGACACACATTTTCCTTCCACTTAACTTTCCATTGACACCTGTGAACAGCTAGCTCCTTTAGCAAAAGCCTGGTGACTGCCTGCTGGGTAACTTCCCAATGGTCCCCATAATTGTTTCGGCTGTTGCATGACATTTCTGTATTAAAAACCCTTTTTATTGTTTTTATGTTATATTCAGATTTTCAGTGAAAGTGAATTTATGTTATCTCTAAAATGTATCATAACAAACAGAAGTAAACATGTGAAATAGGTCACTTTGATATGGCATGTTTTGGTTTCTGAACAGAATTGTTTTAATAAATGAGATTTGTGATGCATCCACTCTTCAAGATTTAATGCCAACATTATAGAGAATTTCTTTCAGCCTCCTTAAGAATGGAGTCACTACAAATTATTGTATTTACGGCCCCAAAACATTACATTACATTTCGATATACACACAATAATAGTCAGCAATGCTAAACAACAGCAGCCAGCTGTAATTTCTCATGCGCCTAACAAAATGAGCTGGGAAATGAACAGAAATGGATGCAAACATCAAGTTTATTTGGTCTATCAACAGCATGGCTGCATGGCTGCTTCAGTGGCAGGCCAGAAACACACAGCGTGGCATTGCTTGAATTTCTTCCTTATCTCGCCATGTTCTCTCGCAGGAGAAAAAAAACACCAACAATACGTTTACAGTAGAGTTAAAATGATTCTAATCATAATATTCTGACCTTTTTCCCCTTCCTCATGATGAGCTATTGATCATTCTGTGGCTGCAGGTGCCCCACATTACAGCAGGAAATAAATTGCAGCACATTCAGTGTATTTCCTGCGGTCATAGAGAACAGGCTATAACATCCTGCTCTGCTTCCCAACAGCAGATATTATCTGTCACAGATAAAGGCACATTATTATTTTCAGCCAAGAGGATTTTCAAAGCCCTTTGTTCTTTTTTTAAAATGTTGTTTGCTCATTTTTATTAAAAGATATTAAAGATAAAACGTTGAGATGATGTTATTGTAACAACTTGATCTTATCCCGCTGCACTTTTATTCTCATTCAGTTAAGCAATTGAAATGCATATAATTATAAATTTTGAGAATTAGTAAACATAGAAGACTTAAACTGTCTGACCCAAAAATTACAACATACATAGTAAAGAAAAATGTTGTCTGAGGGCTTGGATACTTACAAAACCGGCACCCTATTGAGAAATTAAAAGTGTCTGTAATTCAGCAGTGTCGTAAATGCAGCATATGATAAAAACTGTAATTTAAAAACCACTATCTTAGCAGCATTCAGGAAATATTGTAATATCTATTGAGGAACAAACACATTATTACTCTGTAAATATTATACATTTAAATTAGCAATAATTCTGTTGCATATAGCTGCAATTAATATAGGCAATGTGAGCTGAGTTTCTGAAATAAACAAACTTTTAATCTCTTCTTTTTTATTATGGTAAGTACAAATATCCAACAGCTTTTTACTCAAAAACAGACATGTTCATGATTCAGTACATGAAGGCATTTTGAATAAAGTTTCTGTTGTTGCTGAGACTAAAACATTTTCTAGACCAACAAAATAAAAAACATTCAACCAAAATATTTTTTTTCTACTTCATTTTCATAAACCAGTGGTAACCAAAGATTGTCTGACCCCCCCTATGAATTACAATAAAATTCTCCCCAAAAAGAAACAAAATCAACTGGGCACACACATCGTTCAATCAGACATAAACCTATATGCATATTTGTTTTCAGACTCCACTGAAGTTTATTTCACACTTCAGGTTGCAACAAAACACACTACAAACCACATTTACAGTGAAACACTTTTGTGTAATTGTTTTTTTGTGGGTTGTTTTTCATTTATTCATATTGCAATGGCACTGCACCCCCCATAGGGGAGCGCCCTACACTTTGGGAACCACTGCCATAAACACTGCATTTTTAATTTGTTCCAATTCAAAATGACATTATTTAGCATTTTTAAAGAATAACATTATGGTGATTTTGGTCAGGTAAGTTACAAAAGGTTTGAAGACAACTTATTTAAAGCTTATAATTATTATTTAAGATTTTAAGTTTTTTTCTGTAAAAGATGTTGAAATTTGCTCATTAGACCAATCACCTCAAATATATTTAACTGAGCTATTTATGATTCTGTTTGGAGTTTTATCTGTTGCAGCACTCCATAAAAGTGATCATAACCTCTTGTATCTCGACAATGAATATTTTGTCTTGGCATGACTTTATGCAATAACTTTCTATGTTTTCCACAGACCGCCACTGGCCTTCATCCTTACAAACAGGGAAGCTATGATCTGCAATTCAGGACCTGACCTGATTGCTACTCTTCATTGCAACTGGAACCCGATGGTCAACTCTACATGATGTGGGGCCCATTGGCACTCACTCAGCTCTATGACTATTATTAGCTAAGTTAGCACCGCCTCTCACAACAGCTGCTGCTGCCCTACAGCCGGCGATAGCTCCCACTGAGGCACAAATTCAAGTCATCTCACCACGGAAAGCTCCACAAGCATCGCCACAATGTGCAGAATTCACACGGCCACACAGATCAGAATGGCTCAGATAAGCACAGGACGTCTGGCTCCTTTCTGCTGCCTTCAGGTTGAGGCGCTGCATCACAATCAGACGCAATTTTCTTAAAGTGGGCTTCATGGAGCTCAAGTTTGTCCTTGTGCATCATCGTCTCGCCACATCACTGTTATGGCAGCCCAACAAAGGCTTTTATGCTGCACTGAGCTGCACAACAAAAGCTACACAAACATGGCGATAGCTCTCTGTTGACGATGGTGGGGGGGTAGAGAGACTGTGGACGGCAGAGAAAAGGCCAAGTCTGAGAACTGAAGGGAAAGACAATTATAGCAGAGGAAAGGCAGCATGATACTGATTTTGGGTTGTGTTTGAGGAGGAGAACATGCTGAATGAAGGGAAGGACACAGTGATTAGTTGCACCTGAGAGAAACGACAGAATCCAGCATGGAGAGAAAGGAAGCGAAGGAGAGGCTGTGCGGCTCGTGTCGAGACGGACGGACGGAGGGAAATGGGGTGTTGTGTCACTTTGCAAAGAAGATTGCATCAACCAAGAGCTGAGATTTAGAATCTGTTATCTACACAGGGAGGCGAAAACTGGAGATGAAACTACATTCTTAGCTTTTTTTCTTCCTCCGGAGTGAAAAACAAGACAATCAGGCCGACAGCTGTCACCTAACAACATCACCACACTCCCTTATCTGAACAAACAAGCTGAATGGGAATGCCCCAGTTTACTTGTAATTTCTACCCATATTGAAAATCCCATAATTCATCCATGAGGGTCAAACTTGATCAAAGCCGAATTGTGCATTGCACGTTTCGGCTCCAACCAGTGACGGATTTATTAAGCATTCAGGAAGTCTTTATCCATCTTCCCCTTTATCACTCACTTCCTCTTTTTATTTTGTCTCTTGCTTCTTCTCCTGTTGCTCTTATTTCAGTGGTTGTGGTTTCCTCTCAGAAGGCAGGTTGTTAGAATCTGCAGCAAGGGGATTGTGATGTGGAGCCGAAATAAATGCTCCTCTGGGAACGATTGCTCTTTTTCACATATGCCTATAGACGCCATCCTCATCTGGGGAGAAACTCAGATTTGTCCAACAGAATGGCACATTAGATATTTACCTACTTAGCTGTAATAATTCAAAATCCTCAGAAATCACTTTGCAACCTTTTCCAGACTGATATAATTGACTTTGTTTCTTATCTGTTCTTTACGGAGTCCCCTTGGGGACATGGGGGATTTTTTTTTTTTTTCTTTTGCTTTACCTCACGAAAGTAGTGCATTTTTTTTTGCTCCAAATAATTAAGAATGTATAAGCATGCTTTCACTCAGGCTCTTTAAATGTGTATATATTTGCAATTTTAAACTGACATTTGTGTCTGTATACAAAATAGACCTGGGTGTATTTTGCTCAAAACGTATCATGAGGGAATGCAATACTTTTGCGAGGTAGCGCAAAATAACATTATTTTCCCCAGGTGTCCTAAGGGGCTCCCTTAGTTCTTGTATTTACATATATCTGTGTTTTATTTAGATCATTTGGTCTACTTCATGTTGTCACACAGGTTCTGTCCATGACATAGAACCTTAATCAAGACCTTATTTCTTGATTAAGGTCTGGAAATAAAAGAAAAACTGAAGTTAATCACAGTTAATTCAGTATGTCTGTTATGGAAATATGTTTGATCATCTGAAACATTTATAGCAGAAAAGCTAAAAGCGGGATGTATGTGTAATGGTGGATTTATCCTTCAGTGTTTTTGATTGTTGCTTTGATTCTTTCTGTGAAACTTCAGACCCTTCCACTGTATCAATGCCTCTCTGGGCAGATTCAATCAATGAGAATCCTCTGCCTCCTTCCCTTTTGTCACTCTTCCTTCGCAGTGCTTTCCTTTTTCTGTGATCTGTTTTTCTCCTCCTCGTCTTAGGTTTTATCTCTCGCAAACACTCATTTCTTTCCCCGCTATGGGTTAGCGGGCACGCTCACACAGGCAGGTAAACAAATGCGGAGCGGATCCTCGCTGTTAACAATTCGAGACAGACGTGGCGTCAGCTGGACTTCTCTGAGCTGTAATGACACCAGCGAGCGCTCCACAAGGGGGAGGATGAGGAGGCTGTGGAACTTATTTATCTCCGGCCACTTTTAAGTTTCTCTTCCTGTGATTTTTATGTGTTGTGCAGGTTAAAGGTAGGTTTTCCCATCACAGCCGTCTGTCATAAGTAGCTCCAGCTGTCCTCCTTGCCATGTCTCAGGCACGCCAACAGGTATTTCCATCACCAGACTGCCAAACCATTGGACCGTCTACTCTACAACACCCAAGGTGACCTTTAACAAAATACAGAACGGTGTACGGTGGCGAGGAAAGGGTTATTGGAAACACTGCAGAGCTGGAATGTAGCACCAGCTGAATGAATTGTGATAGATATGTTTTTTCCTCATGCCACCTTTTATTGTTCAGAAATATTCCAACAGAAATATAACCTTTTTCTGCAGCATAGTCTTATTTGTGAAGAACTGAAACAACAACAGAAAAATCCATACCATTCTCTCTCTCTCTCTTTTTCGAAGAATCTAGGATTCACTTCGATTTTTGGAAACTGAATAAATTAATTTATGTTCTCAGATGCAACATTTCTACCTCTTCAGGTATAGACCTGCAAAACAATTTTCCCACTTTATAAAATTGTTGAAAAATAAGTCTGTACCAGTGTGAAAATATAAGAAAATAATCAGCAAAAGTATTCACACCCTTGAACATTTTACATTTTGGGATATTCTATTGTGATTTGGCAATAGACCCAAACAAAAAAATGCACAACTATAAAAGGAAATAAATATTCTATGATCTTCAAAGTGTGACATATTTGTGTTCAGCATTTTACTCTGGTTACCCTGGAACATGGTGGTAGCAGCATCATACTGTGGGGTCAAAGTTGATGCGAAGATGAATAGAGCTAAATACGAAACAGAAGCTGGAAAAACAATTGAGATTGGAAGGGAGGTGCACCTTCCATCTGGAAAATGATCCTAAAAATGTATTGATCAAAGCATATGCATGCATTGGAATGGCCTAGTCAAAGTCAAGATGTAAATCCAATAGAATCTATGGCAAGACTGGAATTTCATAGATGTTTTTCCTTTTTTTTATGTAATCTGACTGTTCATGTTCCTTAATCTTTATGTTTATCAGTGACAGACTTTATTTAGACCAACAAAATAAAAAAATACCAATAAAATAAATAAATTGAAACTTGTGTTTGTATTCTAACACTAGTACTCACTGTGTGCAGGATAGTCGTTTGGTTTTCCAGTGAGCCTGCATCTGTTTAATTGCTCAAAGCCCTGCAGCTGAACGCATTAGTTATTACCACAGTTTGTGTTTCTGTAAGCTTAATAAAACGAGAGGTAAAAGGAAGTCGGAATAGAGCGATTTGGGTTGATTAAAATCTCTGACAGATGGCTGAGATGTTCATCAGTGCTGCCAACAGATTTCTGTCGCCCAGAGTTGTGTGAAACACCAAATCTGGTGCTTGCTGATTGAATCTTTACGAAAGCAGTAAAACGATTTCTTAAAGGTTATTATCACTGTTTTTATATAAACAAATAGAGAATTATGAGTGGGCTATTTAACTGTCAGCCTTGTCTTGCATTGAATGTGTAGGAAAATCATCTCAGACTAAGAATAGTCCTTCTACATCTCTTCCATGTGGTTAATTTCTCTCAGTGAGAGGCCTCAGGCTGCATCTCGACACAGTCAGGCACATATGTTGCATCCTGTATTAATGGCTGAAACATTTGTATTGTTTCTTCAATAATGGCATCAAAAACAAGGCGTGCACAGAGCAAGTTAAAGCTTCTTATTGAATTTTTCTTTACAGACTACAAAGTAAACCCTGTGGGGTTAGCCAATTTTGCCCAGCATGAGCAACCTTTGCTTTTATTTTTTTTTTCCCATTAGTTTTGCTCTCATCCTTCATATCTTCATGTTGCTTTCAGTGATCTGCAGATAAACAATCTTCAGTTGCTAACAAATGTAATAAAATGTTTTGAGCGATTTGGGTCTCTCTCATGCTGGTGAAACAAGCAACACCCTCGCTGGCCTCTTTATTAGGTACACAAATACTGAATCAGCCAGTCACAAGATGCGATGAAGTTGGCTTCAAAGTAAGCATCGGACTGAACAGGAAAGGTGATTAAATTGACTTTAAAGTCGGTGTTGTTAGTGCCAGACAGGCTGCTGTGAGTATTTCAGTAACTGCTGATCTCCTGGGATTTTTATACTCACCCATTACTCAAGTCAAATGAGACAAATAGTTCAAATGAGGCATTTCATGAAGATAGCACAATTTGAATTTGTTTCTCCTATTTAAGTGACAGCACTTGGAAAATTTTATTTTTCAATTGTTGATTTCTTTTGCATGTTTTTAATTTAATTTGTTATTTAATGGAAGAACCAGAATTGCAAAATTATGCTTTTTCAATGAGGACTTGCACTCATTTATAACGGAAATGCAACTACAGATGTGCTGCAAGCAAATCTGCTGCAGCTGCATGAAACTATCATTTAATTTAGACAAAGAACTATTGAATCTGTGCCACCAAGAATTAAAACAGTTCTGGAGGTAAAACGGGCTCCAACCTGTTTCTAGTAAGGTGTATCTAATAAAGTGGATGTTGCAATGAATGATAGGCGTGTACTCTTTCTTTACTCTCTGTGTATGTTTTAGTTTCTAGGGAGGCATTTATTTAATTTCTGCTCCACTCCCACCTTCCTCAAGACGTAAATGACCTAGATTCTGCCTGTACGTTTTCCCCACAATCCCCAAACTCACAAGTCAGAAGAAAGAATGAGCGATGTTGTTCTTGTTTGTATATCAGAGGCTGTTCGCCTCCTTCACAGCCACAGGCATTATCACAACTGAACCATACCTCACCATCACCGGCTCCCGCTCACGTCCCTGTGCCTGCGGCCCCCGAGGCGAGCCGCTACAAGCTTCGGGGCCCCTGCTGAGGAGCCCGATTGTCTCCATCAGCATAGTTTGAGTCGAAAACCCAGAGCGCTCTCTCGGAGCTCATTGTGACTGTGCTAACAGCCTCTCCTCAAAAGAGGTTGAACGCATGTTCATTAATTATCTGAATCCTTGTTAATTGGATTAATTGTTGAATAGAAACCGTGTTATTAAAAATGACGAAAACACAAGGGCAGGGGGAGCAAAAGGGGGGATTAATATTGTTTCTGTTTACTCTGAGGCTGTCAGAACAGAAGGAGATGGCACATACACACACACACGCACGCACACACACACGCACACACACACACACACGTTTAGGAGTGCACTGCCACAGCACTCTAACTGTCTATCATTATTTCACACAAATCTTAACGTTTACACACAGCTGCATGTGACCCACCTCAAAAGAATGAGCAAGAGGCAAGGTGCAAATTACCATACACACCGTCAGCGATAAGAACTAAACCCATTTTCAAAGCTCAAAATAAATGCCAGATTCTTTTTGATGCTGGAGGACTGTGACTTTTCCAACGCTTACAGTCAAACAGGAAGGATGGAAGAAAGGGAAACGTGAAGTCAAAACCGTGAACAATTTAGCTATCTCCAAGCCACATGTTAAACTTGGTTTCTTATTCCTGTGGTCTATCTGCAAAGTCTTATCCGCTAAAATCACTTATCAGCGTTTGACTTCAAGGGATGTTTCATCATCCCTGCTTTAAGATGGCGCACTGATACTGCAGACCGTCTGGATGATGGGACCCATTTCATAATTGGTGTTGGTGGAAATGACAATATGATAAATTCAGTAGACTGTCATTTCCTGGCACTGTTGAAATTGAGCCAGATAGTAAATTATTGACACTTTGACTACTTGGTTTTCAATTATAACTAATAAAATGTAGAAGAAATAACTTTGGGCTGAAAAGGTCTGACACCCAGCAGACAGTTTCACTGAACTCACTCAGTGATGCTTAATTTTAATCGCGTTCAGTAGTAATTTTTGCCTTTTTTTGGTTTGTGTCAAAACAGTCAGCATCCAAATGCCCTGGAGGAGCCATGAAGGTGACTGGATGTTGTCCTTTAGTGACCTTTTATTCTGTTTCCTACAAAACTATCAACATCCATTGAACTGCTCCACAATTTGTCACATTTTTTCAAATTTGATTGTGTTGAATTGGAATTTCATAATATAGACAAAAACAAAGCATCATAGTGAAGTAGGAGGGAAATCTTCTAGCATTATGAAACCTTTTTTTTTTCTTTTTTTTTTTTTTTTTTAGAAATAAAGCTCAAAAGTTTGTTAGTTTCCTGAGGAGCCAATCACTTTCAAAAGACATCTATTTTAAAAAGTAGTAATAACATCTGTTTTTCTTTAGCACAGAGATGAAGCTTTTTACTTTTTAGTTTATAGGGAGATGAAAACTGGCAAAGACTTAAGACTGAGATGGAGGTTGGCCCTATGGACAACAACGCTGAACATTCAGTGTTACTAAAGACATATGCTAGATAAGAGCATATGTATTACTTAGAATGACCTAGTCAAAGTCCAGAATCAAAACTAAACTTCAGAATTTGCAACAAAATATGAAAAGATGATGTCTCTCCAAACTGACTAAAAAAGAATGAGTCGAAATCTCAATATGCAAAACTAGTTGCACCTCGCAAGACTTGTGAGTGTAATTGCAGTAAAATGTGATTCCACAAATGTTGACTCAAAGGACTGAATACAAATGCATATGTTGATCTATCACATAAAACCCGAATAAAATACTTTGAAGTTTAAAGTGACAAAATGTGGAAATGTTCAAAGGATATTAATATTTCACTATAAGGTGTTGACTGTAAAAGAAAAGAAGAAGGATCAAATGTCACGTTAGCCTGGCTCACTGTGTTTCTGTTACAATTACAAAGACATGCCCCCATACAAGCGTGGCAACACATTTATTCTGCAGACAAAAACTGCTGCCACTTGATCAAAACTGTACTTGTGACCAGTGTTAGAGGTCATCACTGTGTAACTGATGAAAACACACACACACCCTACACACACACACACCCACACACACACACACACTGCCACTGAGACTCCTTTGATGCTCTGCCAGAGACTGAGAGGATGCCACATTTCTGTGAAGATAAAAAGCACACAATTCCCTTTTATTAAACTGTTAGTTTGGAAAAATGCAACTTATACTTTCACTGCAGCATTAAAACCTGATGGTCATAATATCATCACAGCATGTCCTTCTTCAGGTGTCAAATTATATCTAAAATGACTTTTTAGTCATGGAATTTTACCATGAAGGATAACTTGTGGTTTTTGTGATAGGAAATGCAAAAAAATTGTGGCCATAAAAATAATCAAAGGCATCTTGGTTAGGAATATTTTATTTTACATGATAATTCAAATGAAATCATTGTTATTTATCAGGGTCATTGATTGCTGGTTAAAAACAAAACAAAACAAAAATCCTCCACCAATCAGTAAACTCAATGATGACTAAGGATGAAAAAATAAAAATAAAGTTATTTTGAAAAAAAGTAAATCAACAAATGGGACAAATACATTAAAAAAACATCAGAAAAAAAGAAAAAATCACCGATTATCATCTGCAATGATGTATATCATGTTCTTTATACCCTATATTGTTCTTTTTATGTGAAAACAACAAGAGATTATTTCATTAAGTTCAGGATAATATGTTGCTCTCTACTAAACCACAAGGCAGTTGTTTATACTGTTGAAATGCAACAAGTTGTTGGGTTTGAATCTCAGCTGGGGTTCTCAAAGTGGGCTCTCTCTGGGTTCTCCAGATCCCTCCTTTTTCCATAAATATGCACATGAAGTTAATTAGTCTCTCCAGGTTCCCATTGTAAATAAGTATTTATGTGTATGGTGTGCCTCCAAACCCCAAGCTAATCTGCAATCCGGAAAGGATAAGCAGTTACAACTGAGAGCAACTGCTTAGCAACTCAAAAGCTCAAATAATATCTGACCCAAATCCCAGAATAGTTGAAAATTAGGTTTTGTGGGTGCAGAGAAGGACCAAAGAGCAGAGAGAGATGGAGGGAGTTCACACCACCACTGCTGTCAAACACAATGGACAAAGATCATATCCCCTACTCCAACATCTCTCAAACCATTCAGCCAGATAGAAATTTAAATAGTGTCAAAAGCAAATGATTTGGCTTAGTGATTAGTGGTGCTTGCCAACCCAAGCAAGCACCACTATTGAGCTGTGAGCATGCCATGATAGTCAGGAGATTAGTGAGATACCTCTTCAGATTCTTTGCAAGGCATGTGCTTGAATAATATGCTTTCTCTTTGGGATAGGTGACATATTCTTGAATTGAATTGAAAGTTAGATGTCAGAACAATCCAAACGTTCTGACCATCTTAAACCTCTTTTGTACATATTGTTTTGTCATTGCATAACCAAATTACATTTTTGTGCTATGTAATTCTGTCTTCAAAGGGGCAGTATTATGTAAAATTTACTTTTTTGAGCTTTACATCAAGTTATAAAGTTATTCCTGGAACTCTATCTTCATTCTTTCATGCATTTTTAAGCACCTTGGCCCTGGAACTCTCCCATCTCAGCTCCTTCAAACTAGCCAGCAGCAATTAGCAAACAATTGGTGGACCTGTGCATCTGCTGAGCTCATAATTCAAAACTCTAGTAAAAATGTTGTTGAAAGGTTAAAGAGGAGATATGTTGTGATGTTGTGATAACTTCCTGAAGGTGGAGTTTCAGAAAGAGCAAGGGTTTTTAAAGGGAAAGAGGCCCAATTTCAAAGTCAAACTTCTTTTAAATCATGTTTAATAAATGTGTAGTATTTCTGTTACAACTGAGAGTAACATTGTTATTTAATTGTGCTATCAAATGGCACTCTGCCAAGAAATTGCACAATAATGCCTTTTAAATCTTTTGTTTCTCCATATTACACAAGCACAGAACAATATGCAGAATTTGTTGGGGTAATAAAACAGGTCCTGCTTACAAACACTAGACCTTTATCCAGTCGACCATAAGAATAGACAGCTAGCAGAAGGATTATAGTCAATACCGGAAATAGTATTTGACTGTAAGAACTTAAGAGTTTTCACAAACGCATGGAGACAAACTGCAGCTAAAGGATTCTGGTGCAGCTGTTTAAGCACTCGTGCACCCACAGCACTTCCAAGCACTTCACTGGGTCAGTGGACAAATTGAATGGCGGCCAAGGTCAGGGCTCAGATTTAGCTGGGCGCTTCTCAACCAACAGGTGTTACAATCAGAATGTACCACTTGTGGTTTGTCATAGCAGGACATGAATATCTAAACGTCATTGTGTTGCATTGATCAAGTATGCTCATCTCTGGAGCATTTGTGGAAAGGTGCTTCCAAGGACAGGCCAATGAAAGGCAACATTGATCAGTGTTAGACTGATCAATCAGTAGGTAACAAGATATCTTGAAGTATAGGCTTCTTGTCAGGAAACAGACTTAATGTTTTTTCTTTTCTCATTTTAACAACCTAACTGAAAATTACACATAAATGATTTTATGTTCCTATTTGTGGGCTGGTCTTGGCAAGTGAGGAACTACAGTATGTCTGTCACACACAAATCCTGTGTATGAAGCAAAAGACTGAACACACGCTCAACCCACATATGAGTATTCATACCAGCTCACTACACCAGATTAGGAGACCTGTACGAGTCATTCCAAAAACCTTACATCTTCACCAAACCTACAGATTATGGGAAAGGAATCCTCTGGATTGCTGTGTCACAACTTGCGCATGGATGAGTCATTTGTGCAACATATAATAAAATAAAACCTAATCTACTTTTCTTTCATGTAAAACAAAAAAGAATGATGTCAATAACTTTATTAACTAAAATCTTCAAAACTAAAGTTACTATATGAGCTTTTATGATATATGGAATCATATAACTTTTGATGAGGAGCCAAATAATTAGTAGAAGCTATGTAACTTAATTACATTTTACTTGCTTTGCAAATCATTATTGCTTTTTATCCCGTTCTTAGAATATCTTGTAGAAGCAATAACACATCTTGAACTGTTGCGGGTTTTATCTTATATCCACAAACTAATAACATTTGCGGTGGTTCAAGAGGAAAACTCTTCTAGTTCAATGTTTAGTTGCATGTTTCCCCAGCTTTCCACATCCAGATATAAAACATCAGTTTTCAAGTCATTCTTCACATTTTCCTTTTTCTGGAGCATGAATGTACTTTGATTCCATTTCTTCTCCAACTGCATATTTGACTCAGTGCAGGTCAATTCATTTCAAAAATACTTAATTTATCCCAAACTGAAATTATATGTTAACATAACATATTTTACTCTAAGGTCTTAAAAGAGTCGATGAGGAGGTTGATGCTGAAGACACGTGTTGTTGTCCTGCTGGAAGATGAACATCTGCCCCATTTTCTAATCTTCTGAACAACTTTAGGTTCTCTTCCTGGACTACCTAATGTCTGTCCCTGCTGAAAGAAAGGATATCTTCAGCAAATTGCTGTCATCACCTTGTTTGGGTGAAGTGTTAATTTTGTGTTAGATGCTCATTTTTCCTTTCATGACTTTCCAGCCATTTCGCCCCTTTTGGGAGAACGTTCCTTCACATTCCCCCTTGTTTTTACCCCGCATGGAGTCTTTGTGTCTTTATCTTCGACTTATGCTTACAGTTCAAGCTAAGCGGTTCTCCCTCTTTGTGACTCAACTTCGGCGGAATAAGCACGTTCAGAAATATGCCAGCAGCCGTAAACGACGTGAAGAAGAAATAAATAATTTTCTTCATTCTGTGTTGACAACACTTCGGTGGCAGTATGTGCATTCCTGCATACAGCTCGCTTTTGGTTGCAAACGCTGTCCATCATTGGATGGAACAATGTCTCTCCGCCCTCTTGGCATCAACGCTCAATTTGATTGGTTTTAAAATTAGTCCCCGAAACACAAGCTGACCAATAAGCGTTCAGGGGGCGGGTTCCTTTCTACAGTGGTGGAATCGAACGTCCCCGAGCGCACACGGCGTAAAGGAGAGTCTGTGGAAGGGACATAACGGTTTTCTTTTCGGCCCCCCTCTCCACTCAGACAACAAGAACCAACAAAAACCTGAATTTTAGAGGGGCTTACACAACCTTCTTCTGCTCTAAAGGAGGAGGGAAGCGAGGGATTGAAGCAGCAAGTTCTTTTTTTTCTTTTTCATTTTTTTTTCTCTTTTTCTTAAAAGAGGATTTTGTGTTTTCACGGTGGTTCGCTCTTCGCTCTCGCCGCAAAGATGATGGTCGGAGAGGTCGAAGTGAAGGAGCGACCGAGGCCGAGTCCGGACTATTTGATGCAATTATTAAACGAAAAGAAGCTTATGACCAGTTTGCCAAATCTCTGCGGGATCTTCACGCACCTGGAGCGGCTTCTGGATGAAGGTAAGCGGCGTTTGGATCATGCGGGTGGCGGGGTGGCGCCGTGGAAGAGGGAGCGTGACCACGGCGCAGTCCGATGTCGGTAACACTTCTCCGGGTGTCCCCGCTGCGGATCGGGCGCTCCCATACTGTCTGGAGTAGCAGGGACACTAAACTTTAAAAAAAATAACCCCACCCGAATAAAAAAAAAATCCAGTTCTGCCCAGTTTTAGATCACAGCGACGGAGTTTTGTTTTGGAGCAAACGGAGTTTGGCGATCGGAAAACTTTGCTAGACTCACTTAGAGAAAGCAAAACCACACAATACCCTTCAAAAGTATTCTGAGAAGAGTGGGTAAAGGGTTAGTTGGGGTTAGGAAGTCGTGGTTTCTTATCGACAGTGCTTCTTACATGTTTCACAGCAGTTTAGCTTGAGTTAGCCACATTTAAAGCTAGCTCCTGCGTTCCGCTGAACTCTCGGCACGTCGCTGAAGTTGGTATTGTATTCGTACTTCTCCTTAGGCTCAAGACTTCATTTTATTTAACGAAGACTTCATTTGATCTGCACTAGTTTGATACGTAAACCATTTCGAGTGGTCAAATTGTATTAGAATACTGCTTAAAATTATATAAATTCTTGCCAGTACAACTTGTGATCTGTTAAAACTTAAAAACTGAAAATGTTTTGTCCTTCAGATTAAAATCTAAAATGCATAAAAAGGTCACACCAGAACAGAATATTTGTATTCAAATTATTCTATAAAATACACTTAAAAACGATTCTTTTAAGACTTTCACTTTTTGGTTTAGCTTCTCAGACAAAAAAACAGCATCCTTAAAAAGGTCAAACCCAGAGAAAAATCACATCTTATGCAAAATGTCATTCAGTTTTGTATAACTTCTATTCTGATTGTGAAAACTCATTAAAGACTATTTGGATTCGATTTATTTTGCTTCTCTACCCTTTTTAGATGGGTCCAGAACTACGGTAAATAGGCAGATCAAACCTGGACAGAATTATTCAACTATGAAATACAATTTGTGAAACATCAAAGGTGATTTTTGGAAGGTGTGTGACTTCTTCACTAACTTGGATGAGGTTTAACTTGAAAACTAGAAATACAAAGGCTGGTAAAGCCTGGAAATTAAGCGAAAACACAGTTTATCTTTATTCTTTTGCCTCCTTATTGGTGCAAATGAAGGTTCATCTTGGTGAAAAGGCCAACAAACCTTAAAATGGCCCCATTTCCAATTAAAGTTTGACCAGATTCTCATGCAGTTTGGTCACTATTCGAATCGGACACCAACTTCAGCGCCGTCAATCCAGCTACGTACGTCTTGAAAACTCGGCCAGGGCTTTGGCTTTATTTCTGTCACTGGATGATGTATTTTCTTCTGAATTCCGCCTCCAGTCGTGCCTTTTATTTAGCCCAGGCTTGGTTTCGCTGTCCCCCAGCTGTGGAGGCTCGCAGCGCGGTGGAATGTGCCGCTTGTTGCCCGAACAATGGGCAGCGAGGTGCCGCCGCTGGGAGGAGGAGAAGCAGGGGGGCTTCACCGGGATTACTCAGCCCTCCAACTTTTTCTCCAAACGTGGCGCCGCGTAGTTTCTCCTCTGCTTGAACGTTTGTCCCACCAGCCACAATGTGCTTCAAATACACCCCCTTTTCTTTCTCGTGTGCTACTCGTATTTATTTATTTTTAATGTTCATTTTCTTGTTGGCAGTCCAGATTACCCTTTGCTCGGTGGGTTTCCCCTTCCCCTGGTGGTTTTTCATCTGGTTTCATGCTTTTCCTTTGGTTGCATCAGAAACATAAGCTGGTCGGAGCGGCATGTTGGACTCATGGTTTATGTTAGGAAGTAGGGGACACTAGAGAGCGCCACTGTCCCCGTATAGTGGGAAACGTTTGACCTGTACAGCACAGTAAATAAGCATAATGTGTGATGATATAGTATTTAGGAAACTGCAGGATGAGCAGGGATTACTCCAAGCAGCGGAGGAGGCGCAGAGCAGTGCATACTTTGTGGTGTCGGTTGCATGTCTGGATGAGTTGGCTCTGTAGTATGTAGTTGCTAAACCGGTCTGGAAGGATTTTTTTTGCCTGTTCTGATTGCTGATAAACAAGACACTTAGGACAGAAATAGACAACACGTCTTAGAGCCAAGAAGAAAAAAAGACAATATAGAAATCAAATTCATTTCATTTCTGAATTTGTGAATACTGGAAGAAATGGTGCTTCATATTCATATTTAAGCTCTCAGAGGTCATGCAAGTATGCAACACAAGTATGTGTTAGGACAGGAATATTTAAGTCTGGGAGAAAGAGACTGGATTAGAAAACAATTATGTTTCTTCATACCCATTTTAGATTGATTAATATAGAAGTCTTTTAATGTTTGCATATGTAGGCGGCACATGTTCAATGTAAAGCTGAGGATCAATCAAATCTTCTGGAAATTTAACATTTATAGTTCTATCCGCACACCCAAGCTTAACTCAAACTTTTCTACTTTTTTCTGTTGAAGTGTGTTTGTGGTTTGATTTAGGAGGTTTTCAGTAGACATCTCTTCTTGCTCTAACTGAAAACAAGAAGGCTCTTTATTGCTCAAAAATAAAATTTCACTTCCATTTGGTTTTCCCTCAAAGCGGTTGGTTATTAGAAGGGTTCTGCAGTCAAAAAGTTCCCTCAATGAGCTCATGGTGGCACTTTTAGAAAGACAGCTCATGTAAAAACATGAGGAAAAATGAGTTTTAGCAGGTTAAGAGGCTGCAGGAAAGGGAAATAATTTGGCGGCACACTTGCAACTTTCGGCCTCAGTTTCTCTGGTCTAAACGGACGCCTCCTGAGGTTTACAAGCGTCTCCACAGCGCCGGTCCAAACTTTACCCTGCTGCCAAAAATTGCATGTGAGCTGAAGCCCTACCCAGTGCAGCTTGTTGGACTGGTGGAGTTTTTGTGCAGGTTTGTTTACTTTGTGGATGGGGAATTTTTGGGGTCAGGCTTTTAACCCCGTTGTTCTCCTTCACAAGTAAACGGATGACGCCATGTCTAGCCCAGTCCAGATTATTGTACTTCAAAAGCAGCAAAGAATATCAGCTAGAATCATTTTGCCACAATAGTCTTGTTGATTATTACTTTTTAGTAATATTACTTGTTTGCTTCTCAGTGTGTCTTATCTCAGTAAAATCAGCAGCTTTGTCAAGATAACTAATAATGCAGCAGCAATTTGAAAAGCTGTTGAAATTAGGTCAGCAATCCAAGGAGGACGTAAAACATTCTTGCAACAAGCGTTTACCCTTCTGGCCATGCTCAAAGCGCGCCCAGTAAGATCAACATGTGAGCTCAGATTTGTTGTTGGAATGTGACCATCCAGCCTCAGAGCACTGAATAAGATCTCCAGCGTCTTGTAGCACTTCTAACTTTGTGTCCGTCTCACGACAGCTGCACGTCTCCTTCACCCACCCAGCATTTCATGCATGTCTGCACAGCTGTTTCCATGGCGGAAGAAAGCCGACACCTCCCTTGTGCGCTGCGGCTGCTCCCACCCTGCTCCGGTGGTGTGTGTGCGTGCGTGGCCGTCCTTACTTTCCCGATACGTTTGTGGCCCCCGAAGGTCACGCCGCCCGATTGACAGGCCTCTTTAGAAATCCCATTGCGCTGCAGTTGTTCATCTCCTTGAAGTGACACCTGCTGTGGAGGGTTTTTTGTATTTTATATATTTTATTTTTCTTTATGAGGCGCCTGCCAACAAGCTGTTTCAAATTGCTATATATTTTTTTCTTGGCAGATGTAGGTGGACCATATACCATCTAGCGGTGCAGCCTGCCAGCGAGGAGTGCTGTTTTGAAGCAGCAGGGCACTTAAAGAGGCCGATTGGATTAGCTTAATTTACCAGTTTAAGACATTGTGGTTTATTTGGACATGATCCTGTGAGTTGGGGGCGTCTCTGTTGACTCGGAGAAATATAATCATATTAATCTGGACATCTGTAGCTGTTTCAGTTTTAGGAAGAGTCCCAGTGGAGAAATGACAATCTGCACAGAATTAGGGAATCTTTTGCTTGTTGGCTGATCAGCCCACCTGTTTGGCACCTGAGACGTTGTAAACGGAAGCAACACGGGTCAGATAAAAATGTCTGGGTCACTGTCACCAAGGCACACAAAAGCAAAGTTTTTAATGTTTTTGTTTATAGTTACAGTACACAAACAACCACAATCACAATTATTTTCTGAAGGTTCACAGAGAGAGGCCTGCCTCTGAGTTTAGCCCAGGACACTGAGGATGCATTCACACCAGTCCTGTTCAATCCAGTTTAATTGAACTCCAGTTTGTTTGCCCAGAAAGTCTGACTTGTTTAGGGAGGTGTGAATGCGCAAAAGCAAACTCTGGTCTGCCTAAAACCTCAGTCTTGGTTTGGTTGAAGCAAACTCTGTCCTGGTTTAAAAGCATATGTGAATGCCAAGTGGACTGCAGATCGCTCCTAAAACAGGAAGTGAACCATAGTGCATAGTATTCTGGGTAAATACAACCTAAACAAACGTGCTGATCTAGTGCCAGCACGTTTGTTTTTTTTGTTTTATTTTTACCAAAAACAAAAGAGAAAAAATACAATCGCTAAAATCTGATGCCACTCCATTTTGGTTTTCATTTCATGAAGAATTACATTTTTTCAGAGGTTTTTGTGTCATTTCCTTCAGTGGTTCTTGGTGCAGCACCACCACATGCAAGGCATGGAATAGAATTTTGAAAAGGTTTGTTTTATTTGAAACAGTGGAGCATGAAAGCAACTAACTGAAAACGTAACAAATGTTGCAATTTTTGGTCCCCAATCCAACCAAGTCTGCAGAACTATCTGGTGTGCAATTACCCAGAATGAAGCATTGTGTGTCTGAACATGGCCGCTGTGGAAAATGTTTTCCGTGTTTTTATGTGCACTGCCACACAGTTTTGAATCTACTCTCTGCATCAGGATTTTACCGGGACATTCCTGGGAGAGTTGTCAGCGTTTGGAGGACAAACTGTCTGCAGAGAACCGCTCCCCTGGGAAAAACTTTAGGAAGCAGATTGTGATGAATGGGAAAATCCTAAAAGTCTGTGTTTTGATCTGCTTTTTTTCTGAACATCTTTGTATTGTTTTGTACAAGCTCTACACAGGCTAAGCTGACCCAATGTGATCCTCCTTCCATTGAGGCCCTCCAGTAACCTTTTGACCTGTAGTCAATTTAGCACATCTGTGAGTGAGATGCTGCTTAAAGCTGAGGGAATGCGGGATAAAGACAGACAGGCTGGGAGATCTGGGAATGTTAGGCCAGGATTGTTGTTGCAGGAAGGAACCTGTTAAACTCCAATCCTTTCTCCTCTCCCTGAACTCCACTTAGAAGCTGGAATTTAATTAACTAAGAGCCATCCTATTCGATGGTTTAGAGAGCTGCAGCCACCAGTGTGAAGACAGAAGTGGAAGCTTTGTGTTGTCTGCCATTAGCTTCTCCTCATGTGACCCCTCTTCGCTTCCCCTCTGCGGGGATAAATTAACGCTGCGCTCTGTTTGTGCTAAAAATTTAGCTTTTCTAAGTATCAAGTTGAAAATGACATCAAGAGACCAAGTTCAGTATCCAATGAGGAAGATAGGAGGATTAAAGATTGTGATCATCAGTAACAAACATTTTGTGATAAATGAATTATTTTATCTTGCCAGATTCCTATTCAAACACACATCCAGAAACTCTACAGTTTTGTACTATGGCATTTTTTATTTAATCCACTGCCTGTAAATTTAAACCTGCATCTGCAAACCTCTGGAGTTAAACTGTATAGCAGAGCAATAATTGAAATGTCAGTGTTCGTCATGTTGCAATCATAAAGTCCTGTTTGAATAAAATTTTACAAATCAGACGCCTTGCATTGTAACTCACCAGTAATATATTTTTAAGCCCTGTGGTTTTTCAGTGAAGGTTCAGCTATTATTGAACTATTATCTGCTTAGTAACAATTGTGGGTGTTAACTATTAAAACTTTTGAGAGTTTGCATCTTATTGAACCATTGCTACTTCAGTGCTCTGAAATAACTTTGTGATTATGGTCCTTCAGTGTTTAATGCTTCAGATGGAACCATCCTCTGTTTAGACTTCAGTTTTGGAACCTCGTCTGTCCCTCTGCCCTGCGTTGGCCACTCCTATCTGGGATGCAGTATGATAAAGTCATCCAGCGACGGCTCAGCGCTCTTATCAGGCCTCCATCCCATGAGTGCCGGGCCTCCTTATCGCCGCTGCCTCCGCCTGGCCTTCTGTCTTCTGCCCTGCCCCAACCGCCTGCCTGGCTGCCTATCTGACTGTCACCAACACTTAAGAGTCGTCCCCTATATGTCGTTTTTGCAAGAGCATGTTTATCTTTCTCCCCTGAAGCATTTAAAGTTGAACGGTTGCATCAAAACCAACAGAGGATGAGGAGATGGTAACCTGGCTGCACAGGGATTATTCCTGACAATGTTCAACCGCGCGCTGAAGCTCGAGTCAGAGCTCAGAGTGTTTACTACATAATGACAAACGGGGTTAAAGAGGAAGATGTGGAAGAGGATGTTGCAATCATTCTATTACAACAGTCCACTGACTCAGACTTTTTTTCTTAAATTGATGTACTTTTCTTGTTTTTTTGAACATGGTGCTCCACCCTGCATGAAACTTGTGCGTGTTTTCGGCAATAAAAACAGCATGTACGGGAAGTTACAGGCTTTTCAGGCCGGGAGGACAAGCCAGTGGTTTGTTTTTCTGACTGACAGACATGGAGGAAGAGGAAGAAAGGGGTCTCTTTTTCTCACTGAAATGACAACAGAAGCTCCTCTTCTCTAATTCTGCTCCACAGAGATGGTCTGTCTGAGATTTCCTTTGAATTGTTTAGGTTGCATCACAGATCTTCTCTCATCGCATACCTCCATTAACTCATTTGCCTGCATAAAGAAGTTGAACAGTATTTCTCTGTTCGAAGTGCTCACCCGCCCTGTTGCATTCTTGGAGTGCTTCAGATAGCTCTCCTACTCATATTCACATTGTACCCCCATACCCCAGAACGCCCTCCCTTTTCTTTCTCTCACTGTAGTTTGCAGGTTTCTGCGCTGTCACAACAGGTACAGCTTCTGACAATAGTGTTTTCTCAGGAATAATATCTGCAGTTTTCCAGCATTTCCTGAATTTTTTTCTTGTTTTTTTTTATTTTTTATAAGAGCTAAAAAAATACAAAAAATAGTTGAATGCTGCCTCTGTTTCGCTCCTCCTCGCCCACCAGTCTGCCTTCATTTTCTCTCTGGGTTCAGAGGAGGAATGGCAGGCGAGCGTTGGCAGCCGGCTCAGGAATTTTACCAGGAGCACAGTCAGAGCACTTAACCTCCAGCCTGATGTGTGTTTACCCCACAAACACTCACATAGTGCATCTTAGCTCAGTTTAACACGAGTGCCACAGTGAAGTATTTCAACTTCTGCTTTGGGTTCAGCGACTGAAAATAATTTCTTAAGTTAGCTCGCGTCTTGACTGAAAACGTGAATCACCAGTTCACGGCAAGGTAAAAATAAAAAGAGCTGCTTTAGTTTTCTGTGAATAACATAATTCTATGTTTTCGACTAAAGGTTGGCAAACTCATTTTGACTTGAGGCCAAATCCAGAGGTCAGTCTGTTAATGTTTTATGAAAAAGAAATGTTCTTTTAGTAACTTGTGTCAAAATAGACAGACCTCTTTATGGGGCTGGAAGTTGATCAATGTTTTGACTGAGTTGTGAAAAAACTCAGGCCTCAAGGTATGTGCATCAGTGAACCAACTCTTAGGTACTATTTGTATCTTTTCCATAACACACAAAGCTCTACAGGTATGTTTAAATGTAAATGCAGAGCTGGAAGATTGTCAACAATTTAATCTGTAATGGTTCCTGTTACTAGAAACACTTTTTCTATGATTAGAGGACTTTGACATTTTTTGTTGATTTTATATCTAAAGATTAAACTTCTTAGCTAAAATGTCATCATTCATGTTCCTCGTGTATTCTGTGGTGTTGCAGGCTGTCTGATCCAACTCAAGTTACATCTGTTGCGCAGTTGTATTTTTTTTTCTCTGGCTTTCTGCCTCACACTCTTGTGCTCTAATGTAAAACACGGTTTTTTTAGCATAATTTATGCCCACATGCAGCACACCCAGTAGCAGTTGCAGCACATGAATGAAGTCAGGGTTGTGCAACATCTAGCAAACCAGTTTTGCATCTTGTTAGTTATTTGCTGAAGACTGTCATTGTTGTAGTAGCACTTAGTGTGTCTAACCTGATCACCTGACTGGTTTGGAGATTGGACAACAGTTGGTGTTGTGTGATTTGGCTTTGATTAGTTAGACAAAGAGCCTCTGAAACCCACAGTGCAACAGGAAGGACTGACATCAGAATTTTACAGATAACTAGCAGGAAAGAATGTGTTGACTACAGGGTTAGTGTGTGTGTGACCCTCAGTGCTGCTTTGTCGATCGATTATGTCGACCGTGAGCAAAAAATGGCAACCAAGGTTGCTCATGGGGGGAGACGGCGTTTCTATGCTCTGTGAATGAGGTCATCTGGTTGGATATGAACAGGGCTGCTGACCCCTCCTCAGCTCCACAGGCCGGCCCTCTGTGTCCTCTGCAAACGTTACACAATTGCTTTTTGTGCTTTAATGGGCCAGACACACTGACACTGTAGCATTCTAGCAAGTTCACATAGAAGAATGCACACAAGCTTTGTTCTGTGTCAGAGTATCCCACAACAATGCATCGCTTTTGTTATTTTCTGCATTTATTTGTCTTCGCTGCAACATTCATCCAACTTGAAACCTTCTATACATTTTAAACACATTGTGTGGATTTAGTCATTTGCCTTCCAATCTGCAGCATTGTCGCTCCCAAACCAAATACAGTAAATGGTATTTGAAGACAAATTGAACTCCAATATTAAATGTGATAAATTGGGTGAAAATATTTTACTTGACTGGTATCTGCAATGAAAATGAAACCGTAGCTACTGCGCTCACACTGCCATACGTTCAGGCCATTGTTTTGGTTTTGAAGATGTTGCAGTTGTGGAAATAACAAATAGTATTTTTTTTGTTTTGTTTGTGCTTTTGGATTGTCAGTTGACAAAAAAATAATAATTTGTCAAGATTCAGAAACAATGCAACTGGGACTACATCCATCAATAACATTATATTATAACACGATTGTAATTCTTTCACATTTTGTTTTTGTTTTAAAGCAGTAATATGTGAAATCTGTGTATTTATGTCGTCCATCTCCTTTTGTTGCCTTTTTATTTTTAGGTAATGTTGGCACCATTCTTTGTGTATGTGGGAGATAAAATAAGAAGTAAGAAAATTTAAATAAATAAGAATAGTAAGAAAAAAATTGTAGGAATAATGGAAGGATGATAATTGAAAAAAAATAATTGAGAATGTAAGAAAATAAAACAAATGAGGGAAAAAAAAAAAAAAAAAAAAACTTTAATCATGCAACAAATCAAATGGCCAGATATCTTAATGGGACAAATTTCTGACTGTTAATCAGCAGGCTAAGTATTAAAAAAAGTCTGTTCACATGAAATGCGTCGTTTAAAATCTGACCCTGCGGGTCAGACCTCGCTGAGAACCTGAATTCTGTCGGCCAGGAAGAGCTCGATTACTTCATCCCTTATTGCAACATTGCTTTACAGACTTCATACGCCACACAAAAGCTGTCCAACAGAAATGTCTGAATCAATGTGTGCATCTGTGTCTCTAGTGTTTTCAGTGTGTAATGCACCGTTGGCTCCAGCTGACCCCATTAATGCTTTTATTTTTCAGCCAAATCAACATATTGAATTAGTATCGGGTCGGCCTGTAAGTGCGATCCCTGTAAGTGCGATCCCTGTTTGCTTGTTTAGTGCTGTGAATGAACTGTGTTGCAACTTAATGCGCAATTAACTCTACTGCTTTTCGATGCGTGAAGCTTAATAATCACATAACAATCCATATGATGTGTTGGTTTAAAGTGTAACAGGTTCTCAGCCTAATTATATTATCAGCTACATTGGCTGCTTCAAAACTCATCCAGTATTGCTTTATCTGCAAAGTTCATGTTTGTAATTTTGTGAGTTATGTATAACGTGTGATTCTGCTCTGTGTTGCATGTCCATGTCCTCTCACAGGCACATGTTGTACATTCTTCCTGGGTGTTGCAGTCTGTCCAGATGCTGGCAATGCAAGGCGATGTAATAGAGTAGCTGCTAGCCCATTTTGGTGTTTTAGAGCTTCACTTCATTGATGCTTTTCCCCTCTGACCCTGGCATGCTCTTAAATCCTGGGGCTTGTATTTGGGATTTGAGCTTTGGGTCATAGCAGTGACTAACACATTGTTTTAGCTTGCTTTTAGCTTCACAGCTTACGGGGTAGTTTTCTGTGGTCAGAACAGGCCCTTGGAGTGCAGGAGTTAACATAGCACTGTGAGGATAGTTGCTATGTGTAAAAGTAAATATGATAATACTGTGATCATATTTGTCACAGTATACCCAAACTGGGTATTATGTGTCAAACAGTGAAACTGGTGACTTCCTACTTTGTGACAATACTGAAAGTATAGAGTTTAGCTTGATCAGTGTAGGGTTTGTTAATGCCCTACATTGGTCAAAGTTCAGTTTGCCAAACTTTAGGTTGTTTTCTTCAACCTGGGATCAAATTTTTTTCTGCATTCTTTCACATTAAACACATGTAGTATAAGTGGATCGACTCACTTTCCCTTCTGCTATTGTGGAAGTGGAAATATTTCACTTTGCTCAACATTGTTTCTTCCCTGCTTTCATTTTAAAAAGATACAGTAAAAAAGCAAAGAATGTTCTTCTTTTTCAGTAAGAGGATATTTACATATAGATTTCCTTTCTGCATCATTGGTGCTGTTAAACAGCACTACGCTCATCTGAAAGTCGCGACGTGCAGAACATCACACAGCAGATGATGCTGATTAGCATTCACACACATCTGATTGCGTAAAAAAGAAAGAGCTCTTATTTTGCAAAAAAAAAAAGCTATTCATTCATAGTCCTTTCCTTTTTGTTCAAGTCTACAATCATACTTTTAGCATTAAGTCTCACCAGCTCAACATCTTAAATATCAGCAAATTAGGAAACTTCTAAACATTAGGCATGCTTTTCTCCAAAAGTTCCATTTGATATTAATATACTAAGAAATTGGTCAGAAAAATAAGATTACAAATCATCCACTTTTGCTTTGCAGTTGTTTTTCCAGAAACTGGCACAAAACCTGCAGACTGCTCATCTAAATGGTTTATTTGCTGTGCAGTAGAAAAGATAATGTTCACTTAAAGACAACAGCAGGAACACTGTGTTGCCCAAAAATATGTCTGTTCAAAAATTTGTAAATATGCACAGTTGCTGGCAGCAAAAAGCACAAATTCATGTCACCCAACCCTCAATATGGAGAATATTCTAAAACTGCATACCTAACCTAGCAGGGATACACAATGTCAGAAAAACATCCAATTTGGGTGAATGTCATGACAATGATAGGATTTGCAATAAACAAACAAATACTTATGTCTTCTGTGAGTGTGCTATATTATTTTGGGCTTATTGCAGCCACAGACCCCTGAGAGGAAGCAACATGGTATTTATATTATGAGGTAATATTTTACGGTGCAAGAAGTTCATTCTGACAATTATAATCAGTTTTTTGCACAAACAAGAAATTTGACTTTAGTTTCAGGATCTCACTGCATGCAGACAGCAAATATAAATGTATAACCATCAGTTGCATTAAAATAAGAATAGGGGAACAATGTGTAGATGCATTTGCAGCCATACTTTTATATAGAAGGAACAAAAGAAGGATTGTGGCAGTGAATATATGGTTGTTTTTCACCGTAGAGTAGTTGACTGCTCAGGTGTTTATTGTGTTCAGACAGGGGGAACTGTCTCTGTGGAGCCGGGTTTTTGCAAAAACCACTCTGTAGCACTAAACTGAAGGTCAAAGTCCAAACAGTTTGTGTTCAGGATGTGTGGGGTCTGCAGAGATGGCAACTGACTTTTTCCTGACCCAATCCTACAGGAGTCCAGGATGGAAACAGCCTTGATGATCGTTTCTGCAGACCTTTTATTTTTTAAAGGTCTGCAGAAACAGTCTGTTCATTACAGTAAAGAGAACAAGTTTTGCTGGATGATGGATTGAAACTGTTGCGATAAACGACAATATTGTCATTTTCAAGTAATATAATGATAAAGACATAGTAATGCAAATACAATCACCTCAATACATCAGTAAGCTTTAATTTCCTGAGAACATTTGTAGAATACTTTTTAAATGCATCTAAAATAAATAATCAAAACAACCACAAAGCTAAATAACATGATAAACTATGTCAAATGTTGGCAGCATTTGACATAGTTTTTCAATCAGAAAGGGCAGCGTCACTTGCATGAACTACAAAAACTATCATGGAATTGGAAATCATCACACTGATCTTCGTTTACTGTGTGATTAATTGATGTATTGCTTATTGTCAGAGGCTCAGTTGCAGTCCGATTATATCATCTGAATGTGATAATATTGTACACACTGATATTGAAGTGACTGATATAATCAGCTACACTTCACTGAAAGGTTTTCAGCTAAAACTTTAAGCACCGTTTAGTGCAAATATTTTAAATTTACTGGACCTGTGATGAATCGTTCCATCCCCATCCCCAACATCCTCCTCTTTGCCTCTGAGTTTTCGTTTTTGTGATGGTGGTGACTTTGGGAATCGACTGACAAATGTTTAAAATTTAAATTTGATCCTCTTGATGCTTGTGCGAAGTTTATAAATAGATCAATTTTCTTTAAATATGAATGACCCTTTGGGGAAGGGAAGATTGACTGCAGCTGAGGATGGACAGCAGCAGGTGGGGCAGGTGTGGGCATGATGAAGGTGCCAGCTGCTGTTGACACCTCAAGGTGAAGAATAGTCTGGTAGGAGATGGACTTGTCTCATTCTGTCCCCTTTAATCTTCCTCCTTCTGTTCCTTTCCTCCTCTCCCGCCGTTCAAGTTTAGCCTGTTGTTGTGGGTGTTCTTCTCGCAACCTTATTTTTATTGAGTAACTGACACTGTCGATGAACCGGGGCCCGCTTTTATCGATGCTCCATGTAAAACCCTGGGCTGTTCACCTCCGACAGACACGTTCACTTTGCTTTCTTCTTTATCTTTAAGCCTTAAACGTGCAGAAACCCTTCTGCTCGTCCTTCCTTATTTATAATGCAGCAGTCAATACAAGAACTATTTAATTGTAGCAGCGTTTTCAGCGTGGTTTCTCCCAAGGGGATGACTCATTTTTCCCAGCTTTGTCTTTTTCTTCTCTATTTATTTTAGCAGTCCCTCCGCCGCTCCCACCACCTTCATGCTCTTTCCGTCTTGCCGTTTTCTTATTTTTCCAATTGTTTTTTTATTTTTTTTCCCTTTGCAGCTTCCTTCTATGTATGTGCGACTGTGTGGTAAAAATCCAGCCTTGGGGCTACATTGCCTCTTTCATGTGAGGACCAGTGGTGACATTAAAGGCGTGCATCGTGCTCTGTCGGTTTGTATCAGCCCGGCTCTCAGTAACTGCGTTCAGGGATCGCAGCATCTGCTCGCCTCTGCTACTCACTCATGGCCGGCCTCAGACCTCAGTTAGCGGAGACGACGCGTCTGCACCCGCTGGCTGTAATTGTGTACATGCATATATGCGCTTGCAGATTTGTTAAGCCCTCACACCCAAGTGCTTTGAGGCAGATCAATGTTTAAAAGCTTAAGCTTAGTGAAAGCATGGTTAATGACAGTTGAGTCAGCGAGAAGGGTTCTTGTCTTTTCTTTTATCCCACTCCTTCCCTCCCAGTCTAGCATTCTGACCCAGGAGGTATGACGCTTCCTTCTTTCTTTTTAGCTCTAAAAACGAGATCATCCTTTCTTGGCAGACTAAACAGATGATGAAGGTAATCTTCAGCAGATGCACAACGAGCGGCTTCTGTCATGATCTGTAAATAGATGCGAGTAGATCGGGGCAGACCTCGTTTCCTTTTTTTACTGCTTCGGTTTCTCACCGTTGCTAATCTGCAGGCTTATTGACAGCAAAATGTGCATGCAGTTCATCTTGTCACTATTTATTTTTTTTGTTTAGACTTCTGGAGAAATTCAGGAAAAAAAATTAAATCTAGTATTAAGATACAACAATAGCTGTGATTTGATTGTTACTGAATGCCTGGGACTGGGATTGGCAGTCCGATGGGAGCTTCAGATAAGGCAGCAGGTCCCAACCCGCCTCTGCTGGCTCTTAAGATCAACGCAGACAGGCTCTTTGTTGTGTAACCTGTTTTGTCTTTCTTCCTGACTCCTGTTCTTCCTAGTCTTTTTCTGTGAAGGAGGTGGAGTCTTAAAGCGCACACTCTTGACTTTATTGCCAACAAACGTAATTCAATTATGGAGGCGTATAAAGTGCCTTCAAAAATCGTTTACTCCCCTTGAACTTTTTCACATTTCACTGTTTTCTGAATGTCGTCTCCTCCGTCCCATTCTCAGGTCTGCAGCCTCTAACAGGTTATGCTGTTGAAAAGTTCAGTTTAGGCTCTATCTGACCAGAGCAGGTTCTTCCTCATGTTTGCTGTCTTTCTTGCACAGTTTCCGGCGAACTGCAAGCAGGACTCTTGTCTTTCTTTCAACAATGGCTTTTATGCTGTGGAGTACAAATCCTCCTACCTGAAGTGTGGATCTCTACAGACCATGAGCCTTTTGGCTGCTCGGTTGTGCCTCACTGCTTCCATTTTGTTGTGATCTGTGTAGAGATGCACCAATCTATTTTTTTTCTGTACCGATATCTGAGGTTTGGCATCTTTCTGACCTTATTTCTGAGGTTCCAGAGCGTCATGATGCTGTTTGCTTTCAGAAGTCACTAGAAAACAATCGGTTGGACTAGATTTTATTTGCTGGTAACTGAGAATACAAGTCCATGACACACTTTTCAGATTTTTATATTTAAACTATATATCCCTTCCTTTCTACTTCACAATAGTCTACAATGTGCTTAGTATACTTAAAATATAACACTTTTCCTCTTGTTTGCTGTTAACAATCATTTGAAATATATCTAGATTTTAGTTTCACTTTGTTGTCAGTGAAAGTTTTAGTTCATTCTTTAATGCAGAGGTTTCCAAGTAAATCAAGTTCTCCTTTTTTATTTTATAGTATTATTTATTATTCAAATGTAAAAATGATTTTGCATGTTTGCTGTGTTTGAAAAAAAAAAAAAGGCATTTAGTTTTCAAATTCCTTTAGGGTTGGGTGAACAAATGAATTTAAAGTCGTGATTTTACCTCATTCTGTCTGTCACCAGCCTACCAAACGCACACCCAATAAAGCTCATGTTTTTTGTCTGTGTGACTCTGGCTGCTGCTTCCATCTGTTACTAAAAAAAAAAAAAAAACATGAGCTCCAATCATGCAAAAAATCCTCCAACATTTACAGTAAGGTTGTCTGTGACTGTTGTTTTCCACACATAAATAGTCGTGTTGTGTTTTTTTCTGCTCTGTCCTGCTTATATTCATAATTAAAGTCCAAATACAGATTTTCCCTGTTTTTATAAGATCCATCATATCCAAAACTCTCACTGTTTTCAGTATAGAAACACAGCAGCCCACAGCATGCACTTTGAACTTTTTTTAAAAAGTCAGATAATGGGTGAGGACTGAAGCTTTGATGCAGAAATGGGAATGATCTTACAATTCTTTCATGTTCTGTTTGATTCAAAGCTCCTACAATTTAGTTTTTTGTGTTCCAGTTTGAGTCTGACCTCAAAGAAAACGGGCAGGAAACCTCAGATCAGGGCATTTAAAATAAAAAAGCTGGATCACTTGAAGTGTATATTACACAGATGGTCAAAATCAAGCATGACAGATTTTTCTATTGTCCTTTCCTGCTGGATGTTGTGTGGACTGTGGTCGCCTGGGTGACCGGGGTTGGAACAGGAAGTGCTATGCATCTTATCATGTCCTCTCATGTCCCCATCCTTTTCCTCTGCTGTTTCCTCTCTTGACAGCTGGACCTTTCCTGTTATTGTTGTGGGACCAAAGAGGCGGCCATGTGTAAACACACTTACAGAGAACAATGACCATCATTTTTAGAACTATTTTTGGTCCTCCTTATTTAAACTCCTATTTATTCTGTGTAACTCTTACTTCATGATTTATTCAGACCCGTTGTTTTAATTCTGAGACGTTTTGGAGAAGAACTGCTGCATGTTTCCCTGCGTAGCAGTAAGATTCCTGGAGAACTCCAGACTGAAATGGGACCAAGGACTGCTCAGATCCACAGTTCATACTCAGACATAACACCCCATGGGCATGCTTCCTGACTTTGCATCCTGTTATTCTTAACATTCCTTATCTTCTATTCTCACATCTTGTTGCAGACATCCTGTACTTCATTTCACTCAGAACCCCTCCCCTCAAACACATTCCTGTGGTGTATGTGCGCGTGTGTATGGAAAACATGAATACTTGTTTGTATGGCTGTGAGTCCAGGTGCCTGCTTGGTCAGGTAGAGACACTTCTGACATCCAGACACCTCCTTTTTCTTAACAACTATGACCTGATAATTATTGTTTTCTTTTACCTACATTAACATATTTAGCATAATGTTGTCCAAAAATGATCAAATCCAATTTTTATTGAATATTTATTGTATCACTGCAATATCAGCTTATTGAATGATGTTTTATGCTTTGTAAAAAGGCAAATATTTTACAAAGCATAAAAAATACACCTGTCAATCTCATCATATTCTGCTTTTACCCTTTAATAAAAATGCTACTGATTTTAGCAGGATTTCTGCGTATTTTCATGCACTATTTGCCAATCAGTCCCACTTTTGGTTTAATAAGCAAAAGTAAACATAAACAAACTTTGTTTTTCCTTCCTTCTCCATTAGTGTGTACTTTCACTTAAAGAAAATAAATCCAATCTACCCTTGTAAAAGTTGAAGTAAACCCAGAAATCAAGTACTTACTGAATATTGTGAATCAGAGTCATGTTTATTTGCCAGGTTTGCACACAAACTTTGGTTAAGTCTCAATGAAGAACTTTTAAAGTATAAATATGTAAAAGGTGACAAAACTGTCTCTGTTGTGAAAGCCTCAATGTGAAAGTCTAAACAGTTTGTGTCCAGGATGTGTGGTATCTGCCTTCTTCCTGACCCATACAAGTCCTGAAAGGAGGGAAGGTCAGCCCATTCAGGTTGTGTAACGTGGGTAGAGATGAGGAGAAAATGACTGGAGCTGTCAGGTTATTGGGTTAAACACTTAAATCAGAATTAAGTACTTTTTTTCTGCATCCTTCCTGCTCTTTGTGCTGCTTAAACATCTCATTCTAGCTGCTCCTCTCCCTACATTTGTACGTTTTTATTTCATAAAACCTTTACTCTCTGATGCCTAATTGAGGCGGTTTCTTTTCTTCTGTTTTGATAGTATGTACTCTGTGAAATTTGTGAAACCATTTTAAGCTCATGAGGCTTCTCTGTGAAAGCCAGGCTGTTAAATGACAATCGCTTTGGATTCCAATTTAACGCTACATCCGCCTCTCCTTTAGGTGAAGGAAACTGCGCTCAAGTCGTCTGGATTCGCTTGATATTTTTGAAGGAGTCTGAGTCTGCAATTGTGTGCATTAGGTTGGCTGATTTGGCTGAGGTAGCAAATTGGTTTGCTTTACAAAGTGAAGTAAGAAGAAAGGGAGCTGCAGAGAACTTCTTAAAAAATACTAAAAAGGTTAAAGTTGTGAGAAAAACTGCTGGCTTCTTGTTTTCACCACACTACTTCTTGAATGTCCATCATCTATCTCCCATCTTGGGGTGACTCCCTCAAACTTGTACATATAGAAGCACACCCCCACTGTCCCCAGCCTCCTGCTGGGAGTATTAAAGCTTAGCCACTTGCAGCGGCCATTAGAAGCGAACCATTATGGTCCTGTATCAAGTTAACCCTCCCTTTCAGTACCAGCAAGCTCTGTGGCAGATCCCAATAAGTGCAGAAAACTGCCACTCCCACGGCTCATTGAGCCGCCAGCTTGCCACCCCACTAACAGACAGCCCCATAAAGCAGTTCCACATCATCAAAGATGGAGATGATCCCGTTTTTCTAATTTTAGATTGGGGTCCTAATGGCTTTCTAGATACTATCGGAAGCTCTTTTACTTTAAAGCTGGGGGCTTTGATGGCGTGGATGTATCTGGGAGAGAGAAGTTTTATCTCACAGCCCTGATTACGTTTATATGACCATCTGGATCTATTAGCACATTTAATTCGATTTAAAAAATTGACAAATGACACAGAAAGCAACACCCTTTTTGTAGTTATATTGTTTCTTCTGTTGCTACTAATACATTCCAACAAGATGCACTGATTAGGATTTTCATGTTTTTGATGCATTCCTCGACCGAAGATGTTGAGTTGTTGTTGTTGACCTGCTGATCCCAGATCAGAGCTGTTCAAAGACAAAATGTCTGATTCTGACCAACTGATTGATTGGTGTTTTAAAATACACCCACCAGGCTTTTCTGGTCAGTACAGATTTCCGTTTGAGGTCCAACCTGCCATTTTTGGGGGTCATGGTGTGGAATTTTATATTCTAGTTTCTGAGGTGAAGGTAGTTATTTGATATTCTGAATAAAGGAACTTGATGGACAAGAAAAATTAAATATGCTCATTTAAGCTTAAAGCCATCAGTTCCTAAACTGTATTTGCTCTTAGTTTTAAAACATTAAAGGAAATTGGATGATTCTAATCACTGACCAATTGATTAGTATATCTGCATGCTTTAATAAAGTTTTTAATAAAGTCAGTATTAGATGCAATAACAGTTTTTTCTTTACAGTGTTACATTTTTAAAGCCCCCTTGAGAGCTTTTTTTCAGGTTCGCTAACCTGCTAATGGCTCCAAGAGCGATTCTCGGTTTCCTGTCATGGGCGATAGCTTGGCTCCAATTGTATGATTAAGACTGCGGCCATCCTGCAGAATTAATTTGAGTCTAATCAGACGTCTACATGATTGTATTACGTGGATAAGAATCTGAACATCTCCAGAGATTTGATAGTTTCTCTTGTCTCCGTTTCTGCCTCTCACCCGTCTCTGTTTAGCTCTGCCTTTCCTTCTCTCCTTGTCTGCATCATCTGTTTGCTTTGTTTAATCACCAAACTAACACGCTCTGACACTTTTTTTCTAGCTCGCTGTCCCCATTACTGCCAGCAGTCACAGAAAGCTCCCTTCAGCCAGGAACCTTTTTTCTCTTCCTGCATCCAGTCAAGCTGACAGCCCCAGAAAACATTACGTTTGCCACCGATTATGATAAATGGCTTTGCTGATTGCTGTTCTTGGCCATCACCACACCTACATGTTCCCATTTTAGAATACATATTCTCAAGGCTTCAGGCAGAATAGAAGATGCACCAGACTTCTTGTTATCTCCGACTTACAAGAAAGTAACATTTAGAGGTGCTCAATCAGACAATTGTGTAGTACCAATTTCTGGTTTCTTAAAGATCTTACAACTTAAGTAATGCCAGCTTTTCGATAGAGATAGAAAGAGTTACCTGTGTTTTTGTTGGTTACTAAAAAAAATAAGGCTGAGCCGGATCTGTGGTGAATAAACATCTGACTAAAATACCAAAAAAAATCTTAATTTTCTAAGTTTACTCAGGTTTTTCCTAATATCAACAGTGATGTTCAGAACCTTCATTTCTGATAGGATTCTCCAGTCATTACCAAGATTTGTGGATTTTGATCTGTTTTTTATTTAACCCCTCATTGTCTGAATTTATTTTCATTATATAAAATTCTTAATTATTAATGTTTTTAAATATAAATTATTTTCAATATTACAGAAACCCAACAAATTAGGGTTTGTGTAAATTATTAAATAGGCAAATTACTGGATTTAAGCAGAGCTGGACATAACTGAACACTAGATGGCAGCAAAGTATTTCCAGTTAACTGCTTGGTATGCATAGATTATGCATCAAGAGGCGTTACTGCTGTTCACTACCTTGGTTCTGTGGAAGTTTAAGATGAATATGAATCTAAAGTTTAAAGCGGTTTAAAGTTAATATTGCCAGAGTTAATAGAAGATTTTGAAAGAAAATTAGGGATTTAAGTATTGAAGTAAGATAATGGATATGTAATGTAAACCGGACTAGTCGTTATCCTGCCTTCAAACTTTAGTATTGTTTATGTGGAACTAGGGATGCAGTTTAGATATTTGTTTTGTTTACAATAATCTGGATTATCTGAGCTCTTTTGTCTCTGAGCAGCTATGGCGTTCTGCTTTAAATCTCTCAATCTGTAACTTGAACATGAACCGGTGGCTAGTAACGCAAGCTAGTGGAACTTCCTGCAGTATTTGTTTAGCAGCTTTTTCTCCCAGGCAGTCTTCCTCCTCCCTCCGTTATTTCTGTGGGTTCATGCTCTCGGGGGAGCCTTGCTTACAAACGCACACAGGCTCATTAGCTCATGTGTGGGTGTTTTAACGTTTATTTAGGAGTTAGGTGTTTGTTTTTTAGTCTTGTGTGTATACTTGAAGGTTTTGCAGGGACACTGTCCAGGACGGAGTTCGCTGTAGTTGTTTTCTCGCCTGTGTTGTTATTTTCAGCAGCTGCAGCTCATTATTGAGGATCAGAAAGCAGAACGTGCTGCTTTCAAGGATGGAGTTGGCTGAGTTATGTACATATGTTCATGTGCACAGTTAAAGGCAGCATTTCTAGCCACACGGTTTGGCTAAGAATGCCTTTCTGTAACAGAAAGGTTGTTTTTCTGTTATAGTGTGTAAGCAGTTTTCTAGAAGGCAAAACCTGTCCTCAATTTGTATGGATGAATAACTCCTATGCTGATTTTCTGTTTACCCATGTGCTGGTGTGTTTATTTTTTACCTGACTCAGACAGAGGAGTCCAGAAGCCTTCTTGGGTCAGTTCCATACTTCGTGGCCTATCCTCATCCTGAACACTTTCACTTTACTGGCTTTCCTAGACGGTCTGTAAATATATTAGAATAATGTCTGGCTTTAAAGATGATGCTTTTAGCAATACCTTTATAAAGGCTGTCATTAAAAGTTTGACCTCTTAGTTATGCTAATTAGTTTTGTTGTGAATACAGCCAAACTGTGTCTAAATTACCACATATGTTGTTTGATACATATTCCTCTCTAGCTAAGAATACTGTTATATCTGATATAATAGTATTATTTAAAAAAAAAAAACTTCTAGATTCTACTTCGTTGACAAAATCAAATCTATTCTGTCTAATTCCATGCTTTATAAGTTCTGTACTGGTGCAGTTATCAAATAAGTTTTTTATTAAGTACATTTATGTCTGTGGTTTGAAATAGAAACATTTTAAGTTCATTCAGTAATTTCTGCATTGGACTGGGATCGGTCGATACTAAGCATCATGCATTTTTATTATTATAACCAATTTTGAGTGGTTTAATTTCAAGTTGTGTTTGTATTTAAGGTTGAATTATATTTCTGCTGATTATACAGATTAATTAAAAAAAGACAAAAAAAATCCAATTCAAGCACAATATGACCAATCTGGACCCAAACACTTTAAGAGCCCAGTGGCAGCAGTACACTATGTACTGTGTGTACTGTAGCTCTAGGAACAGAAAAAATAAAATCAATATTTATTTGTAAGAGTCAAAACTCCAATGAATTCCAGCTTGGTTGCTATCTGCTTTTAGTTCTCAGGACGTGCCTACTTCCAGTTTTGTATGACTGGACTCACAGGTTTTGAAGAGTTTCGTTCCCGTTGTGGAAAATTTCTTCTGTTGCTTTGCGAAAGCAAAATGCCTGAAGCAGCAGTTTCAGAGTCCCAAAAGAATTTGTGATGAAATCCCTAGTCTTTTTCCTGTGTCCAAAGTTCAGCCTTGCTGTATTACATTCTTTATATTTTCCAGTCACTATTTTATAACAGTTAGAGTTGTGCTCCAGGTTACTTTCTCATGCATACGGCGGATAGACAAGACGGATTCACCGTTTAGAAACTGGTAGGCTGTGATGAATGAAAGCAGCGCCTATTTGGATTTATGCATTTCAAAATAAGTTTTGATGTTTGATTTAGCAATCTTCACATCTTGACTAAGGCTATTTCACAGCCTTTGTTAGGCTGGATTGGTTGTGAAACAGTCATTATTAGATGTTATTTATTGTGGTTTAGTTAAGTATTATGTACAAAGTCACAGATTGGCAGTTAGGATCATTAGTTTAGTCTGTGGTTAACAGTGGGAAGGAAAATCCAGATGATTAATATAGTTTTGTAAAGCCATGTCCTGCCCAGATAGATAATTGCCATTTTTCTTTTACTTCGACAACTAAATATGACAGCAATATCGAGTGGACCTTCAGTGGTTAGGAACCACAGCTGGCCATTGGTTGCTAAAATCTACAAATAGTTGAGACCCCTTTTAAAAATGCTTATAACATGTTTTAGTAGTCCAAACACCAAATATACATTAATATCCATTAATAGAGTGGAAATTATCTTGGCAGTTCTGTACCACAGAAGCTAACATCCTCAGTCTTTCTTTTTTCTTCAAAGGAAAATAAATGCTGGTCCTGGATTGAGTGCTTTGGAAATGCCAGCCAATAAACAGCACTGTGTCTAGGTATTTCTGGTTCCCAGGCTAGATGTTCTTTCAGATATTTTAGAAATGCCCTATGAAACAATCCGCTAATGGGTGACTTTTCCTTGGAGTCAAATTTCACAGAAAAAATTGTGAATACTGAACGGCATAAAGGCTGGGGTCCACTGTATCTGGATGAAATGATAAACCGTCTTAGTAAAGGTTTCTCTTAAAACAGAGGTTTTTCTGCATGGAGCCATATACTGCCAGTTATTGGATAGACATATCTGTACTAATAAACCTCTGCTGAAAACAATAGCATATCTCCATGACACAATAAAACTCACTCAATACGGCTACCATTTTTGGGCACTTTTGAAAAGAGATACTTATACTTATTTTTAATTTTAAGAATGAAGGACAAACTGTGCTTAACTATGTTGTGAGCACAGCAAAGTCATTGAAGAAACAGGAATAGTTTTAAGTTTCAATATCAAAGGATTGTGCAGCTGCAGACAGAGAGCGAGGAAAGATGGGCTGTGAGTTGTTGATAAAACCTAGAAATAAAGACACTTTTAAAGTTTCAGTCTCCCCCCAAAAGCAGAGTAGACTTCCGCTTTAAAAGCTCAGCCCCTCTCCTATATGCATGTCCTGTCAGACCTCTAAACGGCTGAGGCGGAGTGTCATCTTGGATAAAGTTGTCTGTGCCGTGAATAAAGGCCAGGAATGCATTAAACACCCAAATCCTTTCAGTTTGCAAAGGGTAACCAGGCTTTGTGATGGCTAAAGTGCTCATCTTTAAAGTGAAAAAGCGTGTTTCTCCAGAGAGTCTTGTTTTACTCACCACCGCCACATTTAGGTGCATTTATGATTGCAGTAGCTTCCTTTTTTTTCGGAGGGAATCTCATTACGCTACCTCAGCTTTGTAGAAGTTCTCCTCCCTGGTGGAAACGATGGCTGGAGCAAAGCGACGTGTGCAGGTGGATAAAAATGGCAGGCGTCTGAACAATTTTTGATCTTAAATCACCCCACGCAAGAAGACTTTCAAACTATCTGCAGGATGTGAACATTTGATAATTTTTGGTTTACAGATTAATTGGTGTTAGGGTCGGATCTGTTTCAGATGGCAGATTTTATCAACCTAATACCAGGCATCACAAGACAACCAAAGCAGCTTTTCTCTTGTAAAGCGGACAGCATTGATTATTTGGCCATTACGCTCCTTTTCTATGCTTTGCATGCAGACAGAGGTACGCAGCTTGGTCAGAGGATGGTTGGCTCTGAGCCCACACGCCGAGGACAAAGCAGTTACAGAGCACGTCTATTTTTGACCTCTTAACGGACCTGTTCCCATTCTCCTATGGAGCAGCTCTCATTGTCTGATGTTCACCTGTCTTTAACCTGATTACAGCAGCTCCTCCGGGACTTGTCCATTGTTTTTTAATATAGCGCTTGGTTTTTTTGAGGTTGTGAATAAAGTTTCTCCCTTGAAGTATCCTGCTGTCAGACCTCGGACCCCTCCACCTGTCACAGGATAACGGAAGATGAGGAGAAATCATTTATTTTCCTGACAAAGGGCAGATAGATATGCAGGCACTGTCTGTAACATTTTCCTTTTCTCTTCAGAGTTTGACAACCTCAGAAACTGAGCGAAGCAAAAAGGGATGGATAAAGTGAGACATGTTTTAACTTTTATCAAGGCAGAAAGGAGCTGTTAAGAGTGTAGAGGCACATCTAAGCCTGAATCTCTCCACTCTGGCTTTAAGTTTTACTTTTTTGATCTGATCGACCTTCCACACACCCTATAATAATGATAAAGGTTGATGTTCTGTCCTTAGTTTAATTTTATTTTATATTTAGCTCTCGGGATCCTTTCAGTTTGTGCTCCACCTGTTTCCCTTTGGTTCAAAATTGTCAAGAAAATATCTGTTGTATATGGTGAGAAGTAGGGAAAAAAAAATACTGGAACAAAAAATTTATGCCAGTTGATGGTTTTCTGCTTTAAATGCCAGTTTTAGCGATTAAAGTATTTCTTTGTTTTAGACAAAAAAAATTCACAAAGTTGAAAGTTGATTTGGGGACCACAACTACACCACAAATACGTGAAAAAGTTAATACTTGAGACTCCTTCTCAAATGCTTAGTTTAATAGTTGAAATACTAAATATGCATTAATACGTGCAGTGGACACCATCTTAGCAATAAAGTGGAACCTAACAGACGCTCCAAACGTACTATTGATGTAAATTGATTTGTGGTACATCAAAATATCTTCGCCTAGTAGAAAATGTTAGCATAAAATTCACAAATTTCATCCAGGAAGATGGAAATGAAACAGAAATAACACAAATTGTTCCATTTGGTTTCAAAAACCAATATGGAGTCACTTTAAAACACTAACCTCTGAAGACACTAGAAAGTTCCTTTAACTTCCTTCCAAGTATGTATTTACTAAGACTACCAGGGATGGTTATTTTGGTGGGTGACTAATCCTTTAACCATTGGTCATCATTTTTTAAATGTAGTTTTCTGTTGCGAGAACCTGTAAATTATAAGAAGCAACAGCAAAGGTTTATGGTACTGACCACCAATTCCTGCATGGACTTCAGCTGCCAGTTAAAATCCATTAATTCGTTCTGTTTTGGCAAACTGCAGCACAATGTGCCCAATGTGTGTTAATGACGATGAAGTATGCAGCACATGATGTGGATGTGTTATAACTTGCTGAAACTTGCCGGTCCAGAGTGGCAGATGTCTTCACAGTTCTGAGGAAAAGTGAGCTCTGCTTGACACTGGAGACGACACAAAATCTGCTCGTGACAGAGTTCAATGAAAGTCCTTTTCTGACAACCCAGTTTATTTTCTCCTGCTTTTGTTAATTCATTCCTCCTTTAACACCGCCCCTCTCACTCAAGTTGGTGATGCACACTTAAAACCCACTTCTCCACACTCATGAGGCTTTCTGCTGGGGTGGACAGATAGATAAATGATTTTTGTCGGCCTTGTAAAGCAAGGGGTAATTTTTGGGTGAATGCATTGCTTCAGAAAAGAGTTGCAGCACTAAAATTAGAGGTTGTCAAATGTCGCACGTCTTCGTTGATGGCTCGGTTCGGCCCCCTTATGTTAATGTGGCATTTCGGCAAGAGGAAATAACAGTTTGGAAGAGGCGGGATTGCTACTGGTGCTTGTTGGGTTGCATTGTCAAATATGAATAAGGGTTTTTTCTCACCTTTTATCAGAGGACAAATACTCTTTAGACACTTCAGATCTGTAGTGTTTTTCTTCTAAATAATTTAACTTTTTAAACAAGGTAATGATCTAAGCTGCACAATATTAGCTCATCTTGTCTCTTAACTGTTTGCAACAATACAACATGTGTAGGGTCTGTCAATGTTCACTTAAAGAGACAAAACATGTAATTCTCAAAACTGTAAGCTGATTAGCCATTACAGAGATGAAAGTAGGGCATAATATGGCTTGCCTCCTGCGGAGAAATGATATAATCTTATTTCTGGGTTAGATACCAGGAGAAGGAAGTCATCATATGGAAAGACTGAGACTATCTTTGAAATCTGCAGTGCTAAGGTCATGTGACTCGTAAAAGCTTCACTCTGAAGCTATGCAAGTAGACTGCAGATGACTTTGGCAGGTGTTTTTTTATTTTTTACAGTTTCAGGATAGTTTCTCTTTCTAACAGAAATTCCATCAGATTTAATTTCCTGTCTATTGCTTGAATCCATTCGTTGGAAATTGTGCACTGGAAAAGTGTAGCTCCTTGACCTGAAATGACCCCTGTGTAACTTTAAACACCACATATGTGGTGACATATGTGGTGTCACCACATATGTCATATGACAGTAAAATCTAATGCAAGTCTGGCCCGGCTTCAGGTTTTCCATCATTTCTTTGGCGGTCAGGGATTCTCGGCTTAGTGCGACTATAGTTAGCTTTAGGTTAATTTAGAAGCTCCTAAAGGGGAAAAGTTTCTGGATGATACCTGCTGTGTACAACACCTAACATCCTCCTTAAATCCTTCTGAGACACCGAGCCTTTTCTCTCTCAAACCTGTCGCCTCCGATCTCTGCCTATTGATCCGATTTTTCTCTCTCTTTTTGCTCGGTGACAGTGTGATTGTGTGGAAAAAGCGTCTTGGCAAGTTGCTGTGTAACCCGAGTCTTTTGTCTTTTTATGTATGTCAGAACTGCAGCTGTCAGTCTTCAGTGACATTTCCACACATGTGGACATTAAATGAAAAGCAGCATTTCTTTGTCTTGACTCTTTTCTTCTGTTGTGGAAGCTTGTTGGTTTTCCAATCAACAGGAAATGGTTTTTCATGCGTGAGTGCAACAGAATGTTTTAGTAAGAAGAGATATATTAGTTGGATCAGAGCTGCCTGGTCTTATTATTTTCCATCTCACTCAGATTCCTGAGGAGAACAGCAGTGGTCTTAACCCTCACAGTTGCTGTGGTACAGATGCACAGTATATAAAACTGCATTGCAATCGCAAAGGAAGTGCTTGGGTGCAATACAATAAGCTAAATACTTTCTATTAATTGTTTTTCTCTTTTCTTTTTGTCTTTCTACCAAAATCTGAATGGCAGAAGTCTTCAGTCTGGTGCTTTGGTCACAACAGGCCCCTTTTTTGAATGACATTTTGTTTACAGAGAATTCATAATTCATTTTATTTATAGTTTAAATTTAGTTTATTTTGGATATTTAAAATATCATCCAGCTGTGTTAAATGTTCATTTGACTGTAAAGTTTATTGAAATTTGTGAACATGTTCTTAGATTATTATACCACCTTTACCATTATCCTTCTTGAAAATGCTATTGTTTATTACAATAACTTCTGGGACAATTTATCGTCCAGCAACATTTGCTGTTACATTGTGACCGGCCTACTATTATGTTTATTGCCATGTTGACATTCTCTTTTTCTATGTTCCTGCTTGACTCGCTTCAAGCAGGAACATTGATTAGTCTCAGTTATTTAAAAGCTTCAGAACCACAAATTCGTACTTTTGATGCACTCTGAGGTAATCTTGTAATTCCCTCATTCTGTGTCGGATTCAAAACAATCATCTCGGTCAAATAAGTTTCAGTCCTTATAAATAAATGTAAAAAAATCAGCAGGCCTGACCTCTTAGAAAGCAGGAAATTATAATTAGTCATGACAAATCTGATTGGTGTATCGCTGATGGAAAGAAAAGGGAAGATTAGGCAAAATGTCAGTGACTCGCTGCCAAGTAGTGAATGTGAAGGTGTGCATGTTTTACTAATGGTGCCATCCTTATCTGTAACATCTGTAAAAAAAAAATGCAATCCTCTTCTGTGCTTCAGTGTATTTACGTCAGATTTCTGTTGGTCATGAGTTTACATATGACTTTAGGTTTTTGCACACCAATCAAGTGAATATGGCAGGATTTTTACTTTTTGTAAATAAAACCAAAACCGTATAATTGCCCTTTTAGTAATCTTTGTTCCTTTTTAATTATGTTTCAGAGATCAACAGAGTGCGTAAAGATATGTACAGTGACACAGTGAACGGCCTTGTGGACAGACACCCGCTGGAGCTGCCCGAACCCATCGGACCCATCGTTCACCTGCAGGAAAAACTGTTTGTGCCTGTCAAAGAGTACCCAGATGTAAGTTCAGCAATTCTGAGCCTCTTTTTGTTCTTCTCAATGTTAAAGCTTTGAAACAAATTATCCAATTTGTTTCATAACAGAATATTGCATTTATATTTATAGTTACTTTGTTGTGTGTACAAAACTGTTGGTAAACACAAAGCAAGAAATTGATATTAGTTGGTTCTAATAGCTGGTAGAGCCCGTAGTTTGATGCAGTTTGCTTGTTTGTTCTTTAAAACTAAAACCTGAAATACTGAAGCTGATGAGTTACACCATCATTGCAGTCTTGCTCAAGTGTCACAACTACATAATATCTTTTTTCATTCGGCTTTATTCTTCATTTGAATATCGAAGATGAAAACAAATAATATTTTTTTCTGTGGAGCCATGTTTCTCCTTTAACCCCTTGATGTTTTTTTAGAGTATGATGTATTTAGATATTGTCGTTGATGAGAAGAGATGGTGTAGATGGAGCAGGTCAGAACCCAGCAGGACATGGAATGAGTTTTTTCCTCCTGACTTGATAAAACGCTGAGCACATTTTCATTGCATTCTGTGACTCCAGGCTATTGAGGCTAGCTAGCTTCATTAGCATCTATCATGAATGGATACACCTTTATTCATAGGTGCTCTGTGCGCAAAAAATAACAGGAAAACAAAAAAAAAAACCTTTTTTAATTCTGGCACTATTGGTTCAGTGAGAAGCACAAAGCCAAGACCCACAAATAGACTTCGACATTTCAGTTTTTGTTATTCTTTATTGCAATATAACAAATACCTTGACCATCTTCTATATTTATATTTTTGTTATATCTGAAATCTCACTCCAGGCAGGATTTAAAAAGTCTTAAAAAGTCTCAAATTGAACTTGCTGACCCCATTGGTAAAGATTTTCACTACATTTGTTGTTGTTAAAGCTCATGATAATTGCCACCTGCAACGTCAACTGAATCATTCCCACTACAGAGTGTGAAGTGCAGCATCCTTATGTGGCCTTCGTACTCACTCTGGATGCTGAGCTTCGTGCAGAATTGGGGCGGTGACTCTGCGTTGTGCTTACAACAAGCTGTCAAGTAAGCCACTAAATTAATTAGGTTTCCCCATTTTGGTCATGATGACTTCTGGAGATTCACAGCCTAAAAATGGCAAAGGAACACACACATTTCTCATTCCTGTTTTAGCTCTCCTGCGTCTACATATAACCCCCCAACCTTGTGAGATTTCTAAATAGAGACGGAAAACTGTAAATGCCAGACAGGAGCTGCCAGCCGCTGAGCTGAATGAAGTAAATCCTACTTTCTGTGAAACTAGGTTTGCATGGTGGAAAAAAAACCAACAACAATTGCAAACACTGTAATGCAATAAGAGCTCCTAGATATTTAGCAGACTTAAAGTCACCACAGCATCAGTGTGATTATCCCAAAGGGCTGCTTGGATGCTTTATTTGTCTCATATTTTCTAAGTGTCAGGAAGGTTTAGCTTGTTCTCGGTTAGTTTCCCTCACTTGACACAGACGACGGCGCTCTAGATACTAAAGGTCACAGAGAAAGTATGAAGTGTTGATGACGGATGAGAAACAGAGGAGTGGACAAAAACTGCATTTATATCATAACATTTAACTACATCACCATAATCATGTCTGGGAGTCAGGATTCAATTATGATTTAATATGCTTTGATGTTCTAACAAATCCATTTTTGATGTCACCACACCACCAGATCAGCCACCTACCTCGCTTGACAAAAAACTGACAATTACTCTTAAATGTACATATTGTAATATTTATTTTAGCCGTCTTTTATGTCTTAATTGCATTGAATTCTCACAAAATAATTACACAAAATAACCAGTAATATTTTCTAGGTCTAATATCTACATCATGTTTTTGTTTTTGTTTTTTTTACATTTTCCAAAAAATTTTAACATTCTATAGAAGCAAATTCATCTGGTTTTTATAAGGTTTTGTTTTTTTTTTTTTCATTTTAAAATCCAAAAATAATACACAAACTGTGTTTTTTTTGTTTGTTTTTTTCTTTCTGTATTAGATTTCTATTTTATCTTTTCCAAAAGGTCAGGGAACTTTTGTTCCTCTAAACAAGGCTTATTTAACTGGACTGAGGACAAACATGGCTCTTTAGCTTGTGAAGGCTGCAGACCGTACACAAATAAACATACTCTGAGATTAAATATTTTAGAAAAAAAAAAAAAAAACACAAAATAAGCATCAGAAACATCTGTACCACCAGCGGTATCTGCACATTCCAGACTAAATCTGAACTTATACATAGTGAGTGTAAAATTATCTCCTCATCTGTGACTAAAAACAAAATCCTTCTCAGCGACTTGCTGCTACTATGCTACATTCTTACAGCTAATTTATATTTAGAGCCATGTGACTCTCATTCACCGCTCTCACACCCTCTGCTTTTTTTCAAATGAGGTCATAGTTTAACTTCAATATAAGGTTTAATTTAATCTGACTTCTCCATATCTGCATCTCAGTGCGTTGAAAAATGTATTCCCTCTTCTACATCCAACCAACACATCACTTCCTAATATTGTGCAACATTCATGGTTTGCACCCCAAATATATACGTTTCTATACAATACTGCAGCTGGAGTGAAAAAACTGGGTATTACAGACAACCAGTGGAAAAATGTTCAGCAGACTTCCTCAAGAACTGAGCTTGTCATGTTCTGAGATTAAAGAAGTCTGAACAAAGTGAGTCACAATGTCTTTTTATCCCATTTGTATTTTTAGGAAGGATAAAGAGCGAATCTAATTAGATGCAAGGTAAGGGAATGGATGATGCAAAGAGGGAGAGAGAAAATAAATGAATAACAAAGGAAGGGAAATCTGTCACTTTGTGTCTGCTGCTAAAGGAGAAGAGACCCTGCTGAGGACTCAAAACTTTCAAGCTCATTTCCCAAATTGCACAATTCTTAAAAATATCCAGAGGTTTGCATCTTCCTGACTTCCAGGTTCTCCAATGAAAGCAGATAATGATGTTCTCTGATTTGGCATCACGTCATCTGCTGTGAAAGATTTGGCAGCGTTGTTTTTTTTTTTTTTTTTGAAGCACTTCTGCACACTTTTTTCTCAGATTTAAAAACAAAACTCTTCCAAAGATTTGTCATCTCTTTAGGCTAAGGTCTCACCCACTCACAAGGCCTCCTGCTACCCGGCTGCATGTGCCAGGACCAGGTTTCTCTCGATAATTAGATTGTCCTGGTGCCTGGTTCCTGTGTTGACTCTACCAGAATAACTCTCCTTGCCAGCCCACCTCTGCTCTAATTCCCTTAAGTGTGTCCCTCCTCTGATTTTGTGTGCCCCACTCCACCTCCCTCCACATCAGTCTGCTAATGTGTTTGTGAGTATGACTTATCGCCATCATTCTGTCTGTCTAACCGCCCCCTCACCATTCTTGAAAGTCAGCCATTTCCTGATGTCGTCAGCGGTGCAGAACACTGTCAAGCGCCACCGCGGTGACTGCATCTTGACTGACAGCCGAGTCGCATGCTATCAGATAACTTCAACCTTCAATTAAACCGTATCTATGGCTGGGCTGCTCTCCGAGCAAGCACATGCACATCGCTAGGCAGCTGACTGGCAGCTCCGCGTGTCATTTCTGCTGACCTTCAGGCGTCTGATCGCATGTGTCGCGGGTCTTTTGAACGCATGTCTGTTTCTGCTCTAGTCCCCTGCTTGGTATTTATGTTTGTTGAAGCAGAACGCTGTGGTGAGCAGGAGGACTGGTCAGCTGCTGGCTGCAAACACACATGATTTTGGAAGTCACCTCTGCTGTGCTGACTGTGTGAAACTGGACTCTGAGTTAACTGGTCAACAGCACCGTCTGAACTCTAGAATGCCTTCAAGCTTGTGAGCGCAGAAGCAGCTGGTTCTCACAGTGAGGAGTGTTAAAACATCAGCTTCTGATGTTTTCCCACATTATGTCACTTGAGCTTGTTTACCTTTCTAAGAAAACCCCCTTAAGCCCCAGTCTCCCCTCATGTGGTCCAACCCTCGTCTCTGAACTAAATAGCCTCGAGGACATCTGCATATTTTTATAATTGGCTTGTATTACTTGGGGACAATCATCAATGTTGGATTTTAAATCAGTTTTGTACATTAAACAACAGACCCAATATCTGTCTGCTTCGTTGTTTTAGACAAAATATCGGTAACTTTGGTTAGTCGTACAACTTGAACAAAGATTTGATTGAACAGCTTTTGAACATGAACCTTACAATCACACTTTCATTTAACCTGAAGGGAAATTAAATGTCGCCGTAACTTGTGTCATCTGAGTATCTTAAAATAGTTGTTGCAGATGGTGATGTTGTGGGCAGGAACAATTTCTGGTGATGAAAATTATGCCTTTGAATCGCCATGCGGTGCTGTAGTGTTTCACGTTTTGAGACTTCCACACTTTAATAGTTTGCAAAGAGAAAATCTCAACTCTGTTTCTCTGCAGTAAAATTGTGCGGACTTTCTTGGTCCATTTTCCCTGGACAAGAAAAGTCATTAAAGTTGTTCCCATGAGGGTGTCATCACTTATCATGCCAGCTTCTGATATCTTCCTGACCCCCTTAAGTCATTACCAGCGCTGGCAACGTGCCGAAACACTCACCTCAACTCACTTCAGAGTGGAAGGATAGAGGATTTTAATAACTGCAGCTATCCAGCAATTATGGATGGGGACAATATTTAATGAACTGATAGCTTTCTGCTTACCTATTTGATAAGTAATTATAATAATAACTTAAAAAGGAGAATTTAGTTTTTTTTTCTTTTAAAGCCAGTTAACTTGATAAATGACAACAGTATAAGCTTTCAGGGCAGTAATGGGAACACCTCCAACAGCAGCTTGCGTACTGGTGCTTTGATACTGTAAGCGAACAGTCCTCTGTGCTTCCTTGCCCCGTCTGTCTGTGCATCATTAAGCTGAGAGGCAGAGATGTGGAAAAACGAGGAGGAAGGACGAAGGAAACAGGTTGACCACACACGGATCACAAGTGTCACTAGGGACATGGTGTCACCTTTTATCTGCAGTATCGGATACAGTGTTCACATGCCAGATCCCACTGATAGAGGATTCCTGAGACCAATACAACAGTGGCACCTCTGAATAATTAAAGAAGGGAAATGATTGGCAAGTATTTATTCCCTGTGGTTTGATGATAATAATGTGACCACTGGGGTACGAATAAAATGTATTACTCAAACTGATGCACTAAGATGGATGGATGGATAATTCAAATGAGCATCACTCCTTTTATTCTCCATCTTTTACATTTCCATCCGGATTGTAACCCTAAAATAAACTTCTACGGAATCCACAAATGGAGCTATAGATTAGGAGCAGCACACCAGGTATGCTGAGTAGAGAGAGATTTAACTCCTGCAGGGCTTTGAGGTGAACATGTCTCCACTTGCATCCTTAATTTTCACTTCTTCACCACTCTAGTTTCTTGTGAGACATCCTAAATAAAATGGCTGCTGCCTCGCATCTCCATGTAGTTTTGACTGGATGGACAGTAAATATAATTGAACGTTTAACTTTTAACAATAAAGCCTAATATAAAACTATGATTTCTCAAAAACAACCAAAAGATACAAGACTGTCTTTGTCTCTATTGGCAATTAAAAACTATGAAAACAGGGAAATCCTCCATTTTTTGGAACACAGTTATGACAAATTTTGTCTTAAATTTTATACACGACCTAGAGTTTTGAAAATAATTTCCAACATTTCTGCTGACCCCACACATACTGGACACAAATGGTTTGAATTTTTACCCACAGATTTGTGCTATTTGCTAAAACCATCCACCAAAGACGGTTTCTTCCCCCAGGGACAGAGAGACAGCTTGATCAATACCATGCATGTTTCTCTAATTCAACCTTATCTAATTTTGCTTTTTTATATATTTATATTTCAAGCTTCCGTACTGAGAGCAAGGTGAAGTTCAAGTTAAATTCCATGCTTGTGTGCACAAACATTGCAAATTAAAGTCACCTCCAGAGCACCAAAATCAATTTAGTCACATCACAGTTTTATCTAACTTGTTGTTAATTGACTGTTAGTTGTGATTGATTCCAAAATCACTTCTTCATTCATGGTAACTATACAGGAGTCTGTCAATTAAATATCAGTTATTTACATTGATGGTAACGTCCCACTGCATGAGAGGGGTTCTACAGTTCTTCAGGGTTTCACTGGCATTTCAAAACTAAGTCGGCATGATTACAAAGGCAACACTTTCATCTGTCTTTAACATCTTATTAGTATTTTGCATGATCAGCTTGATTTGTATCACCCCTGATCTCCCTTTGAACTGGTTAACAGTTACATTGAATGTCCTTATGCTTCCTGTTGTCTGCTTAACTCTCTGAACAGCTAACAACACCGTTTTCTTCCGAATGGCTATTTTCGCTCTTTGTGCTTCTTGTGAACTCATTTTTTAACACCACTGCTGCTGAAAATGACAAACTTTGAGTGTTTTTCCCAGCAGTTAGCATCTTCTTCACAGCAGTGTTGTTGACCAAAGGTCGTAGCTTAGTCTAAGGTATGGTGCATTCGTAGTTTTCAACCAGCTGATGAATGATCTGCGTCGAGAAAACTGAAAATCAACTCCAGCCAGGTTCTCTACATTTCTCTTAAATGTGATTGCGGTTGTGGGAAGTTGTCAACAAACTGGAAGTAAATATTCTAGCCTAACGATAAACCAGTGATTTAAAGGGATGAACCAACTGGGGTTGTGTGTGGTTTAAAAAAAAGAAAAAGGAAAAAATGATTAATTTGTGCATTTAGAAACACAAGAGGATGAGAGATAAGCACATCAGGAAATGCAAGATCCTGTTCTTTAAGCAAAAGAGGAAAGGGAAGCCAGTGTAGTCACCAGCAGCTATGAATGGATGCAGAAAGGAAGATGTTGGAGGATGTTGTGCAAGTTATTCCACTGTAAATTACAAAAAACTTACTTGAAACGGAAGCCTGAGGAACTGCAGAGCAGTGCAGTGTTATGATAAGTTCAGGGTAAGTGAGAAGATGTAGAGAAATTGAGAGATTGAGCAGGATGATGGAACCTGGTGCACCGCCGTTCCACCTTGCTTTGATGCGATGCACTGAATGAACTTCGTCCTATTTCCATAAGCCCGACTGGCTAATACACGATTGGTATTCTGGTGCCGGCCTCGCCCCGCTCTTCGATAAGCCTTCCGCGTACACAGCCAGAGCCCTCAGCATGATCTCATTTCCTGTCTCCCCACCACCACAAACAAACACAGTCAAAGACACAATTGTTGTGCTCCGGTGACCATTGTTCATGGAGCTGCTGTCGTCTCGCTGTTGTTCACCCGCATCTGTGGAAGAAAAATGCCAAAAGTAGAAATCTGTGGACAGAAACTTCTATGACCATCAGCTGTGGGTGTCGAGGAGGTCTACAAGAGTTCACTCTGCACTTTGTGTTTCTCACACACACACACACACACACACACACACACACACACACACACACACACACACACACACACACACACACACACACACACACACACACACACTCACACACACACCCCCACACACACACACACACACACACACACACACACACACACACACACACACACACACACATGGGAGATGCTCACAAAATAACCCGCCTGTGGATCAGTGATAACTATGGCCAAACAAAAGACCTTTAATGTCAGACTGAGCCTTTGTTTTGAAGGGTGCTTTGGATGTACAGAGCTGTGTGAATGTGTGAGATTTGAGATATTTTGTAAAATAATTATTTCCACCATCCAAGGCCTTCAAAATAAATGTATATTTTACCCTTAGCATGGCAGGCCGTTAATATAAAACTGGAAAAGGAATGGAGACTCAGATTTATCTGGGGAAATCTAATGTTTTTCCCCGTTAAAACTCATTTAGAGCCACAATATCTGCTGTAGTCACTTTTAAAGAACCACCAATTTATTTCTATTTTTAGGCTTTGAAAACAAAAACATAAAACATTTTCAAAAAGAGAATGGATACATTTTATTTATTTATTTTTTACATAGGATGCTGATATTTCTGAAAAAGAACCTACCTACCGACCGACCGACCGACCGACCGACCGCATGACAAGAGAATTAGACAGGTGTTTTCATACCTGACAGTCAAGTACTCAGTTGCAACAGTTACATTTTCAGCTGATGCCGTTGGTTTTCACAATGCCCGAAGTCAAAACCCTGTTGCCGGTTCACCTCTCTGCTTTACTTGGACCTTTCCAAAAGAACCTGTTACAAGAGTTACAAGTTTCAGAAATGTTCCATTCATTTGTGTAGCAATTACACATTATACAATTTATTTTCTTAAATCTCTTTTTTGCACATCATCAACGTTGAGGACAAAATTTATCCCACCCTGCAACGAGTCCTATGAAGAATATAATCATTGTTATTTATTTCACCCATCAGTGGCCATTATTTTAATCCTGATTGGGGGACTTTACATCTCCATATTGTTTTCGGAATCATTGTCCTAAAATGTGCCCATTTAAATCTTATGTTGCTAATTGATAGCTTTGCCAGACACAACACCTGCTCACTGCACTCCACACACACCGTCGGTGTGATCCACACAGATGGAGCTGAAGACCCTGTAGACTGGGAACGTGCCGGCAGTGTCGGTCCTCAAATATTTAGCTGCCGTCCTCGGCAGAAGAGGGTCAGCTCACCCGGCGTGGCCTCTCTCCACGTCTCTCTTCTTCCCTCCATCAGGCCGCTGCCGTCTGTCAGAGGCGATTCTCATCAACATTTATGTCCCTGTGAACACTTTCTGCCATCACTTGTACAGAGATATTAGTGACTCTGAGCTGTGCAAAGAGCAGGACATTGAATGTGCTCTGCAGTACCTCAGACATTATTTGCTGCTTTTTTCCAGTCTGTTTGATGTCTGAAGCTTAATTTGTAGTTCACTGTATTTTAATGTATTCATGGTTGTAAATCTTATGGGATTTAAAATGATGGAAGATTTTTGCAGCCATTAGAATAGTGTGACATGTCATAGTTTCTCAATTCCCTCCACCCCCCAAAACAATAAAAGCAAAAAACAAAACGAATTATTTTTAAAATCATTCCTACAACAAGCAAACAAGAAACCCTGCCAGTAGTGAAGGAGTTTCTGTCACTGCAGTTTCCAGGTTAGAAGCTGTGTGTGGTGTTGGAGCACCACTGTAAAGCTCAGAGCCCTTGTTTGCTCTGGTTGTGTGATGCAGACAGACAGCTGTGTTCTGGGCTTTTATTTACCTACAAGCCAGAAGCAGAGCCACGCGCTGACCACCGAGGACGTGTGTCCTCACATCCCTCCGCTGGCACGCACCGCAGAACGTACCCTCTGCACTAGTTCTCTGATTAGAGTTAATCAAACAGACAGTTGCCTTGTGACAAAGAAACGGGCTTAAAGCATGTGTGCCCACATGCTCTGATTATCCGTAGGGTGCCGGCATCTTTCTGGCTAAGGGGTGTGTCCTTCCTGGTGGAGACTGGCCAGTGTTGCAGGCAAGTCCGTCTGACAAGGACAAAAACAACAGCCTGGAGTTTTAGATTCCCATCACTTGTTTTTGTTCAAACTGCGTCGGAAAGCTATAAAATCTCAAATCCTTTTGTAACCAAAGGTAATTTCTCTGATGGTATTAAAGACACATTTTGACGATTTTCCCGTGGAGCTTAATATCTCAGGATCTTACAACTCATCTTGGTGGTTTCTTGTCTGTTTCCACTGTGGGATCTAAAAATGAGAAGTATGTTTAAATTATATATGCCAAAGCTAAAAAGGGTTATGCCTCCTAATGCTGGAGAATAGACAGACATCTTTCTCTGCTTTTGAGGGTCTGATTTAGTTGCTGGGAGTAGTTCTTGTTCCCCAAGCTGTGATTTTTAGTGGTTATATTTTATGACTTATGTATCCTAACTCAAATCTTTATGAAAAGGTGTAACTGGATAAAATGAACCACATTTCACTGATTCACATTTCCACTCTCTTGCTTTTCTTTTATATTCAGAGATATATGTATTTTAAAATGGTATAAAGAACATAATCTTAAGCAGGAGTTGGAATCACAGCCTGTTCTTTTAAAGACATAACTTAAAATTTCAAAGTTTTTACACTCCTAGTTTGAATTGAAGTCACTTCTAACACAGAAGGTTTGTTATATCTACAGAGTTTTAATATTTGAGATTGATGCTATTTAAGATCACTTGTTTAACCTCACACTCCTAAAAAAAACTTTGTAAACAGCTTCTCCACTGCCACAGATTCTAAGATTTCATTCTTTATTTGATTCTCTGCTAAGGTTTGGTGATTTTTAATACATTTGAATTCAAGCACCATAAATCCATTATGAATGTGTGAGTTTGACTGTTTGAAAACAAAAGTAGTATTTGCTCCTCTTGCATAATTTAAAATGAACATCTATATAAACTTCTGGAAACAAAAGTTCTGAATATTTGACCAAACTTAACTTGTAGTTCTTTTTTTAGAAGATAATGCAAGAGTTTACTTTTTTTTTGTTTTCCTTTTAAGCAATTTTTAACTCAATTAAGAAAATATAACTTCTTTATGTGAGTCTTTTTATGATTTTAGCAGTACTTGGGTAAGAAGCTGCTGCCAGTCATACTTCCTCACAGGTCAGGCCTTTTTTTTAACACTCTGTGTGTTTCCAGGAGATTCACCGGTTTTATTTTCTTGTCTATATTCACAGTATAACTTTGTGGGAAGAATCCTCGGTCCCCGGGGACTCACTGCCAAACAGTTGGAAGCAGAGACGGGATGCAAAATCATGGTGCGAGGAAAGAGCTCCATGAGAGACAAGAAGAAGGTAAACTCATCAGCCTTTCTCCAATTCTTCTTTCACACGATTAATGCCAAATGTGTTTTGCTTCTACTGTCTTATTTTTTTTCTCCTCTCTGTCGGCAAGGATTTATTATCTCTTTGGGAATGTTACACGACATTATGAAATTTGGTGGTATGCTGGTCACACAAGAACTTCCCAGTGGGCCTCCAGAAACACGAGGCGGGCACACGCTCAGTTGATGACTGCTGCCGACATCTGATAGCGCTGTTTGCAAAGCGCTGCGCAGCAGAAAATGCAGGAGGCAGTCGTAACGGCTCATGCCGGGGGCCGTATCTATATCTGGAGCTTCTGTGCTGAGATTGGAAACATACAAATAACTGTACACAGTGTAAACACATAGAAATGTGTACAGCTCCGCAAAAAACCTTCCTGAGAGTGTCTGTAGTCTGTAATCAGAACTGTGGCGATGATGATGATAATAATAATAATAATAATAATAATAATAATAATAATAATAATAATAATAATAATGGAGGAACTGGGTTCTGGTCTAAGAAAGAAATTCAAATAATTGAAAACAAAATTGAAAAAAGACCTATGTTTTTTTACTCTATCTACTAAATAAAACCTTGTAACCTTTTACAATTTTTAAACTATGAACACCTACATTTTGAAAAATCTGAGAACGCTGAACCACAAATTGGGTGTACACACTTTTTTCTTCCACTAAACCTTTCATTGATATGCCTGGGTACATCACCCTTATATTTTGTGGCTTTCCCTCTTTCAACACATAATAGTGTTGACCGGCGCATAACATTGCTGTACTACTAGCTCCAATCGCTAAGCATTGAAATTAACTGAAATAAAACTTGAAATGTATTACTCCACATTAATTATAGATAAATGTAACTTTTTGAACTCAATTACTAAATTAAATCACCTTTCTGCTGACCTGTTGATTTATTGAGATGCACCTGCAGAGGCTTTAGTTGCTCTGCTTTGCCAGACAGGGGTGCTATATTGCAGTTCATTCTAAAAAGTCAGAGCACTCTTTGGAGTGACAGGCACCTTTTCGGGCTGCTCCACACCCCCACTGAGCATATGATGCATCATGAAAACCTGACAATGCCCGAGCTGATGAAAACACAGAGCGACACAGATTTTCAGTTGAGTCATAATCTTAGAAATGCCATTGTGCTGTAGGGACAGCTTTTCCATCCCTTCCCTTCTCCTCTCTCCTTCCATTCCCTTTGGTATGTATGTTTTCTAGCAGAATGAGATGAAGAACCTCTGCAATATTTTTTATTTATTTATTTTTTTTCTTTTGAATTTGATCCAGAAATGGTTAAAAGAGATTGAGAATCATTAAGCAGACACATTCTTTAGACATTAGTCTTAGTTCATTGCTAAAATCTAGGATTCTGTTCCTAATCTCCATCTCTTCTGAAACTTAATGATGCATGCCAGTTAATGCATTTCTTTTCTGTCTGGTGCTGCAGCTGGTTCTGCTGCAGGCTTTTTCATGTACTCTGCTGACAAAAAGGAGAATCTGCTGTAATGTTGAAGACTGAGACGCAGTCAGGAGGCATGGTTTTTCTTATCAAATCAGAGCATCACCTGAATTATAAAATATTCTATCCTCTTATAATTTTACAACTTTAATCGGCATTTATCTTCTTTACCAAAACTTCATTTCCAATTTTCTTCATGTTGATCTTGACTTTGATTACAATTTTTATCCTACGGAGTGTAATACAACAAAAGTGTTTTCCTGCTTCTTTTGTAGAAGTACAGGCTTTTACAGAAAATAAAGAATTATAAACTTATCTACATTTGTGTATCAAATCATATGCCTCTAGTTTTTTTCTACCTTTTTTTTGGCTTAAGTACATTAAAGTACATGCAGCTGGAGGGTGAGTTTAAAGAAGAAAGAGTTCTAAATTTTGATTTATTCAATAAAGTAAAGAAAAAAAAACTTTTTTGGCTCACAAATGACCATTTAGAGCCAATCAGTGTTGAATTCTGACCTCGGGCTGATTGGTACATCTGCTTTTTAATCCTCAATAAATCATGACCTTCCTTCCTCAGTCAGTCCTCTGAATATTCCATTAAAGTGCTGATAAGCTGTTAAAAACATCATGTGGAAAGGATCTTGTTGTCTCCCAGCATTTACATCCATAATCAGAATAATAGGCTGAAAGATTTGCTTGCAGGGCCCCAGCAGCATCTGGATCAGACCACGTGTGTGTGTCAAAGCTGTGGCTCAGCCACGAACAAAGCCGCAGAAGTAGCTTCCAGTCACCGTTTCCTCAACCTCAGTATATTCAGCCTGATGCCCTGTGGCAGCGGAGGATGCCACAGCAGCAGCTAAGCCAGTGTGTTTATTCAGGATCCATTAGCGGCAGCATTTTTATGCTCTCAATAATTCAGCTGGTTACTCCCCCTTGGGCCGCGCTGCCTGACAGGGAACCGGCTCACTGGAGCTCCACAGTGGGAGAGAGTCAGGCAGGCAGAGGGGATGAAGCAGCAATGTTACATAAAGCACAATAGTGAAGAAGAGGATGCAAAGTCGGTACGGAAAATGAGAAAAATATGGTAAATAATTTGAAGCGTTTGAAACACTTTTATCCCTTCAGAGAACTTGCAGAAATAATTGCATAATAATTTGTGTGTATTACACGATATTGCACTGTCTCTACAACCTTTATCCTATGGAAGGGATGGTTGAACATTTCCTGTTTAAAGATTAATGATTTACAACAGGTACTGCTCAAGCCTGTATTTACTAAACACTAATACAAGATACCTGCACATCCTTAAAAAGTCTTAAGATGGCCTTAAATATGTTACTCTCAGGTCTTAAATGTTGCCATAGTAAGAATATTTAATACTGGATAGTCTATGATTTTGCTTTTTTGTGTTTTTTTTTTCTTTTTCTTTGTCAGGCAAAAGTTTGAGTTGTATTGAAACAGTGACATTGCTTTCTGCAACTCCAGGTAACTAGCTGCTAATATAGCCTTGCCAGTTATTTAGCTTTCTTTTTTGCCGTTTATCATGGGTTAAGTAAACATTTATTGTGGGTTTGCTCTTTTTTTGTCCATTGCTGCCATGGTGCAGGCCTCAAATTTCATTCATAATGTTCTTAAAAAGGTCTTAAATTTGAGTTGTGGAAACCTGTAGAAAGTTTGTAGTAGTTCACCTCTGCTGAATTATTAGAGAAAAGATTTAATTCCTTGTATGCTTTTTAGTTCTTGCTTTCATAGTTTCTCTGGTTAAAGGATTTTCATTTTCTCTCTTTTTTTTAAATCATTTTTCATTTCTGTAATCATTACTAACATCCAGAAGGACTCTCAGAAGCCATCTTCCTATCTAAGCACCATCTGTTGTTAAGCTTTGGTCTCTTTTTATTCATTTCACCCACGAATAATGCCGAACAACGGCAAGAACAACATCAATTAAATTACAGATTTGTTCTATCGACCACTGCACACGCACAGAGGGGATTCCCCTTCCCGTTCGCCAAAGCAATTCCCTAATTCTATTTAGTCTCCTTCACAGTGCGATTACAGTCAGTGGTGCAGACATCTGTTTTATTTAGAGCCACTCTGAAAATCCTTCCAGGCTTGCAGTTTAAGAAACGCTCTCCATCAAATGAATTTTTATTTTTTTTCTTTTTTTTTTTTTTTTTTTTTTTCTTTGCTGATTGTGCCAACACGTAACAACTAAAACTGTTGTATCAGCACGATCTCTGACAGAACAGAATTGGTCTTCAGCTGCTGCCAGCCAGTAGATGTTGTTACAGCGCGCATCGTACATTTCGTTCCCTTCCAACTACCACGACATTTGCAGCCTGTATGCTACATTTTATTAGCCTCTTGGCACTAAAGTAAATCAATTTTAGTTTTTTTTTTCTATTTCTCATTTTCACTGAAACCTTTGTTCCAGCACCGGTATTGCTGTTGTCACATTTCCCCTCATTGTCTGCAAATGACAAGAAACTAATGTGATCATTCAGGGCACGGTGGCGACATATGGCTGAAGGTTAGACTACTGCTCAATGTTCACCTTATTTTTTAATAACCTGGGCTCAGATGTGCTGATGTATTATCTTTCCTGGAAGAGCTAAAAGTCGTGGCATTTAAGTGAACTGTTCAATTCAGCTTCTTGCCCTCTCTGACCTTTCAGATTTTAGCGATCATGTGGTATGTTATTATACTCGTATTATTAAAAAGAAATCCACCCCTATATGTATACTTATAAACATTTAACCTCTGTTTTTTTGTTCCTACGGGTGTTTTAAATAATCTTTATTACTTCAGTTGGCCTTAATTACGTCAAGTTGGAAAAGTCTTTATGGTAAAGGTACAAAGGAGCATTAAGTGGCATTGTTAAGAGAAAAAGTCCATAGAGGAGGAAATTTCTGACAAAAAAACCTCTTAAATTTCTAGTTTAAAAGAAATAACGGCTTGAAATTTCAATACAGAGCGTTTACTTTTTGAATTGAATTCCTGAAGTAAACAAACTATTTTCTGATTTGAGGTGCTCCTGTAAGCAACGTGCACTCTTTGATTTTGTGCTGAGATTTAGTCTCAAAAAACGAAGAACTCTCATCATATTTGACTGGAACCAGCTCCCCTTTGTACGGTTCCAGCGGAGCGGTTTGTCTGGACACTTCAGAGTTTTCCTCCTGCCTCTTGTCTCTGTTCTCGCCTTTCTAACCTGTCTCCCCCCTCTGGCCTTCATCCTGTTTGTCATGCTGTCACTTTCTCTCAGAGGGCGTGCAGTGACCTTGTCATGGTGTGTGTTGGGTGCATTTGCGTTTTGTGAAGCTTGGCGTGCAGGTTCGTGGATCCTCTGCAACTCTAATCGACTGCAGTCTGAACTCAACTCCAGCTTGACTGAACTCAACAGCCTGCAGCTGAAATTACAGATGTGTGCTTTGTTAGTGTCATACTTTTGAACAGGTACAGAGCGAATTGCCTGATCCACCACCCGGTCGACCTCCCCGCGCCCCAGCAGGCCGTAAGCCAGGCGCCGTGATAAAATAGTGGTTACGCTGCCTAAACTAGCCCCCATCACTCCCGCCATCGCCCCACCCACATGCAGAAAAGGGGAAAACGAGAGCAGAATATTGAACGCACTTGTGTGTGTGTGTTGTAAAGAGCAGTGCCATGGCAACTGCTCTCTGTGGAGTATAAAGCAGGTGGGTGGTACTCGGCTCAGACTCTAAAGCTGTGTGTGCGTGCGTGCGTGCATGCGTGCCTGCTCTCCTTTACTTTGCAGGTCTTGTTGACCGTATAGAAGCGAAGTCGACGGGATTCCTGCAGAGCAACGCAGTGTATTGTTAGTAATTAGACGCACTCACAGTAGCTCACCACTCAAAGTCTCATCTGAAGTTGAGGCTGGTTTATAGGAGTTGAAGTAAACAACTCCGCTTTTATCACTAGTCTGCAAATCGGCGCCGCCAGCAGGGGGTAAGCGCTTGTCATCATGAGGTTTTGAAAACTTTTTTTTCTCCTTTTAAGCGGATATTTAATCTACTTTTCTCCTTATTGGTCGATGTTGATCAAATTAATCTAGACCTCTGCTCCACCCCTTGAGGTTAATAGTTAGTTTCAAAAGAAGTTGTGCAACTTTTTGCCATACAGCACTTCACTGCTAACTTTCTGGATTAAGTAGCTATTATTTAACATATTAAATGCATCAAATATGAAACATTTGTTCCCACTAGCTATGGGATGCTATCAGACTGTCTGACTGATGCTCATCTGGATTAAGAGATAATTATACAAAAGCTGAAAAATTTAAATCATGTATGACATGATTTAACTGCTTTGATTGATTGACATAATCAATTTTAAATTGAAAATTTTAAATTATTCCTACCACTATGAAATTAAGTCAACACTAGGATTATTAAACTTTGAAAACGTCATTTGAAATATTTAGTTTTTTTGTTTGTTTTTTTGGTATGCAATCCAAAATAAAATAAAAATAATTCTTAATCAATTCAATTTGAAAATACTTTATTTATCCCACAGTGAAATTAGAGGTTGTCATTAATCACATTATCAAAGTATCTTCAGAGTTTCTGTGGATGGCTGTTCTGTTGGGAGGAAGGATATCCTGGAGCAGTCAGTGTTTCAATAAATGTAAAGAGGCTTCTGACTGAAGATTGCTGCTTTGTGACAGATTCATGATGGCTCAATATCCAGGAAGCAGAGAGGACATTCTACAGCAATGTCAATTGTTGACAAGTACTGCTAATCCACCACATTTGCTTTTGCCGTATGAGCATTAAACACTATAAATTCCATGTTTAACTTCAGAGTTTGGTTGGGGTTCAGGTCTGCTCAGAGTGGATCTGGGGATTGCTGGCACAGGAAGTTAACCTTTAGCTGCTTTAGCATGTGTTTTTTGGGTGGGTTTGTTTTTTTTAACAGAGGAGAGAAAGCACAAAGAAAACGTAGACTTGTTGAGGTAAAAACAAAACCATTTCATTTCAGGGGGAAACAAACTGTAAGGGTGCATGATGGAATTGGCAGGACAAGAGCAGCAGACAGATTGAGCTACACATGTGGTGTGAAGGGAAACCATAGCCTGCAGCATAGGCTTGTGCTATCTGACTGACAGGAAATATGAGCTGCTAAATAAAATTATGAATTCATTTCCGAAGATTTGGTGTTTGCTTACATTGCTGCTTTTTCAGTATATTTATTTTTCTACTTTGGTTCAGTTTTATAAAGAGAGAGTACTATTCTACTCTATATGTGATATAAACAAGGGAAACAAGTGTTTAGGTATTGATAATTTTATCACAATAGTTTGTGATACCGTTGTGGCAATGACAAAAATTATGCTAAAAAGTATTTATTATGTTTTAGGTGAATGTATTTCTGTAACTGCATGGTGCAGCATTCATATTGTTTTTGAAAAACATTCCCATTTTGAATAGGCTTCTATAAATCACTTAATCAAAAAAAGATTGATTTATATCCCTAAGCTGCATAGGGTAACTGTTTTAATCTTATTTTTTAATTTACTGATATTTATTGATGCACTTTTGAAAGAAACTTGAGTAAACGGCAAAAATAAAATTTACAATCACTGAAATTTGCCATGACAACAATAAACCAAAATCCCTATTGTGATACACTTTTACATGATAAATGAGAAATAATAGAATGAATGCCCACCCCTAAGAGAAGCTGTGTATTCTAATTAGAACCCACAAATGCAATAATGTAGGTTAAAATCCAGATCCATCTCTCTCTGATCCCTCAATCCATTCATCTCTCTCTGATATTAATTGCTGCAGGGCTCGCTGTCATCTTTGTCTCTGTGAAGCATGGGATCTATTAAAGAAGGGTGTCCTTTCAAAGTTCCAGTTAAATAGCTGACTAACGGGCCGGTCCTGTCATCCTGCTTCTTCTCGCAGCGGCCTGTCTCTTTTCTCCTCTGTCTTATAACGCGCCGGTACCGCTGCTGCTCCAGCACGCCCGCGCTGTCACATCCACTCACCGTCTCTCTCTCTCTCTGTGTTTCTGTCCAGGAGGAGCAGAACAGAGGGAAGCCAAACTGGGAACACCTAAATGAAGACCTTCACGTCCTAATCACAGTTGAAGACACACAAAACAGAGCAGAGATCAAGATGAGGAGAGCGGTAGAGGAAGTCAAGAAGCTCCTCGTACCTGCTGTGAGTATATTTCCTGCAGAAGCGCCAACATGCGTTACACTGTTGACGCTTTCCCAGCTGCCATCGCCTTGCTGTTCTCCATCATTTGGGTGTCACGGGGAGATGAAGAGCTTTAATAAGTGCTGGGAAGGTTTCCCATAGTTTCATAACATAATAATACCACTGCATATGGCACAATAACTCCACCCCACTGTTTGTATCCTGTTTACTTCCATATATGGACGAGGGGAACAGGTTGGCAGTACCTCCAGTTGAGTGGAAAATCAGAGTGAGCTGCACACACCTCCGGTGCCGGCCACATTTCATCTCCGCTCCCCCTCAGGCCAGACTTCCTTAATGCTGTGCTCCCGGTGGCGGCTGCTAGTAGCTTTGCTGGCATGGAGTTTGTGTTTTGTGATTTGACTGTGGGGAACAGGTGGACAGAGCAGCTGAGGGTTGCGGTTTGCCACAAGGTGGCAACGAACAGAGCTGGGTGGGACCTGGCCAAATGTGAGAGCTTCAAGGAAATGTACTGCAGTTTTTCATTTGGAGCATTGTTTCATTACATTAACCTTGAATTATGCTTTGATTTTTAGGTAAAAATAAATTCTGCACATGCTGTTGTCATTTCAAAACCACAAAGAGGTTTTCAGTCAGGACAAAATGTTCACGATTTTTATTTTTATTTTATCTTATTTGCCCATGCTGCCCAGTTCTTGTTGTGTTTGTCACTGAAATGGTATGTTGGTGACTCAGATTTAGTTTTTCCTTTTAAAATTGCTTCATTTTTCCTTTTCTTTTTATTTTGATGATTATGGCCTGCAGTTAATACATCTCCCCCAAAGTTGCAACGAGGCTTTCCCTTCATAATAATGACATGGACATGCTTTTTTATTTGCTTGAGCAACTTTGCTTAATGCATATTTTTCTTCCACTCAACTTTCCATTAATATGCTATACCTAAGCATTCTTTGCAGTAATTGTGTTGGTCATAAACAATAGCAACATGTAATATTTCTCTTCTTCTCTTTTAAATATATTTCTCTTCTAAAAGATTTTAAAAATCTTTTGTATTGCTCAATAATGAAGTTATCTAGTTTTTATTAACAATAAGCCATTTAGAAATTAACCACAATGAGCCCTTGGGATTACGTCTCTGTGTAGCAAATCCATTTCATGCTGTTAAGGTTTTCAACCTTGAACATTTGATGTTTCCAGCGTTTTTGTTCTTGAATAAATCTCTTGATATTTGCATGCACATGTAGACATATGTTCAACATCTGTGTGCACTATAACTTGGAGAATGAATCACTATTCATGCAGATCCGTTGCCACATTCACAGCAATGCTTTTACATCACTGACAGCTCTCTGAATATAAAATTCATGAAAAAAGGGCCATAAAAATAGCATCTTCACTCTTTGAGAAATCTACTGTGTATGCATTTTGCGTCCTAACGAGTACATCAAAGATGGCTGTGAGTCATTACCTGAACCACTGGGTGGGTTAAAAAGAAGCTCTTTTTATTCCTCCGACGTGGGGGAGCAGCTTCAAGGCCTTTTGTGAGAAACCAGATGCCAATGAAATCCTTTTCTCTAATTTTTCTGCTACCTTTTAAAGAAATTGTTCTGGGTATTTTTTTCTCGCATCAGTTTGCTCATTTCCAGTTTGGATTCAAAGTCAAAAAGAATAGCTAAAATGCAGATATTTTCCATTTAAATAGCATTAACAATTCAGTTTCAAGTATAAAGTGAACAATTTTGTCACATATGAAAACTGCTGCTTTAAGTGAAGTTTATTTGTATGGCACATTTTAGCAACAATGCAGGTCAAGGTGCTTTACATTATAAAAACACAAATACAAAGTAGTAGAAGACACCACACAATTGAGAAAACCAGTAAATATTACATTTTGACAAATGTCATCATTACACACCAAAATGTTGGTCAGAGTTTCATTTATTATGGTTCAAAAAGCAACTCTAAACTGGTGGGTTTTCAGTCTGAATTTAAAGGAACTCAGAGCTTCAGCTGCTTTGCAGTTTTCTGCAAGATTGTTCCAGATTTGTGGTACATCAAAACTGAATTCTGCTTCTCCATGAAACTCTTTGCAGAAAGCAGCTCTGTTGCTTTGTGCAGCTTAGTGTTAGGGACTAATAACAGTTATTTTCATTGGGAAAAGAAACTGTTGAAAGCCGAATGAATCACTCCTTCACTGTTAGAAACATGACAAAAATCACCATGACAGCAAAATAACTCAGTAAAAATATTCTCTCAAATTTCAGAATTGTATACTGTTCTCCCCAAACACCAGTTGGTCGTGACTAAAACTACAAATTTTTTCCCATATTTTGTGTTACCCATATTCCGCACTCGTTTTTGTCAGTTTTGACCCAAAGCATTAGATTGTCTGCTATGCTGGAAAAATGAAGATAGTCGTTAGTTTGTTTCACATGATTAGGCATTTATCTAAAACAAAGGAAGTTCTTGCCAGGAACAGGAACTAAATCTTAGAGAAAAGCTGTGGCTGGAAACAAAAACCATGTGATTTCCATACAGCGAGATTTGGGCAACGTTTGCAAGACGTTCTGCAAATATTGCTAAATCGAGCATGAGATGTGTTGGTAGGTTTCCGTCAAAGAATCCTGAATTTAGCAATTGAACAACAATTTCCTTGCTTACTTTTAGGGGAAAGTTTTAAAGTCATTTATCCTTGGTGTCAATTTTTACTCTCTAGATCTGTTGTTTTCTCTTGACGATGTACACGTTTTAGTTTCATTATATCTGTGGAATCCAGAATAAAAGTATCATTGCGAACCCATAAATACACACACTTGCTCTCTGTTGCCCCTCCTTTTGCCCCTTTGCCCTTTAGATCCCTGAACTCTTCAACTCAAAATGAACTGTGAGCACTGAAGCATCGTTGAGGTGAGAGAAGTGGAGGCAGAGGGGAGATGGGTGGGAGAGCTTGATTGAGCTCCTCTTTCAAGTGTGGATTTATTCAACTGATCCAGGCCTACTGAACACACACACACACACATGCACACGCATACAAATACACATTCTCAAAAAGAAAAGAGAAGAGGATTTACATGTGTGTCTACACACTACTAAAATGCTCTGCTCATTGCCTGAGTCTCTCGTTAAGGCCCTCAAACCGAGCCTTACAGCGGAGCCTCTCTGCACTTTAGGTAACCTCCACTCAGAGAGCAGCGGCGTCTGCATGAATCCTGAACAGCCTGTTCCACTTTGCCTCCCTGCCCCTTCAAGTGCAGCAGAGTCAATAATATTTGGCCTGTGGGTAGTCTGAGCCCCACGAGCGACAGGGAAACATTTGCCAACTATGAAAGATGCAGAAATGTCTAAAATTATGTAGAAGTCTGGGGTAAACATTTCATCGCTTAAGTCCAACTCCAACTGAATTACCTCCATATGCTGTCAGTGATCTTCTGCTGAGCTGTGTGACACAATCCAAACAATGCCCAGATGGCAAAACACTGAAATTCTTCTGCTGAATGATAAATATTTGCTTGTCAACAGTGAAAACTGCCACAACACGATGACTTATGAGATATAAAGCTCGCATTTGGCTCAATGAAGGACCTGGCTGGCCTCTGTTTGGCCTGAACCAAGTAGGAATGGTTTACTGTTGGCCACAAAGCAGCCAGGATTCTCCCTTCAGTTTCACTGACAGAAAAATCACTGTTGTGACATTGCTCAATTTAACAAAGTGAAAGTTTTCATAAAAAGCCACACAAATGATTCCACTGCACAGTTTTTACACAAAGTGTACATAATCTTATGGCTTCTACTTGGACAAAGTGTTGGACGAAAAAAAAATAAAGGCTGTAATTTTGTTTTTCTGTTGTCTTCCTGAAGCAAACATCAATATGCCAGTCATTTGAATTCCCAAAAGGGATTTGACCACTTTCTCAATTTCTCTGGAGTAAAGCTGCTAATCTTCAAAATAATGTATAGAACTTCTCTGCTTCCCATTTTGATTGATCCTGTAAACCCTAAGAAGAGTTAATCCTAAATCTTGTCTGTAAATGTAGAGTTAGTGTTAAAAACAAGCCCTCAGTACCGCTCCCCATGTTTTCTGAGAGATCAAGTTGTTGCTGTAGAGCGAGAAGTCGGCTGCTTAAAGGGTTTATACTCATGTTCAGTGTCAGTTTGTTGTCTCAAGCTGACGTCTTAAACCAAATAAGAACTTAGTCAATTTCAATCTCTGAGCTCAACCCCAAATAGACGAACCAAACTTTAGAAAGATCTGGAAGGGAAACGGCCCATAGAAAGTGAATAGCCACTGTGAACATGGTGGACCGTGTACAGCCCCCATCCCCACTCCGACTGAAGCTGTCATTGTCGAGAACAAAGTGAGCATGCTAGCAGCCTGGCCAGACAGTGGCCTGGAGCACTAATCTCCATTTGTGGAAACCCAGTCCTGCCTCCTGAGCCCAACACGCTGCTCTCATTCCCCCCCTCCTTCTCCACACACATTGCACTCCATTTTCCTGTCACAATTTTCTTAAGATCTATTTTTAACCCTTTCTAAAGGGGTTGTAGTGCAGGTATTATACACTAAGACGGTATATTTCTTAACAGAGCTTCGGATCCTTAAGTTCCCCACCGCTCTTGCCCTCCATCAGTCCCTTTCTTGTTTCTTCTCGCTGCCATCCTCCACCTTCATGAGGAAAGATAAAGTTGATGGTGTTTTTTTTTGTCTAAAGCAGACAGATGGACCTTAATAGATGCCAAGCTTGGCTATCTGTGGGGTGTTGTGTCTGTACTCACCAGTATGCATCCGGCTTGGCAGAGTGCGGCATGGCAGCGCCATCAGAACCGCTCCGTCTGGAGAGGCAGGCAGGGAGGATGATGCAGAACTTGATTTAAGCAGTGGAAGTGTGTTCTAGGCCACCGTGTTCTGACTCCACAATCCATAAACGTTCCTTTTGTTCCTCCTCTTTGAGCTCTCGCTCTCGCTGCCTTTCCCTTTCCGTCAGCAGTGTATGACAAATGAGTACAAAACACCATCTGGCTGCACCCATCCATGTGTGCTTTGCCAATTAATGATGTTTATTGTCTATTAGGCTTACCTATCACTACCATTCTCTTCTTATTTGCTCTTAATCTACTTTGCCGCCTTGTCTTTTCATCCATCCATGAGATCCACCTGTATTTATGATCAGAAGCTCACATTTATCATTAGGCCTCCCTGATTAGCTCAATTACTCATGCTTTTTGTCCATGCAACCTTAAGAAGTCTTAATATGTTTCATTAATTTAAAAAAAATAATAATTTGGCCTTTAATACCCCAGTTATGTAATCTCATGTATGTAGTTTTATTTTTCCCCCATGGGACTCTTCTGTCTGGCAAAAGCAGGTTTTGACAGCTAGCTGGTTGTCTTTTGTGCCTCCATTATGGGTAAGTGCATTTATATTGCCAGGTAACCGGACGACTTTCGTTTTCGCAACTGGCTCACTTCCCAGTCAACCTAAAAACAGACCCCAGAAATTTTCTTTGTTCCGATCCTTGATTGTAATAATATTTTTCTATCTTATATTTTGTTCAAGGTTGCATTAAAAATGTATTAAAAAGTCTCAAATCTGACTTGCTGATACCTTTAAAGGGGATTAGGTTTTGCAGGACTTTTTATTGTGACAGCTCGCAAAATATCTAATTTTGCTGCATTTAGTGAATAAACAGATAATAAAAACAGGCGTGCTCTGCTAACAAAGTACAACCTTGCAGTCTGGTTGTAGGTTGCTAGTTTTTGTCAACCTCACAGCCTTCCTCTCCCTGTAGGCTGTTATTGCCTTCATCAGGCTAATGAAGGAGCTGGGCTGGATCATATTAACCTTCTGATCTCCACCTCCCTGGACACCACTTACAACAGTCTGGACTGCACTATTCACTGCTCCCATTATGTATCTAAATATATGTATGAGCGTGTGTGTAAAGAGGAGAGTGTTTTGTCCATCCCACCTGCACGAACACACCACACCTCCCACATGGATGTTAATCATCTTTTTAATTGACTTCCTCGACTCGGTGACCTCTGCTTGATACAGCCAGACTCCATCGCTGTGCTCCTCCTGCACTGCTCTTAGTCTACTTTATGTGCATACAGTCTATTTTCAAAACTACACACCGTCAAACCTGAAGACTTTATAATATTTGTCTTCAAGCTGCTGTTGTTCTTGTCTTCCATATTACTCAGTATTTCTCATTACTCCCTTTAATCTTTTATAAAGCAAATTTGTTTTGTTAACGAATTGATAGACAGAACCAATGGAGTTCAGCTGGGTGTAATTTAGTGTGCATTCACACCAGCCCTGTTTAATTCGCTTTAATGGAACTATGGTTTGTCGAGAAAGTTCAGTTTGTTTGAGAAGGTGTGAATGTGCAATCAAACTCTGATGAGGACCAAAAAATTAACTCTAGCGTAGTCTAAAAACCGAGGCCTCGGTCTGTTGAAGTGAACTCTACCGCTCTTCGAATTGATATGTGAATGCTAAGCAGAACTGAATCTGCTCCAAAAGCAGGAAGTGAATTACAACCCAAGGTATTCCTGGTTGCATTGGTGCCAATAATAATCACTTCTGCATGCCATTTATAGAGTTACTTTGTGAGGAGTGATCAAAATTAGTCTTCTCAAGTGTGAAGCTGATTATTTCTACAAGCACATCAACATTTATTTCACCTAATTTCTTCGTGGACATTAATTCTGAGTTTTCAGAAGGAGCCAGAGACTGAAGATGCATCTTTTTGGTGAATTCACAAATAAAGCATTTCTTTATAGTCTGTTCATATTATATAATATTGTATTATAAGTTCATTTTTGGACATTTTTATGTATGATCACAAAATGAGGCCATCTTCTTTTAGCCGATTGCAAGTCTTGTCTTCTTCTGTTTAAGCTGGCCTTCATTCCTGTATTCAGTGCCCCCTAAAGGTGCTATGAAGTAATTGCATCAAAGGGAATTCTGCTTAGAGTTCCTTATTTTATTTATTGAAATATAAATATCTGCCATAACTCAATTGATTATTACACTTATAACACCTTTTCACCTCCTTTGATCTGTTGATTTGTTTTCAAACTAACAAATCATCTCATTATTAATGGTCTTTTTTTATTTTAATTTTTATTCCATTTTCAACTAAGACTTGACATTCTCTGAGAAATTTAACACTTTCTTTTTTGCTCTGTCGCTTTCTTGCCATCTTTCTTCATCTTCCATCTTTGTGTTTTTTTTCTCTACATTTTTGTTATTGCTCTATTTTTTTCTCGCTCTCCTGCTGTTCGCTGTTCTTTCACTCTGCGGGTAACTGCAGGGACAAGGCATTCACCACTCTGTTGTATTACTCCATCTGCGGTGGCCTTAAGGCGACCTCATCCCATTAATAACACACATCTTAAAAACCACTGAAGAGACTTGAGATGTCTTCTTCTGCTGCTCTAGTCACACACAAAAGAAGGACACAAAAGTATATCTGAGTGACTTGCATAGCAGAAACCAACCTAAAGCCCTCTTCACTCTAGTTTTTATTCTATTATTGCATTCAGTTACTAGCAAGCGTTTTTCTCATGTGTCTGGAGACCTGGCCTGCTCTGCTCTCGTTCCCTGCTATCCTTCCTCTACACCTCCATCTGGCCATCCCTTCTCGTCTTCAGCTTTGTGGCTCTCCTGAGGGGCAGACAGGTGTTACTGGCCTTAAAAAACTGTAACCTCATAGAGAACAACCTACCTGATCTCCACCTTCCTTGTGCTTGTGCCTCTGCTCCCAAATTACTGGCTTAAAAAGTAAAAAGACTTTTAGACTTAGACTTCCTTTATTGTCATTGTACAAAAAAAACCACAAGGTGAATCTTGACAATGAAATGTCGTTACTTGGCTACCAGTGTAACAGAGCTAAAACCTTATACTACACAATAAATAAATAAATACAATACAAGTGCCATAGAATACACAGGTTCAGTGTTGTGAACAAAACTAAACTAAAGTGCATGTATTGACCATGTCCATGGGGGGGTGGTTTGGTTTGTGAGTGTGTGTGTGTGTGTGTGTGTGTGTGGGTGTGTGTGTGTGTGTGTGTGTGTGTGTGTGTGTGTGTGTGTGTCACACAGCTGTCAGATGTCTTTTAAAAAAATAAATAACAAAAGTCGTGATTTAAATGCTGAACTAAATTTGATTCCAATTAAACAGTTTCAGAGTCTTTGCCACCTTAATTAGAAACAACATAGTTGGTTCGGAAATACTAATTTTAGGTTGTTCTGCTTTGAAATTCTCTTTGTGTGATAACCTTGGGAAAAAATGGCACTCCTGCAATAACAAGTATTTTTTCAAAATGATAGCTTACTCTAATTACTCATTTCTAACAGAAAAAGATCCTGATGATCGGCATTGCTGCTAAAAAGAAAGTATATTGATTGTTAGGAATGCACCAATATGAAAATTAGTACCAATACCAACATCCGATATTATTGCTATTGTTGCAGATATTTACTATTGTCATCACCATTATATATATATAAACAGTCAGTCTTCTTCAGATTTATTGCAAGACTGACTGCTACCAGACATCCTTCCTGTCCACATTACTTTGATGATATGAGTTACAGCAGTTAATTTCCTTCTTGCCGTATGGAGTATTTTTGAATTTTAAATGATGCTATACACTTGCTACACACCAGCGGCCCTTGAGTGTGTAGCACCAGGTGAGAAAGGCAGTTTGTTACTTCTAGTTCCCAATTTCTTGAGAAAACATACAGAGAAGGGCAGTCAAAGGGGCGAGAGGTGGATTACACTGAACATGGCTCATATGTTTAAATGCCTAAATGGGGATAATCTTTCAATCCGATAATTTTTTGTTGGATTAAAAGCTGCTAACGCTATAATAGAACTAGCTGCATATTTTTTTTCCCCTCTGTGATTGGAAAAAATAAATAAATCAATGCTCCAATCTGAAAGAAAGTTTGATCTGTCCAGATGAAATGTTTGTGTTCATCCACCCGGGGGTGCGCCTGCAGAAGGCTTCAGAAAAACAAGAACAGGAAACATCGGGGTGTGATTTCTGTTGATTCCACTGCTCCTGTTCCTGTTTCCCTTCTCATCACCACTCTCCTCACGCATTCAACCACAGGAAGTGGTGAAAATCCAGGGCAGAGTGGTGATTCCACTCTGTAACATTAGTCCCTAACAGCATGTTTGAACTCTTTTCCCATTGGAGTGGTGTGGATAAAACCACCTTTTGTCTCACTCCGTCCTCACCAACTTGCAGGCAAAAAACATAAATGGGTCCAGCTTCATCTTGCCTTAAACATTTTGTCCTGGGGTTAACCTGTTCCTAATAATTTTATACATTCTGTTCATCTGAGGTCAGAAGGTTTGGTTAGTTACGTGGTTTCATATTTAGGTTTTTAAATTGGCCTCAGTCCCCAGTGCAGGTGCATTCTGTGTAAGCAGGCCCCTTGCAGCATGTCTAAAATTGCCTTGACAACTTGTCCTGTTAATTTCAGTTCACGGTCATACACACACGCATTTCGATCCCCAACCGCCCAAATCTCTCACATCATTGTGAAATTACCACCTACTTAATCTACCAGGTTGTGTTTGGCTCCTTCAGGGGGTGCGGGAGATTGGAGAGTCCTAATGCACTACACACCAAAAGAAGTCTACTAACAAGGCTGGCTAAAAGGCCCGGACAGTTTTAATCTGCCCTTGTCCTCCTGTGGCGTGGAGAGGGACCAAGCAGGCCCCTGGCCAATCTTTGCCTCTCTTTGAAGGTTCCCCTAATCCCTTTACAGAGACGCAGAGAAATGCAGAAGTATGCACACTCCTGTGGGTTGATTTCAAGAGAGTCGCAGTCAGGACTCTAAAGGCCGACTGCTGACAGAACCCTTGGCGTCTCTCTGCCACTTTGTCTTTTTGTCTTACACATGCAAATCCTCCCACAGTAGTTTCTGAACTTGTGGTGGAACCGTTCTGCGGCCAAGGTTCAACATTTGAAGTCAGAATAAACACCCACGCGTGCGCACACGCATGGCTTTCATGTCTCCTCCTCCAGCGACCATGCGCCTCAGTATTGGAGGCAGGGAAATAGGATTGTAGAGCTCTAGCATTTAGAGCGCCTAAAGGCTGCTCGTCAAATTCAGCTTTCCTCAGTCTGTGATGCATCATTCGAGTGGCTATGGCTCAAATAGTTGTCCCACCTTTGGCTTTCTGCGCCAAAGGTGCAGGAAGGTTAAGTTCTACCAATGGAGCAAAAACCTTTTTCACAACTGCAAATATAGGATAATTTATGATATCGATAGTGGTAAACCAGTTGTCATCTTTTACGTTAGATATAATTCACTCTTCAGTATTTTTAGTTATCATTTTTTGTCAGTGTATCTTTTTTTTTTTCTTACAGTGTCCAAAAATAAGTATTTTTTTTCTGACAGATGTGCATGTTTTTAAAAAAAAGTTGAAAGATTGATTAGGTCTAAAATTGAAGAATTTGGATGTTTTAAAGGTTTAACACAGAACCTCAGCTATACTGCCTGCTGAAAATAATGAGCCATCAGAGAACATAAAACCAACTCACAAGGTCTCTTAATGTGCTTTTAATCTCTTAGATTTAAAAGTCAACTTTAGACAATAAAATGTCTCAAAAACGGACAAATTGTAATGGCTCCTAAATTCCTTTAAGCACATCTTAAACGTGTGGGACTGTATAATCCTCCACACTGTGGCATTAAATTGTTTCATTTAATGCACCGCTTACTGAGAAATTTGGTTGTTACTTTGGATTGTAACAAGACTACAATGTTCAAGTATTCACTCCTCCCCTGCAAAACCTTGAAAGAACTTTGCTTCTCAAACAGACATTTTGCAGATTCCTTAGGAAATTACAATAAAAATTCTTACTTTGTCATTGAACATACAGTGTTCTGGTTCGGTGATCTTTCTGGTTGAAATTTGTGCTGTTTTTGCTTGTTTCTATTTCACTTTTAGCATGTTTGACATAAACAAAAACATTAATAAAATTAATGGATTTTATTTTCACAGCGTAATCCAGATATTTACACACCCGATAAAAGACAGGTGTGGTTTGTGTCATTTGGGATTCATGAAAAAATCTAATAAAATATGGAAAAATTTCAGAGAATTCTGGAACTCTACAGACCTCATTAATATCTATACTTGGCAAATCTTTCGGCATTCACCACATGGTTATAATTTTAGTGATCCAAACTGACCTAAAACAAAAAATTAATTAAGAAATGCCCAAATGTTGCAAAATATGGTCCCTCTAACAGACCAAACTTTACTTCTGATTGAAGTATGCTTAGTTATTTGGAGAAATTCAGAAAAGTAAAAAAAAAAAAAAAAAAAAAAAAAAGGTTGTTGTTGATGCCAGCCTTCGACTTAATGAATAACCTCAAATGCTTGGCATTGTCAGGTTCCACCTAAGGAAGGTGTCTTCAAAATGTATCCCCAGTTGCTAACATACACACACAAACCTTCAAAATGTTTGCATTAACATCTCACATGAGATTCTCAAATCTCTGTTATAAGAGAAGGCTTCAGTGATCTGCTTTGAGTCAGGATCTCTGAATCTGATGCAAATCCTTTTGCAGCATTTAAACCTCCCAAATCATCCCTACCCAAATCCCTTCAAGATATTCCCCGCTCGATTGGATGGCATTAAAGGATCGTGGCGACAGAACAATACATTGTCTGCCAGTGTGGCAGAATGAGGTATAAAAGCTGGGGTGGGGAGTGAGGGGAAAGAGAAATGGAACAAAAACGGACGGTTACTCTAAAGGTTGCAGGAGCAGATTGAGTGAGAGGGTGGAGATTTTTTTATTTCCATGCAGAGAAATGCTGATGATTAAAAGAGAGGAGAGGATAAACGAGCAGCTGTTTGTTGGGCTGTACAACACGGGGATATCATGAGACACAACTTGGCATCAGATGTTCTTTAAAACGGATGCAGATGGATAAGCTTGAGTCATTTATCTAACTTGAGTTGTAAAATCTAGGTTTAATTTTCTAGGTTATTACTGAACTCTAATCTGCTGGTAATGACTTATATGGAATCCCTATTCTATACGGGTCAACAAATCAATGTTTTCCACAAGCCAACGTTTTTCTTAGAGAAATTCAACTTTTTCTTCTTTCGGAGTCTTTATATGTGCGGGTTACGGGTTGAAGGACAAATTCTCTTTTGCCCCATTGTTTTTCTCTTTTCTAGTTTTGGTGGCACTGAGTCTATGTATAAGTCTGTCAGCAGATATTGATGGGGTTAGCACACAGCACCAGGGCAGCCCACTTCACTCTCCTGCAGTCCAATAAAAGGCTGTAATAAGCCCCATAGATCTAGGAACATTTGCCAGGTCTGGGGCACAGACTGTGCTTGCCACCCATACATTGCCCTTTTCTCCTGACCCCAGAGTAGCTGTAGACATGCTTTATGGAAAAATAAAGGACCATTTATGAAAAAATCTATATTTAAGAGAAGAATTATTAAAGTATATCAGAAAAGTGTAAGTATCACTTAAACATAAATATATTTACAACCAATAAATAACCAAGACCAACATTTTCAGGATGTTGTTGGTATTACTGATGCACACTTTTTCCAGCCCAACATAAACTCCATGTTTTCATTTAAAGATTGATGTGATATGATAAATTTTCTTGATGTTGCTCAGGATCCAAGAGGGCCACTTTGGATTAGCTGCACCTGCCTGAATTATTTTATTCTGATAATTCATCAACAATAGTCTGATTTAGTAATGGACTCCATGCAGGCTTTGAAATGTAACACGATTAATTGAAACCGTTTTAGCAGTACTGCAGAAGTCTTCCTCTTCTCTGCTCTTGTTGGCTCAAGCAACAAGAGCAACTGCTTTGCAAAAGCCAGTCAGTAGCGTGTCAAGTAGCTTCAAGTTCCACAGCTACATTTTTGTTCAAATGTCATGGATACGTAATTTGTAGATTGGCTGGATTTTTCTGAGTAATTTTGGGTAACAATCTACTGAAAAATGCACAAATACTGAATCATAAATGGGCCCTCAGCATACACATGCTGTCAGACTTAATCATTCTTTTTAAAGGAACATACAGGTGTTGATTGGAAGTGGCCTGAGAACAGAGCCTTGTGCAACCCCCATGTGATCTTTCATTCATAAGGTAATTGTAGGTTTAACTGTCAGTTATCTGACAAAAAGTAAGTCAGAAAAAGCCTAGAAATGTGAAATAGCAGGTGGAGTAACAGCGCAGCAGTGAAGCAGGAAGAAGAAAACAATGACAGCAGAGAGCTAACTTTTTCAGTTTAAGGCGCCTGCTGTAGTGAGGCTGGTTATGAGGCAGAAATAAAGGCTTTATTGGAACAGTTCATTCCTCACTTTGTAATCTGCCACTCTGTTCTGTACTTTGCTAAGCTGCAGGATTGACAGTAATGGGGCGGAGCAGCCCTGATACGTTTGTAATAATCTGACTGCAGTCAGGTTCCCTTCTATGCTAATGAGCCGGTGTGTTGTTGGTTTTGCATGGCTAATGGCACACACTACTAAGAGCTGTGTGCAAAGGAGAAAAAGAGGCTTTGCATGAGGACTCTGAAGGTATAGGAAAGCCAGAGAGGAGAGTTCCAGGAGATTGCATTGTTAGTCATTGGTGGAAAAAGAAAATTCAGTTGAGGCCTAATTCCCCCGTTAGATATGATCACAAAAGCTAAGGAGCAAGGCAGAAGAAAGAAAATTGCCTTTGAAAGTACAGCACAGATTTTTTTTTCTTTTTAAAAGCATGAATATAATGTGCTCCAGCACAGACATTAAATGTTCTGTCTATTAATTATTATTTTTTTTTAACTCATTTGTCTCTTTTGAATTGAATTGATGTATTTTCATCATAGAAAATATTTTTTTTGGATGGGTTTGTTTTGATTCCTCTGTAATTCCTAAAGAAAAATAATGTGTTTAGCAACATGTTCTGACTTTATTTACTGCGCAGTTTTCGGATTTACAGTCTCCCATGAAAACGCCAGGAGAAAGTTAGCTGCATATGTTTTTATTTCTGTTTGCGATCCATGCTCCAAGTTTGCTTTAGTCGACTTGAATCGATTAAACTTCTTGTCAGTAATTTATTTTGTGTGGAAATGCTTTGAAGCCTGCTACAAGTACTCATTCCTTCCTCTTCTCTCACCCTCTGCTTCTGGAGAGTGTGGAATTGTTGATAAGTCGTCTTGGCAGCTTGGCGGGAATAATCATTTCCCTCCAGATGTTGGAGCCTGGGAAGGAACCAAAAGGGGAGCGGTGACAGGGAGGAGGGGTAAAGTTGTGCCGGTACCACCAGTTCCAGCCCTGTACATGTAGTCAGCCGCTCCTCCGTTCCCCCTCTCTCTTCCCATTCTCGGCTCTGCACACACAGCCTCTGTTTCCCAGGTGGCAGCCAGGGCAGGCTGTGTTTACTGCTCAGGTAATTGGAGTAGTTTGGAGAGAGTCTGACCCTGGCCCTGCTGAGGCCTCAGAAATGTGTGTGTGCGTGTGTGTGTGTGTGAGGTTGGGCGTCTGTTTGTGATGACGGGCAGCAAGGCCAGGGAAGGAAAGCAGGCCTTAGCCAGTGTCAGGCCACTGGGGAGCAGACAAATTGGCTTTCACTATTCTTTCTGTCTTTTCTTGTCTCCTGTTCTCCAGCAGTCCCTTTTCTTTTCTCTCCATATCTCTCCATCTCCCCACTAACTCAAAGATGATCTTTCATTCTGCCTCTTATGCGTGCTGTGTGGGCCTTTTCTCCTCTTAGACTTATTTGTTCCCTTCCTTTTCATTCCGTTTTCTGAGCTCAGCTGCATTTAGTCACTCCTGCCAGATATGAGCAAGAAAAAAAACCCCACCCCTCGGCTGTGTCTATAAACATGAGCGAATTCAGCCGACCCAACCCAAGTGGCTGTTTACATCAGTTGGTTTGGCAAAGAGAGGGCCTGAAAGTGGAGCGTCAAAAGGGGCGTTTGGGTGCAGACAGACATTCAGTCATCTGTTTCTTGTTGTATTTCAAACGCGCCTACAGAACAAAGCAATAAACAAAAATCTCGCTTTAGCTGCAGTTTGTGTATGTATTCGTATTGTAACAAGCTTGGGTCAGAACAGGCATCAAAGTTAGGAACCTCAACAAAGATTTCTTGGAGAGATTTTTATCTGTTTCACATTAATGACCATGCTACTATCAGTTTTAGCAAAGTGGACCCCGCCTGTTTGCGGTTTAGTATTTCCAGATTTCTTGTGAAACACAACGCCAAATTGTTTGCCAAAAATTTGCTTGATTTGACATAAAGTATATCTAAAATATTTTGAAGAAAATTCTGTTTAGGAAGCTGAAATAAGAAGGTTTAATTCTACACACTTTTGGCTGGTATTTGTAATTTAGCCAGCCCAAGATCACCATTACATTTTCTTAGCGCTGATTGACTGAATGCCCAAGCTTCTGCGGCGGTTCACAGATGTTTTTCACTTTGTGTATTAAAATATATTAATGTACATTTGTTGTTTGAGCTATTGAAATTGGCAGTTTTAAGCACTTTTAGAGGAAGTTTCAAGTACTTGCGGTTGTCCCGGCAAATATAAGGGTCTCACTCTAATCAGAATATGGACACATGTCACGGGTTTTGAGTGTGTGGACTTTCTATTACACTTCCCACATTTGTCCCATATAATTTCTACCAAAAATAATAAAAGATCTGGTTAATGGAAACAAGTAAAACTTTACTATCATAGTCTTGTTTTAAAATAAGCATAAATGCAAGTGACATGTTGAACATAGAAGACGATAAATATCTCTAAATATATTGCTGTGCCTGCTTTTCTCTTTATTTTTAAATTGAAAAAAAAAAAAATTAAATTGAAAAAAAGATAGATATTGGTCCGTAATGTGCTCTTCACTACCTGCTGACGCAGGTGACTCAACAATTCATCAGCATACTGGATTTTAATGACTGCTTGTACGCTGTTAGATCTGTCTTTGATCATTTTTATACTTATATATTGGTGTGATTAATCAAATATGTTCTGATGAACGTCTCTCAACATATTTCTTAAACAGGTTTAAAACTCTAATATATTCTAGAACCATACATTTTAAAACACGTTTAACACAAAATCACCCAACCAAGATGGACCTAATTTGCGTCCAAATTCAGGCCATGGGACTTGTATGCTAAACACAGAAACATGGCAATGATGTAGTTTATGTCAACTGATCTCATCGCAGGCTTGTCTGGTAGGACATGGCTCACCTACTAAAGCCCATCTCCGTCCGCTTCCCTTCCTACTTCTCCCTCGTTCCCCTCCCCTCTTGCTTGTCTCAGATAGCTTTTACCGCTCTGCTGATTTCACAAATAGGCCTCATTGATTGAATCAGATTCTTGTGGATAGAGCGGCTTTATTGAGTGGCTTTTTCACTGATGGACAGCAACAGGAGGACGTGTATGTTTGTCACATGCACGCATGTGTGAACGGCAGGGAAAAGCTAAGACTTCCTCCCCTGAATCCCCCTCTTCCTCTAATCCAGCATTCGTCCCTCTCCCAGGTATTCAGCAGCCGCAGCATTACAAACTCTTGCGGGATTGCAACTCTGCCATCCTCTGAGTGACTGACATATTATGGCATCTGCATGCTGACTGAGAAGTATGTTAATTGTGACGACATCCTGGGCAAGTTGACATTAAACGGTTAACTGCTCTTCATGGTGGTGTAAAAGCTGTGCTTCCGCCCAGCGTACATGAGGCAACATGATGAAAGTCAGCCCAGCTTCTGCACAGCATAGTCGCCAGGATCATTGTTTGCTTTATGATCCTGTATGGAGTCACTTTGAGTTTGTCTTCTTTTCCTGAGAACCTTTCCAGGAGTCACAATACTCCTGGATGGGAGTGGGAGGGGAGTTTCACAGGACTCTCGCGCAATCCGTAAAAGCAGTTTAATTTAATTTGTTTGACAGAAAAAAAATCTGTATTCTTTACATGTTCCATTGTCTAAATCTACTTCTTTATGCAACTGTCTTTCCTCTTTCCCAACAAGAGACTAGTTGGAGCAGCATGGCCTTAAATAAGAGAGGAACTGTTGGTTTAATAATTTCACATCATAAATGATCTCATTTCAGGTCTAAAAACTCAATCCAATAGTATTGGCTGGCTTTGCTGGCACAGTTACTGAGCATGAAGCTGTATCATCTGCCCTCCACTGAGCCTCTCCACAGAGCAGCGCTCACCTCATCCTAGCTGGAGGATCTGCTCTCCCCCGTCTTTCTGCTCTTTATTTTGTCTCTCTCTGCTCTCAACAGGCAGGTTGCCACCTATACAGAGTAGGTTGGATTGGGATCGTTTTGTGTGTGCCTCTTAAACCCCTGCAGACCTGCACGTCTGTCATAATAAAATGCACATAGATGCACATAAGCTTCTCTAACATTTCTGCTGCTGAGCTTCTTTATTTTTCAGTTTTTTTCTCCCAACAACCCTTTAAATATGAAAACATTGCTGTGATGTTTGCTGTTTCTTTCTGCGTTTCCATTGGGCAGCAGGTTCACGTTCGTTGATACCCAGAGATTCCCTGCCATAATCCTTCTCATGCAGCTTTTTATACATCACCATGGCAAAGATAAATGTAGTCCCAAAAAAAATCAACTTGAGAAAGCAACGAATGTATTGTTGAGAATTTTTATGGAAACTTCTTATTCTCCATTGGCCTGGCCTACTTTCAAACAACTGCTGACTCTTTTCAGAGAAAACACAGAATGGTGTGGTCAAGGTGCGCTGGACTTTTTCATAAATAAATATTATAAAGATGCAATATAACTAGAATCATTGTAGTCAGTTATCTCTTTTGATGTATAAATTTGTCCTATATCTGTGTGGGATATAATTTTAAACAGCTATAAAAATCCCTAACTTAATTTAACTAAAATTAAGGCCTCAAAATCATTTAAAAAATGTTGCTCAGCCTAAACAAAAGTCATACATTTTGGCGTGACTGCCCTATTTAATTTCATATGTAGCTTTGTTTTTTTCTTGTGGGATATTTTTGTCTTGCAAAGGCATGTTCAGTGTGTTTTGTGACTCAGGGTGGTTGGTAGCCAGTTGCTAATATACCCCTTTTCTAGCTAGCTAGCTTTTTTTTATGTCTATGACAGGTAAGTGTAGATGTCTCACCAACTGGGAGAAAAGTGTTTGTTTTTGCCACTGGCTCACTTCTGTTGCCTGCCCTAATGAGCCTGTGGGATCCCCAAATTATCCCCTACTTTTGACATTTTTTTCAGTCTTAAAGTTTATTCAAGCTGGCGTTAAAAAGGCCTTAAAAAGTTGACTTTCCAAATTCTCTGGATACCCTGATAAAATGCTCCTATAAAAAAAAAAAAAAACAGGCCGATGTTTGCAGAAGAAATGAAGGCTGAATTCTTTAATTAAGAGGAAGTTGTTTCACAGACTAAACAGTATACAGCTCTCCAGCCTTATATTTAGTCAGGGGAGACCAGCCTCTGTCACTCTCTCTCTCACTGTGGCTGTGTTGACGAGGGGTCTCGAGGGAGGGCTTAACTCCGAGTCCTCCTTTTCTTCCCCCCTCCACATCCATTCTTTCCTCATCATCCTCTGAATGCGACACGCTGTTGCTGAACTACCAATTTGTCGAAGAGGCCCTCCGCTCCGAGACTGAATAGAGGAACGGAGTCAGCTGCCTTTTATTTCGTCGTCCACATGAAGATGCGGTTTGCGCACGGCGGCGCAACCAGTCCGTCTTTTTGAACTGAAACGTTTTCCAAAAAGATACAACAAAGCCACAAAATCGATAGTTACTTTTGGTTGGAGTGAGGTCAGTGAAACTTGCCGCGAACACTTTTGTTCTCCTCACTTTGGAAAATGATTCACATACCAGCCAAGCTTAAATATGATGCACTACCTGGGAAATTACAGGGGCTTTTGTGTTGTCATGGTTATTGAGTGTCTGGTAGCTCCAGGGGAAATGGAGTTTCAAGGTGCTGGGGGAGGGATTGAGGCGACGGAGGGAGAGATGGGTGTTAGGAGGAGGGCGGGAGGTTGCTATCTTAATTGCTTTCCGTGAATAATTTCAGTTCCCTAATTTGGCAATAATGACAGTGGCTGCTGCTTTTGTATTTATTTATCCAAACATTAATTGACAGGACTGACATTAGGTAGGGCGGTTATTGCGAGTTTGATTGCGCACAGGGGAGCAAAGAAAATTACAGTAATTATCATTCTGATATGGATTATGAATATGCATTCTCACACTTAATGTATCTGTCAGCATTTTAGCAACAACAAGCCACTCTGGAATGACAATGGCACTTTAGCTTATCCCCATCCATGTTTGACTAAGCCCTGTCCAGGCAGTTCTTGTAGAGAACATTAACATGTCGTGTTGAAACGATTCAGCGGCTCCATGGGAGCACATAAACGCCTGGCATGTAGGTTCCTTCACTGTGTTGGGCTTAAGACTGAAACGATTAATCGTAATTAATCGATTACTGAAATAATCACCAGCTAATTTAGTAATCAATTTGTTGTTAATTGGGGTATACAGACTCAAAAAAGGGCCCTTTGCTCAAAGAACAACTTGCGTAAGAGCAGTAATTAAGCCAAAACTGTATAAAAACTATATGTTTTCCAAATTTCCTACTAAGAACCTTTTGCTAATCAATTAATCCCAAAAATTATTAACAAACCAGCCACAGGAAGTTTTGGAAGTATTTTTTTAGCTGCAGATGCATCCTGTGCATTTGCAACGTTCACTAAAGGCAATAAAATTCTCCTTTTTTGAAAAAAAAAAAGTTGAATTTATTTGAATCTATTAGTATATTTCTAAAAGACTTGCATAGTTAAATAAAAAATATGCAGAATGTGCCATTTTTTATGTGATTCATTGATTAATCAGATTAATTTTTGAGTAACCCATTGCTAAATAATTGTTAGTTTCAGGTCTAGTTTGGATTAGTTGTCGAAATATATATATGAATGTATAAATATTTGTCTGGTTCTCTTTTTCAGGCTGAGGGTGAAGACAATTTGAAGAAGATGCAGCTGATGGAGCTGGCTATTCTCAACGGGACATACAGAGACAACAATGTCAAAACACGTAAGTCAACTGATCGGTCTATTAGGCAGCACACATGGCTAATACCTTCATAACACACACCATATATAACCAGGCCAGAAGTTTGTCTTACTTGTGAACTAACAACAGATTAATTTGTAACAAGATTTAGTGTTTTCACATTAACTTAAACCACAGCAAATGATTAACAAGCTTTCTAAACAATCAGATTGTTTTCTGTATTACATCCAGGACCACTTCTGTTTTTATGTTTCTTTCCTTCTCAACAATTATCCATTCATCCTTCCCTTTGTTATCCATAAATACATCTCCGTACATTGGATGTCATCAAAAACATAATTTATTTTAGTAATTCAGTTTTTAAAAGTGAAAATGATGCATTAATCAATTTATTATACCAAAATGTATAATGTTGAGATGGCATATAAAACCCCCCAAATTAATAGTCAGGGATATTTCACCTCTAAATAAGATGGATTAAGGTAACCAACAAGATTAATATAAAATTGAGTGGAAGGACAAACTGTGGTAGAAAAAAAGCACATGATGAGGTCCACACCCCATGCGTGATTGTATGGTGTGTTGCTAAATATTAAAAGTGAGTCTATTTTTCTTATGCAAGTTCTTGAAACTTGAGCAAGTGTTTTGCAGTGATTCTCAAGGTGTGAATTAATGCAAAATGAGCCCAGACCAAGTATTGAGATCTTTTACATTGCAGTAGATGGGCTCTGTGTTTAATAGAGCAACATTACTGTATTAAAAGCCTTGTTTTTTTTTCTAATTTTCTGAAATCTAATTATGGGTTTTCATAAGCTCTAAGCTGCAATCATCTGAATTAGCTCTCAAAATGTGTCCCTCTTGTAGTGGGTTCACTTTTTGAATTGAATTACTGAAATAAACAAACATTTGAATGATATTTAGAATTTTTTGACAGGCCTCTGTACATCCTCCTCCTCACCTGTTTCCATCCGCTTGATTCTGCATGTCAGTCACATGGTTTCATTAACATTGAGCTTTTACGCCAGCCAGTCCAGAACCTGTGCATGTTTTATTCTTTGTGATCTCTGCTTTCATTTCAGATGGTGCTAGAATTAATTATTTTGCACATTTGCGCTTCAATCTGTGAAATTTGCATTTTAATTGACCAATTTAAGCATTTATTTCTTTCTTTTGTGGTGTTGCATTAAGCTAAGCATCTAACTGCAGTCACAGAAGCACTTGATTTATTTAGAAAACGGCTAAAAAATGTTTTTCACATCCAACAGAAGCTGACTGCTAACAATCCATTTAAATTGATCTGCAATATGTCGCAATATCAACCTTTGTGTGAAAACCCCACAGTGTTTCTGCTGTGGCTGTTTTTATCGGTGTTGTCTGCAGTCATTTCTGTTGTGTCTGTACCTCACTGTTCCCATTAAGGTTGTAGCTGCTGTGGTGATGGGAGCGCGTCCAGTGGGTCACAGCTGTATTTTGTGCTTTTTCTGTTTTGGTGTGGGGAGGGTTTCATTCATTTTTTATCTTTGGCTGTGTTGATTTGTTGTATTGATTACATTTTTTTGCAACAGACTGTCGCTTTTGTGGTTCACCACCATGATCATTGCATGAACTAATTTTCCTTTTTGCTCCTCTCCTCTTTTTGTCCTCTCCCCTCCTCCCCCCTTCCTTCCCATTCACCTTTCTTTTCCTCCTTTGTGTTTCCGCCCTTCTTCTGTCCATCTGTGATATTGATCGACCACGCTGCACTTTGTCTTCCTTCTTTCTTTCTGCGCCTGTCCTTTGCTCTCTTGCTTATGGCAGCCCCCCTTGCGTTCTCTCTTGCAGCAGCGGCGGCGGCCGCTCAGGGCCCCCGCCTCATAGCGGCCCCCGCGGGTCAGGTGTTGCCTCCGCCGGCACTCCGGCCCCCAACGCCGGCCGGGGCCCCCATCATGAACCTCATCCGGCCCACTCAGATGGCCGCTATGCTGCCCAACGGCACCCCCACCTTGGTGCCTCCCACACCAGACGGCGGACTAATCTACACCACCCCTTATGAGTACCCCTACGCCTTGGCACCCACCTCGTTGCTGGAGTACCCCATCGAGCACAGTGGGGTTCTAGGTAAGAGAGCCTGGGGGAGCTTGGGTACAGCGGCCAACTTTAGCCAGCCTGGACAGGAGGGCAGCTTGTTTTTCCCCGGAATCGGGGTGCTGGACGCAGCTACCATGAGCCACAGTCAGGACTTGTTGAAAGGTAAATATGTTGTGTCCACCTGAAGATAAAAAAAAAACAGATACACTCACAGGGTGGATGTGCTGGTGGAGCTCTTGGTGATTGCTCATACGGACACTGCAATATACTGAAAGGGGGACAGACGTTACAGTGTGAACGCTGGGCTGTTGAAGTCTCTTTTTACTCCAAAAGTGAGCTTATTTCACTGTTTTTAGTTTCACTCTGGCCAAACAAATCCGCTCTCAGGTTTACATTGCCTCTTCTCTGCAAGGTTTATAGCAGAATCTGCCTCAGTATGAAGTGAGGCACACTGACAGAAACACACTTTCTTACATGCAGCCTGCTCTCTAACCTTTTCATGCACTGGCCTGGAGGCATATTCAGTCTGGCGGCAGATCCCATCGGATTTCTGCAGCTTTTGAAATCATTTCTGCACGCTGTTCTCCGCGGGCAGGCCTTGATGCCTAGAGACCGTCCCTCTCTCGCTCCCATTGGGGATGTTCATTAAATTCCTCCAGTATGCCCTTTTTTCTCCCCTCTCCCTTCCTCACATCGTCTTAGCCTCACCCCTGTTAAACTTGAGCTTTCTCTGCTTTTTACCTGACATCCTCCTTAGTTTCTGTCAGGAGGGACAGTTAAATATTTAGCTCCACATATTATTCTTATTCTCAATGGTGCTTAAAGCTCAACACATCTGCTACCAAAGAGACATCTGTTGAATATTCTGACATGTGCAGCATATGTTGTGCTAAGGACTGTTGGAATGTTGCTCCCAGGTTGAGACAAAAGAGCCTCTGTCAGTTTGTGCGGATCTCTGTTTGACACAAACTCCTCTAATGTCTCTTAAGATCTCATGCCGGGAGCTTTTTTTGTGTTTTTTTTTTGTAATTTTTTTTAGTTGACCCGAGCGTCATAGGTGCCGCTGGGAAACATGTGTAGAACAGGCAGGGACAGCTGACTGGCTTTTCTCTCTTTAACTTTCAGGGTTACACCAGCTTAGTGCATTTTATTTACTCACACTATCGATCGGTGCCTTCAGCAACACACACCTCTCGCATTCACACACTCTCACGGATGTGGCTCTGCTTTATGCAGTTCTGTATCCAGGCACTGGCAGGTCGTCGGCTTCTTTAGAGTTGTGCTCAGTGAATGTGAAAAGTTTAGACACCCCTGGGAAAATGAGAAACGGGTCAATTATTTCAGTGGAAAACAGGCCATAAATTGTTTGGAATAATACTATAATTTATTCCATACTATAATAAAATATAGTATGGAAATAACTTTATTATTAGTTCTATGCTCTGTGTTTTTGCATTGACGTATCGACATGGCAACATTTGTTCACTCGTCTTTGCAAATCTGTCAGATTGAGAGAACATTTCCTTTGCACAACCTTCTTCAGGTCTGTGTTTGGACTGGGCCATTCCAGACTTCAGTCCTCCTGTGTTGAAACTTTTCTTTTGTTCCTTTGGATCCGTGCTGTACGTCGGGCTGCTGTAAGTCGTGTGCTTTGGCTCTTGTACACTAATTGTTTGGTGTGTTTCAGTAAAGTCTTGCATATTTCGCTTATTATTGAGCAGACACAATAAAAAAGGCAGGAGAAGTTTATTTGTGGAAATAATTGTTTGTGCTTTCATCTTGGACACCCTGGTGCAAGTGGAAATTCCTCTTCCTGTTACTGAATTTGTGCCAACATTGACTTGAATTTGGGATTTTTTATAATTCTTTCCATCTTGACTAATTTTCAGCACGAGATTAAGAAGAACAGGCCCAAAGTATCACGCAGCCATCACCGTGCTTCACTGTGAACATGATGTTCTTTTGATGATGTGAACTGTAGGGTTTGGCATTGAGCACAGTTGGTGGAGTTTGGATATAGTGGAGTTTGTAGATGAACATTTAGTAAAGATTCTAAGAGTTATGAATGACTGCAGCTGGATATCTCTGGTTATCTTGAGATTGTTTGATCAAAGAGGCTTGAAACTTTGGAAGTATCAGCATCGCAAGTTATCAGAAAGAATCTCACTGATTGCAAACAGAGCAAATGGCTGATGATCCAAATGAGTCCCCAACAATACCAACATGTGCATTGTTTTGTTTGCATGTCTTAAGGTGTGAGTTTTTGTGTAACTACTTAGGAAGCTGAGTAAAGGCAACACTGTAGGTGTTAGAAAGACATAAAGCCACATTCAAGAAAATGTTGTGAAATTATTTGTTTTGGTGTCATTACTTTAAAAAAGAAAGCATAACCTGTTTTCAGGGGTGTGTAGACTTTTTAGATTCTTTGTAAACCTTGTCACAACAGTTTCAGAACAACAGTCTTGTTGAATTTGGACCTCAATATGACGATGTTTTCTCTGGGAGACTTTCTGTTTTTGCTTTTAATCCCTGCACACATCACTTTTTTAATAACTCTTGCACGTCTTGCAACACGCAAACAGTTTGTTTGTGTCATGCATATGAAGCCGTGTCAACCTCTGCAGCAGGGGGAAAATCAGTTGTGACAGATATAGGTGGAAAATGACTGGCTGTGCCGTCAGTGAGCAGATTGACCAGAAGAGAAATGGTGAAAAGCTGGAAGGAGAAAATGAAGGAGAGGTGGAGAGGCAGGTGGTGTCTGCCACGATTCAATTACCATCAGAGCTGGATTGGATTTCCCCACCTTTCAAAAATAAAGAGACAAATTTCTCTCGGTTCCCTTCTGGATCCCACAGGGAGATTCACATTATTCCTGTAGACAGCCCAGCACCCCCTACTCTTTACCACCCATATATCTTTGAGCACTGTGGAAGTTTAGTACTTAAGTTATACAGTTTTTAAAGCAAATCTCCAAAAAGATGTATTATTTTTTTTCTACCAAGTTTTTCTACTTGTAAAAAGAAAAAAAAAAGATATATGTGTTGTGTATATGTACCATAATCTGTATTATGTTAATTGTATTGTGTAATCCAAGCATTATAAGTCCTAATGGTTGAAATGTGAATGTTGTTACTGTAAAAGATGACTGTTTTTTTTTCCTTCCTCAAAGTGAACGGTTTCTAACCTTGTGGACCTGTTACAATCTAGGTGCAATGGCTACTAAAGTGAGACGGCATGACACGCGGGTCCATCCTTACCAAAGGATTGTGACCGCTGACAGAGGTCAGTTTAGTCTCCTAGCTACATTTTGCTATTGACTGATGCATTTATATGAATATTATGCCTATTATGCCTCACTGCCTTAGTCAGAAACTTGTACATTGTCTGTATTGTACTATATTTTTTTTGTTTTCCTCCCCCACCTTACCTGCCCTATGCAGAGAATCTCAATAAATTAGAATATTGTTGAAAGAATCATTTATTTTAGTAAGAAAATTAGAAATTTAAAGCCTTTTATTATTGTGATCCATTACACACAAAGTGATGCATTTTCAGTGTTAATTTCTGGTAGTAGTGGGAAATATGGCATAAAAATAAAATCTCAGATGTTTTAATACCGATTTATGATTTTAATCGCCCTTATTTCAATCATCCCTTCAGTGAATTGTATGACAGAGTATTTAGGCCGTTTATTGTTTACTTATGAGAATTAGTCCTATTATCAGCAATTTTATTAGGAAAAAAAAGCTTGGTTATTAGGACCAACTGAATTATTTTTTCTGCAAAACAGACAGTTGTTTGTGCAATAATTTCCAAGTTTGATTCTGACATGTTAAATTATAAAGATTTCTATAAAGTGTGATTTGGAGGTGCTGCTACCCTTCCATTCAATTGTCTTATTATTGGCAATAGCTATTATGGCTAACACTCAAATAAGTGAAGTGACTATCTGCTAGGCAAATATTAAAGCCACACGTAATCTGTGTATATATTTTATTATATTTTCATTCTACCAAACGTTTTTCTTCCACTGAACTTTATGATAATGTGGTCGATTTCTGTCTTCAGATGCGTTTCCATTATAAATGTGCACAAAATTTGGCAATATTCTCACAAAAAAAGAAAAATACTAATCCCATTAAACAAAAAACACAATTAAAATCACACGTGAATAAGTTTGTCCATGCGATAGGTCATTAAAAACTGCCGCACTATGACACTGTACTACTTACTGTCATCTTCTCCTTGAAGATTTTCCACTGCAGTTTTGTGAAATAATCCAATTTCCATAAGGACAAAAAAAACTATCTCACCCTAGAGCCAAACTTATCAAAAAACAAGTTTTCAAAATTGCTGTGTTTTCATCAGTCGGGTTTAATTTCAAAATGTTAACTTGCGTAATTATATGGTCAATAGAAATGCAGCTAATTTATTTAGCAAAAAGAACATAAATGAACAGTATGTCACTTTGTGTGTCATGAATCAATATGTTTCTTTTTTTTAATGAATCACTGAAATAAATGGTATCCTAATTTATTGAGATGCACCTGTACGTCCACACACCTGCTAAATGGTTGAGTGTGGTATGCACATTTTGTTTACATGTAGTACTGAACAGTGACAGTGTGTGTTTAAGTCAAAGCTCAGGCAAAAACGATCTTAAGAGATTTGGTTCAAGCAGCTGTGAAGCTAAAAGAGATGAATAGTTTGCAGGCAGTGTTTAAGGTGTAGAATGACATTCCTCTGATGTGAAATTAGAGCCCCCCAAAAAACGGAGCAAGCTTGCTCCTATCCATCATTTACCTCCTCTGCTCATAAGGAGCAAAGACAAAGGGGGAGCTTTTCTATCCTGTATCTGAGAGACGAGTAGCTGCACTGCTGCCAGCCGCCATTTCACCTACAGGATATAAATTTCTTTATTATTTTTCTAGAAAAGATAGACGCGCGCAGACATTAGCTGAGGTAGCTTGCGTTCTCTGCAGTGTATTGCAAATATATTGAGAAAAAAAGCTAAATACTTTTTTTTAATATTTCAGTTGTACACGAGGTACTGTCATTTTATATTTGGAACATTTTATATCAAATGTATTTATGGTTTTGTGTATATTTATATTCTATAAAAATATACTGCGAAATAAAGAGAGAGAGAATCAGAAAGCATTGATTCATCTATTTATTGCACCTCGTAACTAGTTATTTTGATCAGCTTACCACTAATCACACTGTTTGTGAAATACACTAAAACACTAGATTTTTGTTAATTTCTTTTTCTTTTTTTAATTAATTAATTAATTTAATTTTTTTTGGTTCGGCTTTTCTTTGCTTCTGTTTCGTGGTTTCGGGGGCAGTGTGCGCTTAAATTAAACCAACCGCCTAGCAACCTGATTCAGGGGGTGTGGCTTAGGCTAGGTTCACCTCATAGCAGCGGGTGGGGGAGGGGCCACATGTGAGATTGCATTCATTTTATTGTTAAAATGATGTCATTCCAGTCTCTTCTTGCTGACACTAATATCCTTTCTATCTTTTTTTGTTTCTGTTTGTTTTTGTTTTTGTTTCTAACCACCTAGCCGCCACCGGCAACTAACACATGACCTTCTGACCTCTGAACTCTTCACCCAATGACGAGCCGCCCCAAGCCTGCCTGCTGATCAGTTAACTGGTAATTGCCTTTTGCTAGCCTCTCGGACGCAAGTGGCAGAGAGAGAGGCGCCTGCCCATACAGTTACCCTAACACGTTCTGACAAAAAGATAGAAACCAACGCAGACTCTTCACTGAAACGCAACAAAAAAAAAAAAAAACACACAGCTGTGGATTATTCATTTTATTTTTTTTTCCTCTGTTCATTAGTTCAGTTCCCATTCTTTCTCTTTCTTTTTCCTCATGAATCACGCACCGGGCGGATCTGCTTGTGGTATTACTCATGAATCTGCACTGAATTATAAAGCAATAAAGAACCCCGAACCCACCCGCCTTTAATTACTCTGATTAGGTGACCTCACTCGCTCTCCATCTCCAGTCTGAGAAGCAGACCGTTTTGGTTTCGGAGGGGTCCCCCACAAATTGCCCCAGAACCTTCCTTTAGCAACACCCTACCTGCCCCGCCCGCCCCTCAGACCCCCGTCTGCCACAGCGGAGAAAGAAACAGAAGGAACGGGAACGTTCACTTGCATTAACGTGTTTAATTTCTGTCATTTTTTTTTTTTTACCGACCCCCCCCAAACATGTATTTCAGTTGTTGAGCTTGTAATTATGAGCTGACACATTCTGGGTGTGCCCCTCTAAATGGCTTTCTGTCTGTTTTTTTTTTAAAGCATGGCTAAAATGATTGCAAAAAGAGCTTTTTTTATGATTTATGTTTTTTTTTTTCTGTCTTGATTTAATGCTTTTTTTTTCTTTTTTTTCACTTTTATTGTTTTAAATTTTTCAGTTCAGATTGAACTAATTAGCTTCAGTCTCTGAAACAAAGCAGGTGGTTATCTCTGGAAGTCAGAACAGAGTTTTAGCGTTTGAGGCAGGAAAACAAAAGGCGTGATGGGAGGGGTTAGTTTGGGTTGATGGGTCTGTGTGCGTGTGTGTGAGTGTGTGTTTTTGATTAATACTACAACGAAAGTGGGGTGAGGCTTCGGGGACGTGGGCCCCATCCACACTACGTCCACTATCCAGTGCCTGATGTATTTAGAAGAATATCTCGATGAGTTAGCTGAGCTGTGATCACAAAGATTAAGACAAAAAAAAAAAAAAGTATTGTGTGCATATTTAGCCAAAGGGTTTTCAGTGACTAATATATCTGCAGTTATGCAGCTGTTTGGCAGAGGGCTCTCTTTGTGATTTTTAGTTTGGGTGTCTGCCTTCAGCTGGAACAGGAGTTTTACCCCTTCCTGCTCAGTTTTATTTTCCTGAGGTCAAAACAGGCAATTAACACTAAAATTACATGCTACTCGATTATAGTGAAGTGCCAAGGGAAAAGACACTCATGACAAGCAAGAGGTTTATTGTTTCTGTTTGTTGTTTTTTTTGGCCAATTTTTGCAGATTTATTCCTACTACAGTGGATTTTTTTTCTCCTTTTGTTCCGTTTAGTTTTAATTTTTGTCCTCTGTGTTTTGTGTGTGTAAGTTGGGGCATGAGGTCGACGTAATCCTGACCTTTCTGCATATTATTCTTTTAATTATTTTACTAATGAAACCTAACATATGCCAAACCATCCATAAGTGCATCCACAATGTGTCACACCTCCCTCTGATGGTAGTCCAGCTTCTGAGCCCACGATCCTTCGTTTAAATCTCAAGAAAAAATAGGATGTGAAAGCCATGCCTGCCTGTTCAAATTGCTTTATACATACGTCTTATATATATATATCTATAAATATATATAAATATATAAAAATGTAGATATCTGTCAATGCATATAAAAATACAGATGAGAACAAAAAATAGATAATTTTACAGGGTGCTGGAGATGAGAAAAAATCTATCTATTTTTGGCAATTTTAGCTTTTGATACTTTACTTGCAGTTATAAAATAATGATAAAAAATTAACAAAAACTTTTTCCGACAGAGGAAAACTGAACGCGAGTGGGTGAGGAGCCTGGAATCTAATTGGGAAAAGGAAAGACTAAAGCAGTCAGAACCATGGGAGATCAGAGCGAGACAGGATCAAATCAAAGTGCCTTATCAACAGTGGTTTCTGTTTTTTAGTATTCCAGTTGTGTTTTAAAATAAAACCAATTTAAAAAAAAAACAAAAAAAGGATATCCAGCACCCACCAAGATGGCGCAGAGAGGAACGGCAAGTGTTACACACTCGGAAAAAGTCGAGCTGGGCCTCCGTCGCTACGCCGTGGCGCCGCCCAAGTTACTCTATGCAAAAAGAATAGCAGTCGTTCTGACCAGCTAAAATATGTGCCATGGTTTTTGTCTTCCTGAAAATGATTTTAAGTTTTTCTTTTCCTTCACTTGATGGCCCTTTACTCTGCTGTACGAGCAGATCTTTTCTTCTAATTTAGATTTTATTGATGATATGACTTATTGTGTTTTTAAAGTTTTTTATTTTACTTTGTATGTTGAACAAATTGAACTGCCATTAGCAACCAAGTAGTCTGCCATGAGACGCTCGGATGATGAGCTGAGAAAAATACGCAGCGTTCAGGGAAACGAACGGGAAAGTGTTTGTTTTAACAGCGTCATCCGGTCCACATATCTCCGTGTCAATTTGACAACAAACTATCAGTACAGTAATGAGATTTCTAATGGACAAAGGAAGCGCTGGGTAATGAAACAAGCACCTGCTTCACAGTCAGACAGTTTCCAGTTATTGAAACGACTGACAGCTTATTGCTGAAAGGTGAAAAAAAAAAAAAAATGAAATTGAGAAATTCTTGGATCCAACAGAGCCGTCGGCAGTCTGTTTTCTCTCTCGCTGTTACACCAAAAGGTCAATGAATTATTATTACTTTCTTTTTTTTGTTTTCTACTTCAGTGTTATTATTTTAAATTGAAATGCAATATTAAAGTGGAGAAAGAGATGGCAAATCAGCATCTGACAGTATTAAGAAAATCCCCTCTGCAATGTTCCACCATGCTGTGTCATTGTGAAAGGCTGGATAAGTCCATCAGGTGAAAGGTTGACTCTATACCTACCGTATTCTCTCTGGCCTGCCTACTACATGTATGATAATGTAATTAACAGCCATTGTTACAGGTTTATAATGTATTTTTCTAATCTCATTTTATATGTATATTAATCATGTTTCTGAGTGTTTTTTTTTCTTAATTTTTATGAAACCCACAGCTCCCCCTGCCCTCCCATCACCTCTTCTCCATCTCAAGCTGTCTCCTGTGGGGAGTTTTGCCTTCTTCTCTGTTAGATTTTTGTTTTTTCTTGCCAACTCCCAGCTTGTTTAACTCATTAGCGACTTTATTAGTTTCCTTGTCATAAGTATTTTTACATGCTTGCATTTAGTTTTCATGGTGTATGCTGTTATTTTTCTTATTAACCTCTTGGCATTTATTTTAATAAAACATTCTTAGTAAGAATTTTACTAACTTGCTGATATTTTGTCTTGTGTTTTTAACCTGTTTCATGAATGTTATTACCCTGGTCTGGTTCACGGACTAACACGATTAAAACCAGCGTATGGCCACGACCTTTACTCACCAACACATGGGGACACACACACGTATATGCACACACACACACAACCTAACTCAGGGGTGTCCAAAGTGCGGCTCCAGGGCCATTTGTGGCTCTTAATTGATTTTGTTCAAGAATAATACAAATTTGATCTGTCGATGCTGCAAAAAACAAAATCATACCAAGTATAATTTTCTCACGATGCAGAATGTTAAATGTGGCACAAAACATGAGTTTTTTCAAAACAAAGCTTTTTTATAACTAAACAAATTCGACTATTACTGAAAGTGTTTGTTTTGACTTTACTGCCCAAATCAGCTTTTATTTTATTTATGAAAGTTGGCGAAATCTATCAACAAGTGTTCTTCAAGCTGGGAATAAACTTGTTGAAGTGAAGCCAAAACAAGTTGAAAACTAGATTCCTTTCCTTTAATACAGCAAACATGAAAAATGTTCAGTTCTGAGCTTTTTACTTTTGACTCTGTGATTTTGTGACAAAAAGTTTGGACACCCCTGACCTGAGAGGAGAGAGCACGGTTCGGGTGGGATGGTGGTCACTGCTGCTGTCACGCTGCCTGCTCAGTTCCAGCACTGCTGCTGCGTCCGGCCGTCTCCTTTATGGACAAATCTTAGTCCTCCTGTCCCTCTGTGTCACTGAACCCTGCAGGAAATGAAGGCGAGTGAAAGCGACATGCTTGTGTCAGGGTTTGCAGTTTTGAGTCTTAAAAAGCTGCACAATGTGGATCTCAAAAGTGTCAAGTTGCTTGATTTTTGTGACTTTTCTCAATCATTGCAGAGGGTATTCTACTTCCACTGTGACCGATATCCTGTGCAGTTTAGCTGAAAATAGGCTAATCTGCCTCTGAGAAAGCCAACAGCAACACAGGAAGCTGCAGAACCACAACTGATTGTTTCCTTCGTTAAAACTGCTTTTCCCCCCCGACAAAAACATTGCAACATGACTAAAATTAATAATAAAAGCTGATTTTATGATCTGATTGATCTAAAATTAAATCTGTGGGTCACATTTCTAATATTTAAACATCACAAAATGAATGTTATTCACACAGTGAAGCATGGTGGTGGTGGCATCAGGATCAGGGGTTCCTTTTTGTCTTATTTTCTTCTGATAGAGCTCCAAATAAGTCATTTTTGACCCAAAACCTTCAGGTGTTTGCTACAAAGTTGAAGATAAAGAAGAAATTTATATTTCAGGTTGACATTGACTCCAAACTAAAAACATGTTTTTAGTTTAGTTTAAAAATCGGAACTTTAAAAGCCAAAATCCAGAAATAAATTTTGTGCCACCTACCAACGAGGACGGAATGCGCCTTTTAAATTGAATAGTTTGTTTTCAGCTAAGTTGTTCAGGTTATTTATATTATTAAATGCAGTAAAACTTTTCCTGGCTCTTGTTATTTTCCGCCATAAAAGCGGCCTCTTTCTAACTGGGACGTGTCCACTTTTAAGAGCCGCTCTAATCCCCGAAGATAAAGCTTTTCTCCTGCCATTAGTTACTGCAGCACTCATCACAATCTGTTCAAAAAAATACTTCACATTAGTCATCTCAGAGGGATTAAAGTTACTGTGAACGTGTTGGGCAGAAAGCCACATCAGCACACATTTATTAAAAAAAAAAAAAAAAAGTTATTTACAGCTGACACTCTGAGCAGATTTATGGAAGACGGTCTAAAGCCGGCCATTTTTGTTGTTCCCGTGGGAAGGGCGGCGTTACAGTTATCTCCAGCTGTTGTCTGTTCGACGAGCACTTCTCCCCGTTCAGCTTATTGACGGAACAACTACCGCTGGGCCATTTGGGAGCATCTATGCTGCTTAGACACACACCAGTGCACCGTGCCAATATGAAGCACTCTGGGATCAAAACAAGCTCAGTGTTGCAGACTTTCAGTGGAAAATGTTTGGCTTTCAGCTGGCCGCCACTTATTGTTTTTCTGGTAGTTTTATTCTTCTTTTTTTTTTCTCCATTTGAAGCGCCGCCAGTACTGCTTGTTCATTTCTCCTCCCTGGGTTCACGCAGCTTTTTTCCTCTTTCCACTAATTCGGGGTATTGACACTGACTCAACCAAACGATTAACGATATTAATCCTGATTCCTTAACACAACAAATGGCACTTCCGGAGTTATTTTGTTTTACACTCTTTTCTCCATTTTTTTTTCTCCCCATTTCACTGCAACAATAACCTCGCCATTAAACGCGGTGATTCCTTTTATGTCTCAGCAAGAACAAAACAAAAACATCAGAGCTAACATCTCTCCTCTCTGGAATTAACATTCAGATTGTTGCTTTGATCTGAAGACGGATCAGCTGCTTTAAAACTTGTGAGCAGAGGCAGGGATGTGATTACAGGCAGCAAAATTGTTTTTTTTAAATATTTTTTTTATGGATGTAGGGTTGTCAGACTTACTCGTCTCTGGTTGGTTCTTAGTGTTTTTCCTCTTCCGTACGACACCAAGCGACTTCAGCTCAAATCCGTCCATTTTGTTCAGATCAGAGAGAATTTCTGATTTTTGTGAAGCACATACAGATGCATCTCAGTAAATTAGAATATTATAGAAAAAAATATTATTTCAGTAATTAAATTAAAGGGAAATTCATATTTATATAGATTAGACACAGAGGGATACATGTCAACCAGTTAAGTGTGTTGCTGTTGATGATTACAGCTGGAGAAAAGTGAACTCCTGTGTTGACTTGATAAAACCCAGTGGACTCCAATATGACTGGATTCCTCATTCAGACGCTGAGACGTTACGTTTTCAATTAAAACCAGAATCTAATTCAGCAAAAGTCCTTGTGATTATCCTCCAAACTCTTGAATGGAAATTTACCTGACTCTGTTCTTCCTTCCACTAAATTTTCCATTCATATACTTGGATAGCACACTCTGTATTCAGCCATCATCTTTGGAAGCTGCTTTTTTGTGGCTCATTCTGCAGCTGCACTGCAAATACACAAAATTTTATCAACTATTTTGGTCTAGTTTTTAAAGCAAATATCTTATCACGCTTGAAATAAGACAAAACTAAACTTTTCAGCCAGATGTAGGAGTGTGTTTTAAGTCAATACTTTCTTAATATTTTTGAAAAATTACTACTTCCTCTGGCAGATTATTTAACTTATAAAAATACTTTTTTTTTTGAGTGAAACAATCTGCTTTTATCCTTTAAGGAATTATCAACTTAAAACCTATTTCTTGCTGATGAGTTAATTATAAATTAGGTTTATCTTCTACTAAGACTTTTGCACTAGAAACTAAACCAAAATACTTGGTAAGATTTTATATTTTTGCAGCGTGCAGTTGCCTGTGATCGAGTACAGGTTTTCCTTCCACTCAACCTTCCAATAAGTCATTCTCGTCAGCCAATGCATTTCTAATTTTTAATGTTAATTCTTTCATTGTGAATTTGCTGTAATCCATAATCAACAAAATTAGAACGAATAAAAGTTTGAAATAAGTCGGTCTGTTTTTAATCTATAAAGTTTGTGAATTTCCCCCTTTTCAAATGAATTGCTGAAATAAATAATTCTTTCAATCATATTTTAATTGCGCTTTGAATTAAAAACTGCCTAAGGTGTTTCAGTTAGATTGTAGAAGTGCCTCTTTCTCTCAGATTTGGAAAATATATATTTTTGTACTTTTTTATTATTAATGAGCTAATTTTGGTCTTTCCCTTTATCTCACAAAAATGTTTCAGGGTAATGTGTAAATATATTTTAAACTGGAAGGGAATTCCACCATTAAACGTTGAATTTCTAGTTTCTGTTTGCACCGCTGAGAACCGGTTTCTTCTTCTTCTTGTCTGACTGGACCACAGTGTGCAGGAAACGGCGGTTTGCACACTGCTGCCGACTCTGGTGCAGATCTCAGTTATTTTCGGGGCATTTAAATGTGTTCACCTACCAACAATCGTTGACCTTTTCTTCTGTTTAACAAACATTCCTCTGTTCAGTCAGACTGCAGGCGAACCCTCCTGGGTGGTTAAACAGTGAAAGCTAACAAGATTCAAAATGGAAACAAGTTTATCCCCACTGGATTTTACTTTGTCTCGTTTTTATAACTGTGATGAATATGCAGTTAAAAGTATTAAAAGCCTTTCAGAAACCTATGCTAGCATGACTGTAAACTGCTAGTTTCCTATTCATGTAGTGGTGCACTAATACCTGGGAATTATGTTTGAGTTTGTATGTGAAGTAGCCTTTATTTGTGTGTGTTTTCTTTTGTTATTGAAGGTATTAAATTCAGAGGTTGTTCAACATGTATTGCCACTTTTTGTTGCCCACTTTCCCTCCAAACAAACAAACAAAAAAAACCTGAAGTGTGCAATAAAAAAAACATATTTTCAAGCTTCACTCTGACTGCTCTACCTGGACTGATGATTGCTTCTTTATCCGTGACATCCTGTCTTTGAATTTGCTCTAAGATTTCAGGTAGGTGAAACACTTCAACAGGGAATTAAAGGGAAAACAAAAAGCTGACCTTAAGAGTTCAGATTAAATGGAGCCTTTTTCTTTTTGCCTTGATAAAGATTTTCTCCTTCCTATTTTTCTGGTTTTGTACCTTTAGCAGTCATATATCAGGCTCAAAGTTAACAGAGCAGTGTTACCACTCTGCAAGATCAGCTCAAATGAGGCTGAAGAGACAAAGGTGTCATCTCATCTTTGCTGCATGCAGCAAAGTCATAGCAGAGGTCAGCCACTCGCTAACAGCCTGAATGAGCTGGATGCTGTTTATGCAGAGCCCTGCAATCATGTTCTTGTTCACCCAACTTTTCCACATTTTGTCACATTGCAACCTCAAACCTGAGTGTATTTTATTGAAATTTATGTGTTGGACCACAGTGTTTTTTTAGGATAACTTCCTTAAACAAGAAGTGCAACTAACTGTCTTCAGAAGTGGCCTAATGAGTCTGAGTGTAATTTTCATTAAAATGCAAGAAACTTTCTAAATTAGCTCCTATTTGCCTTTATGTTCAGTCTAAAAACTACAAATTTGACTAAAATGAATTATGTTTGTTAATATTTTACAAGAGTGTGTATTAAGTAGCATAAAGCATTTTTATAAAAGTGGTTGAAGTTGGTTTTGTTGCAGTTAGGGTGAAAATGAGCAGTTTTAGATGGTGGACCTTTGTATTACTTAGTTTCATTTATTTAAAACGGGCGACAATGTGCTAAAAACTTTAATAAAAGATGCTTTGTACAAGATTTTGCTTAAGCTAGTTTCCATCTGTAGTCCTTGAACAGGTGAGCTAATAAAACTCTTATCATAAAAATTACATTGAAAGTCCCCATTTAACCTGCATTTACTGTACAAACTCATAAAATTACAACAACATAAAAAGTGCTAAATGACAAACTTCTGCTCTGTAATCACTGATGCCAGATTCACTTTTTAACTCTGTAACCTTAAAGTTATTCAATCATCAACCATAATGCAATCAGTGAAAGAGAAACACCTTTCAATAGGAAGAAACCTCCTGCAGAACCAACCGACTCAGGATCTGAGGCTTGAAGCTGTGTTTGCAGACTAAGGTGCTTCTATCAAGTATTGATTAATCTATTTTTGTTGGATTTTCTTGAAAAAAAAATAGCAAAAATGTGGGTCAGTTTACCACACAAAACAAAACTATACTTTATGTTGGAATTTTGCATAAAATCCATTGAAGTTTGTGGTTATAAAGTGACAGATTGTGGAAAAAATTCAAGCCTGCAAGGCTCTGCGCATGCAAACATCAGAAACAGAAAGAATCTCAGAGTATCTGTAACCTGATCAAATTTTAAACAGAAGCTCAGATTCCTCTGAATAATCTGATGATTTATCATTTCATTCATTCTCCAAGTCTTTTTAATAAATTGTGATTCTGTCAATAATAAAGATACTTGAAGCTGAATTCTGTGTCGCCCCATTCATCAAACACTGAATACACTTTACATGGTCAGGCCTCAAAAGGTCAAAGAAACAAACGGAAATATATTGATATAATCCTTTCTGTCTGAGGCCCCTATGCTAAAAAGGGAAGGTAGCGATCAATAGCACATGTTTGACATCCATAATCATGACTGGATTTCATGGTTTGTTACCCAAATAGCATCCTGCCTGGTGCAGGAGACAGCCTCTAATCTTCCAGAAAGGTAAGAACAGACGTGTAAAACCTGAAAATCTCTAATGCTGCTGCCGTCCAAACAACCTGCGAGGACGAAAGACCCAAAACAGAAGCTTAATCCTATCATCGGGAAATGAGTAAAGGTATGTATGTTCACTCTAATCTGGGCTGTGGATTTTCCTCCTGTGGATCCGCCAGCTGGATGTGAAGTGTTGTTTCTCATTTTCCCTGATAAACACATATAATCTCCACTGTGGGTTAATGAGATTTACTGCATCTAAATATTCTTTAGGGGGTAATTTTATATTTCACTTTGTGAAAATGATGATTTTACTGGAAAGTTGAGGGAAACGAACATCCACCTGAGGAAGTAAAGGAGATCCAGATTAATAAGTGTCTGGATTCCAGACACCGTGGCAGAAAATCATTGATTTTCTGGATATTAATTAATCCAGACCATTTTTACACAATGTCAAAAACACCATCAAAATATTTTATTTGTATGGGTTTTTTTTCTAAATTATTAAAGTTTTTACAATCTCAACCGTTAAATTTCTTTAAATAAAAAATAATTACATTTTTTGAAATAAAATAGAATTGATTTAATTTTTGAAAATATAGCAATAAGAAAATTTTAAAATAAAAAATAAAGAAAAATATAAAACAACATATGGATGTTGTAAAAAGATGTGTTCTTTTTTTCACAAACCCTGTGGGTGACAACAATATGTTTTTTTCACAGACTTTTGAGTGGCACCACTATGTGTTGCTGCCCTTGCATGAAGCCAAATTGCACAATTTATCAACATGGAAATCCAGATCTTTTGCATTTGCACTTATTTTATCCGTATTTAGTAAAGACAAATAATCTAAATGGTTGGAAATGGATATCTGATTGCGGCTCATGCTGGCTCCTCTGCAGGAACGACAGGATGTCTTCCTCTCTCATTGCTGGAGGACGGAGCCGCCTCTGAATGGGTCGATGGGGAGCAACAGCTTATGAAGGGGCTGCTGGAAGTGACTTTAATGTTATGCAGGAAGCGAGTAGTGAGGAAGAGCAGAGGAGGAGGAGGGTGGTGATGCTGGCGTTGGCCCCCGGGAAGATGCATCAAAGGAGCATTTGTTGCAGAGACCAGCTGGGAGTATAATGGCAGAAAGAGAAGCGGCGTTAGCGCCTGCGTGTGTTTTGAATGGCGAGACTGGAAGGGTTGCATCAGTGGTGACAGATGAACCTGCTTCCTGTGGAAAGAATACGGGGCATTCATCAGCGTGCAGCTGTTTCTCTCTGTCTCTCACTCCATACGAGACTTAAAGGCCTTCAGAGGCCACAGTTGTTGCAGGACTCAGGCTCACATGTTGATGAATGATCTCTATTTTTTCTTTCGGACACCTGTGGAAAGTGACAGTAAAAGCTATTGGATTTTGTTTTTTCAGAATATGCAGCAAGAAAACAAATTTTTTAAAAAAAGCAACTTTAGTTTATTTGGAGGCAGGAGGAATAAGTAGGAGTCGCTTTTGACACTTTGTGAAATTCATCACCAAACTACCAAAGAGCACAGGTGACGGTTTCCTTTAAAGGGAATCCACAGTTCCAAGAAAAGCTCTTGGAAAACACATGAGTTGTTGGCAGATGTGTCATAAGATCTCCAGGCTCAAATGTCTTCATGTGGAGGAGAAAAACCCCAGACAGCTCAGCTGACGGTTCCCATACAGACACACCGAAGCCAAACCTGAACTGTTCGTCACGCCGCTTCTGTTTAGACAAAATGATGAATCCTCCTCACCAGTGCAGCTTCTGCTCTGTTTCTGTGTTGAGTGATCCAGACAGGTGTGAATACTGCGGGCCTGCTGTGTCACTGAATGCTGACAGACATCGTCTAACAGGTGTGTATGTGTGTGTGTTACAGTCTTCATATCCCCCTCCAACAACAGCACAGCGTTTTGCTTCCCTGTCGAGGTAAATTCACTCTAATTGGCAGATTTGATGCCAAACTAGAAAAAGCAAACAGGATGAGGTGACCCCGCTGCAGCGAGAAATGGATGAATAAGGTAAGTGTGACGCATTTGAGGAACGAACAGAACAGAACAGAACGGCATTTCACTGTTGTAATTATGCGTCTCACAAAGTATGGGTGTCAGATTTTTGGCCATAAATAATTTTTCTCAGCTGTTGCATGGAGGAGCAGTTGGTTTCTGTGCAATAAGAAGATTTTGGTTCAAATCATTTTGATGCCAAAATGTTGTTTATTACAGCCATTCAAACAGATTATAATGAATAGATAATAGAACCTATGCACCTACTGACACACTTCACAATACTGACAAACAATTGTATTTAAAAAATACAATACAGTGCACAAGTTTTCAGTTTTTAGTATCATAAAATAAATAAGTAAAAAACAAATACAAAACCAACACACCTCTACATTTCAGTTTATTAAACTAAACCCAAAAAAATAATAAATAAAAAAATCCTTTCGATGTAACATTTTTGCGCTACATGAAGTGATTTTGTAGCTGTATTAAGGTGGATGTATGTCACAAACTGGATTACAATCATTATTATTACTGTTAGCTGATTTGCTAATCAAGTGAGCCATTCTGGAGGAAACTTTAAGCAGCTGTCATGTTGACCTGACAGTCTCCTCTATCAAACTGACCTTTATGTCAAAGGTCATTTAGCAGGCCAAGACCTGGACCAGAATCTCCTTTCCTCCTCTAGATGCAGACATGAAGAGAGAGAAGAGAAATGAAAATAAAATGACACGGATGTCAAACAAATGTTTAACATACAAACTCTGGAGCTCCAGCTCCTTCAGTAGATCTCCTCTCAGAAAACATCCTTCAGGATGATCGACTAGGATCGATTTCTAGGGAGAAGAAGAGATCAGAGACAAGACAAAGTGGCACATATTACTCAAATGAACAAAGGCTCATAAAATCCTCATTGTAGAGCTTCACTGACCATGCTTCAGTTACTACTGCTGCAGCTGCTAGATAGTTTTTTCCTCCTGCCTTTGTGCTCACATTTCCTTTCTTATGCAAGTAAGTAGAAATATCTTTTCCTTATCTCCTCCAGAGGTTTAGCAGCTCTGAAACCAAAGCTTTTCAGCTGGACATCAATCAAGTTTGGTTTGCTAAGCTTCAGCTACAGTCGTGTGTTTACATCCAGCCATCATGAAAATCAATGTCCTATTAGTTTTAGGTCATGCAGTTCGTTGGTGTGAGGGTGGAGGACCAGAGGGCGGGGCTAAATGGAGACAGATGATTCGCTGTGACGACCTCAAAGTAGGAAAACCAAAAATGAAGAAAAAGACTGATGGATTTGATCCTCCTAAAGATAAGATTTAGGAGCATGCAAGCACCTGCACTTTAATATTATGTCAATTTTTTCTTGTAAACTGCATAGAAATCAGATTCCTTGGAAAACAACTGGATCTCATCTGCAGAATTTGGAAAGTCAAATTAGCTGCTTTCTTTGCTCTGGAGCAACTTTACACCATTTTATTATTTTGTTTCTGGTCTTCATCGCTCTGAAACTCTCCAGTATTTCTTTAATGATAACTTCCACCTCCATTCGCTCTCCGCTCTATTTCCTGTACCGACATATTTCAGTTAAACTCCTGCTCTTACATCACGCACTTCTTGCTCTTTTTTTTTCTTTCGGTGACTTTTCTGCAAAAAAAAAAAAAAAAAAAAACCCTGCTACCTTCTTACAACTAAATTGGATAGTTCGGGATCATTTTTAGTCTGATTTTCTGGACTATAAGATGATCCAACGCTCATTTATTTTGCATTATATTTACAATTCCTAATTGCATTTCTTTAGTACTTTAATTTTACATGTTTGACCAATGTAGGGAATCTACTGATTTTCTCAGTTTCCTTATTATTTATTTTACATTGACTGTTAAACTCCTAACTGAATTGATTGAACAAATTAAAGCTGAGTTGATTTTACATGTTTTGTCAAGCTATAAGTGTGCTTTATCAAATGGATTTGTAATTCAGTACATCTATGTAAAAAAAAAGAAACACTTTAAGTCAATTCAGCATTTTTGTGCTGTAGCAGATCATTATCGATTGATCCTGAACCTCAGATGAATGTTTCTGTATTAGAGGTGATTGATGTGTCGAAAATTCTCACACTGACTCTGAAAACCTGTGACTCAGTGCATCAAACCAAAACAGCAATAAAAGGGAACGTCATCATTTTATTCCTTCACTGACAAACGTGTCGTTTGAATTTTAATCTTTTCATTTGCATAAGAACTGCTTTGCATGAATAAACATAAATCAGACTTGTGCAACCATCTACTACAAAAAAACAGAGATTATGATTATATATTCAGCTAATTAGCTGCATTTATATGTTTCTAATAGTCTAATTATGCCTGCATTGTGTGCATGTCAGCAGCTACAGCTTCACGTCCTTTTAGATCCTTATGCTCATGTCTGCGCCGTTTCTTTTATTCAAAACAGACTCCAAAGCTGTATTTTTTTCATGCAGAATCAAACTGCAGGCTGATGAAGTGTCGCCAGCGTGAATCGACCAGGTTTCCACTGTCTGGCAACATCCAACTTTGTGCCGCTTTGAGTCTCTCTCGGCTATTTTTCTTTGTCTTCTTTGATATTTGTTCAGCTTCGCTGTACTGTACATTCCCGCTGCTTTCCTCCATTGTTGCTGCTGCTGTCATGGAGCGGCTTTCATGATGGAGTTCAGTCATGCGGAGGTAAACATGAGGAAGGGCGGTCACCATAAAAATGGGCGCACAGCTGAAAACTTCGCTGGCTTTTTTTGATGGAAGCCGGAGCGTCTTTGATGGGAAGCGACCTTTCTCTGACTTTGGCTCTCCGGAGGTTTGAACTGTGTGTGAACACAGCTTCCTCACACACACTCAACACAAACAGAGACACACATGTTGGGCCGAGGAACAACCGCCTTTCCTCTTCTGCTCTCTGATTCAGGAGGAATCTTTGTCTCGATGCAAAAAATAACTCCTAATCCGACTTATCAGCGGAGTGTGAGCTGATGTGGATTGTATGTGTGTGTAGGTGTGGAGGCGTGTTTACGTCAGGGGTTCACAGTGAATGGTGTTAATGTGTGTTTGTGTGCTCACCCTGGGAAATGAAAACGCTGACCCAATTTAATACACCTGTGTCTCGCTGCACTCAATCTAACACACACATGCACACGCGCACACACACACATGTTAACCCAGCTGCAGTGGAGCACAGCTCTCAGAAACCACGTTATCCTGCTGCTCTGCTCTGCAGATAAACTCTGACGACTCAAACACACAATCGTTTATTCTCCGCCACAAAAAGCGAGGAATAATAATACTTCATCCTGGTCACAGATTTCTTTCTGTTCTTTCTGCGAATGATTGCAGGTGTGAGGGGACGCCGGAGTCAAGCTGCATGCCTTTGAGTCAGATTGCCGCTCCTGATAATTGCGCAAAGAGAAGCTGTGAGGATGTAATCATCTGCAGGTTGAAGCTGTGAAGATATTTAGCGACAGAGCTGAGGCTGTTTCTGCTCAGGAGCAGAAACCGGGTGGGATTTGTTTGTTTCAGGATGTTTATGTGTAAGTGAATCCATACTGACTGTTTTCCTGCTCAGATTGATTTCCCAGCATGCCGTTCAGGTTCCGGTGTGCGGCTCAGTGACCTACGCTGAGGGGAAATGAACCTCACTTCCCTTCAGTGTCGCCACAGCTAAACACAGCATTGCAAATGTATTTACTCCCCCTTCACCTTTTTCACCTTGTGTTACATCCAAACCACACATTTCAATGTTGTTATTGGCTTTTCAATGTGATATTTCAATAAAAGTGCTCTGGACTTTGACTAGGCCATTTGAACACATGAAGATGGTTTGCGCTGAGCCAGAAGTGTCAAACTGTTTTTCATTTTGGGCCACATAATGACCACGAATGTTCTGTTAAAAAAAAAAACTGTTAAGACGTTGTTCAATTCTTCTTAAACTTAAATAATATTTAACATCTTCTCACAATTATCAGATTTGATTTTGTGAATGTGGTGACTGGTTGACCTTTGATGACCTCTGGAAATATTTATTGATATCCTTAAAACAATAAGCACAAAATTTTGATACCAATTTTGTTTAATTTGAAGAAAGTGTGAGGAGAAACTTCATTCAGAAAAAGCAAACCCCAATTAATAAGTAAAATAAATATAAAATCAAATGCGACTAATTACCTACAGAAGACAGTAGCTCTGAAAACTGTTTCCTTTTGTGTGTTTTCAATAAGACAAATGAAGACTTTGTATCTGGATTTGTGCTTCCGACATGTGGATGCAATTAATTCTGCCTGCATCTGCTGTTAACATTAAAAAGGCTTTTCTCTCTCTTCTCTTCTCGTAAGTTCTGGACTGGCACTAAATCGCAAAGCGCCGACCCGGCAGGTATTCATGAATACAGGCCATTAACTCACAAAATAAAGACAGAGTGTTTCCAGTCCGTTCTGACTCTTTCTGCTCTGCTGCAGCTGCACTTATGAGTCAAAATAATATCAGAGCGTTATAATAATCAGAGATGGACTGAAGGAACAGAGCTCTTCATTCTGACTGCTGCCTTTAGTTCTTGTGCTTTTCTCTTCGCTTTTCACTGATAAATCACTTTTTATATCCATAATTTAAGAAACTAAAGTAAAAAACTTTGGGGCACAGACTCCATCAGGTCGTATTGCATCCTCTGTGTAAAGACGTTGCATCATGCATAGATTAAGCAACTCTCGTCCTTTTGATCTATACTCAATGTGACTTTATGTAAAAAACATTTTTTTTTACATATTCTCAGCTTTGTGATGATATTTGCCTCAATAAAGTTTTCATATTGTACTTTAATACTGTTTGCATCACAGCTGAGCTCTTTGTTGTGACTCAGGTTGAATTCAGCTGAACTTTTTATTGATTTTGAACCGAATGAAGCTGTTTTAAAATCAATAAACGTGGCATGAGCTGCTCTGACTGTGCAAACTCCGAATGCACGTTTATTTTTCACATCATCAGACCAGAATGCATCAGACTTCAACACCAACATCCTACACCACAACCTTTTGTGGTCAAATCAGAAGGACTTGCAGGCCAAAAACATGTATTTTTATTTTACCTGCTCAATAGTAAACTAAGCTGTAATCATTTAATTAAATAAGTAATCGTTTATTTCTTGTAAAGGGATCTGTAAATTTTTCCAGATCCAAAAGGTAAAAATTATTTTTTTTTACAATTCAATAATGTAATCGCTTCTGTGAAATCTTGGTAATAAAAGCATAATTTAGGTTGTTTAGGAGCAAAGCTTAATAAATTCCTTAAAAGCACATCTGGGTGGCTCAGTGCCTGATGGATGGACGTGGTCCAAAAAGCCTGGTCAATCAACTCTTGTGTGTAATAATTTTCCCCTGATTAAAAATATAAAGTTAAATTGTTATCACTTTTGCAGAAATCATGTGCTGCACAAAACCAGTACATGGTTCGCAACAGGCCTCTGAGCCTCACTTTGGTAACAATTGTCTTACACTTTCTACCTTCAAAGCTACTTTGTATCACAATATCTCCTTCATAAACAGTATACGTTTTGTTTGAAGTGATGTTAGCTGGACAATATGCTTCCCAGCAAATTTTTTTCTGGCTTTACTAACAACGTCTGACTTCTGCAGCTCTGGCGGCCGAGAAGAGCAGCCAGCAGCATTTTAATGCCCGGCCTCAGAGAAGGCGAAGCCTTGGGGCCGACGGCAGGAAAAGCCGCGGGGCTTAGAGGTTTTAAAAACCAAGCTTGACTTTTATTAAGAGCAGCTGTCTCTGTGTCTGTAAGGGGAAAGGATGGGGTAAACCGGTACAGACACGCTGACGACAGTTAATTAAATATTGAGGAGATGTTTACATATAAAAAGAGAAAATGATTCAGGAGTCAGAACCATTAAAGCCTGATATGAAAGTAGTCAAAATGCTTCTTTTATCTCAAGTATTTAAGCTTTTAAAGAAACAAACAAAACAGCTTTTTCAAACATCGCCGTAAAGAATAAACACAAAAATGCACAACTGACACGTCCGGTTCTGTCAGCAAAACAAACTTTTTCCTTTTGACTGTTTTGATAAAGAAATTGTAAAAAATATGTTCAATGGCTTAATTATTAGCAACATTTCTGAGAAAAGCATTAATTCTGTTTACAAGTTCAAGGCTTCAGAAATGAGGCAACGTCCTCTCACACTCTGGAGAACTTTAAACATTTAGTCATAATGATACCTGACAAAACTGGTAACTAACTGATAATATTCTTCATTTCGCTTGCAGAATCAGATTTAAAATTATTTTCATTCAACTAAGAAGTTTACTTTTGGAAACGAGGCCTGGCATCTCAAATGATAAAATAATGATATTTGCCTAGAAGGTCGTGTATCTGGTGTTGAATGGGTGAAGTGTAAAGTTATAAATTATTTGTAGTTGTTGAGATTGGATGCAGATTAATTGGACTTATAAAAACCTGAATTTGGAAATGCTGCACCAGCAATCCAGACACAGAACCGATATTTTGAGTTTGGTGTCCAAACATCAGCGTTACATGTTACGGTTCTCTGACCCTTAACCTCAGCTTCTATCAACCAATCAGTTCTGTAAATGTCCAGTCACCCACATCTCTTCTCCTGACCTCCACCACACCGGCCATTGCCCTCTGACCCCTCCACCTGTCTTCCATCGCTGCCCTTCACTGCGAGCCCCAACATTTCCTCGCTCTAACCCCCTCCTCCTCTTCTGAACCTTCTCCAGGCAGGCCGCTCACCTCTGATCAAAGAGGATTGTGTCTAATTCAAACTGACAGCCACATCAGCTCCACAGTCTGCTGTGATATAGCACCATGCTGCTGTACTTACACACAGCTCTGAAGAGGCATACCCTTAGTGAGAACAGGGGAATCTATGTAAGCATACAGCTGAGTCAGTGCAGGGAGGAAACTCGCTGTATGTGTTGGAGGAACCAACTGCAGAAGAGATGAAAATTAGTTTCAGTTGATTAACGTCCGCTTAGACCTTCTTTTCGTGTTGCAGTTTGGCCTCCATCCAGCAGAGGTCATCCTTAAGCGGAGCCAGTTGATAGAGAACAAAGACGGTCAGATCATCTCAAAACGGGACATAGAGATGGACTCCAAACAGGGTCCGATTTAGGGTGCAAGATGCACTTTATGCAGTTTCATTATGAAATAGAAATACTCAACAAGCCTCTTCCGTTTCAACTTAACAGCACTCATTCAGCCGCAGAGCAGCGAGAATAATATGACAGAGAAGCGAATAGCATGACAAAGAAAAATCACAGGACTGCTTTACATTTTATAAATATGTCTAAATTTAATAATGTCAGAAAAACCACAATTTTCTATTTATTCAGACAGTATTTCAGTGTTATGGAAAGACAGTCGTCCCTCTTGATACAAGAGAAAATGGCTGCTTATCAATTAATACGTAGTCGATCAATGAGATCAATCAATGTTCGATCAACTCATTACTGATAACTTGATAACTTGCAGCAACTAGTTAACACAGAGAGAGCTAGACTAAATAGAAAGCATCTGCAAACCAAAGGAAAATAGTCTAACTAAAAAACAAAGGAATAATAAAAAAAAACACTAAATATGTCAAATTAACTGAATCTGTTAAGGTCTTTCTAACAATAATAAGCAACCAGACACAAAACCCCAACAAACACCAAATCAAATTGTGGGTGTCGAAGCATCTGGGGTTTGCAGTCGTGTCTAAACTGGAGCCGAGGTCACCGCGTTTCTGCTCCGTTTACATCTCTTTACTCTGAATTAAAGAACTGGCTCAAACTGGTTCTTTAGCCTCTCCGCCTCCTGCACCTGTAGTATTCAGAGATAAAAACATATAAATTCCCTCTCTGCCTCCTGTCTCCGACCTTCTTGTTGTCAGTTTGTGATGTGTTGAATGTCACTTTAGGATGTTTTTTTTTTCTTGACAGTAAATACACAAACAGACGAGTTTGGATCTGCTGACTCCTCCGGGGAATTTATTTCATTTCTCCTTCAACAAGAGAACCTGGCAAAAGAAACTGCATCTCTTCACATGAGGAGAGGAAAGGTTTAAGGATGCGAAAAAGGTTGTGACCACGGTTTTGACTGATTCGTGTTGAAGAGATTCGAAGATATTAACATGACACGCTCCAAACCTTTTTATTTCTGTGAAAGTCTGCGTCAGAAAGTAGAATATGATAGTGATTACATCATCTAATCTTCTCTCTGTGCTTGTTCTGTTTTCCTGTTGTCAGTCAAGTTTAAACTCATCAAAATAAAAAATATAAAACAAACTTGATTGGTAATTTTGAGCTGTATGATGGTCAAGTTACAAAAAATGTCGGGATTTTGTTTGAGTTTTATTATTTGTGTTTCTCTCTTTTGCCTTTACAGTTAAGAAGCAAATATAATTTAAGTATTGAAATAGTAATTAATTTATTTGCTTTCTACTTTATATTTTTTAACAGCTGCTTTTCTTTTGTCTTGTTTGTTTTGTTGCTGGTCAATCCATCGTGTTTCCTCAGCAGGACACATTTCTCACTGATTGCTAATTGCTGCATGTTTTGCTCATTTGTAATCACTCAGCTGTCAGATACCACACACTCTGATCATTATGTGGCTGTAATGTAACCAGCAATTATGTCTATTAATATCATTTGTTTTAAATATGTGGCTCATTTAGAGTTTAATCTTACGGTTTATTTGCACTAAGTGACCACATTATTTGGATGCAACCTCAAGATGGCTGAACTGAATCTGTTTTCCAGATGAGGAGACATCACAGACCCAGCAAGGTATTTGCACAATGTAACAACTATTGTGGGCACAGCAAACGTGGCTTTTGCTCACAGTAGACATGGAGGCCGCAGAGAGGCTTGTACATGTCTGTTCTTATCAAAGTCTGCAACTCTGCCTGTCCCACATTTTGCTCATATCTGCCAATCCACAGCAGCTGGTAAAACAACTCCCACCTCCTACGTTTTTCAGTCATGTTCACCATTTGTGAGGTTTTTTTAGCTTTAAAAATAAAACAAATTGAACTCCTAATTGGCCAAAGAAAGCCCAAAATCTAAAGTCTTTTTTTTTTTTCTAGGACTGTTGTTGTATTTTAAAGACAAAAGATAAAATACAACAGTAGATAAAAATAAACTTTATCTTTCAATAAATATTAGCATTGAGAAAAATGTACTTTTTTGTGAATGCAGTTATTAACTCAGTGGAAAGATGTAATTCACGTTTCAGCTGAAATTAGCTTTCATGAAATTGTTTTGAATTTTTGATAACCACCAAACGCTGCATAATTCGTACCTCGTCAAACTCATTTAAATCTACAAACCTTCTAATATATGAACTTTGAGGTCAAAATGTTCACCTGCTCTCTAACAGGTGCCATGACAAAATGCATGATTCCCTTCACTTGTCAGTGGTCATAATGTTATACCCATTTTATGCAAATTGCTCCTGCTTCTGAAAACTTGCACCACATGCAGTTCCTTTGGTGTGATAAGAAACAGAGAAACTATGGGCTACAAACAAATCTAAAATAACCAAGGTATGTTTTATCATTTCTGCATAATTTCAGCATCCCCTCTTGATGTTTGAATAAATAAATTAGCTGCACCCCACAGGAATACCGCCTAGTTTTATCTGACATTGCAGGAAGGCTGCAGAGTAATAACAAAAATTAACTGAAGCCGTTAAGAAGCAAAAACCAGGGTCTATAAGGACTTCAACAATGTATATTTGAACAAATGTAAAAAGCAATATTTGCATTGAATAAGCAGCAGATGATCAGTTTGCTAAAAACTGTTTCACAGGAAATCTTTGCAAAGTAGATCAACAGCAAGGCCTCTTTCTGAGAGATATGCTTGAAACTATTTCAGGTTTTTGGCTTCATGAAATAAACTTTATTCTTCCTCGTCTTTGGCAGCTGGTTCAGTGAGTTTTACACGTAGAGTAATGACACTTTCACCCTTATACAAGGGTTGCTTTGTGGGTAGAGTTGTGTTGCACAGTCGCTGCTGTGTTTTTCCAGGTTTGTGTTAATGATTGCAGTTTTTTGGCTGCTGGCCGATTACCAGTCTTTTTAAAAGCCTAACCTGCCAATTCTTCTGAAATGTTGCTCAATATAGTGAGTAAGTTGCTGAACTGGCAACAGTGAGGTCACTATCATTAAGTGTAAATCTTCAAACATGAGCTGGTGAGCTGGTCTATCAATCAAACCTTTTGGATGGGAGAGCCAGGCATTTTGGATACATACTATCCGAAATGCCCTACATACTTGGGTGCATCCCTAGTTTGTATCCTTGTGTATTTTTAATTTAGCTGATCGGTGATTGTGCCATATTTTGTTAAATAATGTTGTTTCTGTCATTTAGACGAGTCTTTATTTTCACTTTGAGATGTTTGGATTGATTTTGTTGGTGGAAGTTCTGCTCCAGCACCAGGATACTCAGACTTTAGGGTTAAAAGTTATTAAACTAAATGATATTCATGGGTTTGTCCTGTCTGTCTCTATGTTGCCCTGTGATGGACTGTCCAGGGTGTAAATGTCTCACTAGAGATGGGCACCAGTTTTATTTCAGTTTGAACAAACTGGAGAAGGAAATCTATACTAAAACACTTATTTAGTCAGTAGCCATATTTATGCCTAACCATAAAACATAATTCATTCTAACCCCAAACCCTTCAAACGAGAGATGCCCCATTATAATACTTGATCCCCATCAGGCCTGTTGGTCTTCAGGTGTTTGGTAAGTGTACCAGAAATCGTTCTGATCAGGATATATAAACAAATTAACACACACAACCCCACACACATGCAAACTGAGGACTTTGCATCAAATTTCATTCATTTTTGTAACTGTATTTCTGCCTAACTCAGAAATTTTCCCTAACACTGACCATTCTGAACCCGAACCGAAACGTAATTCAAACCACGCCTCTAAATTTATCTAGAGAATCAGGAAAATGTCCTTATTTTTCCACACACACACACACACACACAAATAAATCTCCCTTTGTTGTTTAAACACATTTTTGATTGTCTGTCTGCAGTATGTGCAAATACACACACGACACCGTGCTCAGTCATGCAGACCTGGAGCAACTTATCACTAATGCTGTGACATAACTTCAGGCTTATTAAAATGGGCCTCTCCTAATCCAATAATTTCTCTCCCTCTGCCCTTTCCTCTATCCATCAGATTCATTATCTCTTGTTTAAACAGGGATTATGCTGATCGCTGCGTCTTAAGGCAGAAGACATAAAGACTCTTAATAAAATTCTTCAGCCTCTGCAGCAGTGTGCAATCTCATCTAAAAGCAGTTGGACGCCTTAACAATATCACCCACACACACACACACACACACACACACACCTACACCCACCCACACACACACACACACACATGCACAACACTCCCTTTCTTTGCTAAATCTTAACTTACCTTCTTGTTGCTGTTTCACTCAATTCCAGATAATCCCTGTTTCCTCATCATTTGTTGCTAAAACCTGCATTGAAATGTGTTTCTTAGCCACATTTATAATCATTCGGAGCCTCATAAGATTATCTCCTTCGGTAAAACTGCATCTCCACCCTTTTAACCGGCGCAAAGACCAACACAAATGTTTCGGTTTTGCAGTAATCTTCTAAAGAGCTTGAAGCACCTTTAATGAAATGTTATAGGTTTGTCTGTACTAATTCAGGTGAAAAGCAAATTAAAAGTAGGAGGGAAAAAAATACCAACCTAATTTCATATGTTTGATTCTCGCGTCATTGCTGCTGTTCAACAGCTGGAGTTTCTTTTTATCGGACTTTATTCGCTGAGGAAGACGTGTTTTTTTCTACAATAGCAAAAAAAGTAGCAGAGTTTTTATTACCATGAACTCATTAGAAGTTATGTTTCTGCCTTAATTGCAGTCAAAGAGGAGACATCCATCCGTCCGTCCATCCATCCATCCATCCATCCATCATTGTTTTTTCTAATATGTCATTTGTGTTAGCTTTGCAACCAGCTAAAAGAGATCGAATTAAAACACAGAATTATTTATTCTCAACACCATCCATCCATCACATTTGGTTCAGGGATCACAAACCAGAGGTTAATTATTCATCCATCCATTTTTGGGTGAGAGGCGGGGTCACCCTGAGCAGGTCGCCAGTCTGTCGCAGGGCAACAACAATGCACACACACACACACGCACACGCACCCACACACACACACGCACACACACACACACACACACACACACCCCCACACACACACACACACACACACACACACACACACACACACACACACCCCCACACACACACACACACCACGGGAGAATTTAGAAAGATCAATTAACCTGACAGTCATGTTTTTGGACTGTGGGAGGAAGCTGGAGTACCCAGAGAGAACACGCGTGGATTCAGTTGTCTGATTCCCGGTCCAGGAATCGAACCCCAGACCTTCTTACTGCAAAGCAACAGTGCTACCAACTGTGCAGCTGCCACTGCTTTTCTGGCTTTATTTTATTAATTTATTTCTTGATGTCCTCACTCCCTGACAGCTCTACCAGCTAAACTTGGCGAATGATTGACTGCGAGTCGTAATGGTTTCCAGACAACGTCACAATATTTTCTCGTTTTGTGCCTGACTTTTCCCATTTGCTCTCATTTCTTTCTCATTGAGTTAGGCTGCCATTCTTCCAATGCACAGCTGAAGGGTGAACTTTCAGTTTGCTGACTGCCAACATGGAAGACACACATCCATCAAACCATCTTATATTTCTCGTTAATCCTTACAGGATTATTTCCAATGATAATTTGGAAGGAGAGGGGGCACTATACCAGTCTATCACCAGAGGAATATTTAGAGCTGCCAATAAACCTCTGAACATTTGCATGTTTTTGGATTGTGGCAGTGAATAGGAGTACCCAGAAAGCAGCCATGGATGCACCTGGAAAGCATGCAAAAGCCACACAGTTAAGTAACTTAAAACCAGTAGCTCTTTACTGGAAGGCATCAGAGGAAACAAATATACCTGATTTGGCCGTCCTTATATAAACCACATGAGCCAGACTGCATTACCTTTTTCAGAAAACATCTGTCATCTAGCACTCTCAGGTGTTAGGTATTTAGTTTTCAGTGTCTGAGAGCATCATAGTTGATGTATCTATCCAAACTTCAGTCAGGTGAGCTTAATGCTGGTGCAAGAAAACTTGAGTGGCCATGAGTAGGACGTATTCCAGCCCTATAAATCGTAAAGAAATTAACATTGGCTAATTAAACAAGTTTAACCAGACAGTGTGAGTGAATCCTCCAGACATTATCGATGTTCATGTAAAAGTTCAGACCAAAGCAAACACTAGAGCTCTATATCCAAACCTTAAAAATAAATACATAAAATATGACCTGTTCAGAAAGAGTATCAATATTGCATGTTTGTCTGGAGGAAAGCAGCAAATGCATTTGCAGGGCTGACTTTTCCAATTTCTACATCTGAGATTACCATCGCTTTCGAGTGTGCAGCTCATTTTGAAAAACCAAATTTCATTCAGTTGCTCCTGTGGCTGTACGCCCCGAGGCTCTGGGAGAGGAGGGGCTGCGGGGTTTATTAATGAAATGAGAGACAGTGTTATTTAAATCACCTCGGCAGCATAACCTGAGGCCTAACACAGGCACTCTGCTGCTTTCAAGACCCGTTTTCATACTTCAGCCAGACAAACAGAGTCTAATCGTATAGAAAAATAAGTTTGAATTGATGCACACCGGTAAACTTAGTCACATTGAATCTCATCTGCATATTGAATAAAATCAGAAGTAATTCTCTTCACACCTGTGTACCGGTGCTCTTGAAACAAAACAAAATACAGAAAAATACTTTTACATTTCAAGGAATGCAATTGTTTTCCTTTTGAACTCCTTTGCTTAGTTCAAGGCAATATCTGGGTGTGTTTTGCACTGTTTGTGTTCTTTATTGCCAAAGGACAGGTGACGCTGTGGTGATGTATGGTTTGTGCAACCAATAAAGAACAGATTTCACAAACATAAGCAAGACTCAGAATTACTTTTGACAAGAAGAGAAAGGCAAGAAATAACTTAGAGACGCTGGCTAATCATGGTTCAGTATTTGTGGATGTTTTTAAGACTAACTTTGGAAGCTGAAACTTGGGCAAAATGCTCCTTGACATGCAACGGACTGGTGTTTCCAAGCGGCTAACCCAACATTGCCGTTCATTTTTCTTCGCACTAATTGGCTGTACCCCCATCAACAGCGATTTGAGCTATTTGCAGGCAGCTGTGGTTCCCAACCCCAGAGAATGCCAAGGCTCCACCACTATAATTAAAATTTTAAGCATTTTCTTGTCCAACAGCAGGAATGCCACACTGAGTTTGTCCAGCATTATGGTTTTGAAAACTATAATAATGGGGAGCCTTCAGATGTCTTAAAGCCACACAACACCTCCTGCCATCCCGCACTGCCAACTTGTTTTCTTAAATCTCAAATCTGTGCGGGATATTTTCGACTTTACTGGTGATTTATGAACAGCCAGAGGGAGCTCAGAGGTGGCTGAAGATGGAAATGTTTTATGAAAGTGTACAAATCTCCCAATAATTAGCTTCCAAGGCTGTATTAAAAACAAATCTGCTAATATTTTTGAACATTTATTAGCACTCTTTACTGGCATCTTGGCATCGGTGCTGATTTTTGTAACATGCGCTGCCTGGCCAAAAAATAGTCGCCATCAAGTTGTCTGAACCCAACTGATGCAATGAGTAGCTTCTCTTTACCTAAACAGCTGTTGTGGAAAAGATTTTATCCGTCAAACCATTAGTATCAAGCAGAGAAAACATCTGGATTGTACAGAAAATCCTCAAATTGGGTTGAGAACTGTCCAACATATTGTTAAAAACTGGAAGGAAAATCCAAAACCATTGACTTTGAAGAAGAAATGTGGTAGGGAGAAATGCTGAGTGGCTGTGATTGGTAATCAAATCGAAGGAAAGCAAATATAGAAGTCATAGTTTTAATTAACAGTGAAAGTAAGAGTAGTTCACATGGATACCACACAAACCGGAACCCTATTGAGAATCATTGAGACATTCTGGAGATGGCTATGGATGAACTAATGTTCTAATGCAGGGAAGATGAACACTGTGGAAGACTATGGTGAGAAAATGGATGGAAATAAATCTAATGTCATTGCATTGATGATGGGTGTAGTCAAAGTTAAAGGAGCTCCAATGAAATATGAGATGAATCAATGTGCACTTCTTTTGTGCACAGTTGCTGGATTGATTTTGAATTAAATCAATTAAAATATTACAAGATAAAGATGTGAAACTAATAAACTATTGCTATAAAGGAAATCTGTCTGGTCCTTAATCTGGTTATCTATCTAATAAACGGACAAAGTTAACTTAATTTGAAATGTCACTGTGCCTGTTTGTACGAATTGCACATTAATTTGAATTATCTTTGATTGTTATCAATTTTCTTGTTAACTCTGTACAGCACAAAATATTTCACACAACTGATCTGTGAACGAGAAAAATTGTTTGTGCATTCAAGAGGATTTCCAAAGACAAATACCCACCAAAGGCACACAATGTATTTAAATGTGTGTGTGTGTGTGTGTGTGTGGTGTCTCCAGCGTGCCGAGGCTTTAGAAGCTACCTGTTCTCCCAGAACAATTAAGTCAAGCCTCTTTACAGTATCTCCGCTCCAATTAATTTTAATATTTAAACAGCCATGCAGAGACTTCTGAACCCGCTAATGCAAGATTAGAGTAAACTCAATTAAATATTGATGGCCATAAATAAACATTCTAATTTGGAAAGCCGCCACGGAGTGCCGTAAATCTGGAGGAAAAAAATGTTCTCAGCTGAATCGCTTTGCTTATTAGCTGAGCAAATGTTGAATTTGGAGGTCAGGAAAGGAGGTGAGAGGAAGGATGAAAGACGAGTCCTGAAAGTCAAACAGAAGCAAAGACTTCACATTTTGGACATTTTTGAATATAAAAGCTTGTTTAGAAAGCATCAGGCATGCTTTGTTACCGTACAATTACAATAGAACAGTGATATTATTTTATTTCCTTGTCTTCATTGTGTGATATATAACAAAATAGCATTCTGAAGATGTTTCATTCGTTTGATGATCTGTCAAAATGATCTTTGCAGAATTTTTATTTAGGGTGCATCTAGAATGTCGTGAGGAAGAACAGAAAACTTGCATGATGTCAACGTTCATTGTCATGGTGTTTGCATGTCAAAGCCTGGTAACAGCAGTGGAAGCTTTTGAGAAGTTGTTTCCTACACGCAGCGGCGTAACTTGGTCCCTGGAGAATGTAAATGAGGAGTGGCGGCGTTGGCCTGATTCAAGTCACAGCAGCAACCTCATCACCAACAGTGAGCTGGCAGAGTTTGAGTCGTTTACTGCAATCCTCCTGCACAACCAACAAGAACGCAATAATTTGTTTTGTCTTTTTCTGCAACCATTGTGCAGTGCATGCATAAAACCAGCTGACCAACCGTGCTGGAGTTCTGCTCGAGTCGCTGGGTAACGGCGAAGTGACTTAACAATCACAAGGTTTTTGAAACGGCTCATTTTCTAGACACCAAAAAATATTCATTTATTGCCAGAAATAGCTGGGTGGCATCTTATTAAGGGTTGATTTTAGAAGCAGTTGAGACCCAACTGAAAGTACAAAAATGTGGATTTTGAGTAATAACTTCCAACTAATAATTAGCTTTTTCATTTCAGATGAGCATTTAAAGTTAGACTTGACTACATTGCGAAACGTTTACATATGAATATCTTGTAAAATGCTGCTCCAACTACAACCCTGCAAAATACTTGAATGGTAAAGAAGCTTCCTGTTTGATATCCAGATTTTAAGGAATAATTTTCAGCCATCACAGATGAAACAGGTTGGATCATACCACAGTGGAGAGTGAGATTAGATCGAGCTGTATGTGCTGCTCTTCTGCTTGTCTTTAGATTAACTAATCTCTACCAGCTGATTAGAATAAGACTGATCTGAATGGAGTGAGTTGGAAAATCGTATATTTGGAGTGAGATTTTGCAACCCTGGATAATTATGGTGGTATAGTTGTGGCTGGATTCAGAAAGCAGCAGGCGAACACCTGGGATGCGGCAGGATCATTCCTGTTTTCACACCAAGCTGCTTTATCACCTCCATTACTCTGGTTTTAACTAGATGCAATGGAGGCCTTAAGACATAACCTCTGTGTCTGGAATGCACTGTCTGGGCTTGTCTTTATCAAAGTCCAATTAGTCTAGTGAAACTCAAACGCATTCTTGAACTTGCGGAGGACTTAGCCTCACATCCCTGACCTGCAGGACGTCGCTATGCCTCCAGTTTATCAGAGAGAAGTTTTCTGTGGCTTTAAAATGATCCCCTTTCAAGCTAACTGAATCACTTTGTCTCATCTTAAAAGGCTGGAGGAAGCAGAAGAAGTTCTAGACAGAAGCATGTGCTTGAGAGGCTGTTCACGTGCTCGCCTCTGACTGACAGTGAATCATTCATGGAGCTCAGGAAACATGATGAGGGCTTGATTAAGGGAAGGGAGAAATCGGCTCCAGTGGTAAATCAGTCCAGACTGAGAACTGATTAGACCAGACTTTTTACATAAAAAACCGAAGGAGCTGAAAAATCTTCTGCCACACACGCCGGTGAATCTATTTCCCCCCGAAATAACTGCAACTATTTTCACCAATGATTCATGCCATACACACATTATTATCATTAATACGTTGTGTCGGAACATTTACGAAGGAAAATCTTTTTATATTTTCATCCATATTCATCTTTTACCACAACATTTCAACTAACTGCTTTGGAAGATGCTCCACTTGAATGTAAATTCATAATCAAAGGCAAACATGTACGCTCAGACAACTCCACATACACTTTAACAGAGCTTTTTCAACTTCAAGCTCATGAATTCATAAGACAGCATCTATGCCAGGCACAGCAGACTAACATGACAGCCTCCTGACAGCTCCTGTACACAGGCAGTCTGCTCTGTGCTTTAGATATACAGTATCTTTTGAAAGGCATTCAAGAGCTGGGAGATGGGGGGAAAGAAACAGCACATGCATAAATAGAAATCAAACATTCAGCCGCTGAGATTTTTGGCACTTTGAGCAGAGAAACTGGGGGTGGAGGGGGAGGGAGGTGTCAAGGGCTGTGGCAACGGGGTTTGACAAGAAAGCCACGATGGGCAGCAGCCGCTGTCAGAGCACCATGTGGTGATGCGTGAACTGGGAGGAATGGAGATGTGACGCCGCGGATTCCCCCGATGGTCGCCTAGGACAGCCAGCGGCGGCGCAACCTGCTCTCAACACAAGTCCACCTGTCAGAGGCCCGGTCGGCTTCACAGACTCTCCTGCAGAGCAGATCTGCTGCTTTTATTCGCCCCAAAGTGCATTTGATAGAAAGTGATTGCAGCTTCTTAATGCAAAAGTCATAGTAGACTTCCCTTATTCATTCAGCCAACTTTAAATTCCAGTCTTATTGTAGGTGTCGTATGCAATGATGTAGCTTTTAGCTGAAAGCATTTCAATTGTCGAGTTTAATCTTTTGCTTTGACGTTATATTATAAGCTGTCTTCACTTTAATTTTTAGGCTAAATTCCACTGACTGCTCTCTAAATGCTGAACATTCACAGCGGTTTACTCTAATGCCATTTCCTCTTAAAACACCAGAGTGTGGAGTTTCTCTAACGCCTCAGAGCGGACATTGTTTCTTTTAGCAACACTAATAACTGATTGAGTTCAGGAAATGCATGTAAATCTCAATCTCAGTTTCCAAGATGGAAAACATTGATCAAATTTAAATTGAATTAAAGACAGAAATTTACAACATTCACTTTAGATTCTTTCTATCTTGTGACAAAACAAAAGCAAGGCGGTTTGGTGCCATTTTATCAGCTATTTTCCTTTTTAATAAAGAAGAAAAACATAGAAACTGCTCTTTCATTAAAAATCCACATGCAGATACTTCAGCCTTTATCCATTATAAACTGGCCCTTAAAAGTTCTGTGTTGTCTTTTAAACCCAGAAGAAAAGATGGATTAAATTTTCTTTTAATTAAATAAAAAATGTTGTCGTTTTCTCGGATTCGTTCAGTCATGAACTAGTTTTCTGTGCCTTTATCCAAAGCAAGGAAAGCATTTAATCGTGTTTAAGACAAGACCAGTTTATTTGTCTAACACTTTATACCACTGAAATATCAGAAACCTGAAGAGTGGGACGAGTTCTAAAAATAACTGTTTATTTCTTAAGGTCTTCAGGTTTTGGACACTTGCACAAAGTTTTGAATTGTTCCTCAAATGGCAGCATAAACAGAGTTAAAGAAATGTTCATCTCTTTGTGTATTAAAATCATTACGTAATCTGCTGCGCTTTTCTTTTTAGGAAGTTTGGATACAAATCATAAAAAAAGCCCTAACTTGCTTCTTGTTACCCTTTTCTCTTTCTCTTTGTCCATTTATCTCATTGCATCTCTGGACAGCGGATGTAATGTGTTTTTTTTTGAGTCAGCATGGGAAGCAAAAGGCTCCAAGGGAGGAAAAAAGCGTTCATTCATATCACCATAATACTCTATTCATGAAACCCCATGCGCTTTTATTATTTAAAGCGCTCTCCCAGCACAGAAAGCTCCATCCTGTCTCATTGTGGAGCCATCATCTGAGGAGCTATTTCCACAGAGGCAAAAAATAGTCCCATTTGTGAAATACTGATTATCTAAAATGGGACCCCAGGGCCTCAGCGGAGGGGAAGACCAGATTCCACACTCTTCCACATCCCACTGGTGGATTAGGATTTTTTTCCCCCCTTTTCTTCACCTTAACGCCACTTGATGCTAATAAAGAACAATGCAGATTTGAATGTGTCTGTGGGAAATTTGTTAAAAGGCTAAATGAATGCACCAAATTTAAAGTGTTTGATTTTTTTTTATCAGATAAAATGAAACCTGATCCGTGATGAAGACAATAAAGTAAATTTGTGTGCACTGTCCTGCTTTCTGGCATTGTTTGGTCCCATAATCTAATTTTCCTCGACACATCTGCCTTTTGTTGCCTCCAAATCATGTGAATCCCAGACTAATTGAACATGTATTGAAGGAAATGCCAACATCTCGGCACCTTTATCGCTCACAGGGTGGAGCGCCGCCGACACTTTGACAAAGACGGGGGCCGCCGCAGAAAGAGCGTGGAATATGAGGTCAGGACTCTGAGACAAAACCAATCTGATTTACTCTGGAAGAAAAAAGACCTCAGCCGTCGCATGTACTGTACGCGCCTAATCAGGATGAGGGTGCTAAATACAGGCAATCAAGACGGATTCATCAGAGCTTTCTTTTCTTGCCAACGAGGGCAGCGAACTGTAATTACGTAGACAGCAGCCTCTGCGACAGCCACCCGCGCTAGTTGTAATTTTGCCCAATTTACACTTGGAGCTTTCAAAGAGCCTATAATTTGGATGCCTTCAGCACGGCGATAAAGTTAGCACAGACGGATGCACCTTTTGTGCTAACATGAAATGAGCACACATGTCAAAAGAACAGGAATTTTTCAGATATATTATTGTTGAATTGAGGCAAAGTATCCTGTAGTGATAGAGATTTGAAGCTGCTGACGCCTGAAGTATCCAAACCAACTTGTCCCTACATGAAAAAGTAATTGCCCTCTGAACTTAATAACAGGTTGTGCCAGTCATAACGGCAGCGACTGCCATTGAACGTGAGTCTTTCAACTCACTGTGACGGAATTTTGACCCACACATTTCGGCCATTTTGGAGCGGTTTTAGAGAAGACAGGTGATACTTGGCCATGTTTATGGCCAAAGTTGTTGAATTTGCTTCCTGCTCTTAAGGTTAGGGTTAGAGAAAAGCAAGGCGAGGCAGTGATTAGCTGCCTCGCATTTAGATTTTTCTGATTGGCCATAAATGGATGGGGAAAAATGCGCAAGATGGGGCAGGAAGTACCGCGCCGCGCTGTTAGGGGGCAGAGCTGAGTCACAGAAAGCCTTTTTCATGGAGTAAACTGACTGAAAACAGTGGGAATCTGTCTCAACATAACTCTCCTGCTTGGCGATTTTCACCCCCGAAGTAGAAACATTTAATGAAATGAAGCTAAACAACAGATATTAATGCCGTTAATTTACAAATTATGTTAAGATTATACATTATTATTTCAAATTGAAATATAAGCATCTATTTTGGGCTTTAGATATTTGTACACACACAAAACGCCAACAGATTTTAATGGCGAGCATTCAGATGTCAGAGAAAATAAACATGTCTGGAAGGAAGAAACAAAACTCTGACGTCCACCGGACTTTCTGGTGCACCATTAAAGTTTTTTGTCTTCTATGTTTTGGATTTTCAGTGACTTTGCTTTCCGTCTGGCTACATGTCACATTCAGCAGGCTGCATTTGTCCTGAAAAGAGCGATCCGCCTCCTCTGGGTTGATAACTGTGTTACTTCTCCATGTCATCCATTTGGGATGGTCAGATGTAATTCCCTCATGATGTTTGCTCTTTTGTCCTTTCTGCATTATTTTCTGTCCCAAAGTTCCTATTTGGGGGGAAAATTACAATATTACACAACTTTAGAACAATATCTGTGTGTGATGCGTGAACATTTATTACTCCATGTTGTCATGGATCAAACTAAAAGACAAAAGGGAGAAAAAATGTGTTTTCTGGGTCAGACACATGTCTGACCACATGACAAACCTGCCATGTTTTCTCCTTTTCCTGCTCCGTCTCTTCCTCCTCTCTCAGGGCTTCTTAATGACTAACCTGCCAGGATTAGCATCTCTTTCTATTTCACACTGTGGTATCCAACTCCCTGCTCGTTCTCTAATGAACAGCCCGGCTCCAAAGACGGAGCAGATGAGGGGATGGAAACGTAGGAAAAGCACAAAAGCCCACATCACAGCTGAGCTTCACATTTCAGAGCCTTCACCCCCCGTGTTGAGCCAGGGCAGGTTTTTTTTCCCACTTCTCGCACCCTTTTAACACCCTCCATCGTTCCCGGCTTCCGATGTCGAGGACAACTTAATTAATCACTGTACAGCTCTAATGAATTGACTGGCCGGGTTATATTGATCCCAGGGGTATCAACGGCGCGTCTTTGTGAAGTCTAATACCCTCTTCTGCGCACAGAGATCAAACATTTTGAGGAAAAAAGTGGGAAGGGATATCACACTAAAACCTTTTCTTCATTTGAAGAGTGAGGTCAGCTCAGAAGACATTGACTGGAGCCACTTCAGCAAATATGTGCATTAGGTAGAAAGCAAATCCTCATCTTCATCCCCCACACGATCCTCCTCTCTCCTGCAGCTTGTGTTACATGTGTCACATTTATAGAAATAACATTCCTTTCATCAAGGGAATTAGCGTTATATTTCAGGTCGTCTTAAATCAGAAGGGGAGCTTACAGCATCACGCCACCGCCGCAGAGGAGGCGGGGGGGATTTGGCAGACTTCCTCCGAGACTGGATCACAAGGATCTTTTTCTGGGCTGAGGTTAGATTTGGCGTTGATCTGGAAGGCTAATTTGATGCCGCATCACAGCTGTGAAATTGCAGCACTGAAGGCCTCTCATTTAGGAATGCAGAATGGACAACGCTGTCGCCACTTCGAAGACATCAGTCATGTAAATGAGCTCTGAGTGGCAGGAAAGGCCAATTAGAGCCTTGAAATGGATGAGGAGCTAAGAAATTACATTATCAGTAAAAGGTATTGTTTAAAGGAGACTTATGCAAAATTCACATTTTGCATGTTTTTGCCCAAGTGATTAAAAAAAAAACTGTTGTTTTTTGGTAATAAGTTTTTTTTGGACCTTTCAAAAACCTCCAGACTGCATCGTTACCAATCAGAACAAACTGCCCCTCACCTACCAACCCAAAGCGGAGCTCCACTACATCTGGTCATTTGGTTTCACTGCTGTATGCGCTGTACAATGGCTGCTGGAAAATACTTAAAAAAAAAAAAATTGACTTCACATCCAGAAAACACTTGCTACATTTTTTATGTCTGTGCTGGAGGCTCCATTTCTGCTTTTCAAAGATGTACAGTTGTACAATTGTGCATTTTTTTGCAGCCTTTACCATATGTGAGTGTGAACGTTGAGTTGAGGGTGTATAGCCAGTATTTTAAATCAACTCAAAATACACAGAACTAAGCAGACTGAAATGTCGTCAATGAAGAATGATTTTGTCTTTTTTAGTCCATAGACCTATCCTAACCTGTTCAAAGAAACATAATAAACTGATTATTTTTGTACTCAATAAGAAAACATAGAACGTTATAGTTTCCCATCTACAATGCAGAATTTTGGATCTCCATAAAATCAGGCTGGAACAATGTTAATCAGAGCGACATGCAGCAGCTGCAATAACCAACTGCGACATTTCGGGTCGGCTGTCGCTCCCATCACCTGTTGATTAACATTTCTGAGCCGACTGCCTGCCTACGGAGATACACGTTTACTCCCACAAACCTCTCTTTGCTAATGAGGAATTCATTCTCTTGATTGGTTTGTGCAACATTTCTATAAGTCCTTGAAGGCTTACACACAAAGCCAGTGTTTGGCTTTAAATCGGTTGAGTATATTGCAGGTATTATATTTCCTTCGAAGTTTGTTGTGGGTCAACCTGTGTCTTCACAGTTGTTTTTTTGATGCTACAACTTAACATTTCTTTCAAACAACCTTTGCATTAAAAAAAAAAAAAGAAATTAAAAAGACTGTTCTACTGCCTCTTTGCTTTGGAAACTCAACAATCCTGCGATGTTCATAGACAGAAAGGCTGTTGTCTCTTAGAAAGGTCACGACATGCGAGTGGTTGACAGAAAATGACAGGAAAGCCATATTTATGAGGACTTTTCTCCTTTTCCATTTCTCCATCTCTTGCTCTTGTTTCTTCGTTTTGCATTTTGAAGCACTAAATCTAAATAATTATAATTTCTTCCCTGGTCTTAAGATTTGATTAAGCAGGAATAATCAAATCAATCTAATCATGCAGACAGATTAAAATTCAATATTACACATTAAATAGCACCCTGGTTCATTAAATTATTTGATGAGAAGTTCTCATCAGCTAAGTACATAGATTTGGTCCAATATTCTGCAGGGCAAAAACCACATTGATCCAGAAGTTCGACTATCCAGCACACTCTGCTCTCCATAAAATATTTATTCTGTCATATCACAGCCTCAGACAGTATTTCTGAATGTTGCCAAATTTAAAAAAAAGGTGTATCAAACTAATTCTGGTAAGATCAAGGCTCAGTCACGCTTTACGCCGGTTTGTTGTATTTCTCTGCAGAGGTGACGTCAGCTTCTCAGGTTTTATTCACTCATCCGCTCCAGGCGCCACAAGTCCAATCTTCTCAGCAAATTAAATGTTAAAAGGGGTACATGGAGAGAAATGTCCCCGTTCGACTTGTAATTGAGAGACTAATCCAATGTTATGTTGCAAAATAAGCAGGTAATGAAAGTAGCAGTTACCGGAGACATTCTGCTTTAATCTTTGTTGCCGCAGACTCTCGGGTTGAAAACATGCACAGACGGGTTTAAGAAGTTGCTTTTTCCAATCAAGAGTTAGAAATTATCCCCAGCTTCCCAAGGGGTGAAGGAGAGAAAGGTTATTCTCAGAGGTGAGCCTGTTCTAAAGAGAAATTACCTGGACCGTTCTCTGGTCACTTGTGACGAGGATGCTGCAAATTGTTAATGCGAGGAAAAGTGTTTTTGAGAAAATTCTTGGTGAGTTTGTTTGGCTGATTAATTCAGAACTGTGCAGATGTGAGAGTCTCTCTGCCTTTTATTGGAAGATGCCAGCAGATTTAAGCTGCGAGGATGCAGACACTACAGAGCCCTTAAACAATAGTCAGTCAGCAAAGTTTCTCTGCCATAAAATAAATCCCTCTCACTCTCTGCCTCTGTCTCTGCAGCACAAACTACATATCTACATTTGTACACAATGCCATGCTTTTTAAGTTAGCAGAAAAGTGCAGCATCCGTCCATGTCTCTCTCATGCCTCTGCACTGGGTGGGATTATGCACAAAGGCTGCACGCCATGCCGTCCCCCCCGCTGTGCCGGGATGGGCCATGCGCTGCTGGCCCATGTCTGCATGGCTGACTGTATTAAACATAAGCTGCTTTCCTTGATAGGGCTCCATCCAGCTTTAATTACCACAAACTCACAAAGTCTGCGGACAGCACTCCTCGCTTCTGCCACTCTGCAGAACAAGCAGGGCGAAAGCCACTCAGCCACACTTCTGTGAGTAAAAGGACGAGGACAGAAAGAGATGGCGCCGATGCCACGACTGAAACAACTCTGCCGGTTAAAGGAAGCGTGCAGATCACATCACTAAACGTGACGGAGGGTATTTTTCATTTTAAAAACATCTTCTGCATCTTTGGCTGATTTTCAAGAAACAAGCATATCTTTGAGCATCGCCACTGCTGTGAGAATAAAGGCTGAAGCATCTGATGCCTGAATTACTGTTAATTAAAAAATGAGTCTATGATCATTCATTCTACTAACTCGACTGCAATCAGACGTCTGTGAACGGGTTGAGTCCCATAGCAACCCGCATGTGCAGAAGAACACCGCAGAGCCATTTATGGATCAATTTTAAAGTTTATTCACAAATGGCTGCTGACAGTTTCGTCACAAGGTCATAAGAAGACAAAGGAGGCTAATGAAATGAAAGCACAGCTAATAGCAATGGCTGTTTGTGGAGCATTGAAAGCAAAAGTCTGTTTGCTTGTGTTATTATTTTAAAAAAATAATAATTTTATCATCGTAATTTTCAGCTATTGTTTGCATCCTGATTTACCGCCTCTGCCTTGTTCTGGTGCAGAACGACGCATGTCGATGATATTAACCTGGATAAAATGTGACATTTAGGGAAAACAGTTGAATACAAATCCAGAATAGTTCCACATATGAAAGTGACAAAAATTTGATTTGTTGTTGGGTGAAAAAATTGGAATTGGGCCATTCAGACTACTGTGAAAAAACAGAAATAGTTTGCAAATGAGCTAAAAATGCACATTTAGGTCACATTTGCCTGCAGTGTGAATGTAGCCTTAAAGGTAGAGGCCGTCTATAGAAACTACTTTCATCATAAATAGCAGAAAAACTGTAAGTTTGCTTTCAAAAGCTGCTGTCATGTGTATCTTAGGCTCTGAGAGATGTGAGAGGTTATGATTGATATCCAAGCATTCATACCATAGACACGTATGATGTATGTTTAAGAAGTTACATATAAGTATGTTAGATGTTGTGCTGGTGTTTCTAATCTGGTGTAGCAGGAGAAGAACGAACAACCTCCAAGGAAGAGAAAAAAATTTGTCTGATCACCAAAACGACTTTGTCTCGAGGATAGAAAACAAAAAGCAGGTTTAACTTTAAACACAAATTAATTTCATTTAAAGTAGTTGTTTGAAATAAAACATGAACAGATCTGGGAAAGATGTGCCACAAATGCAGTATTCATATTTGAATACTCAGGGAAAGCTCTGAGTTTTGAGTTAAATCCCGTCTCTGTCTCGGTCCACAGTTTCTCTTGCTACTTGATCACACTCTTCAGTGTGTGCAGCTCTAAAAAGCTTCTGCTTTTCAGGGCTATTGCCTTAATTTGGCTTCATGCAGAGGACTGTGGGGCCGTGAGACCATTTGTGCTGTTTGATGTAACAGGCTGACCTAATTACCCACTAACAAGTTACACTGAAGCACAGCTGAGTACCAACATCTTCTCCGTCTCCATCGCTTCTGCTCAGTCGGGCCTCAAGCTGCAGCAAGGTTACCTTGAAAGTCTCCACAGTATAACAACAGTTTGTTTTATTTTATTTTACTCCTTCTTATCTTCCTTCAAAGTGCTCTTACATTTTTACGTCTTTTCTTCCATCTTTCTGTCCTTCGTCCTTTTTTTCTGATGTCGTTCCTCTCTGTCCTTCTTTCTCTCCTTACTTTCCTCCTTCTCTTGGTTCTTTCCTTTCTCTCCTTCCTTGTGTCTCCTCTTTTTTCTATCTTTCTTTACTTTTCATTTTTCATGTCCTTCCTGTTTTTCCATCCTTTCTTCTCTGAGTATTCTTCATTGCTTCCTTTATTTCTTGTGCATCCAAGATTGTCCTTCTTTACGTTCATTTTCTTTTTCATCTTTTTTCTTCCTTAATTTTTTTTTTCTTATCTCATTTCTCTCCGGTTTTGTCCTCAATCTGTTCTTCCTTTCTTCGTTGATTTCTCCATGTCTTCCTTCCTTACTCACTTACTGAATCCTGCTTTGCATAATAATGTCTAACTTAAGGATATGGTAAATTTAACGATCTTTTTATAACACTTTATTGGTCGGGTTGTGAATAAGGCTGTCATGACACCATAATGAACATGAGTGAGACTTCATGAATATTTATAACTTCTGTTATAAAGTGTCATTCGGTAAATCGTGACACTTTTCATACAAAGTTATTCAAAATATCTTTGTTATGATAACTTGACATTAACAAAGAAATCATGATCTGACATAAATTTGTCAGAAAAGTATTACTGGTTAAACTTTAGCTTTAATAACATAAAGCTGCATCATTTTTAAAGTTACCTTTTTTTGTCCTACAAAGAACAAGATGTATAGACAAAGCAAATCTTCAAACTGAATGTGAAGGAACTCCGGCTTTATGATTTTCTGACCCCGTCACTTCTTTAACTCTTCTCCGAGTCAGGGTTACTATTTATGTTTCCCATCAGACTCCCGCAGCAGCTCTTCATTCCCCAGTGGAGTTTTATTCTTGATGAACTGCCACCTCACAATTGTCTGCATCCTGCCTCCCAATGCCTCATCCTCATCACCTTCAAGGGAAAAAGAAATTCAATATGAATTACTGTCATTATAGCAAGGGCATTGTCAGAGAGAACAGGAGAGATATAGAGAGATAAATAGCCAAGAAAAAGGAAAAAAACAGTGAGATGGGAGGTGGAAAGGATAAAATCTATATTAAATCTCTCTAACATGCCAGTGATAACCACCAAGGCCAAGATCCGCTTTTAGAAACGGTTGAAACGAGGGAACAGCTAAAGCCTGAGAGCCTCTCAGCCAGGCCTCACCTCATGGCTCGTCAATACAGAACCACCGCAGCCTTTAACCGAAGACAATAAAAAAAGAAAAAGAAAGATGCACAGAAACCCACATGCCCTGCAGCCAAGTGTTAATTTAAGACACGTTTTCTTGTGCATCCAAGATTGATCTCTCAATTACTGGAAAACCAGAAGAAATCCAGAAACATTTAAACGCCGTTTAATTCCTGACATGCAGACATGAAGGAAATGGGCCACAGAAGACAATCAGGAGACAGTAGTTCGTGGCTGCAGACTGATACGCTCATATTAGAGTTTACTGACCCAATCTTGAAGTAAATTATGTTGAGGAAAGTATAATCATGCAGGAAAAACACTGTTTGTTACTAAAAAACATGATGTTCTCTTCATTTTTTATGAACTAAGACATTTCCTGGTAACTTAGTGCTTATACCACAGGATGATATTTCAAGAAGATGACAGTTGTAAAGCTAAGAAGGCTCTTAAAATGATTATGATCTTCAAAGGCCAGTTTTTTTCAAACTAAAGTGATTTAAAACCAATGTAAAACTATGTGCTCTTCTTTTATGCGATCTCTTCAAGATCCCTTGACATTTCTGAGTTTGTTTTCAATTGTTTCAATATTAATAATTAACCAAAGCCTGGTTTCATCCCTGGGTCTCTGACGTGAGCTGAACGGGGATCAAAGGCTGAGAACTTGCTGTTTAAAATTACTCCAGGTTTTTTCTTTTTCACGCATCACTTTACTCTGCTTGGGCTAACATTTAAAAAACTGCAGTGGCAAACTGTGTGCGAGATTTCTCACTCACAAAGTTGCAAGTGAGAAATATACAAAAAACAAAATAAATGTGCACCTTTAATTGATCAGAATTTAATTTCTTATGTGGAAAAAGCATCTGATTTATCTGTTATCTGATATCCTTGACAGAGTGAATTACAGATTAAATGCAATCAGCCAAATTCAAAGCACCAGCTTGCAGTCAGCATATGGATATTGATGAAATGAAAGATCGGCACGTTCACCTGGGAGTCCAGCTGATCAATAAGTGCCCCCACCTGAGAGGTGATGTCAATACATTGGAGAATATCTTGTATCACTGCAGTAAGGTGCAGATGGCTGCTAGCTTAAAAAAACAATATTATGACAGGGCAGCTGGTGTATGGGTCAGTGGTTGTGTGATGCAGCTTCGATCTACAACAGATGGACCCTGCAGCGGTCCTGGAAATCCCCTGGTCTCCCCTGCAAAAAAAAGAAATAAAAAAATAAAACAAATCTGCAGTCCTGAGCTTTCCCTCCATTTTACATCCAGGAACTGTTTATTTGAATAAGTCCTCCAAACCCATTATCTAATGACATGACTCAATGAGTCACTATCCCCCTGATACCGCTGAAGGAGAAACGTTCTGCTTTTAGCAGAGAGCGACTCAGATGCAGTGGAAAGCGGGGTTTTCTAATGAATGTCAGAGGAGCAGAATATTCCAGTGATTACAGCATCTCAAATCTGCATCTCTCCAGGGAGCAGATTTCAGAAAAACCTCCACACAGAAACAGCGCAGGCTCTCCTCAGCAGAATGTTTTTTTTGCGATTATCACAACAACCTTCCAGAAAGCGTTGCTGAATGGTTTTACAAAAAATGCCTCCTGCTCTCCGCAGCCTGAACATTTCCTTGGGAGTTTACCTTGTGCTTGCCAGAAAGAGAGAGTAATTGTTCAACTCGGAGCTTCTGGGACTCATAAACAAGCAGATGTGACAGAGTGAGGGTCTTATGACAGCAGAAGATTTACTCATGGAAGTGATAGCGTCTTACGCCCAGATGTGGTTTTTATTAAGCCGTGTGTCAAAACATTTGTGTTTTACATTTCTCTTCAGTGATGCCGTCATGTAAAAATTACGATTAGGAAAAGGTATTTAGAATCTCAGTTGTTCAAAGAAACAGTAACGCATAATTATGAAGACAAAATAAATTAGCACTTTTTTCTTTGTTTGTCAAAAAAAGATGTAAAAATGTGACATGCATTTATTGCCCTTTACTTTTAAACATCAGAGATTTTGAGATTAATCTGACTTTTTTTTTTTTAGGAAACTTTGGGATATTTCAAATTTCTTACTTTTGAAACACAAAAAAATTCCAGATTTTTTTTCAAGAACATTTTCTGAGTTTTTGAGTTGAAATTCACTCTTCTTCTTTTTTTTCTACATACCTAATAGTCTAATAAGCTGTTGCAATCCACAGGTGAGAAGGGAAATATGTTGAGAAAATAATCGTTCACCTTTAATCTGGACTTCTTAGAGGACTGGCAAGAAGAAACTAACACAAACTTGCCACAGAAAAAACTAGAAGCTGCTCTGGTCAGTTCCTGTTTTGACTCTTCAGCCAGAGTTGAAATGTAAAGATCAAAGTACATTATGTATCAGGATGGTCAAGTCAAAGTCCAAGACTGAAGCTAGTTAATAATCCTTGCAGTTTCTGAGTCATCACTTAATAATTCAGAATATTTTGTCTTTCAATATTCTCCTGAAGTTGTCAAAGGACATGAATTTACTGAAACCTCAAGGACTAATCAAGCAGTTGAACACCCTGAATAAACTGATGGATAAACTCTGTAGGACATTTAAAGAAAGGAAAAACTGGGTTGCGTTATTTGAAAGATCTTTGGCAAGGCTGTGAAGCAAATGGATATTTATGCAAAGGATGGCTGAGGGTGACCTGCACTAAATAGACGTTCTGTTTGCACCATTTAGGGAATTTTATCTTTTATAAAAGCAATTCTGTTCTTCAATTAAAATCCAGGGACATCGTTGATTTGACCATTCAGTGATGAATAATTGCTCTTCTTTCGATACTTATGAGCTCCTCCGAGGTTCTAACACAGTTTAACACCTTTATCATCTGCAGACCTCACACAATAAAGGCATGAAAACCGAAAGTGTTTTCTTTTATATGAATGGGTTTTAGTATCAAAGCTCCATCTGTTGGGTCGCTGCATAAAACGAAGCTGCTGTGTTCCTGCAGTCAGTTGGTGATGATCACTTCACAGGGTCATGGCAGAAAGGCAGGAAATCATTTTAGTACTTAGATCAAACTAAGGTTTTATCTATTTTTCTAATTTCACACATTTGAATGGAGAAATTCACACTGGTTCCCTTGAATCAGAGGCATTTTAATCAGCATAATTACTCAGTGTCCAGGCTAAGTGTTATTCCATCAAGCTTTGGCCATTTTATACAACAAATTAATGTTTGGTGATGATTTTTAGTTTTTCCCCCCTGTGTCTTTCCGTTGAGCACAGGTAAGGTCAGGAAAGAAAAACCCGTGTAAGAATTAAACTGAGAATTCATTTTGATTCCATCATGTTGTGTAGACATGGCACCTTGACCTATCAAGAACAAAACCGCTACTGCGAGTCCTGACATTAGTCATTTTGAGCGAGGGTGCAGCACATGTTTCAATCGATGAAAATGTCATCAGGGACAAACCTATTTTCCTCAGCTCTGTTGTAGATAAATGTTGTCCAATCCTGCGCTGTCAATCCCTCTGTGCCATCAGACGGAGACCACACATGGACACGCATCACACCGCAGATTTAATCTAGACTGAAACATAAAAACTCAAGTTACTGCTGGCCACTGTGTTTGTGGCAGATATGGATTTGTCAAATGCTGGTGAATTTCACATTTTGAAATCATAACTCCCGTCAATCGTGTCAGGTCTGCTTTTGGAAAACGTCTCTGAGCCACAATAAATTCATAGAAAAGGTGAGAAAAATGCACGGTTAAAAAAAAATCCTTCAAATATTCATAATGTTGATCAGTGTCTGTGTTTTGAAAGAACAGGCACCATATTAGCGAATGATTTCAGAGCTCTGAAGCTTACAAACAACTTGACATTTGGCAGTAAATGAAAATTGACACTTGGTGCATAGCAGTGCAGCTACCCATTGGATTGATGTGTGATTAGAGTTCACTTAGAAACCCAAGGAAAGTGCTGCAAACAATGAAAGCTGCAAAAGGGAAGCAGTTCTTTTGGTCTCTGGTCAAGGGTGACAGTTTGAGTCAGCTGATTTCTCTTAGCTATTTGGAAACCCTGGTACTTTACATTAATAATGTAAAAATAAAGGAGTTACAGTTAAAACCCCGTATTTCTGACACACATAAAACTTGCAACACTTATTTCTCACTAACATCAAATCAGACTGAAGATGTCCATATTTAGGTCAGAGATTAAATTTACAAAATTGTTGCAAATGCTTAAAAAATTAGAGAATTATTAGTTTTGATTATTTTTATTTAAATGATAGTTTTAAGAAAAATCCTTAATACTGGCAAAATTGGACTATTAAAGAGTATTTTTATTGCTCCAAAAATTATTATTATTAAGTCATTTTGTACCTAATTGGTTGTAATTTGATGGTAAGTTTCCAGGCTGATGTCTTCAGATCTTACTTTCATATTTACTCATAATATCCATCATTCCATTCTGCAGCAAGAATCCACGCAGCATGATGCTGCCACCCTTGTGCTTCACAGCTTTGACTGTATCCTCTGGCTTGTAAAGCTCCTGCTTTTTTCCTCCCAATGTAACAATTTTCATTACGGCCGAACACTTCAGTTTGAACTTTTTTGATATGTTGTTTGTCCTAACTCTGCGTTCAACATGCTTTTTCTTCAGCAGTGGAGTATTGCGCAGTAAGCATGCAAAAAGGCCAGAGAGCTGACAATGGTTTGTAACATTTGTTTGCTTTCGAGATTCTGATGTATTTCAGTTGTGTTTTTGGCCTTCTTGAATTTATTTTAATTATTATTCTTTTTGTTCTTCCATTTTTTACCACAATAAAAGCTGAATTTATAGATTATATGGGTTCAGGTAGAATTGCAGCAGATTACAGAAAACTGAATTTCCCAAGTGAAAGCCGTCAATGAGGCTGTCGCTGTTGGAGTCTCTCTTCAAGAAAGAATCCAAATGGAGAGGAAAGTTGCTGTTGGAGTGTCTGTTCTCCACATCTGAGGGCCCATGCAGACCTCCACAGGCACCAGCCCCCACCATGTGTGCTGGAAAATCATTCAGTCCCATCGCACTGGGATCCCTTCCTGCAGAACAACAGGGAGTCAGAGCGATTCACTCTAAATATGAAAATCTGAGCCAAGAGGAAGAATGGGAGGAGGTTAGAGTGATGTGCAAGGCACCAGGTATCACTGTGGTTGTGATGATGCACAATGGTTTGCAAACAAGAGGAACAACATTGGCCGGTCGTTTGTTAGCTATGCTATCTGATGATGCATGTTTTTTTTTCCAGACATTTCTGCAAATTTGTATGACTGAAGAATCATATCTTCTGTTTAGATACAAGTTTAACTAAAAAATAACGTTTGGCCTTTGCAGAAGCGAAGAGAAAACAGAGTATTGCGATACATTTGTTGATAGCTGTGCATTAAAAAGCAACACATTTTCTTGAACAAAGTCCTAAAATTTTGAGATTTATTTCAGAAATTTCTGAGATTTTTCTCAAGATTTCTGAGTTTTTAAGCAGAAATGTATTCCTCCTTTGTTCCTATCAACAAAGGCCTTAATATGTTGTTGCATTTGACTACAACATGCTTTAAAAGTGTTTCTTTCATTGGCTCCTATCAGAAGTGTAGGGGTTTATAAAGTGAGGGAACAGAACATTTTGACAATTCATTCAAAAGATTAACTTGGTGATGGAGAAAATATTTTAAATTCTGACAAAGTGTAAGAATTGTGAGGAAAATAAAACATGTCAAAGTATATGTACATATATTTAAGAGTTGTGTTGCTTAAAGGAGATGAATCCCAATCATCTCGTTTTAAGAGGAGCAGCTCAAACCTTCTCTCTCTGTTAACGTCAGAGGAAAAATGCTACTGTCACTCATGAACAAGATGTCAACATACTTAACCCAGGAAGTAATCCACCTTTTTTTTATTTGAAAACCACAGCTTCAGAGTTGGGAGAGCAGTTTCCCTCCTCTTCACACTCAGCTGTGAGCCACTCCAGTGCAAACTGGAGGTAGAGGCTGGAATACAACAACAGAACCACATCATCTTGAAAATCAAAGACCTTGAGGTTCCGAAACTTTTACATCCTGACTGTAAAGACTATAATCAATGAAAAAGTATAGTCCTGATGGAGTCCAACCCACACTGGGAACAGGCCACAGCTCTTACACCCTGTAATATCACCACATTTGGATTGGACTCTGATGATAACCTTAATAATTTGGTCCACTGTTTCTCAGGCAGGATGGAAAGTTAGAGAAATGCTTCCTTATATGTTCTGCTTGCAAAATTTAGCATTTTTATTTCAACCTCTTGAAGTCATTTGCACACCATCATTGGATGTGGGTTTTATATCTTTTTGTCTCTAAATTACGTTGTTATATCTGCATACCTGAACCTGTCATTATTGATCAAAGCAATAATAGCAAGGTTTAAGAACTCCTTAAAATATCAATTAACTTGTACAAGGTATTAAAATAAGGATGCATAAAAACTGAATGACCCCGACGTTCAGGTCTTTTTAATTTTTACTAATTCACAAGAAGCAGTTTCAGAACATGAAAGCCTGAAAGAAATGAGTTCTTTGAGCTCCGGGAAGAATTTAAACATTTAAAGCCCTCTGTAAGAGTTCGGTGTGGTCCGGACATTTCTACCGGCCAGGGAAGTTTTTAACTATTAACAACAACTGAATCATGATTTCTTCATTCGAAGGCTTTCAAGAAAGTTGTCTTAGCCGATCTAAACTGCTCTCTTTGGCCAGATTTTTAATTAAGAGACAAGCCAGCGGGGCTTTATTTCAATATGTGGATGAAAGTAAGATGAAGCTTTTCCATGTTCTCATTATTAGGCCCACACTGCGACTCTATTTGAAACTTACTGAGGTTTTATTTTCATTCAGATCATCAGATTTATTTGTCCAATATGGCCATCGGAGATTAAGTTTTTCTTTGTGTGCAATAATGAAAATAATTTTTTTTGTGTGAAAGCTGACTATGTCATTCATCAGAATAGTCATAATCATTCTTCATGCTTACTGGCACGTCTGGTGGGGATTTGCTGGAAGTCTTATGCAGCAGCTTATTCCCAGACTGTGACTTAGAAAACACAATTCCTAATTATTATCTTTTATAGTTGGAAAAAGAACATTTATTTTTTTAAATGAAGTGCTATGGAACAGACCACATGGTTCCCCTGCTGTTGCTTCACCTGCTTTAGATTTTTTTTTATGCAAAAAAATAAAATAAATAATAGATGACAAAAAGATATGAATACTTTTACAAAACCGTGTTATTTTATTGCATTTTACAGCTAGAGTTTTCAAGCATGTTTGTTGCATTGCAGAACATTCGCTGAAATCCAGTGAATATTCTGCGATGACAAGAGGGGAAATAATCCAGATCATGCCTCAGCACTACATATGAAGCAGGCTGGTGTGCTGAGCTGCAGGATGCTGAGTTTTAAAAGTATTTGCCATCAGCGCAGCTGGACGCTGTCTGACACAGACAGGCCACTAGTTTGATTCCCTTTTATTTGCCCATGTAGGACGACCACAGTGTGTGCAGAAGCTGCTGACCACAGCAGTCCTTGAAGCAACATGACTCCATGAAGTGGCATATTGCTGCTAAGGTGCTTCTGCTCCCTGAGTGAAATACAAGCTCATCAGGCTGATGCTCCTCCGAACTGCTGAAAGGTGAAATACAACCAGTCTCTGTGTCTCACAGTGGTAAAAACTACTGCGACTAAATTAAAAAGATGTTTCAAGGCACAAGAAAAAGATTTGCTGCTTTTCTTATAAAAATGTCAGATTTTACATGAAGAGATAAAACAGTTATTTATTTTCTTTTAGTCTCAATTATTGTGTTATTATGCGCCTGTAGATCCACTTCTCACCTCATTTCCTGCCTCCTTTGACCATTTCTCCTCATTATCCCTCCCCCTGCTTTCACTGACAGTCTGCTCCACTCTTGTCTGTCTAACAAGAAGCTCCTGCTGCTTGAGTGAAGTTTATCAGTGTTATGCTACATTGTTTCGTAACATTAATCATTAAGTTCAATTGATTGGCACATTAATCAGAGGGTTTAATTGGACAAGCATACGAATGCTAATAAGTGTGTGATTTGACAGAAGCAGAAATCTGTTATTAGATTGTACATCATCATTAACCACAAACTCCTGGATCCCAAGTGAAAGTCTGAATATGTAATGTTGAGTGTATTTCTCAAATGGATTAAGTTACTTTATAATTAAGCTTTAATTGGAACTGTATCAGTGAGAATTAGGAGTGGGAGTTAGTGGGGCAAACTTAATCTTAGGGAGAAGGAAGCTGACAGAGGAAGGTGCGAGGCTCTGCTGTGGTATTTTCTTTCCCTTTCCACTGCGTCAGCTGTTCTCCTTGCCGGCCTTGTTGAGGCAGTGAGCAACATCATTAGAGAGACTCGGACAGTGTGTGACCTTTCCACCTTTCGGCAGTCACACCCCGCTTTGCGTCTTGCAGACTAACATGTTTGGTCTTGTCTCCGTCATGTTCTGTAAGTTAATTAATGAGCTGCGTGTGAAAACACAGCAAATGGCTTTTTTTTTTTTTTTTGTCACAGCAGCAGAAACAAAATACTCCAAGGGAAAGCAGCTTTTTGTGTTTATGGATACTCACCTGGTACTCAGACATCCTCCACACCATTATACCATCATTACCAGTCAGAACCAGTGATGCAGGACATGCAGCTGAATTCGAGACGAATCAAATAAATTTTTAAAAAAATTATTCATCCAATCCAACTTCTGTCGACAATTTTTCTTTTCTAAGCTACTCTGTAAAACAGGGAGATGGTTATGCATGACAATCCAAGTTTGTCAGCAGTTTCTGAGATATTTAGAGTAGCCCCCTGCTGACAGCCATTCAAAGTCACTGAAATTGCTTTTTTTTCCCCATTCTGATGTTTGGTTCGAATTTCAGAGCCAACTTCATCATGTCTAGATGCTTAAATGCATTGACTTAGTGCTATGTGACAGGCTGATTTGCTGTTGATGTTGAAATGTGGATGAAGAGGTCTACCTAATGAGAAATGAATTTACATGTTTGTTCCATTATTTTCGAACAAATAGTTCAATTTCTCTGAAGGAACATTTAAAATGGAGGGGAGATAATAACCAGGAAATATGTCAAAGCAATGGTAACCTGCTTAACGGTTACTAACATCAATAAATACGGAGAAGAGTAATTAAGAGTCTAAATTTAAACAATGGACTTTTATACATCTGCTTTTCTACCTTCCTGTAGGAGCTGTCTGTGCTCCCATGGTACTTTGTTTCAGCTGTTTTCTTTTTATAACTCACTACATGAACATCTAGATACTTTATGTTCTATTATGTTGCTGTTTTAATTGTTTTTTAAGTGCAAGTTTCTGTTGAGCTAAGCTGCTGTACCTATCAGCCACCACCAGGGGGCTTGGAGCGCAGCAGCCCACCACTTCCCATGCAAATTATTGTGTTTGTAATATTTGAGGCTGAATTTGAACTGCACAAAACTCAATTTGAGTTTTAACACTTGTCACTGAATGATGCAAAATATCACATATTTATAGTCTAGTTTATGAATGACTGCAGTACATGTTTTCTATGTTTACCGGATTTAGCATTTACAAAATAACACCATAACACGTCTATTTTGACTGTTTTTGCTAGACTTTATAGAGATGTATGGATGGCTGGAGGGATTTGTTTGACTGGCATGCCAAGGACCCACACATTTACAAAAGCATTTCAATGACTGAATGCTTTTGCTTTGAAAAAATGATGAAGCACTTGATATTTCATATTTCACATCTAAAAGAGGCTTAAGTGCATTCTGAGCATGTGTCACAGCGCTGGATTTCGATTGCCTTTTTGGTTCTTCATTTTGTAAGCGATCAGCTCCTCAGCGCTGAGGCCTGGCGCTCTGCCTGCTGGTAAACTCCATGCCCTGCAGAAATGGCTGGATCAATTGATAGGCTGTCAGCATATGCAGCAGCTGTAATTTGAAATACACATGTGCCAGCGAGCAAAATAAGTTTTATTGATTTGTTGGAACATGTGACTCTTTCTATTACTGTGCTAATGGGCCAGATATACAAACAAATAAAAAGCTACCAGAGCCCATACTGTGGATAAATAGCTGAGGCTGTTATGCTAAAAAAAACAAAACATTTTTAATAGCTGTTGGGATTGAAAGTCAGTACAATAAGAACAGAGGTCCCGACCATCAGTTTTAACTGGCATTTCTGGTTCTCTGAAACCAGAGAAAGTTTATTTAATCTTTATCTCTTCCTTCCAAACCCATCTAACCTGCACACGGAAAAGATTGTTGTAGCTATTTAGCCACAATCTGGGGACTGATCAACCCTTGCTGGGTCACCTGGATAAGGGTGAATGTTTAAAGACCCAATGATTGCAGGAACATCACTGATGATGCGTCCAGATACATCAGTGAAAATATTTTTGATAGAAACAGGAAGCCCTCCAAATATCACTATGATGTGTTTTGAAAACATTCATACTTATAATTCTATTGGTGGATGTGGAGTTTTTTCAGTCAACTCTGTATTAATGCTAATATTAGTTAGGAGAGGCTTGTTGGAGGTTGCAAATGATGGTGGGAAAATGAGCTTTAAATAAAAATAACAAAAAAATAATAATTGAAATTTGACCTGGGCAGCTCGCTGTCTAATGTGATTTTTTTGAAATATCAAGTCTACATGTTTCAGTTTTGATTTACACACTTCTGGATACTGTTTGTTCATTGGGATCAGGAGTGTGGAACTCAGTTCATCCTCCTGAGTGTTTAATTTCAATTTAAGCATCTTGTGTGCCAGTGTGAGGGGAGAGCCTGCATATCATAGAACATAATATGCAAGAGGCATGTTTATGTGAGAGCTGTGGTGTTTAATGTGGACGTTTTCAACTACAGAAAGCTGCACTCAGTTCAAGTTGCTTAAGTTAAAATACCCCAATGTTTTTCAAAAAAGTTAAAGTTGTTCATGAATGCAGTCATTTGGATGTACTTTTCCACATCACTTCCTTACGCAACAAGCTTTTTCTAGGAGTGAGATTAACACATATAATTCCTTTTATTGTTAATCTTAAACTATTAAGCCTGAAGCTTTATTCCCTTGTAGGTCCAGCCTGAGTTAATGAGTTACCATGAGGCCTGTGCTTCGTAATGTCTGTGTAATTCACATTGTTTTATTTGTATTTGTTTTTATTGTGTTTTTATGTTTGTAATTTCAACTCTGTTTCATTTATTTTACACAAACAAAGCAAAAAAAAAATGAGCATGGCATTTTTTGTGGTAAATAAATGGACGAGCGAGCCTGAAGCTGGAAAAATAGGACCGGTGGAGAGAAATGTTTCTTAATCATAGATTTGTGCCTTGAAGCGTGTGAAGGTTTTAATTAAAGATTGAAAACCAATCATCAAGGTGGTACATTAAAACTGCAGGATGCCCTTCTGTTTCAAAGTGAGAGAGAAATGACATTCGAGGCACTTTTTTTTTTTTTTAGTTGCTTTCAACTTTTTCAGTGTTTCCACCCATCTGCAGAATTTCAATTAAATCACCCTCACTAAGTTCTTCATTTACTTTCCCTAATCTCTCTTAGCTTGTGGCAAAAAAGTGATTTTGTTTTGCCATTTTCAGTTTAATAGAAGTGGACTTTCGTTCACCTGCGTTATGAATTAGAATGGATTTTTTTTGTAGAGGCAGGCAGCCATGGTTGAGCACCTCTTGATTCAAACCCTCTGTACCTTGAAGGTGAACAGTGCAGTGACTGAACTCCATAAATTGAAAGCAAGTGTTGTTCTTTGGCTGTTGTTGAAGGTTAGGCTCCAAAGTTGCCCTTGAGAAAGTGTTGGAACCTGGTGAATTATGGAGACTGAGTCTGGATAAGTCAGTTCATTCACATGGTTGTAATTTTTCTGTGGAGATAAAACTTTCCAAGCTGGCAACAAAGACAACGCTGTGGCATGAAATAAGAGATTTTTTTCATGTATCTGCTGTGGTGATGCAATAAATAAATAAATGAAAGCAGCTATTCCACATATACAGCACCTTGAGAAACAATTCGTACTGCTTGAATACTTTTCCAAATGTTGATATTTTAAAACTGCAAATCTTAGTGTATTTATTTTATTTTATCTGACGGAAAAAGCATGCATGTTTTACAAAATTATTGTACCCTTATTAATTTGTGTGAATCTTTATCCAGCTCTTCAAGGTGATGTTTTTGAAAGATTCAATTAGAGTAAGATTGTCTCTAATAGATGTGGACATCAAGAGAATAAAATCTATTTTATTCTTATTTTGAAAATGAATTATGCCCAAATAAATTAGATGGATCCTGTATGGCTCATACTCATCCATTCTGTCCAGCTTCCCCACATCATGACGATGCCTCTGCCGTGCTTCACCATGGGGATGGTGTCTTAAAAATGTTTCATTTAACATTTTGCACGATTTTTCTTAACATAACCCGGATTGATGTCTGGCGTGAATGTTTTGCAGAAACGGTTGTTTAGGTTAAGTCACAGACAGGTGGACCATATTTACTCATGAGGTCGTTTCTATTTTTGCACCACACTATTGATGAATGATGGATGACAGTGAGATCGCCGGATCCTGGGTTTCATATTCAGACACTTTGGAGGCTTTAATGAGGATGCCACATAGACGTGTGAATGGCACAAGCGATTTTTTTCACTCCTCACAACATGAAGACACTCAAAGAACCGCCCACAAGCTGTCCCCACATAAATGAGGCATTCTGCGCCTGTATCCCTTTTCTAGAAGATCCAACAGCCCCTTTGAGACGAGGCAATCTCTCACATCAAAACACATTTTGTTTGTGCTGCCCCAAAAATTATTCCCTTCTGTCGCACGGCTTGTTTCCCCCCATCCCACCTCCAGAAGCCTTTGTCTGTACATTTGGTAGGAGAGGAAGCGCAAGTTATGCCAAGGCTAATGAGTGCGTGACTTCAAACTGGCAGAGCCCCTGGTTGTTCTCATCTCACTGTTCTTTATGTATGGAAATGTTGACGCACAAGTGCATAATTATTGTCCAAAATTAGTACATGCATCTGTCAGTCTTCAGGCCTCTGCTGATGGTTTTGTCTTTCACGGCTGGTTAAACTCGGCTGGTCAGTCAGTTTCCCTTCAAGGTTTGCCCAACCTTGTTCTCGGTCGACACGCTCCCAACCTTTCCTGCCCACAGGCGGCACCAGCAAACTGACAGGAATGTCACACTTTGATATGATGTCGGAGAAAAGCAAATGTTCATTGATCAATTTGTGTGTTGAAGGGAAATGCAGCTTTTCTTGTTTTTATGGTTAAACAATTTTATTCATTCTTACTTCACAGCATCATGAGAGAAAAATACAAATACACACTCATGAATAATATTTTTCAAATTTGTAAACCAGGAACACATTATAGATATTTAAACAGGTCATTTGTAAATGTTGAATTATGGCAGATATTAGTGTCCAATTTCTCCTACTTGTAAATTTCCAACTCACTTCACTTGGAAAGGTGAATAAGAAGCTCCTCTCATGAATATAAGTTAAAGGTAGACAAAGTTTTGTGTCCTTAAATTTAATAAATTAGGTTTAATTTGGAAGTGTATGCATTATTTTTTATGCATTTATAAAGTAAGCGAAAAGTATTATTGAAAGATGTTACAAGGATCCAGAATATTACTTACTCTTTCATATATACAATTTTTAGATTTTCAAATTTGGAAATAGATTTTCCTTTGCAAACTGTTTTAAAGTACACAAACTTAACTTTAGACACAGCTTCATGAATCTGCCCCTCTAAGTTTATGCTACATGTTTTCTTATCACCTTATGTGCGCATAAAATGATCCTGGTGAATGAAGATTTATGTATTTCAAATTCAAAAATAACAGGCAATGCGTCATTAAGATGACAGACAGATGATTTCTTAGAAAAAGTTAAGTCTTTGGTATAAAGGGAAGTTGGAGTGTGCAGAGAACAGAGGCAAAAGAAAGAAAAGAGACCTGATGCAAGAAGAAATAAACTCAACGGAAGCCACAGAGGAAAGGTTGGGCACAAAAGATCAGAATGTGGCAGTGAAACTGGGAGCTTAGTGTCAACTCAGCAGGAGGTTGGCGAAAGAAACATCATGTCAGGGAAGATCATGCTGTCACAAATCATATCGCTATCTCTCAACTCAGATTGATCTGTTTTACAGCTTTCACACCCATTTTTTTTAACTTCCCTTCAATGCAGCAGAAGCCATTTCTTTCTGCACGAGGCACACTGTTGTCACAAGCAAGTGACTAAGGGAAGTCACGCGTGATCACGAGGTCAGAGCTGTGACTGGAAGTGGCAGAAGAGGATTACCGGCCCAGCGGAGGGAGAGAGTGGCCGACCTGCAGAGCAGAACCAGCTGGTCAGCGGGCCGGCCAGCCCAGCTCCATCTGTCAGTCACCTGCTCGCTCCACTGGGAAGCATGCTAATTCTCTCCTCCTTCCTCACCATCCAGAGATTACGCCTTCCAGTTTTGTAATTTTGTGTTGTTTTTTTCCCAAAAACTCTCACTGTTTTCCCTTTTTCCACATCTTAACTAACAGACATTTTAGTTATTAGTACTGAGACACAGAGGGAATAACTTACTAGCACTGCAAAAGCACAATTGTAATTGTTTTTATTGATCTGTACAGAACTTTGAGCTGCTTTTACTTTGAAGGGTACTTTATAAATAAAATTGTTTGAAGTATCTTTGTGCAAATAACTAACAAACTAACTTAAAAGTAACTTTTCAGCAACATACAGGGGCTTGTCTTATGAAAACAATTTTTTAACATTCATGAAAAAAGTTTTTCCCATCTAGCATACTGGAAGCATCGTTACGCCCCTAGTGGAAAGTTAATGCATTACATCTCAGTGGCTGTCCCAGTCTGACATTCAGATGGATTTTTCTGAAATTGATCATTTCTCTGCTGTAGATTCAAAACCTGCACATTTCAGTGAGTTTTAAATGCGATACTCTGAAGTGCTTGAATAATATTCCATGTTTAAGCCTGCAAAGTTTACTCAAGTAAAACTTGGACATTATTAAATTATATGTTTGAAGGTTAAATTCCCTCATCTGAGGCTGTTTTTGAATACATTTCATTATATTTTTTCATATCTGTAATTTCATGAGGGCTGTCAAAAACAGATTTCTGCTTACTTGACGTGTGTGATTCACCAGAATCCCAAAGTCTTAGAAATGGATTTGTAACTCCATGCTGATTGATGCAATTTCCATAGTTTGCTCTTGAATTTCAGACCTAACCACAGAAACTGAGAAATAATGACTCATTTAGTAAATATGTTAACATTTAGATGTGACAATTTAATACAAAAACAGAAGAAGTCTGTAAGAAATGGTTTTTCTCGTCCTTGTAAACACACCAGCAAATATGAACCCAAAGTATGGACAGCTACCTACAAAACTTCACTACACAGACAGGTTTGGAGTTTGAAGTAAATTTGATAACTGAATGTGGGCTATATATTAAAAAAATATATATTTTTAACACTGTTTGAATACTACCTACGAAGTGGACAAACTTTAGTTCATGCTGAAAGTGTTACTACAGTATTTAGATGTATTTCTGGAAGGGTGCAGATTAAACTATATCTCAGCTGTGGAATAGATTCAACAGAGAAGCTTAAATCAAGCTTTGCCGCTGGTACAGAGGAGGCCTGTGCAATGCTGATATAGTCAGACTGACATACTGTCTACAAACTGAAAAAGCCAAAGCAGCACGCTTTGTTAGAAAAGATTTCCATATTGTATTTAATGGTGAGTTAGAGCCAGTTGTTCCTGGAACCTTTGGAGACCTCCCTGCAAACGTTATTTTTCCCCAAGCCTTCAATCAGCCCAGTTCTGTCACAGCTTGTGCTTTGTTTCTCATCCGTACCGGAGTCAGGTACCAGAAAACAAAAGATGTTTCTCCATCCCTGTTTAAAACAGCACTGCATTTTGTTTTTACTGCCGAGTCCCTCTGACAGCTGTTGGTTCCTGTCTAGAAGTGTTGCTTCACTTTTTTTTTCTTCTTCTTCTTTCTTTTATATTATTATTTTCCACTCCCAGCCACTCTAACAAGGCGCGAACGAACAGAAGGAGGAAAAAAAAAAGCAGCAGCGTAGAAAAACCTCTGCCCACGAGAGTCAGCAGAATCCTGGCTCGATGGGAGGTTAAACTTTGTGACACCATCTTTTAAAGAGTTTTGCATGCTGGAGCTTCGGGGGGAGTTATCCAACACAGACAGAGTCTTCAGCATTGACTCAGTCACTCTCACGTGACTGCCTTTGTGTTCGACTCTGAAAGTTGCTGTCTCCTCACAACAATAATAGATGTCAAAATCCTGTTCTTTTCAAAGTTTATAACTGCTGTGTGCTTATTGCTGTAATTCTCCTGGAGAACCAGTGGCATTTGATTGACTGTGACTGTGATTGGCAGAAACTTGGCGCTATTGTTTGGCCACTCATGTTATCACGTCGGAGAAGCATGACTTGCTCGCGGCTGTAAAAAGCAAGAGGCATATTGGCTCCTGAGTTGCTGGCATCAAGCCTCTTCCAGACAGGCAATTCCAGGGGAGCAATTGTCTGGTTTAATTGCTCCAGAACAGAAAGACAGAGAGGCGGTGAAGTTAACAAGCTGTCTGCAGAATCAGTAATGTACAGGCTTTGTGATTAAAAACAAATTTAATTTTTTTGCGTCTTGACATTTTTGTCAAGACGCCTGTTCTCTACATCTCTCTTGCTCAGTTTGAACCTCACCTCTCGTCCATTTGACTCTTTCAGATATGGATCCGTCTATTCAGTATGGATGGATTAATGTTTATTTCTCTTTTTTCAGTCTTCCTTGTTCTTCCAGTTTACAGTCACAGAATGTCCACTGGCTCATTTTGAAAACTTTAAAGCAACAAAAAGAAAATATTTACTGATGACCTTATATTTTAGTGGACACATTTGAATGACAAAAGATCTAATCTTGATGTGGCAGAAGAGACATCCAGATCAAGTGCAAATTTTAAGACCACAAGAGTTGAATATCCAAAATTTGTGGTGCTGCACTGTAACTGTGATAAAAGTTCAACCTCGTTGGAAAAGAAACAAGAGAAAGAAACGAAAAATACACCATGCGAGTAATTGAAAACGACATTTAAATTAACGCTGCATATGATGAAGCAGTTTTGAGTAGGTGCTGTGAATCTTTCCTGTAGAGGTCAGTTAAGCTTCTGCTCCCAAAACTCTGATATTGTCTTTCTACAGTTTTGAATGCACACTTAAAAATATCAAAATGTTAATGTAGAGACCCAGAACAGGGAAAATAATTCTTAGAATATGTTTTAATAAAGCCAATTTTACTTGGCATGCAACATAAACGCCTTGATAAGTCATTTTCTGTTGTTCTACAATGTAATGAACTTTATTTGATCAATTCTAACACTACGTTTAAGACTCAGCAGTCAGATTTGCTGGTTTAATGCAACTCAGTGCTGAACTGAAATGTTTTGACTAGTTATAGAAAATGTAACGATGGAAATATATATAAATATAAAGTTTGAATCAATCCTTTCACACAGCCAGGGTTTTTTTGTTTCATAAGTGAGTTTGTGGATCTCCTCTCCTTTCTGCAGCTTTCATCCACATTCAGAGTGAAAGCAAAGGCAAAGGGAACGAGGTAGAAAAAAGGTGAGGGAGGTTTTTAATCATTAAAGTTAAGAAATTAGGAGTAACTGGTTCTGTTTTTTCATCAGGATATTAATGGCTAGGATACCCACACTGCAAATGTAGGGACTATAAAAGTGGAACTAATGACTCCACTGTGATTATCAGTCTTTTAAATGTACCGTTTACGGTGGATGAGAGTTCAGGTTTGTGGACTCAGCAACAATATGTAGATTTATTGAGCAGTGATAAGGAAACATTCTCCTGCTCGTGATCATTAGCCCTGCAGTTACAACTGACATAAAAGCCCACACAGATACATACACAACCTTATTATCGGGTTAGGAACCTCAATTTCTCAGGCTGGAAATGGGCTTCTCATTTCCATTCTTACACGAACTGGTGATAAACAGTGAATAAGTCACAAAAAGACATTTTACTGCTGGGAAAAGTTTGAACTTGCAGTGAAAGGTGGGTCTACAGAGTACTGGCTCAGAGGAGCTTAGTGTAATTGCATACTATACTTCAAATTTTTAATTATAAAACTTTTAACTACTACATGGAAAATGCTGTGTGGTGAAAATCTAACAATAAACTTCATCCTGAACAAATCACCTCCATTGTGAAACACGGTGGTGGTTGCATTATGACTTGGGAGCACTGTTCTTCAGCAATAATACCCAAGTCTGAGTTCACATCTAAATTTGATTGAGAATTTGTGGCAACATTTGGATACTGATGCGCACAGATGTTCCCTCACCAATCTAGAGTCTTTAGATACGCAAAGCTGCAGAGACACTGAAACATTTTGGACAGCAAATGACGATACCACAAAAAATGTTGCAATAAAAAAAAATGCTGAAGTCGGATGCACTCAAAACTGTTTAGATTTTTTCTAAAATACTTGGAAACCATGTTTTTTCCTCCTCTTTCTTACTTATGCACTTCACATGTTGGTTATCACATAAAATCCCCCATACAAAAAATACACTAAACTTAATGGTGGCGACTTGAGGAATGAAGACTTCTGCTCTTTAGGCCTCGCTGCACAATCTTAAATAAAGCAGTGGCTGCAATTTACTGGCTTTGAATTCATCTTCATTTTCTACAATCAGTTTGTCATAATCAATATTTGGCATCTGAGAACAATAGACTGTTCATATATGTTGGATATTTAATCAGCTAATATGTTGAGCATTTTTCCTAATCAAAAAACAATTTTATAGTTCTGCAGTAGAGTTTGTTTATAGTTGTGTATTTTGTTGGTTTCTTTGGCATAATTTATCAATAGTAAAGAGATCAGAGTGGTACTGATACATTTCATTCTTTTAAACTCGATGTTTACACTGACATGTGAAATATCTTTGACCAGCAGAAGTGGATCCTCCTGCACAATTAACAAGAAAGCAGCAAGAGGTTTCTGGATAGTTAGTCAACAACAAAACTCTTGTCTTTTCCAACAGGCTCATTTTCCAGTCACCAAAAAACATTAACTTATGACCAAAAACTGGCTGGGTGGTTTCTTAAGCGCTTTTTTTTTTTTTTTTTTTTTTAGAAGTAGTAGAAACCCAAATGGAAGTACAAAAATGTGACTTTTGGATCATGTGTCCACTTCAGCTCATCTGTATTCTCTCCCCAAAATGTCTTTTGGAGAAATCAACAGCAACTTATTGTTTACTGAATCTTTCTGACTCTGAATCTGACTGATTTTCAGCAAGACTTTCAATGTTTTTCTAAAAGAAACATTTACACCACACTTTATAATCCAGCTGCTTGGAAGGGAAAACTTCAACCCTGTTTAGTTTTTATGCCTTGATTCAAAATGCCTCTGAGGAAAGAGGCTCCAGAAATGAATCCAGTTCTTTGCTTACGCAGAGATTGAAGTGTGGCAGCTCAAAAGAGTTTAACGGCTAACCAACAAGAACAAACAGGAACGTTTTATAATGTGTGAAACTGTGAAATGAAAAAGATCTCTCACCTGCTAGCCCACGTCCTCTGCTACTCAGACTCTTTTCACACTTATCTGTCACACACACATTTCCATCTCCAGACCTAATGTGTTTTGACTTATTCATATCTAATCTCTCATCTCTTTTTGTCCTGATGTGACAGTCGGTTTTTCTCAGAACTGTTAAAAAGAACTTTGTCTTTATTGATCTCTTAGAAGCCCAACCTTTAAGTCAAAACTGTGTGACAGGTTTGAAGTCAGTTTTGGCGTTCACTCGTCCAAAAGTACCGCATGTGCTAACGACGACTGTCATCTGAGCAGACTTTAACGATTCTTTTATGTTTGATATCAGCTGTAATGAAAATGACATTATTTCTTACTTGTGAGTGAGCAATTAGCAGACAGACTCCGTCTCCTGCGTACATGTCTGAGCATGTGATTCCCACTAGACCACTTGATGGAGTGTATAATGTGTTTCAGTGTTCAAAGCATTTTACAGTAGACTTTCTCAAGGCTTTAAAGGAGACCTGGCTGTTTGATCATCCACTTGACACCCTGCTGAAGCATACTGAGCTGAAAGAGCCCACACACCCTCCATCCAGCCACGAAAAGCTAATTTACAGCCATAATGTAGCACAGCTCAGGTCACGGCACATATTTTTGGATTTTGTTGCGAAACGTAATTTGGCGCTTCCGAAAACATAACTACTTATCTTGACTTCCTTTGCTGAGTTTTGATGTTGATTTAAAAAAAAACGTTAAGCTGAATTTACGGTTGAATGGTTGATAAACATTAAATGAAATACTAGAAATGTTTTGAAAGTTGAAACTCTGATGGATCATTTTCATATATTTTCTGTGATTTGGTTTATTCTTTCCCCTTTTTTATAGTATGAAGTAAATATGCAGCCTACACAACATTCTTTATATTACACATTAAGTACAACAAGTGCCAATCAGAGCGGATTAAATGGAGAGAAACTAAGAAGCCGTGTTTTGTTGTCATACTTCCTCTTATGGAGAGTTGCAGAATGCTGAGAATTACTTTTTTAATTCACGTTCCTGAAACTTAAGTCATGTATGTTATCAGGAAGGATGCTCTTTCTCCAGAGGAAGGAGGAAACGCATCAGAGCTCAAGCAAAAACGTTTTTTTTATTTTTTTAGAAAGAGAAACAGAAATAGATTGTTGGACTCCAGGATTTTGCTTAGATCACACTGTGGGCACAAATATTAGCAAACACCAATCACTTTTCATTCTGCCTAGTTTGGTTTAGTCCACTTTCAGGCACTGTGTCTGTCATTTCTGTGGACATGATCATTTAGTCTCCATAAAACACACGGAAGTTTGTTTCTGTGGAAAAATGTGGAAATTTCAATACCAAAGCTGTATATTTTACAATACCTTGTATTAAACAATCTGATGATACAACATAACAAAAACAGTATGTCAAGGTATTTGTGTGTTTTTCTTTCAGAATCAGGATTTAACGTAACACACAGATTTTACACATAAAAGGGAAAATGATTTTTGGAGAAAACCCACTCAGGCACGAGGAAAACTCTAAACCTTTCGCAAGCAACTGCGATAACTTTTGTGACGCCCTAATAAAACTTGAAAAAGCCTCAGACTCATGACTGCTCTGGGTGACCTTGAGCTATCCTTTCAGTAATGTTGCTATAAAACTCTAGTGCACTCAGCACCTCTCTTCACTCAACTGTGGCCTAACCATTATGTGCTGTAATAGCTGTCCCCGGTTCTGTGTTTCTCTGCTTTTTTTTTACTTTCCCGTAACAACTTTCCCTGACATGGTGTTTTATGTGTTATGTATGTGTCTGCTCTGTCCTCTCAGCCCCTAATCAGCCAAAGCAGACGGCGGCTTGTGTGAACAGAGCATGAGGGATTAAACTGTTATGCTGCAAATTGTTACGACTCCTTGCAAACTGACCTTCCACAAATATTTTAGTGCAGAATAGATGAGGTAGATCAAAAGTAATTTAAACTGCATAAAAATTACAATAACTTTAAATAGATCTTAATTTAGATAGGTAAGATTTGTACTAAAAATAGGCCTTGCCTATGGATAAAGTAAATTGATAAAAATGCATTTCCTATTCAACAACTGTACATTTCTAATAAAAAAAAAAATCTTCAAAAGGTTAAAAAATATACATTTCTAGATTGAGTGTTTTAAAGACTGACACTATATGGTGAGATTAGTAGGATACAACTAGGATTAACACAAAAAAGCAAGTTTGAAAACAATCTGATGGCTGTAGCAAGTACTATGCTGAATTTATTGTTTTTCAATATTTATTCTGTGCAATTGCGATTGATGGAGATTAATTTAAAAAAAAACATGCTTATGATCTGCACAGAATGGAGAGTGATACTCCAAATGTTGCCTCATTCAGACAATGCATCTTGTTCTATGTTATAATCAATAACGTAGTCGCCGAGCTCAGATCGTGTTTTATCAGGAGGAAAGGTGAGGGCGACCGGTTTAAGTCTGTCTGCATTCTTAGCAGTTTAGCCTGATAAGTTGGCAGTTTTGTTCCATAAACTACAATTAGTGCTTCAAAAAGAGACAACTTGTCTCCATGTGTTTTTCAAAAACCTTTGCAGTCTTCTCACATATGGTTTGGACATTCTGCTGCACCAGAGCAGTAAACAATACCACAGAAAAACAAGTGTGATAAAAAAAATCTGAAAAACACAATCATGCTTTGCACTAGCCATAATTGGCAATTCTCTGGTCTGTGAACTAAGTGTAATGAATGTGTGTGGTGTTTGTTGTGAGGCTATTTTTATCCAGTTACATGATGATTTACAATAAAATAGGAAACCAAGTTTAAAAACACCCTCGAACTTTGTTTCCTAGAAGGTGAATTAGAAAATATTTTGCATATGCTGCAAAAGAAAATAAATGCAAAAGCAATCTTCTGTTATTAATGTTCGACCTCAGTGAACCAGGCTCAGCTTTTCCTGTTTTAGGTCAGTTATGATTACCATAATCATTTCTATTTACTAAATGTCAGAATGTTTAGAGGAAAAAAATCAGGATAAAACTCAAATGCATCTTCCAAATTAGCCACAATGAAGTCTTTTGAAGTGAGCATTGGAAATTTAAAGCTAAAAAAAAAACGTGTGTTGGCTGTGCAGCCTACAAACCTTGTCTGACAATGAGAAAAGAAGTTTTTCTGTGTTTTTTAATATATTGTAGGGAAATTTCTGGATCCAAAAGTGAAACATAAATTTAATTTTGAAGCAAAATCTGACCAATTCAAGGCATCTTGTTCATGTTTGCTGTAAAATGCACTTAAGACTCATCATATAAATATGATAGAATGTAATTTATTGCTGTCGTTTGTTCTCTAGGACTTTAATAGGCTCGGGTTTTCTAAGATAAAATCTGTTCTTTTATCTAAATCTCATTACTGTAATTGCAACCATTAACATCCCATTTTAATTACGCTTCTCCTATTATTATATTTTAATAGCCTGCCAAAAAAATTTAAAATAAAATAAGTTGCTAATCTTTGTTCTATCATTTTTACAGTTCAATCATCAACCAACATAGGAGTTAGTTGGATCAAGCTTCTCTGCTTCCTTCTAATTTCTAGCAACTTTAAAACTTTTCAAATAAATTTGAGCAACCCGAGAAACAAATTAGAGAGAATCCCTGCATGCAACATTTATTCTGATCCATCCACTCCAACCAGCATGAGGGAGACAGCAAAGCTGAGACAGTTGATTTCTAATTGGAGTATTTAAATAGCTGACACCTCAAGTCAAATGTCTTCACCAACTTTCAAATGGAGAATCCAATTCATGTACAGTATGGGCTCTGCCCGCGCCAGCTATTAGCTACCTCCTCTCGCCTAATTACTGTCATTCATCCTTTATCAATGAGAGGTTGTGGGAAGCAGCTGCTGCCAGGTGGCTGCAGAGATTCACACACATGCAAAAATAGGGATTTCTTTCTTCCTTTTTCATGTTTTTTGCTTTGGTAAGCTGATGTTAATAGGAAGAAATTTTGCAGGACGATAAATTGTCAGTGGAGTTATCGTGATAAACTATATTGTTTCGAGACAATCTGCAATTAAAGGCAGTAGCATCTTACAAGAAGCTTTAAATTCTAATGAACAATTAACTCTGGAACTGTTAATAAACAAAACAACAAAAACAACCAATGAAATGAACAAAATAATAATTCAAAACAAGAGCTAGCTGAGACCAATGCACCTGACTGAAGACTTTTGTTGCCCAAATTTTTGCAGAAGAGTGAAAAGAGAAAGACACTGATGAATGCAAGTGGGGATTATTGACCATTTTAAATTATTTTGTGATTAATTGATTTTTTCTTCCTGCAGCAGGTCTACCTCATAGCTTTGGTTGTATGAGGTATTCAACACCACAGCACGGTAATCCTGTGTGCATGGAAGACGTGATGTGCAGGAATCTATTTGAGGTTTCCTCTGTGACTCTGAGGTGATGATATATTTTATTAGCTTCAATTCTGGGACCAGCAACCGTCTCACCTGGGAGCCCAGCTGAAGTTCTCTGCTCTCTCTCAACCCCTCCCATCTGTCCTCAGATCCCGTTTCAGCTTCCTAAAATCACCTTGCCTCCATTCCGCCCGTCGCTTCTGCTCGTTAATCCCTCTGTTAGTCTTGGTTCGATTCTTTCCTCCGCTCAGGCCTTCTCGCTGCATCTCCAGGTTCAGGTGACTGTTATCTGTAAAGTAATCCCTGTACGCCGTGCCACCTCCTACAAGCTGGCGTTCTCTCATGACAAGTGGCTAATTGGATGTCACCAGCGAAAATGAAAGGTAAACGGACAGTAGATAAAGCCATAAAGCTGTCAACCATCTCACTTCTGGCAAAAGAAGAGGATGATGGAGGAAAAAAAGGCAGATGAGCTAGATAGGGTGTAGAGGTCAGTGAGAAGATTGAAGACTGCTGGAAGGATGTGGAGCGGATGAAGGGATTGGGGGGAATTAACAGCCCAGGCAACTGTACGCTGGATAAATGCAAAAGAAAATGAAAAGATGTGAGAAGAATAGATAGAAAGGATGGAGGAAAAAGTGACAAAGTGATGCAAGGCAAAGGCCACTGCTGCCATTCCCTGTGGCCACTAATAAAACGCTCCAGTCAGATCTCTTGTGTGCACAGTCTTGCATGAGGAAGCACACATACAAAGGGCAGTTAGACTTCCTGATCGATTGAACCGTACCCTACTCTGACGTCTCTGCAGGCCGGAAGATGAATGAGCCGACCTACGAAGGAAAAGAGGAGAGAAAGGAGGGAAAAACAAACCTTTGCCTTTTAAATCTCAGAGGTTTGGGTCACCCACTGTGGCTTTGAAAGGGCCACATAAATATATATGTATAGATTTTATTTTTCTTCTTTATACCAGCAACTGGTAATTTTATTAAAGAGAGCATGCCATGCATGCTCTCTTTTTCCCTATTTTTCCCTATTTTTGAGCAAAACCTGTGTTCATTTGTCTTTATGTGTATAAATTGGTTCATCATACACTGAAAGAAAGTTGATCGTGAATATTAATATTATCTTATGTTAATGTTCAAAGATTGGTCCCATAATCTGCCTACACTGTATCAGACTGTAGAATGAATTAATTGGTTTCCAAAAGCATTGTTCCCCGTTAAAAACAACAACAACAGACAATGAGAGCCTTATTGTTCTCAATCAACCTGGTGTACAGACTGTTCAACATGTTAATAGCAATAAACAATGTACAGTTACAGGAAAAATGTTTATCCATCGTCAGTGGCCATGCTAGCTAGCCTTAGCATTCATGACAGGCTCAAGTGTTGGGAAGAAGCTGCAGCATACCAAAGAATAAGGGGGAGAGTGTGAGCAGTGAGTACACATGCATGTTTGACAGCACTAATTCCCTCCCCCTGACTCTGATTGGTTGTTTTTCTTTCAAACTATACTGTTAGCACAGAGTGACAGATTCAACATAGATGTTAAAAAAAACTTTTTTTAAAATTAAAATTACATGCTGTAGCTTTAAAACATCAGAAATGTACATTAACAGCCACAAAATACACATTGAAGTTGGACATTACATATTCCTTCCACTCTGGAAAGGTTATGGTCAAAAAATACAAAAACACTAAAACTAAAATAGCAATCATGCTGTTGTTGTCCTGATCTTCATCTCTGACCAGAGTTTATACATTCTGAGCTGTTTGTCTTCTCTCTGCCTCCAGTTGTGTGTTTTTGTGTAACCTGTTTAAATCTCCGGTTCTCAGAAACACACTTGAGCAGCTCCTGTTCTGCCCTGTGCTCAAGAGCCATCCATCACCTCTCAGCTGATGGCCCACCTCTGGCTGGCCTGTCGCTGCCACTCAGACGGGCCGGGTCTCACACAACAGCCCTGAATGACTGCTGTGCAATGAAAAGGGCACATCGACTTATAATTGGAAGTGCGCCCATACTGAGCTCCAGACTAATTAGCTGTGCATCCAGAGGTGTGACTTCCATACAAATGGAAGATGTTTTGCTCGCAGTGCCTCAGCCAGCAGCAGGTAGGTGACGGCAGACTGTTCATAATTATTTTTGCAAAGATCATGAAGCATTAGGGAATATCATCCACGTATTTTAAGACATTAATTCTGCATTACGACAATTTAGAACAAGAGCATCAAAAAGAAAAGCTTTTTTTGATGAATTTCATGCAACACGTATTGCTGCGATGCTAAATTAGCATCAGTGCTTATGCACGTAAATGAAGACGTTCTTTCCTTTTCCAAAAGACAAATAAATTATAGCGTTACTCAGGAAGGTGACAAACTGTTTCAAGAGAATAACTGTAATTTTCTGTGCTGCTCTCAGGCTAAGAGAGTAAGCAGTGACCGTGACAAACAGTTATTCTATCGCTCTGGTTATTAGTGTCTGTCTGTTTTTTCAACACACACATAAAACACACGATGCGCAGCACCCGTGGCTATATTTGAAGTCAAACATTGCTTCCAGTGGGGGTTGTATCATCATTAGAGCAGAAACCGCCGAGGTAGCAGGGAAAAAACAAACACAAAGAAAATGTTTGATGTTTTCTGAACGACTCTTAATTAAAAACAATAAAAACAGACTACAACCAAAATGCTGCCCTTCCATATTTAGAGGTAAATATTCTACTTAGAGGAGTTTATAACTTTTTTGATTTGGTAAATTCAGCTGCATTTACATGCTAAGAGCATTAAAGACTTCTCATGGGTCAATGAAAAGGTGAATTCATGGCTGTAATTAGGAATACAACAATTACAGCAAGGAGCTCATTAATTATTTACATAAAAATAGCTGCTATATAATAAAATGTTGGGGCTTTGAACAGAATGTTTTAACTGTAGTCTGTTGTTCCAGATTTGTGAAATTAAAAGAAGAAAATGTCTGAGATTTTATGAAAACAATCAGCAAGGGCATGCATTCTGATAAAAAAAAAACTCTACAAAATGTTTTTGTTAAATTTAGAATTTAAAAACCAAGATATATTTGCTGCATTTGCATAACTTCATCAATTTGTGAGTGTTTCTACTGTGTAATTTCAATAGTCCTCCATCCCTTCATGGTATTGTGTAGGTGTAAAATTTAGCCTGCAGTTGCAAAATGAAACTGCAAACAATATTTTAAAATTATGCAAACTCAGATAAAATATGTTTCCTGTTTGAGAACCAGAACCTCAGACTTTTACGTCTCTATTTAAACTGAAGGTCATGATTAGAAGATAAACACAGTCTTATGTAAGAACAAACAAGAAAAAAAAAGTAAAGAGGACGTAAAATGCAGGGATGCAGTGGCGAGTAAGTTTGGTTAATTAATGAAAAAAGGATGAAAATAAAACTTACTAAAAAATAAAAATAAAAAAACTAGAGGAACCAAGTAACAGTGGGTTGAACTGAGGAAGTAACAGGATTTAACAGGAGGAACCAGCAAGGAGTGACAGCAGGAAAAGTGTTAAATACTGTGAGGAAGAACACTGGAGTAAAAGACCAGGGCTGATTAGCTAACAGGCTGCAGGTGTGGAAGGAGAGAAATAGAGAGGAAATGACATGGGGAGCGAGGGAGAGTTCACAAAAAGGGAAAATAGGAGAATAAATCTGACAAATAACAGACATGACAGAAACCAGAGTAACTCAGAAAGGACTGAATTCAAGTACAACAAAAACAATCACAACAAAGAGGCTTCAGGAAGACAGAATAAAACTAAAATCAGTTAATCAAACCTCAAAACAATCCAGGAAATGAAGTTTTGCAAGAGATGCAAGGAACTTTATTTAAAAATTTGCATGATGTTTTAAATTACAGAGAGGTTTGCATGAGTGTATGTTCTACAGGTTTTGTTGTTTTATCAAGTAAATTAAATTTACTTCTGTCCAGTCTGGTATAAAAGTTCACTTTTAAACCAGACAATGTGCCTTGTTTCAACTCATGCAATCTATTATACAAAGGGGTGAGCTGGCATAACGGAAGGGCACAACATCAATCAACCTTTAACCTTGAGCTGTGTTTTTGGAAGATAAACAGCAGAATACTTCTGCAGAAAACAGAAATTTAATAAACTTTAATCAAACAGTGGTTTTGTAATGTTTAAAAGTATCACTGACAAAACTTTAGCTCAGATCTGTCAATCAGATCATCGGGAAAGATGAGGATATGATCATCAGACTGTTTTAGGTCTTATTGAAACTCTCCAGGGTCATGAATAAAATGCAGAAAAGCCAGAAGTGCCTGTTTTCCTGCACACTGCCACCCTTTGTCCTCGATGCACGCCTGCAGGTACAGTAACCTCAGGGGAACATCGCTCAAACTGCTGAAGAGCAACAGGAGGTGATTACTGTGATCCAGCTCTACGCTCCTTGTGCTGCAGTAATGGAGCGGGCCACAGCGATGCCTGTTGAATTGATGTTTTAAGAGCTTTAATGGACTGGGAAGTCACAGATGTGAGCAGTCTCTCCTGCTCTATTTTTGGGATTTGCACTCAGACATGCACACATTCATACATTATGTACATTTATATAGAAATTATCTGTGGATACAACATTTATTCCATCTGCTACATCTAATGCACACATAGAACACAGGAGTGCAGTAAAGGCTCTGATTGCACAGCCACAATCTCATTTTTGTTGTATTTGGAGGTAGTTACAGTAGGATAGTGCTGTGCAGCTCTCTCAGGGCCTTCTTCAGTAACTGGAATTGATTTGTGATGTTTAGCTTTACTCTCCATCTCTTCTGTACATCTGACTTCTATTTTTCTGTAGCCCTAAATGCTTTGCTTCCTTTTCCTATTCTCCTCTCTCCTCCCAGTCCAATCCCGCTGTAGTCTACCAGTGTTGCTGATTTAATATTGATGAGGTGGATCGATCAGAAGAGTGCCACCCTTTCTGTTTTCTCCCTTTGCAGGTCAGGAATAATCTGCTCCTCATCTGATATTTTGACACAAGCAAGAAATTTCCACAGGAAAAAAAATACTGTGATGTCAATTAAGCCAAATAAAACACAACTGATTTATTGTCCAAATAATAACAACTTTGGATTTGGAGAAAATGACAACTGATCATCTAGAAAGAAAATCCTAGAATAAAATATATATATATATATATATATATATATATATATATATATATATATATATATATATATATATATATATATATAAAATTCCCTTCTACCCACCGCGGGTGGTTCTTATCCTCTGAGCTCGGGTCCTCTACCAGAGGCCTGGGAGCTTGAGGGTTCTGCGCAGTATCTTGGCTGTGCCAAGGACTGCACATTTCTGGACTGAGATGTCTGATGTTGTTCCTGGGATCTGTTGTAGCCACTGCTCCAGTTTGGGGGTTACTGCCCCGAGGGCCCCGATGACCACAGGCACCACTGTGGTCTTCACCTTCCAGGCCCTCCAGTTCCTCCCTGAGGCCCTGGTATTTCTCCAGTTTCTCGTGCTCCTTTTTCCTGATGTTGCAATCACTTGGTATTGCTACATCTACCACAACGGCTTTCCTCTGTTGTTTATCCACTACGACAATGTCTGGTTGGTTCGCCATTACCATTTTGTCTGTCTGGATCTGGAAGTCCCACAGGATCTTAGCTCTGGCGTTCTCCACCACCTTTGGGGGTGTTTCCCACTTTGATCTTGGGGTTTCCAGTCCATATTCTGCACAGATGTTTCTGTACACTATGCCTGCCACTTGGTTATGTCGCTCCATGTACGCTTTCCCTGCCAGTATCTTGCACCCTGCTGTGATGTGCTGGACTGTCTCAGGGGCCTCCTTGCACAACCTACACCTTGGGTCTTGTCTGGTGTGGTAGATCTGGGCCTCTATTGCTCTGGTGTTTAGGGCCTGTTCCTGGGCTGCCAGGATGAGGGCCTCTGTGCTGTCCTTGAGTCCAGCTTTTTCCAGCCATTGGTAGGATTTACTGATATCAGCCACTTGGGTTATTTGCTGGTGGTACATCCCATGTAGGGGTTTGTCCTCCCATGATGGTATCTCTGGCACCTCAACCTCCGTTCCCTCTTGTCTGAGACATTCACTGAGCACATTGTCTGTTGAGGCTTTGTCCCTGATGTATTTATGGATCTTAGTTGTTTCGTCCTGGACAGTGGTTCTCACACTCACTAGTCCTCTGCCTCCTTCCTTGCGGCTCGTGTACAGTCTCAGGGTGCTGGATTTGGGATGGAACCCTCCATGCATGGTTAGTAGCTTTCTAGTCTTAATATCTGTGGCTTTTATCTCCTCCTTTGGCCAGCTGATTATTCCAGCAGGGTATCTGATTACTGGCAAGGCATAGCTGTTTATCGCACGGATTTGTTCTTGCCATTGAGCTGGCTTCTCAGGACTTGCCTTATTCGTTGGAGGTATTTAGCTGTGGCTCCTTTCCTTGTGACCTCATCGAGGTTGCCATTTGCTTGTGGTATACCTAGGTACTTGTAACTGTCCTCTATGTCTGCTATTGTTCCTTCTGGGAGTGAGACCCCTTCTGTGTGGATGACCTTCCCCCTCTTTGTGACCAGCCGACCACATTTCTCTAGTCCGAATGACATCCCAATGTCAGTGCTGTAGATCCTGGTGGTGTGGATCAGTGAGTCGATGTCTCGCTCACACTTGGCGTACAGCTTGATGTCATCCATGTAGAGGAGGTGACTGATATTGGCCCCATTTTTGAGTCTGTATCCGTAGCCAGTCTTGTTGATAACTTGGCTGAGGGGGTTCAGGCCTATGCAGAACAGTAGCGGGGACAGAGCATCTCCTTGGTATATGCCACATTTGATGGACACTTGTGCAAGTGGTTTGCAGTTGGCTTCAAGGGTGGTTTTCCACAGCCTCATCGAGTTTGCAACGAAGGCTCTCAGAGTCCTGTTGATGTTATACATCTCTAAGCATTCAATGATCCAAGTATGCGGCATTGAGTCATAGGCTTTCTTGTAATCAATCCAAGCCATGCACAGGTTGGTGTGTCGGGTTTTGCAGTCGGGCAACTGTGCGGTCTACGAGGAGTTGGTGTTTGGCTCCTCTGCTATTTACACCGATACCCTTCTGTGCCGTGCTCATGTGTTTATCCATGTGTTTGCTTATCTTGGCCGCTATGATGCCTGACATGAGCTTCCAGGTTGTGGAGAGGCAGGTTATTGGTCGGTAGTTGGGTGGGACTGGACCCTTTGATGGATCCTTCTGGATTAGGATTGTCCGCCCTTCAGTTAACCATTCAGGGTGAGTCCCACTTTGTAGCAGCTGGTTCATTTGGGCTGCCATTCGCTCATGGAGAGCAGTGAGTTTCTTTAGCCAGTAGGCATGGATCATGTCAGGCCCTGGTGCTGTCCAGTTTTTCATACCTGAGACTCTTTCTTGGACATCTGTCACAGTGATGGTTACCGGGGCTTGCTCAGGGAGGTTGCTGTGGTCCTCTCGTAGAGAGATCAGCCACTGTGCATTGCTGTTGTGGGACGCCTCCCTTTCCCATATGCCTTTCCAGTATTGTTCCGTCTCCAGCCTTGGTGGGTCTGCTCTGTTGTTATTGTTACCCTGCCATTGAGAGTACACCTTAGCTGGTTGAGTGGAGAAGAGCCGGTTAATCCTTCTGGATTCATTCTCCCTTGTGTATCTCTTTAGGCGGCTGGACAAGGCTTGGAGCCTCTGTTTGGCAGTCTCGAGTGCTTCAGGTATGGGCATCTGCCTGTACTTTCTGGGTACTGGTCTTTTCATTGCACCCTTGTGGAGCTCTGACAGTTGGCTCACTTCCCTCCTTGTTACCTTGATTTTAGCCTCTAACCGTCTTTTCCATGGTGGGTATTGGGTCTCATGGTTGCTCTTATAGCCAAGTATCTTAAGGATCACTGATGCTGAGTTGTAGATCAGCTCATTGGTTTCTGTTATGGTGTTGGTAGGGATCGTTCTCAATGCTGCATTCACATTCTCAATGAGACTTTCAGATGGTACTTCACTCAGCCGTTGTAATTGGCGCCGGGGAGGCCTGGTTGTCATTCGGGTCATGATTCTCTCTCTCAGGTCAGCAGCTGTCTCGTTCAGCTCTGTTTCGCTCATTGGGGCCGTGTATCCCCTCACTGGGTGGGGACTTGTAGTTAAGTCCCCACAGTCCTGACATCCGGGTTCCTCCCTTTTGCCGTAGCATTTGTGTTGTATCTCGTCAATCTCAAGTTGTGATAGCAGTTGCCGTTTGCGGATGTTGGAACACTGAGCTACTAGTTGTTTAGCGCTTAGTGTTGACTGGGGATGTCGAAGTAACCATTCCTTCCCCAGTCTTTGCATGTAACCTCTCTCGCTAGGGTTACTTGAGTAGTAGCATTCCAACAGATCCACATTTTCATCTCTCGCCCATTTCCGTCTTGTTCCAGTAGCCCATTTGTCATCAAGGTGCTCTGGTTCCCCAACACCTGACGCAGACCTTGTTTGGCCGGGCGACGTCTGAGCCGGCATGTTATGCAACTTAGTATCTCTCATGGTATGAGGTAGGCAGTAGCTTGAAGGGTCTTGCCTAAGGACCCAGACTGGATTCGAACCCTGCCCTCTCGGGTGATATACTGATGCCTTATGTATTGAGCTATCCAGTCAGCTATATATATATATATATATATATATATATATATATATATATATATATATATATATAACAGGCACTTCTATATATATATATATATATATATATATATATATATATATATAACAGGCATTCTATATATATATATATATATATATATATATATATATATCTATCTATATATATATATATATATATATATATATATATATATATATAACAGGCACTTCTATATATATATATATATATATATATATATATATATATATATATATATATATATATCTGTACTTTTTATGCCTTAAAACAACAAAAAAATCAAAATCACTTTGGAAAAAAATCCTGACATAATGGATCATAATTCATGCATGAAAATGATATGAAAGAAATTGTACGTATGCTAACAAAATAATTGACATAAATCTGAATAATGAATTTTTATTTACCTGAATTATGAGACATTATTAGAAAACTTACATAAAAGTCAAAATTTCAAGATTAAAATCAGAATTCTGTGAATAAAGTCTTTTTTTTTCTTTTTCAGTTGTCCTAATAGTCTAACATACACTTAGGACCACTAACAGTAAAATCAGTTAATTACAAAGATTTCAGGATTTCATTTGTTAGGAAGAAAAAGCTTCTCAGACCAACCTGGCCTTGTTAATAATTTAACTGGAATTAAGCACAGTTTTGTCAAAACTCTTTATGTCTGATCTGTACAATTAATATTTGATTTAAAGTGACCTGTTTGTCAACATGAAAACTGCCAGAAGATCCAGAGATTCAAAGTCACATTTTTATATCATCCCTCCACAAAATATTTTATCAAAAGTCTTCAAGATGTTTTTTGGGAAATGTTGCAAACTGCATTTTGTATTTACTCGGCTTATCTTTCTATGACAATCACAGATCAGAAACATTTATGTTTTGTGTTTAAAATTCTCTGGGGAAAAAAAAAAATCCCCATTAGTGATGAACTTCTGTTTTAATTGTGAACTTATTGTGATTTTAGAACAAAGCCTGAGAGAACTAACATTTCAGACTGCATTTGAATGCCTCTAATTATTATTGATTGCCCCAAAGCCTTATAGCAAACACCATGTTGTCAGATGTCAAAAACGTTAATCAATTCCTCTGCTGTTCAGAAAGACGGTAAAAGGCAAGCAGTGCATGAATGTGCTAATGCACTCCAGTTAGACCCAGTGCTGCTGTAAGTTTGAAGGAATCATCATCAGTCACTGCATGTCTTTAGTGAAAGAAATGGGAAATGACATGCAGAACCACACAGAGAGAAGTTAAAGAAGCACACGCACGCACACACGCACACACACATACATTAAAAAACACATTCGCTCTCACCACAGCTTGGCTTGACAGGAAGTGTGTGATGATAAATGGGTTAGATCTACTTCCTCCAGACAGCCGCTCTGCACAGTGGACAGAGGGACAGGAGAGGGCATCGGCCATCGCAGCGTTTTACCCCTGCTTCAGACTTGTCCATGTGTGTGTGTGTCTGCGTGTGTGTGTGTCTGATCGGTGTGTGTGTGTTTCAGTGCACATCCTGGCTGCTGTCCTGTCTTTTCCTCTGACCGTGGATTCTCCGGTGGAGAACTCCAAGCCTCACTTTCCCTTCCCATCTGCCCCGGCTCCGCCTCTTCGTCCCTCAGCTTGCCGCCCTGACAGGCAGAGTTGCCACAGTGATGGATGACTCTGCGCTCAGTTTCAGTGTCAGAGTGTGGCTCCTCTGCTACCTGCCGTGTGGGTCCCTGTCAAAGACTTCCTGTCGGGTCAGCTGCACTGTTCCCCCGTTTCTTACCTTCTTTCTTTTTATCCTGCTCTTGGTCTCCATGCTGCAATTCCCTTATCTCTCCATTATTTAGCTCGGTAAAATGCCCCATGTCAGAAGAACATTTCCCATAAAAGGACTAACTTCTGAGGAGCCACAGAGTAAATTGAAAAATTAACATAATCATTCAGTTTTTTCATTCAGGGCTGTTTTATGCCTGGTGCATATTTGGGTGAGAGACTCAAATGCAACTTCCTTTTACAGACTTCATTATACAGCAAGCTTCCTTTAGAGTGACCCCGGTTCTGCACCATGCATTTTAAACATCTGGCCCTTTGAAATGAGGTCCATAAGCGATGCACTCACAAGCTTTGTCTGTGAATGTAATTAGCCAATTAGTCTCCTCTTTATTAGAAACCAGCAACGGCAGTCATGCGTCTCTGCTAGCAGGGACTAGTTAGTGTGTTATAATGAGCCTTTAGCTCCAAACCAGAAACCCCATCAAGCATTATTAATAATAAAGAGGCTATTTGTTCAGGCCTTCCAGTTTAAACACCGATGCCACACAGCCAGAATTATAAAGATGTCTTAAAGAGTAATGAACAAGGCTGAACTGTGAGGCCAGATCTGGAAAAGGTGATAACAAAACCACAGAAAAATTATCTGTTACGATGCCGATGAGACGTTTGCCTCAGCTCTGTAATGAATGAATCTCGTATTAATTTCAAGCTTTCAGTCCTTTATTTTAACCGATATTTTCACAAGTAAATTGTTTTTATGAACTGATGATTTTTCAAGCCAGAATCGAAAGCACAAGTTTTAATTTCATCGTCCATCTCAGGATCAAAATATTACCAAGCCGATCAAGTATCCAAACTTCTGCCTCGCTGAGATGGAAGGAAATTATTTATGATGTTTAGAAATAATACAGGAAGGGTCAAAATTATGAACAGGAAAATGGTAGAACACCTGTAACTCTCTCCAGAGGGAAACCAGTTTTCTATCAATGTGGACTAAAAGTTAATCCCTTTAAAACTAACTAAAATTTGCAACTTCCCACCTGGATGTGCTAAATGTCAATGTTTTCTGGCCAGACAAGCCTAAAAACAATCTATGTACCATGTTAGTTCTCCCTCAGTTTCCCTGATTCCTTCCAGTCACAGCTGTTCTCCATTCCCTCTGATTCCTTTGTCATTTTCATCCCAACTCTGAAAAAAGCTTCTGGGTTTTCTTTGCTCATCGTTTGATCATCGTTTGATTCTTTTGTTCTCGACCTGCGTAGACTTTTTATGATTTCCCCTGTGTAAAGTATTCTGTTTACCTCAGTTTTCCTCTGCATTTGGGTCCTTTCTACTGCAAAATTGCTCCAAAGAGAATGTGATTTATCTTTTGAACCAAATCAAAATTCAGTTTTATCTGAATATTTGTGCCTGTTTGTATAATTTTGACCTGGTGTGGATTTTATAATGTGCTTCCATCCAATTTGTGTTTCTAAATTACTCCAAAGCACCAAATTTTCAGACACTTTTGGCTGGACATTCAGATCCAATATATATTTGTTGTGTCTTCAGAAAATGTTCCTTTTGACTGTCTTATTTAAGTAAATTCATCAACGGAGATGTGTTTTCCAATTTATGTTTTGAAATTAATTCATATTTCTCACATTCTCCATCCCCGTTAACTTGCCAAACAGACTGTATGTCTCTGCAGGGCTGTCAGTATAAAAAAGGGAAGATCGCAGTCAGATTTATTTTTTTCTGGAAGACATCATATTAAAATTCAGTTATGTTGTGTAATAATGCATGCTGTAATCACAACCGATTTGGTTTGCAAATAAGGATAGCAGTTTGCGGCAGGTAGATTTTAAAAGTATTTGGCGTAGGTTGATTCTCAGCATGTGTCTGATCAAAGATGCAGTGGATGAATACAGACATGAAAAGTGCCCTCATGTTGCTGAAAGGCAGCTTTGAAAATGTATTCAGAAAAGCCAATACTCTACACACCAGAACAACAAATAAAGCCAGAAATTGCCGTTGCGTAGGAGTGGTTGTTTGTATGTCAGTAAGCCAAGTAATATCAAATCTCCTGACATTGACATCTGATCCCAAACAGCATTGATTACAGCAATTTACTGGATGAAAATGACATGTTTGTCATTTTTAATTTTTCAATTAAACTTTTTGTGGGGAGGGAAAATCTGGAAAATAATAGAATTAATTATGTAACTTTTATTTTAAAAAGTTTTTAACATGCATTATGCAGAAATGCACAACTCCTGGCCAACAATTATCTTGGTCATAATATGCTGTCATAATATGGTGACAATTTAAACAAATATCAGTATGTAAAAATTTGAAGTTATACCACAGCAGATCAGATTAATTTAGCTTGTCTTATTTTAGTAACCTGTAAGTTTGTGAGCTGCTGAGCTCTAAGTCCTCTTTGGTACAATTAAGAAAACATTATTCAAGGTAGGTTTTGTTGTGAAGAACTCCTTTACAATGTAAATATTTTTTTTATTCAAAGTTTCTTTTATTGCAACAGGTTGAAATTGCACTGAAGAAACAAAAATGGAAGCTTCTTTTGTTTTTGTTCGATGCATTCGCCCCTGAGTAAATAAACTCGACTTTCTTTGCACTTTTATCCAAATGCAAACTCTTTTGAATTCCTCTTGCATCCTGTTGAGGGTTAACCAGCAGAACGGAGACGCTTTGTAAGAGTTTATCTCAGCCGCAGAACCGTACAAACCACCTGAGACTCCGAGATGTGATTGCTCCTTCCCATTTCACCCCCTTTCTCTCCACGCAGCGACTCTCCACAACATTTGGATGAGTGATGCTGTCTCTGCCTCATCTTTGACTGGCAGAATAAACACTGTAACCACAACAGAAGTGCTGTGAAACAAACTACTAGCAACAACAGAGGCAGACAGACAGACCGCAGCTGTGACAGTGTACGACAGGGGAGATAAAGCGGTGCACTGTTAGCAGAGATAGGAATGTGAGCCTCAGGATGATAATAGAGTTAGCAGGCAGATATAGAAGTGTGATACTATGAGAGAAGATTCAGATGAATATGACAGTTCAGGAGGGGGTCTCAGTGAAGAAACTTTGAAATATGATAGCTGGCGAAGGCTCTGACTCTGTGACTGAGTTTAGAATCACAACGAGGGTTTGTACCGCAGGATGCTGCTGTTGTCACAAAGACTAAACAGCTTTTTAAAAGCATTAAACAGATAAAGCTGGGTTCAAAACAACAGCAATCCAACATCACTAACCTCACAGATCATTGTTTTTGCATTAATCTACATTAGAGTTCCACAATAATAGAAACTCTTTCAATGGCAATTAGAATCGGTAAATATCGTAATGACTATCAGTTGTTTTAGTTTCTTCTGCCTGTCTTTCTGCCACTCTGTGACCTTTTGCATTTTGGGTAATGTGATTTGTGTCTGATGTGAGCACCTGCTGTCAGCAGACAGAGTATTACATTAGCATGAAAAATGCAAGTTTATAACACTTGGAATATATTAGCTTAATATCATTGCACTCTGAACAGTCCTTTGTGATGTGAATATTGCACACACTGACAGAGATGATGATATATTATGCAGACTTTATCTACATGGGCATAATTTAATAGTAAGTACAGTAGAGTGAGAAAAAACTAACAGATTCAACAATTGCTGATTATATTATTATATTAAGTAAAATAATGATAGGTAAGGGTGCGTAACTTATTATGTGAATAAAAATATGTCAAACAAGTGGTCTTGTTGGAGGAAGAAGACAGAAAATGTTGTACATCCTGGTTATAGTGCATTACTTTCAGAGTAAAACTGTTTATTGCAGATCAAAAGCTGATGAAAGAGAAGAAAACCCACATGCTAAATGCTAAAATGAGCTCATATCCTGAAAAATGGGAACCCAAACCATTAACACGTGGGAAAAAAATGGTAAACTATCACTCGTATTGACAAAATGACAACTCAAATTGTAAAACTGCAGTCAATATTGAGCTCCAGAGTGTTTATAGAAGATCTGTGGTTAACTGTGAGTTAACAAGTCCCTATAAAGTTCCACATGAGCGAAAGAGATTAAATGATTCAGAAGAACAAGTTCATTGGCCTACAGAGAAATGGAGCAACATTTGTGAACTGATGAAGGCAAGATTATTCTTCTGGGCTTCAGATGCTGCTGACGACTCAACAAGAACATCTTGTGAGGCGACATCAACCAGGAACAGCGGTTATACTGTGCAACTACAAAAACTAAAAATGAGTTCAATGTTTTACAGAGAAGCCGATTCTTCAAACATTTTCAGTTGGTGCAGTGAGTTTGTAAAGAAAGATGCTGACTCTACTGTTTTTTTAACAGATTAATTTTCATTTTTCTATCAGTTTCTGCAGAGTCAGAAGAAATTTCCTCCATGTTTTTTCATGAGTAGAATATGCACTTTCTAATGTAATTGTATGGAAATGTAAGCTGTTTAGAAAAAATTAGAATAGTCTCTCTTTCAAACACAGTGTTATTTTTCATGTAGTGAAACTAAGCATCATTTCACCATTCTCTTGTGATTAAAACTAGAAAGTGGAGAGCAAAGCAGAGAAACTCAGCCGGGAAACGATGAGATGTGAGCGGCGAAAGGCAAAGAAGACGATGTTGAAGAACGAGACATGAAAGCAGAAGGAAGCCACCACCAGAAACAAGTTTCCACAGTAACAAAATGTGCAGTAGAAGGAAAAGACGGAGCAAGCACAGAACGAAAACAAAAAACAGCCATTCAAAGACAGAGACAGCGACGCAGCGACAGGCAGCACAGACAAATGGAGAGATTGACAGGCCAAGAGGGAGAGCCTGAAAATGCACAGCATCAGGCTGATGTTGTCATTCTGTACAGCAGCCCGGCTCCAATGTGCTGATTATGAGAGCATCATTTGAGACTGACAACCTTGTTCCTACAGTACAGCATGCCAAGCACACTCCCAGCCCCCATCGCTCTCTTTATGCGCTCTCCCACCCTTTCCCACCGAGCTCACACAATTGCTGTCTGATGAGGAGTGAATGATTGGAGGAGGAACGGTGTGAAACGTGAAAGAATAACAGGAATACAAAAAAAAAAAAAACACCTAGAGAAGCTAGAGATAGGGAGAAAAACACAGCAAGGGAGAGAGCAGAAAGGAGGCGTGCAGAACACAGACTCTGTGCAGCTGCAATTAAGTGAGCGATTTTGTGCCAGGAAATATGCTAATTCCTGCTTTGTGTGAGCAGTTGATTGGCCGCTGCACCAGGCGGCGAGGAGAAGGGGAAGTTATGGACGTGGACGCCTCCGTCTCGCCTCCTGTTTGTCACAGGGCTTGTCCGTCTGCAGCATCACGTTTTACAGCAGGTTAGAGAAACTAAAGGAAACAAAACATTAGTCAGCATTATTTTAACTGAGTTAATGAAGGAAATAAGATTTTTTGTTCTCAATAAGAAGGGATCCTCATCACTTTGACCTTTATACACTGGCACCATCTTGGGTAAATTATGTTTTTAAAAACATATTCTTTGTGTTTAAAAATCCTATTAATATAACTTTGATTTCTTATCTTTTTATACCTGACATTACTGTATAGGCTTTTATTTACTCCTTTTATGTGTATTTTTGTGCTTTTCATTTTTCTGCCTTTGGCTGCTGACAAAAAAATATTATTCAATTCTATTCTAAAATGAAATGATTTTACCAAATCTCTAACACATGATGATTGAAGCATGCATGTGCAAGCAGTAAGAATGCATAATGTTGTTGAGACATTAGTTGTCATTCAGCATTTTGCCCCCATGGCCTCACATGTAATTAGACACTCTGTCGAGAACAGTGGAGGAAGAGCATCACACGGCAGCCTGTCAGCCGAGTGCGGCTGGTGATTAGCTCTCCCTGTGAAACGTGCACACCTGTCCTTATCACATTGCGCAGCATGCGCCTGAATGCTGAATCGAAGGGAAAGGTGACAAGCCGTGCTGATGAAGCACTTGTGGAGGATGCTGTTCTTTGTCCTGCCATGTGTTCATCCAAATTCTTAAAATGTGTGAGTGTAGATGTACGTAAACCGGTAAGCCGTTTCTCAGCTGTGTTTTCAACTTTACTTGTGTGAGAGAAAGTGGAGAAATGCCATAGTGAACTATGGAGTCAATGCATAAAACAACAGTCACATAGGAAGACGTCTCTATCTGAAATGTGAGTTGATAAGTGAATATTCATCCAGTGAGGTGTTAAAGACTTAAAGATGGGGTACTATGGAATATCGACTTTTTTTTTTTTAGCTTTACATCCCTTGTTATAAACAAACCTGAAGTGTTGCTATGATTCGTTCACGCATGTCTGAGTAATTTGTAAATCTTCAGAGGCGAGGTGTTGTGGCGGCACACAGATAAAACACAACCCGCTAATGGAGGCCTCAGTCCTCGACGTGGATGTCACACGTTCAAGTCGAAGCCTGATGACCTTTGCCCCATGTCTCTCAGTACCCACCTTCCTGTCTAACCGCTCTCAAATAAAAGCCACCAGACCAAAAAAAAACTCAAGAAAAGAAAGAGCAGAAGCTTCTTAAAGTGATAGAGACCAATTTCAAGGCATCAAATTGCAATGTGATTTATTTTTTTTACATTATGTTAGATATATATACACTTTTTCTAACGACGTAAGGAAACAGTCACTTTATTATGCTACAAAATGGCACAATCTGCCTGGAAAATGTAATGCAACAAACACACTCAACAGTGGATGTGTGGTGAATTTAGTCTGCCAACAAAGCATATTGGTGAAAAAAATTCTCCCAACTCTCAACATTTGTCACTAAAATCCTTATATTAGCAGGCGCTTGTCTGTGACAACATAATAGTGAATAGAAGCAGCTGAAAGTCAAATTTATGAGCAGAATTAGGCTGTTTCACTCATGAAGCTTCAGCTTCAGTCGTGGAACTGATTATTCAGCACAGACACAGAGCAAATACAAGTCACTGATGCAGGAGGAGTTTTTATGAGATGGGTAAACATGCAGGAGGAGAGTTTGGCAATGATTGTTATTTAATTAATGACATTAAGTAAGTAATAAACCCCTCGCACATGACAAGGGGTTTATTACCGACAGACTGCTGGTAAAAAGTAAAAACACATTTTCTTACCTGGGAAACTTTGTTTACAACAAACATCTGCAGTTGCTGATGCTGCATTATGTTGCCAATAGCATTGGGTTTCCCCTCCAAATCATTAAATGCAGGTGTTCCAACCAGTCCAGCAGGCGTATTTAACAAGTGCATAAAATGAAGCTCCTTGGCGTGCATGTTGTTTCTGCAAAAACTGTGAAAGTTGTTCTGTAACAGGATGCAACCAGTGCAAGAAGGCCTTTTGTGAAAATTCAACATTAAAAAACATTGCATGTTCATTTGTTATTGGTTATTTAACAAAGCGGAAACAATTAGAAACAAGAGCAACTAAGATACAAAGTGATTGGCCAGACAAACAGGGATCAGTGGATTCTGAGCGATAGCCTGCAAATTAACTCAAAAACTTCTGCAATGGTGTTTCTATGTCAGGCCAGCTACATTCAAGTGTTACATCTCCAATTTAAATGCAAAGTAAAGTAGTTAAGCAGTTGGTAGAAGGTCAATAATTACATGACTGCGTGGTGTCAAGAGTAAAGCTTGGTCTACAGGGGATTGTGGTTTGGTTTTTGATGCAGCAACATTTTCAAGAATTTTATTCTTCCAACTTTGTGGGAACATTGGACCGGTGCAGAATACTGGCCTTCTTGGAGTCTTGATTGAAACTTGAAAGAACATGCTTGGGATGAATTGGAGTGGATACTGTGATCCAGGCCTTTTCATCCAAATGAGCATCAGCAATAATGCTGGCAATTTCCCTTGAATACACCTCTACACCTTGTGGAAAGCCTTCCATGAAGAGTTGGCAAGTAATACTAAACCCTATTAATTAAAAATGGGATGTCCCTGAAGTTCTGAGTTGTTCTTTAACTATTTTAATGCAGATAACTTATAATTCCTGAAAGGCACAGTATGCATTTTCAAAGATAAGGAACAATGACAGCATAATACGTGACCTATGGAGTTGTTTGTCTTTGTTTCTTCATCTCCCTGTCAGAAACAGTGGAGAGCAGTGGCAGTTTCCGTCACCATCTGGTCCCAAGACGAGGGAGGCACAGCAGTGCTCTCGCCATGCACACCCACGCACCAGCCCACACAGCACAACGAGACACACGCGCGCACTCACACAACTTCACTCTGAGGCCAAATCCAAGATCCTGCAGTACCACCAACACGGACGCACACGCCAACACACATGCTGGCGCTACTAGGAGCACTCAGAAGTAAACATACAGGGACAGGCAGGCTTTTCCACCCACCATTTCTCCGAGGTGCAGTCCATCTGCTCTCTCCATAGATTTAGATGGCATTCCAATATGTGTTATATTGGAATGCCAGCTCGGTTTGCAATACAGTCCCCTGAGATGCAGGTGTCTGAGGTACTCATAAACCACAACACGGCTGCTAAAATCAGCCTATAATATATTTCACTTATTTGTGGCACAGAGAAGTTACTGTGTGTTTGAGGTACTTTACAGAATATGTCGCCAATAAAACTTTATCCTGCAGGGATCCCAGAAAAGGTTTGTTTTTATTGCACTAAATAATACTGCTCCCTCTATGTCTTGGCATCAATTTTTCAAGGACTAAAATGCTTGTTTTTATATTAAGGATATTTTGTTTGTACCACCAAACAACTGTTAATGCAGTTCTTTACAGGAAACAGAGGAGCACAGCTTCAGGTCATAAAACGCCCTGCGGCATTGAAAAGAACATAGAAATATTCATGAATAAAATATAAAAACTGCTATTCCAAAGGGGATATGAGGCGAGAACGTCAGATTGGACACATGTAAATCCCACTAAGTAATAATAAACCAAAAAAAAAAGAACATGCTGAATGCAGGGTGTCGGAGGCATACGTGAAAATGAAACTCCCACAGCATTTTAATTGCTGCACTCAGTTCAAAGTGATGCTGAATGCCAACTGAGCTGAGACTACAGACGAGATCAGCCCACGGTACAGAGAGCTCTGAGCGCTCAGGTTGCTGCTGCAGCTTAAAACATCACTGATGGCTGTTTCACCCTCTGACTCACTAAATTAACTCCAAATCCATTTACTAGCGTTGCAGCTTAAGCCCTGCAGTTTGGTTCAGGTCTTCAGCGGTTTCTTCTAATTGAGTTTCTAGTAATTACCACACTGCTAATGCATTGTAAGTGCCTTCTAAATCAGGAGTAAAGATTTTGTTTCAGACTATAAGAGCAAACAGCAATCGTATACATCAGGATGTAAGAAGGGGGCTTGTGCGACGTGCCAAAAAGAAGACAGATTCACAGGAGACCTTTGTGACAAGCAGCTCCCAAAGAGAGGATCATCGCGCCTCACACGGCCTTGTCTTGAACCTCTTCCCCTTTCCTGCTCCCCTGTTTAATCCACGGTTTTGCATCAGGGTGCCAAGCAGAGGTAGCCTGGCAGACATGCTTCATCTTTGATCTTTGCTGGCAAATTTTACAACAATGAGTGGGCTGATCCTGGCTATATAAATACACTAGGAACTGTGCAGAACCTTACAATACATATGATGGTGTGCAAGAAGTATTTGTCAGCTTACAGTGCTTGCCTTTCCCTTTAAAGACAGACTCAAATCTTTCAGATTAACAAATTATTTTTGAAATCACACAAAGATAACCAGAGTAATACAAGAGGCAGCAAAAGTAACAACAAATGGTCTAATCCAAGCTGCAGAAAGTATGAAATGGTTGTGGCAATGAGCCTTTCACTTTACTGTGGAGGAATTTGAGCCATACTGAAGAGTTTTTAGCCTGTTTGATGTCAGTCCACGGCCTCTTAAATAAGACTTTGACTACACCACTTCAGAAGGTTAAATTTAGTTTGTTCCCTTTAGTTTTTATTCCTTTCAGAGAACAGAACTTACGGGTCAGACAATGATATTGTCCTGGCCTGGAAATCAAACCCAGATCATGACATTTCCACCACCATATTTGACCATCAGTATGACATGTTATGCTGTGATAGTTTACATTGTCTTAATAATGTAAGACAATGTGTCTTTTATGACCTCCTGGTGTGTCTCTGTGACCTGGCCAGGGTGTAAGCACTTCGTCTTGTTTCTGAAATGTGTTATAGCAGTGACCTTGACATAAATTTGACCTATGTAACCCCCTGATAGCTATAGAAAATGGATGGATGACTGGTTTCCTGGAGTCCATGTCCTTTCCGGACTGATTAAAGATCTTTTTTAGTTCCAATTTTATGTTATTTCATGTTGTCAGATATCTATATTCTATATTTCTATATGTTTTTTCCATATAGAAAACATTTAAAATCAGTTTGGTTGAAATCTCTAAAAACAGGGCATTACTTAAAAATGTAGGGTTTTCTTATTTCTTGGCTTTTTGCAACCTTGTGGCAATTGTAAGAAAGTATTAGGAAGCCCGCAAATAAACACTCTTCTTTTTCACTCAAGAAGTAGCTTGAGACCTTCCTTCTCTGGAAAGACTCCTTTAATTAGGCTTTAATTGCCTTATTAGTTGTGACCATCAATGGTGGAGACAATGCAGCGAGAGAAAAAGGTCAAGCAAGGAAGACAGAAGGAGAGGAGGAGACATAACCGGGCAAATAAACAAAGGTCAGTAACAAGAGGAAGCTTCCGCACACATTAAAACTCTCAATTACACAGAAATGGATACAGAAATATATGTGCAAGGTGGCAGTAAAAGGAGGGTTTAATGTGCAGGGCTCTTGTAGAAAAGAGCTGTCAGGTGAAATAAAACACAAGGATAAGCTCAGATACATGACCGCTCCTTCAAGAACAGGCTCGGAGGTGTGCCCGGGCAATTGACCCTTCACCCTGACCTCGGTAAGGCAGGGGAGATGAATGAGGCAAAGGAGAGGGCTGAGAGCAAAACGAAGGGCAACAAGAAATGATAAATGAGAGAGGTGCGGAGGAAAAGGAGGGAACGGCAAGCAGCACGTGGAGAAGGGTTGAAAAAGACATTTAAAAGAGGATAGAAAGGGAGCAAAAGTTCTGCTGGGGATATTCAGCCTTTATTCTCATGGAGGTATTAAAAATGGGCTTAAAGGGTAGATGCCTTCTGAGACCAATAAGAGCAGAGATGTAAAATCTGCACACAGACTTATAGAATTACACAAAATGACCTCAATAAAAGTAGCAGCCTGAACAACCACACGGAGAAGAAATTCCAAATTTAGCACAAAGAGGCGACACAAAAAAGAGCTTTAAGCAAAGAGATTTTAAAGACAGATGCAAACACAGAATGACAGAAGAGTCCACTGACCCTCTGTATATATTTCTTGGAAAGAATTGCACCCCTTTGTTTCTGAATGATGGCGTAAGTTGGATGGACAGAAGGACAGTCAGACAGAGGTAATGCAACGACTGGACTTGGACTGGGAACCTGTTCCCACCCTGGCCTGTGGTGGCGCTGCACCAGCAACTGCATGAAACGCCATAAAATGAAGTGGCATCAGATTTTAATGGTTGTAGGATTTCTCTATTGTCTTTGCCAAAATACCGCAAACAATTTCTCCTGCCAGTGCTAGATTCTCGCATTTGTTTTGCATGTATTTACCCAGAATGCCCTCACCAGAAACCTCACCAGAGTTCAAGTCAACCGAACTGAAACGGACCTGGTAGACCAGACCTGCTCTTGCATGTCTGTCACAGGAGACTCAAACATGGAGGAATGAGTCAAAGCAGCAATCCAGATATGTGTTTGATGATGGAATGACATTAGAACATGATAAAAAGCTGAAAAAGTAGAATTTGCAAAATATTCCCAACGTTGAAATCCACAGTTGCATTCTTGAGAAAATCCTCTTTACTTCACAGACTTTGCAATCTACACAGGCTGCAATCAGTTTCACTATCAAGTGATATGCAATAAAAATTTCAAGTTTTGCTCAAACTTGGGTTTGAGATTCAGTGCTGGTAGGAGGAGTGCAGCTCTTCTTGTAATATCTCATTATCTGTTCGGACCTAATGGCAATAGCTTATACAAGACACTGTTGCTGGTCATCTTCTGTTTTCTCTATAGGTGCATCTCAATGTTCACACCACTGTCAGTTTACACCTACTGTATGTGCTGTGCCTGTCGCCAGTACAGGTGTTTGGACACATATATCTGTGAAGATGAGGAGAACTCAGTCCATCGGGAAGGAAGGAGGCAGCCTGTCTTCCTCTTCCGTTCCCCAGGCCTCATTAGAACCCACTCAGTCAATCAAGCATGAATCCTGAACACAATAACATGCAAAGTGCTTTGTCTGTGGGTAATTGGCCTTGCCAGGGCTGTTTTTCTTAGACGGTTAGCTTCACTCGTCTTTCTCAAATCACAGCCAGCAGCACCGTCCAAGAACTGCAGCTGGCTGATGGAGGACGGGTGGAGGGATGGAAAATTGAGTTAAAAAAAACGTAGATTTTACAGGAGAAAAATTACAGAGGTGAGCATGTGTTCCTGGCTTCCTGCTTACTCATTCATTTAACAGGTTTTTGCACACATCAGTGTTGTGAGCCGTCATGCAGTCATGTCCTGTCTGTCGCCATCACACATGTTCTCCATTGTAAGAATCCACCAAACCCCCTATTTCCACAAACTAAAGGGAGCGCTCACCGAAAGGCGTGACGGCTGAGGAATAACTCCGGAGCAGAAATATTGTGTCCCCGTCTGTGTCCCTCGAGGAGACACTGTTTGTTTTCTGTGATAGGTGACACGGCTGACTGACACTTTCCTCCAACCAGACAGCCAATCTACTGAAATTGTGCTGTGACATTGTTGATTAAGTGGACATTCAGTGTTCATCGTGTGCGTTGTTATGGTGTGATGGGTTCACTGGTGCAAGAAAATGCAATCTGAGCTTGTTTGTGTGTGTGTGTGTGGGGGGTGTGTGTGTGGGGTGTGTGTGTATCTATGTGCGTAGCAAGTATATTTCTCTGTATTACATGTTCCTTCCAAGGACGTGCGACAGCAAATATCAAAGGAGTACATTTGACTTTGAACCAGAGCCTTGTATGATTCGAGCCGGGCCAATAGCAGCGCCCCAAAAACGTTGAGATAATCATCAGAAGTCAAGTGCTGTCCTCTAGTGGTAGAAATCAGTCATTTCAGTTGATTGAAATAGTCTGCAGAATTTATCTAAAAGTTAAACTTTAATTAATTTATTTATTAAAATTGGGAAATGTTGTTGGATCTACGACAGACTACCACTATTAAGAGTAATAATGATAATGCAAAATATATATAATGATTCAACTTATGAAATAAACAAATACAAAAATTATTATTGTGTTATTATGTTAGCTATAAATTTGTATTCATCAAAATAATAAGAAACATATTATTATTATTATTATTAATTTTATTTTTTTTATCTATGCACACATTCATGATACATTTACATCTTTTACTATAGTTATCTTTTATTTCCTGCTCTTGTTTTTTAAAGCCAGGTAACTCATTCATTTCGCCAATAAAATTGCAGAACGTTCATAAAAAAAAATAACCTGCGCTAAAGTTTAATTACTGAGGCAGTATTCAGTTGACTCAGCAGGAGCAGGGATGTGTTTTTCTCTTTCTTAATAAGAATTTAATTCACGCTGCCTGTCTCTCCACCTCCTTCTCTTGCTCTTATAGCCTTCCCTCAGATCAATAGCTTTGTTTGTTGCAGCAACATCTCCCGGTGTTTTCACTTGTCCCTCCCTGCAGGAAGTGAATTGGATGTCCTCTCCTGTGCTGTGGTTATGCTGTGAATCAAAAAAGCCAAATTAAATTTCCTAATTGGGTTCCTTGGGAAGGGTAAAACAGATTTAAATTGATTACCGGTAATGGTCTTTTTGTGGAACCACATTGGCTTCTGCTGTTTGAGGAGGATTTAGCAAAACCAATTAATTTGCCTCACCTCTCACACGCCCTACTTCTGTCTCCCTTTGTTTCTGTCTGGGAGCTTTTTCATCGTTTATTTTTCCCGCTCTCTAATGCCCAACTTCATACTCACAGAAATAAAAGGAATAATGAAGATAATGTCACAGGATAACAATCATTCAAGCCTAATTGGCTGAATACTGTCACACTGGGGTGCTGATAAAATGGGAAGGATTTTTTTTTTTTTACTCTTTTTATGTCGTTACAAGGCTTGCCTGACAAAAGATAATTTAAATCTTTCATTCAATTACTTTGCCTGTGGATGTTTGCTTCCAGACTGCGTCTCTTTCCACAGCTGCTGCTTCAGCTGAGGGAGGAAAAAGAAAGACGTTAAGGTCACATTTTGTCAGACAAGCTGATTAATTCCCTAATATGTTCCCCGTCTTTCCGTATCCACAGCCTCTATGTTATGCTCCTCCAATCAAATATTATCACCACCAGACCTAATGTGACATTTAGCACCGGCAATTTGCAGCCACCTAGTCTGACTTCATTAATTAGACTGAGGAAACTATTGTAAACGATTTAAACAGGTTTTCGCAGCATCTGAAGAAAAACTATTTACAAAAGTTCAGATCTAATTAAGCTTATCAGGCGGAAACTGGATCTGAAGGAACCATCCCGTGAATATTGGTCTTGAAAATTGCAATTCACCTAATCAACCTACAAAGATGACCATCTGTGGGACTGTTAAGTGGTTGATGTCATATCTGACAGAAAAAATGCTTACATGCAGGGGAAATTCAGGATCTCTGCATCACAAAATGAGACGTGGAGTTTCACAGGGCTCTGATTTACACCTTACACTTTTTAATTTGTCCACTTTGCCAAGAGAGATCTGTTCAGTCAGCTTCTTCCAAATAGTTGTGTATCTTTCTGACCCAGACTGAGAGACAATTTAGAGACAATTTAGAGACTCAGGAAACATTCGTTGGGTTATTTGAATATTTATTCACACAATAAATTTTAGGTTTTCATGATCTGCACATTGCATCAATCAAATTGTCCAGAAATAATTACTTTAAATATTTAATTGTGTAATATTTAATTTGATTTTTCATTTTATTTTTCTAAAATGAATAACAAAATAATATTTTTTTATATCTAAAATGTTTTTAATCTCTTTGTATAAGTTGTTTTATTGCACTTTTAATTTGACTTTACATTCATTTAATGTCATTTTATTTTCTTAATTTTTTCTGCTTGCATATCACTTATTTCAGTCCAGAAGACACCAAATATATTATTATTACATTAAGTCATTCACAAGCTGGTTAAGTGTCAAACCCAAGAGCACAACAACTGAGACAGGCAGAGTAGGGGTTTGAATCAGCAACCCACCAGTTACAGGACGAACTCATCATTTCCTTCTCCTCATCTATATGTGCCTTCAGCATTTTCTCCCATTTTAAACCAATTCAGTCTCTGTTAACATTGCATTTCTGTGAATTCTCGTCCATGCTTTGCCTTGTTTTGCTCCTACTTTTTTCTTGATTTATATCCCGAAGTGTTTAAGCTTTGTTACATGAGCGAAAATTAGAATTAAATGCAGTGAAGCTGAACAGTCTGCGACAAATGAACAAAAGCAAAATCCAGCACCGTAACCTTATATATAGCTGACGTTAATCTGCAGCAGAGTTAAGCAACTCTCCACTGCCCAAGGTTCAAAAGAGATGTTCAAATACTGATTTAAGTATCGCTATTTAGTTGGATTACATGTAAAATCCCTGATGGTAGAAAGAGGCCAGACTCCATTAAGGGATCTCTTTGCAGACGGTTGGTGTGAGTGTGTTGCCAGTTTGTCCTAACTAGCAGCAGAAGATGATATCTCAGGACAGCTAACAAGAATGTTCCAGACCTCAGCAGGTGTGCTCTGTGTGGAAAATGTGAGTCAGAGACTATTAGCAGGAAAAAATGAACTACAAGTGGAGAAGAGGGTAAAACTACTCTTAAAATGACCCGAGCAACACAACAGTTTAAATCATAAACTCAGATATCTGGGGTATGAATCTGATTCAATCAAACAAAATGCCGTCAATGCTAACTGCATGTGAATATGAGTCAAATTGGAAAGTTAAAGTTGTTGGAGTGATATCAGAGTTTCATGATATCACTATGTTTTTAATGAGTTTGCAACCTGTCATATCAATACTTCACAAAAAATTGTTGGACTTATTATTTTATACATTTATCATTCTTTAAATTTCACTTCCAAAAATGCAGGTTTTGATTTTGCCAGCAGGGATTAAAACTAAACCAGAGCTTCTGCAGGATCTTAAATCTTTTTCAAAGGTAAAGAAACTATTTCGATTTATCAAGCTAATCATTTTCTCTCAGCGTAGTCTCAACCCTCTCTCAAAGTCATCATTATGTTGACAATATTATTTGACAGAAATTCTAACATGATTGGTTTTAGACTTAAATTTAAAGAGAAAATAGGTTTGTCTGGTTGTTTTGAACATATAAAATCTGAAATCACAGCTGACCATGCATTTCTGAACTCAGATTCATCACAAGGAAGAATCTTTAAATAAACAACTTTAAGCATAAACTACCTGAGGAGCAAAACATCTTTTGGAGAAATATTTTATGGTCAGATAAGACAAAAAATGAGCTGCTACAAGGGTGTTTGCTGCTGATGGTGCAACAGCTTTTTACAAAGTGAATGGAAAAAATGGATGCCCCAGCAAGACAGGGATCCCAAATGAATATCAAAAACTGGATATGGAAAGTGGATAAAACAGGCAAGTTAATGTTAGATTCAGAACAGTTACTATGTAGATCCTACAGCTGGGATGTTTTTTTCTTTTTACCTTTACAGGGGTCTATCGCTCAATAAAACTATAAAAATATCTCCTGCAGAAACTCAGCAGGGGGGAAAAGTGCAAACATTGGTAGGATTTATGGGATTTGGCAGCTCTGAAAAAGTATTCCAAATGTTGTCTAAAGTAAAATTTATATATCTATATATGTATATATTGTATATATATATATAAATATATAAGGCTCATTTCGCTCTGTGTTGTCAGTTTAAATATATCCAGTGTTTGATGTTTGCTTAAGGCAGATAGTCTGGCATCTTCACCATTTAATTCTTCACTACTCAGTTTAGCATGTAGTTTTGTCTATGTGTTTTTCAGAGGAAGAAAAACATGTAGCGTTAGCTATAAATCACATAATGTTGACAAAGCAAAGCTCATACCAGCAATGTGTATATCCAATGACACATTTTATTTCTCTACATTTATTTACAATGCTCATAAACAACTTTCATTACAAGTGCACTGAGGCAAAAAGCCATTGTGTTTCTCTCAAACTTGCAGAGAACAGAGAAACATGTTTAGTTTGCAGCACATGACTCAGTTGCTCTTAAAAAGGAATTACAGCAAATTACACGTCACTTTTTCCCTCTGTTGAGAAGAGTGCTGGACCTGAAAAATCCGATAAACAGAAAGAGGAAATGAATAGGCAGTAAACCGCAGAGTGAAGATAAACAGAGCTTTGGGCTGACATGTCCTGCTCGTATTCTGGTTTTTAGTTTATTTGTTTAGCATTTGCACTTAAAAAAATTGTAATAAAAAAGCGTACCTGTTCAGACCAGTGGATAGCTGGCTGCAGAGGCGATTCCACACTGGTTGTGTTTGTTCCTGGACATCTTGATATATCCATTGTCTCCCCAGCCAAGACCCCAGCTGCAGAAACACACAAATAATGTTTGTTTGTTTGTTTACAAAGAAACATGGTTTGATTTTAAGGAAAAAGTAAATATGAACTACATGCTTACCTGTTTTTAATCAGCCAATAGTCAAGGCCATTGTCAGTGTCGTAGCCAACAGCAAGCACTCCATGATCCAGGTCAGTGCTGCTGCACTGAGGCTCATCATACACACCTAAACACAGATCCACAGGTTAGACAGAAGGTCAAATTGTAAAGTCCCATTGTCTTTCCTTTGCAGGTTTTAATCCATATTAACCTGAGCTATAAAGCTGGAATGAGAGATGGCTGGCATCAATGCCAACAGAAACTGGTCCAATTGTGGCCACAGCCTCCTTCAGGGCGTCTTCATTGCCTTCACTCACATCAACATAGCCGGTGCATGTGGCTCCAACGTTCTGGGGGTTGTAGCGGCACTGTCCATTCTGAAGGAGGCAAAACACGCCACGATTCACTCTCTGTGTTTTCCATGCTAACAGATAAAATGCGGTTATATGGAAGTATTTTCAATTGTTTTCTCAGTCTTAGCATTTTCTCGTGCAGTTATCACTGCAGTTAACCATCATTAACTGCTTACAATTCATTTATATTCTTGCATTTCCTAAAAAAACAAAACAAGAGTAACTCTCTAGATTCTTGTTTTAGTAATTAAATGTTTTTCTTATCCAATATATACAAATATAACATTATAACAAAGTCTGGAAACATGAAAAACCTGCAGCAACAATGATTCTGATCAAAAGCTTAATTTAAAGATTGGCGTATAGTGTGCATCGATATACTTCCTCTAACTTATTTAAATTTATTATTAATTTAAATCCTGATGCATAGCTACGACTTTTCTGACATTTTAAGCACTTAAAAGTTATCAAAAATAAGATTTATTTATTTCAATCAACTGTCTTGAAATTGGTATTTTTTTATGGATTTCAAGAGCAGGGTGTGAAAAATTAGAATTTCAATGTATTTACAAGCAACATATTTTGAATTGGCACCAAAATTACTGAAGGAATCCTGAATAATAAGCTTACTATGCTTTTATTTCAAAGCAGATGAAGAACTTGGGGGGAAAAAATTACAAAATAGAAGCTTTTCACCCAAAAAATACAAACAAATATTACTCCATTTGCATAAATATAGCAAATGCAATACAAAACATATTTTGGAAAAACTGTAAAAAGTCCAGACGGGAAGCTCCTGGTCGATTTCAGGATCAATGCAAGTATGTGTTGCATCCAGAAGATGGCAGCATTGTTCACTCATTCAAACTTCTCACATTCAATAAGTTGATTTGAATGTTGACAATTCTTTGACTCTATTTTGTTTGAAGTTTAAGTAACATTTTTTCTCACCTCTGCCTCATAAGGGTAGGAATCCTCTGTGTCTATCCCACCGTTAGCCTTGATGTACGTGAAGGCGTTGTCCATCAAGCCGCCGCCGCATCCGTGGTTGCCATAGTCACCAGAGCAGTCAACCAACTGCTGCTCACTCAGAGACACCAGCTTCCCGGTCTTCCTGAAGGTCTGACCCTCCAGGGAGCCGGTCTACAACAGAGAAACGGTTTTCTTAAGAAGGGAGCAGTTTCCTAAGGTTTCCTGAATTCAAAAGAATCACTAAGTTATTCGGGAGCGTACCGCGCTGAAAGCCCAGCAGGAGCCGCATTCCTTCTGATCCTTGACATCTGTAACGTATCCCTTGTTCCTCCAGTCAACAGACATGGGAAGATCGTTGGCGTTGAACAAGCTGAGGAAAGTAGAGCCACGGCGAGGCAGGGAAGTGTTGAATGAACCCAGGCAGCCCTTGGAAATCACACGCCTGTACTCTTCATTTTCCTGGAGAAGAAGAGTTCAAAGAGTCATCATAGAGAAATAGTTATGCTTTCTTAACCTGTCTCTTCCTGTCAGCCTTGTCAGCCAATGTGATGGCTCTGGTTGCCTTGTAGGTGAAACATAGCTGAAAGATGAATAAATAAAGTGGTGACAATAAAGGTGAAAATGGAAGATGATTTTTATGCATTTACCATGTCAGCAAAGTAGGTCATTCCAAGGCGGTATGACTTGATGCCCTGATCTGCCATGATGTTGTGAACCAGAACCAGTTTGCGATTTTTGATCCAGATTTCCTTTCGCTGTGCCTCCTCTGAGGGAGATCTGTAAGTCCTTCCTGGAATAAAGAACCAAAAAATACATGAGAAAACAAAGAGAAAAAATCTACACACAAAATGCAGCCTAACAGTACCGAAATGAATATTTTATGCATCTTGTTAGCGGACGCAGGATCTCACCAAACTCCAGTTTCCAGGCGTGAAATTCGAGGTCTTCCAGTGAGATGCTTGCACAGCTGGCCACAGCCAGAGCAGCAGCAACAAAGAGCAGGATCTTCATCTTGGCTGAACACAAACAGATAAAAAACAAAAAACTTGTTTGAGTTACAGGAAACCACACAGGTTATACACGATCTCTTTCACTTCAGCTTTTCTTCTTTTGCTTTTTTCAGACGCTTCCTTGACGGGATGTTTGATGTTAGCAGCTCTCAGCAGCAGAACTTTAGTTCTATAACCTACTTTTCATGAATGTCTCTTTTACCTCTTCCTCTCGCTCCTTTCCCCCTTTGTTTTAGTGTTAATACATAACAGAATGTGTGTGAGGTTTAGGCCTTATCTGCTCTTACCTGCGCCTCTCTTTGTTTCTGGGCTGAAGACAGATGTAGTTCCTCCGGTGAGTGACAGAGGTGTGATGGAAAGAGCTTCTTATATAGATGGCAACTGTTACGATTACAGCATTCCAGTCAGGTGGCTGTCAGGAGACCAGAAACAAAAAAATAACAAATAAAGCACTAAAACAAATAAAAGGTGGAGTTAGAAGTTATGAGGAGCTTGCATGATGTCAAACAGATTCAGCAAAATAAGCAATATCAGTTACTCATTTGGGGTTTCTACGAAGTCACTTCACTCAGCTGTTTGTTGGTTTGAGATTTTACAGTCACATATGATGGTAAAATATTTTTCATTTGAATACCACAGCTGGGATTTTCTGCAGCTTTCAATCTGATTCCTGTCAGAGAAGTGGGGATTCTTCTCAGTTCCAGACAAAATCTAACAACAAAAAGAAATTAAATAAAACAGGCTTCGCATGTGCTAACACCCACATGTTTTTTATGAAACCTAATTGGCAAAGCAATGGTGCTTTGGAAAATACTGAACGTGCAGATCCGGTGTGTTTCTGTTTCCTAAAGCAGGCTGACTTAAGCAGACACCCACTCAATTATAGTTACCTGAATCATAAGGGTTTATGTGAAATGTTGCTCCATCTTTACCTCTTTAAAACGATCTGGGCTGAAATAACTCCACTTACTCCATGAAAAACAAATTATGCCGAGATTGATGAAAACACAAACAAACAAAAAAATCACACTTCTGCAACTTGGATAACTTTTTATAACCTTCTGGAGGAAGTCTTCTCAGGCTCAAATATCACAGAGCACCCACTGTGGGAAAACCTTTTTCTAAATTAGCTTTGATTAAGATTTAACAGTGGCAAGTCTTTTCGAGTGTCTCTCTTCAAGTTTTGCACATTTAAAGCCTAATATTTTTGTCTATTTCTCTTTACAAAAAACTTGAGTTAAGAGATGGGTGGACAATATCTGTGAACGTTGGTTTTCAAGTTATACTTTGGTCTGGACTTTGACTGGTCCATTCTGAAACATTCCTTTGCTCTGAACACAAAAGGGTTTGTTCTTCATTGGCACTTGTAGGTTTGGTCGTAATTTCACAAAAAAGTCAAAATTCCCAAGAATTTGGAGTAGAATAGATGGGACCTCACAACAACTCAAATGTCAAAATCTAACATGGCCGTCTGATATATTAGACTCTGTGGCAGAGGAATTAGAAAAGACACACAAAAATGATTGTAGATCTGTACCTCTGGCAATTTGCATCTCAATAAATCAGACTTCAAAGTTTTGATTGTTCATTATGTGAGGGAATTTTTCATCTATATTTCGTTTAAATCCATTGATTGAATAAACTCACAACTGGGCCCTGTTTTTTGTTTTTTGTTTTTTTTACTCATTAGAGCAATTCTGAAAATTTAGGTTTTAAAGAAGTTAGAAAGTCAATGCACTCCATTCATGTTGGTCTGTCACATAAAACCCAAGATGTTTGTGGTTGTAGCATCTCAATAAATAGGAAAGTTAAAGTGTTGTGATATATACACATATATTCCCAATTCAGTCCAGTCTACGTCCTGGATGTCACAAGGCTCTTAGTCTCATGACAGAGCTTAAACCACAAAGATTGAGTAAAAAACAAAGCAAACTGATAACCAAGCTACGTTACGTAAGTCATTTATTTGTTTTTGTGGACTCAGTCAGTCTGCTGCAGGAGTAAACAAAGACAGCTTACTTTAAGAAATGATGTGGCTGTTCTTCATTTTAGATCAAATTAACTGTCATTTAGCTCACAGATGTTTGACATTTGAAAAAAAAACATTTTAAAAACCCACAAGAATTTTCTGCTTAATTAAAACCAAAAACAGAAATATGTCAGAGATTAATAAGTGCTTCTGCTAACACATGTGTGCTTCAACTATGGACCAAAGCTACAAAGAGCAAAAAGTGAGACTGTAACATAGTCCTCACATCATTATTCTCCTCAAAAGGTCCCAAAACCTCCATTATATATTATTACATATTACACTGTGTGCTTAAAAAGACACGTTGACTCAGAATGAGACATCTGGATGCTGCCTCTACCTCTGATTAGTGATCTCCTGTGTTGGTTTCTACTTCATGATTGTTTCTGAGGCTCGGCTCTCAAGATGACACTTGATGATGATGAATAATTTTTATCTTTGTTGCAGCTCTGTCTAATTTTACTTCTTGCTTTGCAGTCAGGATGCAAATAGACAAGAGACCTGAAAACTATCTTGTGTTTTTCTGTTTCATGCAGTCAAACTGAAACTGGAAGAGTAATTTTTTAAAACACACATCTATATTGATTGTTATCTAATTATCTAATTCTTGAAGAATTTAGTGTTACTGTTTGACTCTGCTAATACTTTACTTTCAAAATGTAAACTATAATCGTGATTAAATCCGGAAGAAGTATCGCATTTAATGGCCTGAGTAACAAAAAGTTGTTAAATCTGTTCATTCTTCTTTTGGTTAATTTTACCAGTTTCACTATTTCTTTCATCCAATTATTGATGTCCTTTTATCACCTGGTTGTTAAACCAAGTGATAAAATCAAATGTAAGTACAGTGATAGATTTTCTTCAGCCTTATCAGTTGTTGATGATCATAAGAAAATGATCACAAATCCCAAATTGATTCGGTTTGAGCAGGAAGTGCAAAGTTCGACGTGCTTTTTGCGGATCTCATCAGAATTTTCACTGAATGTCAGCTTCTTGTCAGAGATAAGACTTTATATGACTAAAAGATTCTGCACTGTAATTTAGTTTTAAATATAAAATACTTAACTTCATCTGCAGTGATTTCTGTAATTGTTAGTGTACATGACATACAACAATGAAAGGAGAATGCAACCTGGAGGATATGACTTCTAGACGCTGTCATCAGTCCTTAGATTGTGTTTTACAGTGCATTGCAAAGGTATACATGCTGCTACAGTTTTTAAAACACAAACCTCAGTATATTTTAATTGGGATAAAAGTGACATCAAGGCAAAAAGATTTGATGGTTTTAAAAGAAATTCTATCTGAGAAAAAAAGTTTTTTTTAGCAGTCCTAATCCTCTTACAAATAAAATCTAAAAAGTGTGATGTGCATTTATTTGCTTTGTGCAACGTTTGGCTGCGGTTACAGCTGCAGATTTTTTTAGGTTTGTCTCTTGCAGGTTTTTCTCCTGTGTGTAGGAAAACCTGCAAGGGAAGCATGATGGTGACACCACCATGCTTCCCTTTGAGACAGTGAGTTTATGATAATATGCAGTGTTAGTTTCATACCGCACATAATAAAAAAATAATTCTGCTCTCATCTGATCAAAGGACTTCACCCACAAGGCTTGTAGCAAACTGGAGGTTTCAGACTCAGACTGGTCCTGATAACAGATCCTTTATCTCTGGTTCTTCACAGCTACCTGAATCTGAACTTTCAGATTACTTTTGCAATTGTGCCATAATCCTCTCCTGTTCAGATTATGGATTAGCCAGAGCTCTGAGAGATTTTGTTTCAGAACTTAATTCTGCTTTAAATAACATTCTCTGCTGTGTTCTTCAGTGATATTTGTTTTCAACCAACTGGAATCTGCTGAGTAACTATGACCTATAGAATGAGAAGCATCGTAAGTGTGTTTATGTGTGTAAGCACAGTTGGAGTCACGAGGAGCTCTGTGGATTGTGACTGATCTGGAGTTCTACCAATCATTTACTATACAAGCAAGTCAGGAGTCAACATAGTAGCTGATAGATTAAAAAAAACACATTTATTCTGTCCAGTTTCATGGTTCAAAGGTTTATATAATTGGAAGTGGTTGGAGAATGTGTTTTAAGGCATCTCCACACAAGCTTAGGGGAAATACTGAGTTTGTTCTGCGGAGGCAAAACTGAAACTGGCTCACAGCACAGCAAAAGAAGAATTTCCTTTCCCGTAATTTCCCCTTCCTTTTATGTTGTCCAGCACATGCCTGACACATCATATCTGTTCCTAAATTAATAAATGGCAACAAGGAAGACACATTTCTCACCACTTTTTTTTTCTTGCCACCGTTAAAGTTTCTTAAACAAATGTGCCGTCCTTATTTTAAAGTTCTGTGAAATTAGTTGTTTTTAAAAGTGAAAATGCATGTCACATCATGTGACTTCCTCCACTGAATGATCATATGACCCGCTCTGTTGTAGGTGTTATAGTTCAGAAATTTTCTGAATGCAAACTGTGACTGAAACTGACTGGCAAGTTATTGTCAGAAAATGATGGGAATTAATGCTAACTTCCTCTTTGGATGACTGTAGTAAAAACCTAATAATAATCTAAATCATTGCTGCTTATGTGTAATTGTCACTGGTTTTATGAGTCATTTAATTATTGTCTCTGTTCTCAGATTGCAGGCAATCGAGCAGGATATTAGGACCCAAAGGAGCCATTTGTTGAAATCTCTTATTTATCGCTGGAAACCTATTTGAATTAGTTTATGACAAAATACTGTTAAGTCAAACCTTAACACTACTATATAAATGGCACATCATTTCACAGTGAAACAGGCAACACGGTAAAAGACATAATCTGTATAATTTAATCCAACTTGCTGTGTTAAGAAACCACCAGGAGATGGCAGCATTGCTCAAGGCATCACTTAAACAGGACACAAACTCTCATCTATATCAATCTTTAAACTTGATCAATTGGCAGATTAGATCACTTATAACATGGGTTTTGTTGTAAGTAAAATAATCAGCCAATGGAAGAAATAATTTTTAATCTGCCAAGCAATTTATGACTTAAAACAAACTCAAATATTTTGTTGAAAAGGTACTTGTAAGTTTGTTTTGTCTTATTTCAAGTGTGCTAAGATATTTATACAAAAAAATAGGCAAAAATCACTTGTTAAAATTTTCTGTTTTTGCATTACAATTTAGTCTTGATCAAACATTTTGAACACGTCTTCATAACAAAGTGAGCAGTAAGTGTATATTAACTTTGTGCTAATAAAACCAACATGAATCACCTTAATGCTGAGAACTCAACACTCATTTTAATATTATTTTATATCTAATAGTTGCAACAACTTACAACTGATCAAACTGTTGCTTTATTGTGAAAACACCAGAAGGTGGCAGTATTTCCACACAATATAGATCAGTTTAGAAAAAACTCTAAATTTATATTAACATGATTTTATACAAACAGCCTCCTCCTGCTTCCTCTCTCAGATCTGTTAGACTGAATCAATCTCTGGAATGAGCAGCAATGAGCAAACTGGAGTGGAGAATTTGCTGAATTATCCTTTATAAGTAGTTAACTTGACTTTATGTGGGTTCATTGATGGCTCAGAAATATGATGTAACAAAATTTGTCACATCATGCTGGACCTCTTGAAGGATCCAAAGCAGAAAGAAACGTCCCTCTAATAAAGCAACGATGTGTTTGGAATTGGAAACTAAGAGGGAAAGCAGTCTCTTGTAAACTCTTCTAATTTCATTACCCTGCATATCTCCTCAGCTTAGTCATTCACACGGTTGGCTGCTCTCACACTGCGAGTCAAACATAATGTATCAGCCTCTAAAATTCAGCAGTAGCTTGGTTCAGGCTTTACTTTGCATACTGCGTAATTTGATTATTGGATCAATAACAAAGCAACATTTGAAGCATTGCTGGGATAGCTGGCTTCTTCTCGTGTTGCACATTGCTTGCATTCAGCACTCGTTCTCACTTTATAGGTGACAAAGTGTGAATGCAAGCAGGAATTCAAACGGAAGGCCTTTTAAATGAGATTAGTCTGGAAGCAAAACCTTGATCACATCTGGCTCTGCTACCGTCTCAGGGACACAAACATCTGTGCATTCCCTGAGTTTGAGAAGCTGATCTGACATCTTTAATTTAGCATTTGTTGCTTATGCTAAATTAAATACTTTCTAATGGTCTTAATCAATAACTTGTCACCTTATTCAATTATCAAAAATACTTACAAACACAAAACATGGACAATGTTTATGTGCACACAATGAAACACATTTCCAAAGAACTTATTCTAAATCTATACGCGCTCGTGACTTGTTGATTCTACTCATGATAAGGTCACATTTCTTTATTTTAATCCATAAAAATGACCCAATGTTGCTTCAGCTATCCATTCTGCCCAGTGTGACTTACACACTGGGCAGAAGTTAATCAAAGCAATTCTTCAGGTATAAAAGTCTGTTCTGCAAAAAGAAAGGGATTTGAACAAAGCTTTAAATGGAAAAAAGTATTTGTATGTGTTCAAAGAAACTATTGGCAAAAATACTGTTGTGAAACACAAGTGAGTTCTGAAGGACAATACAAGGAAATGAGGGACAATTAAAGCCTTCTGCACGAGGATGATTACAGTAATCATTCAGGAGATGTGGTAATTAACCATAAAAATATTTATTGACAATAACATTTTCTCGGACACAAAATTGAGAAATAATTCACACACAGAAAAACCCAAAAATATTCAAGAAGTCCAAATTCAAAACCACAATAAAAGGAAAAAAAACAACTGAAATTTTGAACTAAAATGGAACATATTCATATTAAAAAACTACCTTCTCTCAGAGTTGATGGATAAATATGATCTGACAGCATTTGAAACAATATCCTTGAGAAACTACACCAAAACCACATTGCACTGGCTGATCTATAACTGTCCACTTTTAAAAACATCAACTGAACCACAAGAATATCAGAACACTGGCCAAGCAATCATATTAAAAATAGACATTAACACTGATAAATAAAAACACTTTATTTTAAAAGAAATGTTTGTTTTTTTGTTTTTTTTAAAGGCCTTGTGATGACTGTCACAAAGCTCTAACCTCCATGAATTCTGCTCTTGGATATTGCTGCACATTGCATTTGTGAAATGCAGATAAGTGGATAATGACAATGACTGTAGCAACACAGAGCATGAGACGGAGATAACCAGGAAGGTTGGAAGAAATCCATTCATGCTGTGATTCATCCCTGCACTCCTCTGTCTTTTTTTTTTTTTTTTCCCCAGCTGCAAATGTCTGCTGTGATCCTGCTTCCCAATCCAAACAGGTCACCGTGGCCCTCATCCTGCCAGAGCAACTGGATTCAGAGTGGAGGAGAGATGCAGGAGAGGGAGCAACGATGGTGCTCACCGTGGCCAGTTCAGATGCTGGGCCTCTCTCCCTCGTTCCCTCGCTTCTTTATCTCCATGGTGCACACACGTCGACCTGGAGCAAGGCCGTGTACTGGCAGGGGAGGCTAAAGGCAGAAAGAAGGGGGTGGATGGGGATGTGGTGCGTGAATGTGTGGGGTGTGGGGTGAGAGTGAAAGGACACAATGCTTGAAAAGCAGAGCAGATCCAGGGACTAATTGGGTCTGGTAATGGCAGGTCAGTGTTACTGAAGGGCTCGTTAGAACCAGTACAGCTCCTTGCCTTTCTTGTGCTGCTGGAGGCCTGAGGAAATAAAAAAAAAAAACATGGAAACAATGAGAAGGACAACAGTGAGCAGCAGAACACAGGTTGTCATGGAGCCTTCTATGGCCAAACATGCTGGTTCAGACGGGTGAAAAGAGAGCGTCTGTGATGATTATGATGTGTTGCATGTTTCTGTATGCAGGTCTGCACATGGAGGAGGGCTGTGGGGGCCAGCTGGGGGTGGAACCTGGAGCATGCGTCCCTGTGTGTCTCTGCAAATCAGAATTGATGTTAACCTGAAACAGTATTGATTTTTAAACTATTGATGATCTTGGTCAAATCTATTCATAAGACTTGTAGGCCATAAAGTGAGAGTTTATGATGAAACATAATATTTATGAAAACTCTCAGTACTCAGTTCAATCCGGTATTTGGTTTAATTTATTGTATTGTTTATTTATAAATTCACTGTTTATCTTGATCGTCACAAATATGTTTAAGCTTTTGCATCTGTTTATATTTAACACGTATATTTAACAGATATCATCACAATACACTTTAGAAGATGTCCAACTCATATTTAAAAATAATCCCACCATGTAGACGGTTAAATATCATTTATAAGGATTTCAGTTAATTCCTAGTTGTAATGTAATACAGTCAGATTCAATTGCATGTGGCGACAGTGGGAGGGATAGGCTTCGTACCACAAGAGAAACCTCCGGAAAAAACAAAAACAAATCTAAAAACAAAGCTAGTGTCAAATTTATTGATTGGTGTAAAAGGCAGCAAATTAATAAATTCATTTTCATTGGTTCAGAGCAGTGTGTGTCTTTATGATGTGCATTGGAAAAGCTTGTAAATTTTAGAGTTTAATGTTGCATATAGACATTTGTTTTCAAGTTGTTTGATCAGTTTTTACTGCATTTTGTTGTTAATGCATATTGAAAGCTCAAAAACTTCTTGAATGAACATTATGCAAAGACATTTCTTTTTCCTTTCAAAGACAAATCGAAAGAGAAACACTCGTATGATTCAGGACATTTCTGAGTGGGTACCTGCATCCATGTTGAGCGCCAGCGTCTGGCTGACGTCTCCAGGGGGCAGCAGGCTCGGCCAGGAGGTGGTGGGCTCCAGCTTGCCCACTTCATAGTGGCTTGGCAAGGTGGGAAGATGAGGTGGTCTCACCGTGGGCACGAGCAGACCCCCGTAGTGAGACTCCAGAGCTGACGGTGAGTACAGTTCATGTAGCGGTCGAGGGGGGCCGTAGGCTTGGGCCTGAGGGTACCCCCAGCCCTCCGGTGGGTGGGGGTGGGGATGAGTGTGGGCGTGTGGGTGAGGATGAGTATGCGCGTGTGACAGGCCTGGATGCAGCGCCGACGCGTACGGGTCCATGGAATAAGCTGGGGCGCTGGTCTCACAGTGGGGGCGACTCTGAGGTGACGTGTAGTTACTGTCCCAGAAAGACGGGGGGAAGCTGCGCCGGCTGTTAGAGGAAGAAGTTTCTAACAGACGAGAGAAAAACTGAGATCACCATCAGGCTTGAGTCCTATCAAACAATCAATCAAGTTAATTTTATATGACACATTTCAGCAACAAGGCAGTTCAAACTAGTAACAGGCATTGCATTTTGCTAAGCGCCAAAGTTAAAGTAATCAATAAAAATCAAATATATTGGTCAGTGCTCCATTTAAGACGGTTTAAGAGCAACTCCAAACAGGTGAGTTTTTAGTCTTGATTTAAAGGAACTCAGTGTTTCATCTGTTTTGCACCTTTCTGGAAGTTTGTTCCAGATTTCAGATGCATAGAAGCTGAATGCTGCTTTTTGCACAATTATATGACTCAGAATAAAACTGATATTTTATAACTGTAATGACATTCAGAAACAAAATCACAGTGAAACTGAACAATCTTAACAATGAATTAATTTAGATTCTAAGTTTTGAAGCTCTAAATGTATTATTTAATGTTTTTATCCGGACATTTAGTGAAAAAAAAATCCTGTAAGAACTCCACCAGCATGACTGCTCTTTTTCATAGAGTACACTTACAATCGAATACTTACATGCACTGATTGGGGTCAAATGCTTTCAGTATCATTTCATTATTTCTCACAATAGTTTGCTGGACTTTTAATATATTCCTCCTGACAGACCTGTTGTAGCTGCTTCATGCTTGTAGGCTTTGGGACACTTTTTCCTGTCCAAAATATTTTGTGTCAATGGGAATTTAGCTTATTTCTGTGTAATTTTCTCTCATTATGACACCATTTATTGTTTGAAGTACACTTTCCCTCATACAGCCAAACATCATGATGCGTCCAAGTGTTCTCATTTTTCCCTTAATTATGGAGAAACACTTACATTTCTGAATCGTCATGTCTTCGGCATCTTCAGGCATCTGGAAATCGTACCAAAGGGTGATTCAGACTTGTGGAGATGTTTCTCTAATTGGTTCAAATTTCATAAATTAACCTGTCAGAAGCTAACAAAGCCATGACATCATAATCTGGGCTCCCAAATTCTCTAAAGGAATTGTAATCTTAATTTATGTACACTTCTGGTTTTGAAAAAAAACACGGTCTTTGAAAATCTTCACTCACTCAATATTCTGGCATTTAGCAAATCATTTTGGTGACCCTATTTGACGTAAAACAGGAAAAGCTTAAACAGCTTGATGTCTTTTTATACAGTGTACGTAAATATATGGTTTGTACTGTTTAATTTTGCCTGGACATTATGTTGATTTAAAATCATTTTGTTCACTAGAATAATTATTTAATTTGTTTTATTGCTGATGAACATTTATATCGGTTGTTTGACTCAAATGTAGATTTGAGTTTAAACATTTTTTGTATTTATTTATCTTTCCTATTTTCATTTTGCTTTTAGTTTCAGAACTCACATCAGGATTTTAGATTTTAGAACCACACCCTTTTGTTTTTGTTTTACATAAAGCACATTGTGTTGCCCTAACTGTGAAGACCAAGTTCAGAATAACTGACTGCTTGGTGCACTTATATCACAGAAGCAAATGAATGGGAATGGATCAACGAGTGCTGAAGTACAGATGTTGCTCACATGACTTGGACACCCTCTGGGTCGGATATCTTGCTCATTGGATCATAGGGTCACACGACCCAGGTCCAACAAGACACAGAAATAAACACAACCACGCTCCCATACACTTAAAGAGAGACACAATTTAGAAAGAGAGATGTCCCTATATCCTAGAATGCTATATAAGGCAGACGCTGTAACCTGGAGGCAGCCCAGGGCTCAAAGAGTGTTAAATCACTGGCTGTGGTGACACTTCTCACTTTCATGTCAGCCCGGTACTCCTGAAAATCTAAAAACACACACAAGCAGTTCTGACCCCATGCTAGCACCCGCTGCCCCTCTCTTCTGCGCCCTGCACCTTCACCTGTTGTTTTTGCAACCCCTCCCGCTCTCTGCACGCCCTTGACAGAGATTCAATATGCTGTTATATATTTTCAAAAATATAGCTTTATATTTAGCTATTCCTCAAGAAGACCCACCATGTCTCTCATTGTTGCTACTGCGCTGAGAATAGATATAAATCCGAGTAGCAGGCAGGCAGCTGACTGTGCAACCATTGTGGAGCATGAGTTGGAATCAGAGTCAGAATGGCTGCCGCGGAGATGTTTGAAGGGGATACGCCGGCGAGGCTGTACGCTTACAGCCGGGTATAAACATAGCATCTGTTGTGAGGCAGGGAGTGCTCGCTGGTGCCGAAATGAAGACGTCCAGCCTAACGAGAAAAAAGAGCAGAGTGGGGCAGCGAGTGAGGGGGCAGACCCTACATGGAGAGCTGAGGGACACCCTGTTGGAGGCACAGAGCTTAGGGCGATTTTCAATTTCAGGTGTCCTACTCAGGGTTCAGATAAGCAAGCATACGGTAATTTTATTGTAAGATGGATTTTAAGTATCAAAATTACAACACAAACTCTTACAAATACTTTTAATTTCTTGAGGCCCAATGAATTAAAACTGGTAATGACACAAATTACATAAAGCTACTCAAACAGCTGCGTGGACCCTTTTTTTTTTTGTCTTACTTCAAACTTTTAGCCCAGCCAGAACCACAGAAGCCATATTATTTAGCCAAAGAGCCGTTGACCTGTGTGACCTTCTGCCCTGACTTCTCCAAGACCACAACTACCCTTCAGTCCTGTCACCTGACAACATCACCAGTCCCATTTTCTGCTGGCTCTGCAGAACTACCAGCTCCACCAGTTCTTAAAATTCATAAAATACACCCAAAAGCACAGCTGGCATGCATTTGTTTTACTCAGACTGAATGTTTGCAAAATGGGACCAAGATCACAATACTCATTTATGGGAACCACATGTATTTACTAATTTGAACATGGGTCAGAAATACCAGCAGGATATTCTCTGCAGGCATTAGGTGAGTCACGTTGAATAAATTCAGATCAAATTGCACAAACATTTCTACAACCAGTACGGGTGTCACGTTTTGCCAGTTGTCCAGCATCCTCTGTCTGTGCTGGAAAATCAGTTTAGGTCTATACATCTAATAATTATGACAGTAATAACCATAATAATAATAATAGATTGGTTAGTCACAAATACTAAATTGTTCCCCAAACAAACAACATTGATATTTATCCAAACTTTATTTTGAAAAGCTAGCAGAATATTTTGTCACCCTGGCCTATATTAGCCTCATTTACAATGATATATCTCATGACTTTAATTGTGAAGACAATTATTTCAATTAGTACTGCAAAATATTAACAACATTAATATGCCTGCAGAACCACTAGTCATGCGAAACCTGCAGCTACCTGTGCCCTGTTGCTCTGGCGCCCGCCGTTTGCCCTCTCCATCCATGTAGGAGCTGAGAGCCCTGGAGAAGTGCTCATCCACCACGCTGCTGATGTCTCCATGGTAGTAAGTGAAGAGCACACAGCGAGAAGTCAGGTACTCTGCCTCTGGGCCCTCCTGCTTCTCCTTGGGGCCCTCCGCTGTCCTCGCAGGTGTGTAAGAGGAGGAGGAAGAAGAACTGGAAGAAGATGAGGAGGAAGTTGATCCTCCAGTACCTGGGCCCCCAGACATCCCTTCTGGAACGCTGGGAGGTTCCATAAAATCCCGACTGTTGGGCGCAGAGCTGCTCAGACCTGAAGGAGCCTGTCAGGGGGAGATCAGCGGGCAGGAGGAGGGACATGGGAGGGGGAACAGGGCGAGGGTTAAGACAGGTGCTGCAGAAACACTTCTGGAAATTATTATGAGGCTTTTTGACATGCTTATCATTGTGCTGCTGCGCTGGCATGTCCATGCGCGTTAATATAAGTGCGTGAAACATCTGATTTGAACAAGATAAATTAGTTATTCGATTAAAAAAATAATGATTTCAGTCGTAAATGTATTAAATGTCTTGCCTAAAACCAAGCCTATTCACGTTTACGCACAAGCCACATCAACCAGCATAATGTATCCGATTTTAAAATATTCTACATTCATCTCAGTGACTCCAGTTAAACTTGGGGGACGGAGGGTTTTAACTGAACTTTAAATATTTGCTCGCATCCTACCTGTAAGCTATTGATAAAAGCGGGAGCAGTCGGTGCGTACGGTGCGTAATGTCCATAGGCTGGATACATAACATCCAAACAGCTCATGGTAAACGAGCGGTCTCCTCACTGTTCTGCTGGAACCGACCTTCGCAACCGACTGCGCGACAACATCCCTGTTTGTGGAAGTGGGGAGAGCTCAGTTGGGGTTATGCAGCGTGAAGCAAAGCCCGTTCCAGATTTGACATAATCACTCCAGAAGGAGCGCACTCCCTCCGCTTCCAGCGCGCTCCTCAACAGCCGCGGTTGCAAAATGTGGAGAGGTTTATGAAGCAAGCATGAGGGTGTCCTGTCCTGTGCATCGCAGTGTCGACCCCTCCTTCCACCATCTCCTTCCACTCCTACCCTGCAGCTCCACTTTATTATCCCCGGCAGCGCGGTTACATCCACAATAAGAAAACTAATAATGGATGATTTAGCATAAATCGTTTAGAGTATGGACATAAAGGTGGACTCCACTTTTCCTCCATTAAAAAGTTGAAGTAATTCATTCAATTCACTAAATAGGTGATAGTCACATACATTCATTAATTGTATAAGACTAATAAAAAGGGATTGAAAAAAACTGAAATCTGAATCTATTGAAAAGTATAACCAGGTTTATTTGTACAGCACTTTTCAACAATAAGACAATTCAACCTTTGAATACAAAGTGCTTCACATGATGAAAACATAAAAACTTATTATACAGTCATGTAATAAAAGGAAAGTAAAACGTTGGACAGTCAAAGTCAACTAAGATGTGTTTTTAGTTTGCATTTGACGGTACTATTTCAGGATTTTCGCGGTTTTCTTGAAGTTTGTTCCAGATTAGAAGAGCCTAAAAATTGAATGCTGCTTCTCCATGTTTGGTTCTGCTTCTGGGGATACAGAGCGGACCAGAACCAGAAGTCATGGTATGGAATGTCAATAAAAAACATGTGTTTTGTTACTAAGTCATTTAGGTATTTATTAACAAGAAGTATTAGCTGTACTGTAAGGACTTTAAAATTGTGCTGATCTGCTCTGTCTTCCTGGGTTTAGTGAGAACGTAAGCAGCAGCGTTCTGGATCAGCTGCAGCTGTCTGAGTTTTTAGGCAGACTTGTGAAGACTTTGTTGCAGTAATCAACGCAAAAATAGATAAATGCATGGATGAGTTATTTAAAATCTTGTTTAATCCTGGAAACATTCTTCAGGTGATAGAAGACTGACTTTGTTGCTGTCTTTCTGTGTCTTTGAAGGTCCAGGTCCATCAGCCAGATTTCAAGACTGACCTGTATAGTTTCTAACTGTAAGATCTAGAGCTGTGTGCTGACTCTGTGTCAGCTGTGTACAGTCATCCATGCATTTAGCTGTGTGCTACAGTCCAGTAGCTTGCCATCATCAGCGTGTGAATGTGATGCACATTATGAATAAAATTGATTATCATTACTAAATTTACCATCCTCTAAAAATAAAACTTTGGACCACTGAGACAACAGTCAGTTCCTCATTCTCTTAAGCTCAACTCATTTTGTTGCATCTGTTTCAGGAGTGACTGAGAAAAAGGAATGACGGTTGTAGACTAGTAGTATGTTCTTCTGCGTTCTTGAAGTTTCACCTTTGAGTTGCAGACTTCTGAATCTCCTGCAAGCTTTTAAATAGATTATGCCTCACAATTCCCTCAAGGGCCAGGTTGTCCATTTACTTATGCACTTTATGTTTTCTCCTACTCTACTTTCCAATATTGTCCACATCTGCAGAGACCTTTCCTGGCTTCTCTTCCTTGTAGAGAGAATCGTTTGAAACCTGCATGACAATAAGGTTTCTGTATTAATTCTCTTGGTTTTCATTAGCTGTAAGTCATTATTGTCAAGATTAACAGAAATTCATTGCTGACATTTACACCTCTGTGTGTAATTAAGCTGTAAGAGTATCATCTTTTGAATTGAAATACTGAAATAAATTTTCTTTTAATGTGAATATAATTTACAGAGCTTTGAAACATGGAAACAACTTGTGGTTCTGCAATATCTCATTTCTCATACAAACGGCTGTTAACGACTATGTCATGTTACATAAATAGATCTGGATGAAGTCACTTAGATAAAGCAAACAAACAACAATGAGCACATGATACATGTGGTTCTGTGACTTTTCTATTCCTCTGTGTGCACTTTGGATACTTGCAGACCTTGTGCTTGGTCCAAACTGAAAGTGTATCCATGCTCTTAAAACAGCCATTGGTTGCCAAGTAAACCCTCAAGTCATCTGAAGTATTTAGTGTGCTCCCAGAATGACACATAGGTGTCAACTATAGGTTGCATACACTGGCCATACCGACATGGACGAGAAAGGGACTCTGCACAAATCTATGACAAATTATCACCTATCAGCAGTGCAAACAAAATATATTTTCACACACATACACAAACAAACAGACCACCAGAAGCACCAAGAGAGCAGAAACCGACAATTCAATGTGTTTCCAGACTTTTAAAAAAATGTAAAAAAAAAATAACACTTCAACAAAGTAAAAATATGCTTTCTTAAATTGTTACGTGCTTCTTGTCCTTGAGGTCTGGGCATGCCAGTCTTTTTGACAGGCACTTCAGAATGCCTATGAGAATAGTGTGGAAAATTTGCAGAATTCCATGGACGAGTGTCAGATGAGGTGGAATGTCTCTGATGTATGCTAGTGGACGAGCTCCTTGGGAAGTTACATCGTCCCTCTGCTGCGTTCTCTAGATGGAGAACATGACCAACAACTTGCTGTGCATAACTGAGGCCAGGTTATTAACATGCTGATGGATTAAACATGCTCTTAAACTCTATTGGTGAATGGATCTTTTATCTGCTACATAGCAACAAGAACAGCTTCAACACTTCTGGAAATGCGTTTCCTCAAAGTTGCATTTAATTTGGATCATTTTGGGGGTTCTTCCAGTGAGGTCAAACACTGATGTTGGACGAGAGGGCTCACAGTCCTTGCTCTAATTCATCACAAATGAGTTTTTATGGTTTAGTCAGGACTCTGTGCAGGAGAGTTAAGTTCTTTCACATTTGCTTCGTGCATGGGTGCACAGTAATTTCCAAACAACCGGGCCATTCCCAAACTACTTCCTCCTAAGCTTGGAGCATGAAATTGTCCATAATCCTTGGTATGCTGAAGTATTAAGAGTTCCTTTTAACGGAACTGAAGAGCTGATCCCGACACTGAAAAACATCCCCACAACATGATCCCCTTTTCACCAGACCTTACACTTGACATCATTCAGATAAGTGTCATTGTTCTGGCAACTGGCAAACCCAGAATCATTGGTTTCCCAGACAGAGTGACCATTTCTTTCACCAATGTTTACAGAGACAGCCTGCATGCTTAGTTGTTGCATTTTACACACCTGTGGCCATGGAAATGATTGGATTATTTATTTACTTTTCGCAATATATTTTATCTCCTCAAATCACTCCAACAATCCAATCACTGAGGCAGATTCAAATTCATTGAGGTGCATTCCTATCTCAGTTTATATGAGCTGATGAGTAAATATACAAATGCAGATTTTTATTTGATAATAATAAGCCTTTTTGTTCTTGCTTCTGTTCATAGCCATTAGAAAAGTTTCCTGCATAGTAATGCTGGATGGCAAAGTAGTGGTTGGAGAAAGAGAGTGATGCAATGCTAGAAAGCTCACAGTTACACCAGCGTGATCAACAGCTGCAGCTGACGGAATGGAAGGGAGGCCACTATTAGTATTAACTGCCATGACTAAATTTCTGTGTCTCCGTCTCTCTTTCTGTCTCTGCCTCTCACTTGTCTTCCCTCGTGATAAACACTGCTTCTTCGTTTATAATGCCAGCCTTAAGACACACGGAAATGGGAGTGATTTCATAGATATTTGTCTTACCAAACAAGTCAAAAAGACAACCGATAAGGTAGAGATCCAAAATGAAATATGTAAATCTTTGCAAGCAAAAACTGAATCTGTCACTCATAGAGCGAATCTGTGAACGAGATCTTGAGGAGTTGTATACATTTACTTGTGTATGCTGAAAATAAACACAGATTACATCATTCCTTGTGACCCTTTGGTGCTGCTCCACCCCAGTGTCTCTCATTGGCTGAGATGTTGCAGGCCAGTTGAGGTAGTAACAGCAACTTGGTTTTATTTAGCACACTATTCAAATTGCAACAGCACCTTTAATAGTATATAGTCTGCTAGACATACCTGAGTGCAATAAAAAAAAGCATCAGTGGTCCTTATAACTTTTCATAAAATGCTTAAACTTTTACAATCAGAGATAATTTGGATGTTTCAGAAAGCATTTGAGGTTTTAGAGCCAGTCTTGAAAGATGTTTAGGTTGCAACATGAACCCAAAATGATATAAGCAGCCTCCTGAAACAACAAGTCCTTTATTAAGGCCTTAGTGTGGCTTGGTCCCAGGAGGGTTGGACCTCGGGATTCCACTGTTGTTTATAAGCCTTGGTGTTCGTGTGAATGTGGGTGTATATGTCCAAGGCAGAGATGTACAGCTGCCCCGTTGTCCACTTCCACACAAACTCATCTCAGCTGTTAAAAATCATCACCCGGTGTCATTGGAAAGACACTCTGGCACACAGGCGCGCTCTTACAAAAGGGCCACATATGGACAGGTCCAGCTCATTCAACCTTCTACACAAATGTTGGTAATAAATCCTCTGTCATAGAGTGAGCAAATGTGCGGCTATTTTCTTTTTCAAACAACTGACTTATTGTCCTCACAGACCACCAGGATATTGGAAATAAGAAAATAAAAGGAAACAAATTTTATTAGAAATTAGAAATTTTACTTCATACACAGCAACTCAAGGCATGTTTCTTTTCTTTGGTTTCAAGAGAAACATGAGGTCTGATCAACTTTGATTATCTAAAAAAATATAACAGAAGTCATTATAGTTTCTTTGATTGCTTTTCAATACTTTTCAATTTTGCAGTCTTCAAAGTTATCCACTCTGCATTTTTTACACACTTGCTGTCTTTCTTTCACCACAAACTGTATTTTGTAGGGCTTTTCTGTGATAGACCAACACAAAGTATTTCACAACTGTAAGGGTTTTCAGTTTTTATATCAACACAAATCTCACAAGTGTGATGTGCCTCTGTATGCAGGCCTCCCTTTAAAAAAGACAACTTTTGCCAAAAGCAAAGTTGCAAATCTTTCTAGATATGTCTTTACCAGTTATGCACATCTAGAAACTAAACTGCATCTTCTTCATAAGAAAGGGCAATCTTAGTCAGATTGGTAGTTCTTAAATCTTCATAAATTCACTGTTGTTGATAGGTCTGGACTTTGACTAGGCCATTCTATCAAACAAATATGCATTGTCCTACTGAAAAGTGAGCCTCCAGATTTTTTTTTATGGATTTGGAGTGATATTTATCCTCTCATTCTTTGTCGGCATCTGATTTCCCATGTGCCTCCTGATTCTTGTCTTATCAATGCTCTTCCTCTTAGTTTAGGTGAAATTCTGACAATTGGTTGAGTTCTCTGTGAGATTTTAAAGATTGCGTTTACTCCTGAGCTTAGCTCTGAATTGTTTGAAATAGATTCTGTTTAGTTGTATCAAAGAAAAAGGAGCTCCATGCCACACTTTTCAGGTTTTATTTGTGAAGATTGCTGAAAAGCATTTAGCATTCTCTACAAATAAATCATGTTTTTAATACACCACTGAGAGCATAATAAAAAAAACATAATTCTCTGTATATCTGCAACTATTCTGAAGTTGTCATTATTGAGTATAAATAGACTCAGTTATTTTTCTGTACCTCAGTTGAAAAAAATGTTTGGTTTAATATCTTCTGATATTTCATTTATTCTATTTGCATATCCATATTATTTTACTATCATAAAAAAATCAACAGAACCTTAACAAGTATAGTTAATCATCATGAAACATATCCACTTCTCTTTTTGAAAGAAAAAGTTAAATAACTAACACTGATAACAATAAACACTTTTTATTTTCTGAATTTTATTATTCAGAAAATAAAAATATTAGTGTTTATTGTTTTGCCTTCCATCTTGTTAACGTATCAGGAATTGCCAAGGCCAAGAAATGGCTTCAGTTTTTATTTCCCCTTTGCATCTAGAGTCTATTTGTACACTTGAGATTAGTTAATAACCTCCGAAGCTGCCTCACTATTTATCAATAGTTAATCTTATGAAATTTGCAAAATCTGGAAAAACTGCATCCTTGGCGAGGCTGACAGGTGCTACATTCCTATTACTGACATAGCTGACACCCTCCTGTTAGGCCACTGAAGTTATGCACACACAATTAAAATTACATGTTCGAATCCAGATGTGACGCCAAAGGAAATAAAAAAAATAAGGGAGCTGAAGTCTTAAGAACTTCAGAATGAAGGACACAGATCTGAGTCCTTCATTCCCCAGATCTGTGTCTGAGAACGGAGCAGTTAGAGGAGCGATATGGGTGGCAAAAGGTGAAGAGAATGAGATACCAAAGGGGACTGAGGGCAGATTCAAAATTTGACATGTCACATGGTCAAACAGTGAAGATTTACGACTGATCGGGTTCCTCATCAGCAGCATGGTGTTGTGGCTCCAGAATGACAGGTATGGGAGTGAGATCAGACTCTGTCTATAGTTTGTGCACCCTTTCTGGCAGCATACAGCCAGTGTGACTAGTTGAAAATGGTAGTGTCACCTGTGGGAGAAGGGCGAAAACTTTGATTTATTTTTCTACATCTTCAAGATTGCAGGCAAGCTAGCATTTATAAATGCAAGCAAAACAGTGAGAATTTGTGTAAGATGTTCTGAAAAGCAAGATATTTTTTTTTTGAAATGATCAGAATTACCAATGGAGGTGTGATATTCTAAAAGAAAAAGCACATATCTATTCAAATTTGCCTAATTTTATCTCTTTTTTCACTCTCAGGATCTATGATTTACTCAGCGGTGACATCATGGAGACCGCAGCTATTTTTATTGGACGGTAAAGGGCCAGCTCCTTTCCGTGCACCGCCACCTGCCCAATCCACACCAGTCAACAAGACCCTGGAGAGAAGGGGGGAAAAAAAATCATGCACCCAAAAATGATTGAGAGTTGAAAGGCTGAATATGATATAGGCATGCCATGCTACTGTCTGAAGCATGTCTAACAAGTCAAATGTCTTTTCACGGCTACTGATCTGCCATCCCAATTTGTCACACTGATGCACTGAGTGCAGTCAGTTGTGTATCTTATAATGTTCATGCAGTTATGTTTAATCATTGATCTAATGTGTTTTATATTTGCTTATATTCTGCTTTTTGTAATTACTTGCTGGGTTTTGCATTTAAATTAAGATTTTAAATATAATACCTGATTTCAAAAATGGTTTGATGTACATGTGTGTTTGGGTTGTGGTGGGTTGCCTGCAGGGCGTTATTCTTGTCCTTGAGTCATTTGATCAGAAATTGGACACAGGCCATTCATAATGAATCCAGGGTGTCACTGTTTTAACCTAAGGGAAAGAATAACTATAGATAGAAAAGCAAGAATGGCAATAACTAGGAATAACTGCCTGATGGAAAATGAAGAGGACTATGCAGATAAGTGTGCTTGATTGGTAAGTTTGTGAGGGATGACTCAATAACTGGGATTTTTTTAAATTAATTCAACATATCCTTTTATGTTCTTCTGACCTGCCTTTTTGTGATGGAGTAGTAACCTGTTCTCCTTCAACGCCAAAAGAAAGCATGGTTTTCTTGGTGTCCTCCATGCCCCCATTTCCCTCCGCATATGGTCAGAACCTGTGCAGCGACATATTTTTTCACTTAGTCGTGAGTCAAAAAAAAATAAAACTAAAACAAACAGAGCTCATTTTGATTCATCAATAATAAGAAGCACAAATTGAAACTCATTTTAACTTTGTTTTTACTTAGAAAAGTGTCTCTGGGTCCATCTAGCGGCAGAGGAATGCCATTACAGCAAAGGCTCTCGAATCATCATTACCAGTTAGGTTATTAATCTACTTTACTGTAAGCAAGATTCATCATTTAGATAGATCCGAAGTCCCTTAAAGTGTTAAAGTCACTTAAAAAGCCTTCAAAACTTTCTGGTTCTGGTGATCTTGAGATTCAGCGGAGATAATCACTCAATATGTACCTTCTCTGTTGAAACTGTGAGTAACAAATAAGTACAAAATGTTTTTATTGTTTATACTCAATAACGTTTTATGTAATATTTCACTCCCAAAAACATATGAAATCTGGAGGAGGGCGTGTGCTCTTATTTTTACAAAATAACAGATAATAAATAATTTTTAAATGTTTTTTTTTTACCTTACGAAAACTTTTTACTGAAAAGCATGTGTTGTCTTGTAAAAGTATTCATAGCCTTGTCTGTACATTTAATTTCAATTCTTAAATATCTATATTTAAATTATTTTTACAGTGAACAAAGTGGAACCGAATGAAAATTGTTTGTGCAATGTTTCTGCATTAGGACTCTTTGCCATAGCAACTGACATACATTTAAACACCCCTAAAACAAACACTGACATATTTCCCACACAAAAGCCAGAACATTCAGTCTGTTGCAGTAGTATGGTTTTAGGCTTAATGTTTATTTTTGCGATTATTAATAAGTGGTTGCTGTGGTAAGAGGAGAAAACTATGACTTTAACGCTGCACTTTACTGTACGGCTAGCTCGCTGTTACTGGCTCTTACTCTGCAGTTGTGGAGTCACAATGTCTGGGATCATGAGCGCCCCCTGCCACGAGGCAAGAGAACTGCCTGCTTCGCCTCCTGTCTGTTCTATGCCGTTTCTGGTCGCTCTTCAGCTCACCAAACACGTTACACACACAGTTGGTGACAAAAACAAAAAACACTGTACATAATATGAGCTAAATTATAAAAAATCAGTTCATATATTAAATGTTTTTCAGCCATGTTATTGAGGAGAAACAGGCTCCCATAGAAGGGCAGCCAGTGCAATTAAGCCCAGCCTCACCAGCTGCGCTTCCGAGCATTTGAATAGGAAATTGCAAAAAATTTTAAGAAAAAATTATCAAAATTGGTTAAGCTAAATAAAAAAATAAATACTTTACAGTGTAAACCACAGGGTGAAAATAGCAAATTATTTTATCATATTTTTCTCTGCCTCACCTGTCTCCATGACGTCACTGCTCAAAAGGACTCACAGCTGTAATTGCGCCATAATATGATTCTACCAAGTACCAGGAGGGCTGAATACAAATGCAGGTCACACTTTCAGATTTTTATTTGCATAAAATTTAAAATTACTTATGATTTTTCTTCTAATTTGTAACTACGCACTACTTTCTCTTTGTCAGTCACCTCGAATCCTGATAAAATGCACTTTAGGTTGGTGTAGCAATGTGACAAAATTAGAAAATATAAATGCTTTGCAAATTCCTATACATGTTTAAAGTGTCTTGGATAAGTATTTAAATGAAAAGTTTTATTTTCATTTATACTTGTCATTTCAATATTTAAAATATTAGAAGTTACACAAAACTATATGTTTTGTATATCTGATTACATCATAATCGGGTAAAATCCTACTCAGTACTTAGGTTGAAAGTAGCCTTTATATGGAATATATATATATATATATATATATATATATATATATATATATATAAACTCTTGAGTAATTCCTTAGGTGGCTACTTTTCATTTTCATATTAGTAACACTATGTTGAAGTTACAGAGAACAATTAGAGCCACGAAGAAAAAAGGAATTCTGGTTTTAATTTTAGAATTCTAATTTTTTCTCTAAAAATTCCCGAAGTGAGAATTGTGAAATTAACTTGACTTTAATCTTAAGGTTCTGACTTTTTTCTAAACAGAAAAAAAGAAGATAAAAGAATACAAGCAGAAAGACCCTAATTTGTTTGAGGTATTGCTTCTCCCTCTTGAGTACAAATTAGGGTATTCTACCCTTCTTTAATGGACCATTCGTATATTGTTCCTCCCAGTCACTAGGGGGCGCGTGTTCGCAGTGAATAAATGTCATTCTGAGTTGACGAGGGCCGCCCAGCCATGTTGAGGAGTCTGTCAAGCAAACTGCAGCCCGCCATTGTGTAGAAACCAGGCTCTGTAGAAAGATAAGAGTGCTTGCCTGAAACTCCTTCATAGCCGGACAAATTGTACACCCCGCCGCTGTTAATTAGGAGAGAGTACAGTTACACAGGCCTTGGGGGGGGAAAGACATGTCAGCCAGCAGCCTTCTTGAACAGGTAAAAAGAGGTATTTTCTGAACGTTTGCGAGGGCCAAATTTGTCAGCATCGCGACGGCTAGCGCAGGTAGCTTAGCTTCGAGACAGCGGCTGTGGCTCAGTAGTGCAGTAGGCCTGACCACCTGCAAAACAAACTGACTGGTGAAAATACATCTCTTTATCTATTTTTTCCCCTTCCTCTCTTCTCATAAATCAAACCTTCATGAATCACCTGGACCCAATCCAGAGACCGAAAGGCCAAGCTAATAAAGGTAAGAGCTACTCACTGACTGGGGTTGTGAATACGGATCTCCTTACGTGCGGTACGCTCTGAAAATCCTGCGTTCGTGAGTGCTGTTAGCTTGTTGCTGGTAAAAGGCCCTTGTATCTCTATCACAAACTAGTTTTACGTATATTTTAGGTTTATATATAAAATACGCAACGTTGGTTTAAGTAAACCCAGTTCTGGAGCGTTTTCAGTTCAAGTTTTAAAAGGCTCCCTACAGGTAGCGTTGACTTGCTAATGTTAATAGCAAAATGATTCACGTCGGCATCGTTTTCCTGGTTAGACTGGACGCTTTTCTGACCAAAGAACTGAACAAAGACAATGTTTAACCACTCAGTCTGATTGTACAGCATACACTAAATGGTATTTTAGCTGTGTTTAATCTGCATTCAATTCTCTATGGCCAATGTTAGCAGAGACCGTCAAGTTGAAAGGACTTGTCGCTTGGTAGCGTGCTAATGTTAGCATTTTGCTAAGTTAACCCGAAACGACGTCTGTACACATGCTTTACCACCACTTTACCGCTAACGCTACAAGTCTACATTTAAATTAATTTTTCTGTAAGTTCACTTAGGTTTATCAATCTTTACTGTGATACGTAGTGTTTAGCGGGGTCCCAGAAGATACGTAGTGTTTAGCGGGGTCCCAGAAGAAATTTCAGTAAAAATTTGCTGTCAACATTTTCAAAAGAGTTGAATGTCAAAAGGATTTCATTTAAAACCAACTTCAAATGGCACAGACGTATATAAAGGTTTAAAGTGTTTAAATTCAAAATTCTCAAGCAATTGTGTCCCCCCAAAATGACAGGTTGCAACCCAAAATGTAAAAAAAAAATCATCACAAAATGTGTTTAATTTTTATTTTTTATATAGTTATTTAATAAGTTTTATGCATTCCATCAGTTTAAAGACAATTAATTATTGAGGCTTTAATTTATTGGACAATGAAATTAGAAATGATTTTTAAAAATCAACTTTTAATTGATGTGCTGTATTTGAGATTGTTTATGAAAAATTGTCAAGCATCAGTCAAATAAAATGTTCAAAAGTCCTGGATGTCATTATTAAATGGTAATATAGACATTTTGAACAGAAAGTTTACTTTCAAAGTCACAATAGACTTGTGTCTATTATTACTGCACATTTATCAGTAGCAATCAGTAGCAGGATTCTGCTACTGATTTTAAGTTTTGCTTTAGATCAACTTTACATCGTAGTTTTGATGAAACATTGTGATTATAAAACATTGCTTGGATGGTTGCAATATTTGGTTGGATACTGCATATTAAATGTCATTCATTCACACTGTGTGTAATGATTTCCAGCACTAGCATTGAAACTATATTTTTCTGCTAATCTCAGCACCATTAGACACTGTTTTTTCCCTGCTGGTTGGAAATCAGATGCCAGATGAGTTGGATTTTGTTTTACTAGTACTTAAAAACTTTAGCGTTTTAAAAAAAAATAGCCTACCCACAAACAAATTTGGCAGACTTTTTCTGAATCAAGTCTTCCATTATCTCCCTATCTAATCACTTATGCAATTGCAAATCCTGTGACCCTTACAGAACTATCAGCCCAGATTCAGCCAGCAGTTAATAACTGACATTTCTTGTGTCTTAGGTTTCACTTTATTGTCGTCTTACTCACATTTCTGGCTTTCATGGGTTTTTACATCATTTTGATTTTTTTTTAACTGTAACAAAGCCTGCCTCTTCAGTACATCAAAACATCTTTTAACTTTTAACTTGCTCAGGCTGCTCCCTCATCATCTGATTAGTATAATCTTGGTAATCACGATGATATAAATTGAAACTAACGTTTCTATATCAAATTCACAAACTTGTTTGTATTTTTTTCTGTTCAGTGCAAAACGGAGCTGTGACCCAAAAGGATACTTTGAATGACGATGAGTTTGAGCCTTACCTGAATACTCAGGCCAGACAGGTGAGTACTTGACCGATGTTGGAGAAGTTAATGAATCATGCTGACCACCATGACCACATTTTCCTCATGCATTATTAAAAAACTTATCTTTATTCTTTTTTGACAATGGTGGAAGTGGCATTTGCAAATTTAAAAAAATCGCAAAAACTACCTACCTACTTGCCTACAATGGGTTCAATTTTATAAAAATAATTTTGCATGTAATAAAAATTGAAACTTGACTTAAAACTTGTTTCCAATTGAATTCTGTTATCTGGGGCAACACTGATTCATTTTCATTCATTAAAAAAAAAGTCATCCTATGCCTTTTAACCTGTAGAGTGTCATTTAATTTGCTTTTCTAACAGGACACTGAAGGATTTTATATCTGAAAACTTTTAACCAAAATCTTGGAGAGAGGTTGCAAAGGTTTGTTTGCAACCTCTCTACTGGGAATTTACAAAATATGTGAGAGATGCTGAAGGCCTATTGGTGCTTAAATATTTGAGGAGATTGTGTTTTCATTATAATCCTGTTTTGTTTCCCTTTTGGTAATGCTTTTAGACTAGACTGGTATTCTGGGACCAGAAGTCTTATCCAGTGTTATTTTTTAGGGGTTTGATTTTTTTTTGGTGTAAAAATTGTATCCATCCTTCAATCTGTTGTTGGCATAATCTGCTACAGTTTATCCATCCTCAGAGTTTTCTTTTTATATTTACAGAGTCCAGTCAGTGTGGAAGTATCTCCAAATGACTTCATTGTGAAATTTTGTATTTATACTGCAAAAATTAGCTGAAAATTGCTAGATTTTGGAAAAATTTTGAATTTTGACATGATAAATGTGCAGTAATAATATTGAGTTTTATTTGAAGCACTATTAATACTTTGTCTGTTTCTGTTATAGAGCAATGCCTATACGGCCATGTCGGACTCGTACATGCCCAGCTACTACAGTCCTTCCATTGGCTTTTCCTACTCCCTGAATGAGGCAGCGTGGTCCACTGGTGGGGACCCTCCTATGCCTTACCTGGCCTCCTATGGACAGCTGAGCAATGGCGAACCCCACTACCTCCCAGATGCAATGTTCGGCCAGCCTGGTCCCCTGGGGAGCAACCCGTTCCTGGGCCAGCACGGCTTCAACTTTTTTCCCAGCGGCATCGACTTCTCTGCATGGGGCAACAGCAGCTCTCAGGGTCAGTCGGGGACTCCGCAGAGCTCTGGCTACAGCAGCAGCTATGCCTATGCCCCCAGCTCGCTTGGAGGTGCCATGATTGATGGACAGTCTCCATTTGCACCTGCTGCCAACGAACCCCTCAACAAGGCACCTGGCATGAACAGCCTGGACCAGGGCATGGCGGGTCTTAAAATCGGTGGTGCTGCCCCTGGTGGAAATGGAGAAATGGCTCCGAAGGTGGTTGGTTCTGGGCTGCCTGGTGGAGGGCCCTTGGGCCCTGTATCTTCTGTTGGACCTCCCAGCATGCCTCCTGTCTCCATTGCCCCAGCCAAGCCGGCCTCTTGGGCCGACATCGCCAGCAAACCCGCCAAGCTTCAGCCCAAGATTAAAACCAAGGGTGGCATGGCAGGTGCCAATTTGCCTCCTCCGCCCATTAAACACAACATGGACATTGGCACTTGGGACAACAAGGGCAACATGCCCAAAGCTGCCACCCCTCAGCAGGTGCCCTCTATTCCCACCAATGGGCAGCTGCCTAATCAGGCTTCTCCGCAGCCTGGAGCCACAGCTGCAGGGAACCCACAAATGCCTCTGAGCAATGGACAGCTGGTTCCTCCTGTCTCCCAGCTGGGGCAGCATCATCTTCCACCTACTGGACAGCCAGGTATGGCTCAGATACCCCAGCCCCTCTCCCAGGGTCCACCGCCGCCAAACCACCAACAGCAGCAGCCTTCTCAACCAACTCGCTGGGTCCCTCCGCGTAACCGGGCTAATGGGTTTGGAGACGCCGGTGGAAGCGGGTCAGGCCAGTCGCCTCCCTCCTCTTCCAGCGTTGGTGTGGTTCCTGGAGTCCCGTCCGAGCCTCACCCCGTTTTGGAAAAGCTGCGCATGGTTAACAACTACAATCCCAAGGACTTCGACTGGAACCTCAAGCAGGGCCGCGTGTTCATCATCAAGAGCTACTCCGAGGACGACATCCACCGCTCCATCAAGTACAACATTTGGTGCAGTACGGAGCACGGCAACAAACGGCTCGACGCCGCTTATCGCTCGTTGGCGGGTAAAGGGCCGCTTTATCTTCTGTTCAGCGTCAACGGTAGCGGGCACTTCTGCGGTGTAGCAGAGATGCGCTCACCGGTGGACTACAACACGTCTGCTGGCGTGTGGTCGCAGGACAAGTGGAAGGGCCGCTTCGACGTGCGCTGGATCTTTGTTAAAGACGTTCCCAACAGTCAGCTGAGGCACATTCGGCTAGAGAACAACGAAAACAAACCAGTGACCAACTCTCGGGACACACAGGAGGTACCGCTAGACAAGGCCAGGCAGGTGTTAAAGATCATCGCTGGATATAAACACACCACTTCCATCTTCGATGACTTCTCTCACTATGAGAAGCGTCAGGAGGAGGAAGAGTGTGTGAAAAAGGTAAAACACATTCCTAACATGATTGAAACGTGTAATAAAACATTTGTTCAACTCTGAATGTCTTTAAATATTGCATTTTTCTGTCAAATTATACAGAATGAAAAGTTTGTTACGAGTTTGATTTTTCTTCTACGTTTAACTATGACTTGCTTATCCCTTCTGTTATCACTAGAGCTGCACAATATTAAAAAAAAAACTTGTAGGTAAATGTAATGATTCTAGTATCACAAGAAATCCACTTTTCATTTTACTCATGACCTCTGACCTATGGCAGATCATCATAATCTGTCAATTGTGGAAATCTGCTACAGTAAATCTTGTATTTATCCTTATTGGCATTCAAAGTGTATATTGACGACACTTGATGTATATTAGCCTTCAGCTACTGCTTTTCAGTGTTAATATGCAAACACATGACAATATAGCAAAGTATTATGCAGTTCTTAAATATTTTAGTCATAAGTCAAATTATAAACTGGAAATACTTTGTGTAAATGACTTTGCATGGTTTATTTTTCAGCTTAGCTGCCATATTGGTGGTGGTTTTATATGCAGGAAATACAGATGGACAAAATATCATCGCAACATGAGTGTGTGCAATATGTTACAAAGGACTGTTTGGAGAGCAATAATTGTTGGTTAATAAGTGATATGAACTTGCATTTTACATGCTAATGTAATATTTAGTTGGAGTCTCATGGCAGCAGATGCTCACGCTGGACACAAATAACCTTGGCTAAAATGCTAAAGACCACAGAGTGATGGAATAAGAAAATAGGCATGATGCATCGCACCCATCTCTAGATATTTTAATTTACCAATGTGCAGTAGGTACTTGCCATAACTGACAATATGGCGTGTGTATTTAATATTTGTACACATCTTCAGGTATAGTCCAGAAGCTTAACTCCCTAATTTTTGTTTTAACCTTAACTTTTGGCTTTACAATGAACTGGATTAAACCATGAAACAGTGAAATACTATCTTTATTTTACCATTGTTGCACTTTAATCTTTACATAGTGGATTTAAAGCATGATAAATAAAAGTATCAAGCAGCAGATTTTGGATTATTTCACAGTTTGGGGTATCTGATAAAATCTAATATTTATTCCTTTCTTCCATGTGTTTGCACACAGAACAATTTTACAGTTAAAATGTACATGAATGACTTTTGGAAACATACTTTTATAGTCCAAAATGCATCTTTTTTTTTCCCCCTTCGCTGTGTAGTTTTACATTTCTTGAATGTCATTTTGAACATTTAAATAAGTGCTTAGAAATAGTTTTATTTTCATAAATTTCTGGAAATATTAACTTCTCATTGTATTGGATTACTGCTCTAATTGTACTCCATATCTCTGGAGAACAACCAATATTATTTCTACAGTATCAAAGTTTTTTTTAATCTAAAATGTTTGGGTATAACTGAAGTCTATAGAAGGAAACCACATTTTTTATGTTGTGCTCAGTTTTCTGTGCTGTGTTTGACAGGTGGAGGTCCAAGGCACTGAGCCATATCCCAGCAACCCAAGCAACAGGAGTCATTACAGGCTTCAGGTAACTTTGCTTGAGCTCAGGAGTAATTTGATGCACATGTATTGTTGTTTTATGCCCTGATACGTTGACTTTTTAATAAAAATGTGTTTGCTTTTAAATTCTACCTACATCGACGGTTATTTGATACGCCACTCTTCACAGTATACAGTCTATATCTGCTTGTTTACATGCACCACATGTCCCCTTCTGTTATAATCCATTGGAAATGGAAGGACAAAACAGTTTTGTTGTACTTTATTTTATAATTATTGCTGTTTAATTATTTTTCTTGCTTTGTTTATTTTTCAGGAGCGCCAAGGAAGAGTCAAGTAACAGTTGGTGCTTTGGTCAAAGGACTGCAATGCCCCTTCCTAAAACCCTGTCTGCTCCAGTACATTATTACATTCAGATCTCTAAGAAATTCTAATAGGGGTGAAGATTTAACAAAGGACAAAAGGAAAAAAAAACTAAATGAAGACTTTGATTTCTTTTGACTTTAAAGACTTACTTCGAACTTGTAGTAAAAAGGAAACGATTATTCATAGGACTACAACTAAATGCATAGCATCCTTAGCTGAAATCTTTTCTTTCTTTTTTTTTTGCCCTACCCCATTCCACTACATACGCTTTTTCCTTGTGTATGCTGCTTTTTCCTTCTTTCTTCCTTTTTTTTTGTGTAAATGCAAGGATCTGCATCCGTTTTTTTTTTTTTTTTTTTTTTTTTTTTTTATGGTCCAAGACTTGAGTCTGTAATTCTCACACAAACCTTAATGATCAAAAATCCATACAGAAAACAAATAGAAAAAATTTAGCGCCCCGCTCTGCCCCCCAAAAAAAGAAGAAGAAAAAAAAAAGAAGTGGAAAGATTTTCATCTTTAAAAGCAACCCTGTCTGCAAATGATGCTCAGATCGTCAACCAAGAAACCCAGAGCAACTTCTCCCACAGTGGATTCCTCACCGACGGCTGGTGCCAACTATTCTCACTTTAGTTTCTGTTTGTACATGCTTGTCATGTTTTTGTTTAGGAGGACTACAGATGTTCGGTTGAAACAAAAAAAAAAAAGAAAAGCCCTTTGTGTTTTCACATGTTGTCGGAGTGTGTAGGGGAGGTGGGCTGAGGAGGATCAAGGCAGGAAAACAAAGGAATGGGGTTAAATGTTTAAATTAAGAGAACATGTTAAGTTGATGAGCTTTTGCTCACTGTATAATTTTATGGGGAAAAAATGGGGCCGTCTGTTAACAGTCTTCATTAGACTTTATTTACGCCTTTTTTTCTTTCTCTTGAAGAAGTTGAGTCATTGTTGCTATGGGCTGCTTTTTTTTCTTCCGTTTTCTTATGACTGATGCGAGTGGCCTTGCCTCCACTCTTTCTATTAATCAGTTCAAAAGTAATAAATGTGGTATATTCAGCAGAGTTGTGTGCATTCCTTATGTTTGACTTGAAAGTGGCTTCTTTATTCAGCTTGTTTTATACATGGTATTAATGTTTTTTTTTTCTGCTCAATTATAATCAGCCTGCAAAAGATGGAGGCTCTATAACTGCTTTGCCTTTCCTACTGCTCCACTTTTCTGTCACCTTGTCCTCCACACTCCCTGATTCTTATTTCTGCTCAGTCAGACATTCATAATAAATCATTAATTCCAGCCATGCATTGCTTGGTGTCATTGTCAGTTTAGAAAAAAAAAGGAAACCTTGAGAACTACTGGCTTTTATTTGTGGCATAATAAAGATGCTCCACAAAGTTATGTTGGGTTTTGCTTCTCATTAGGTAATTGTATTTGCACTTATTCTCCTTTAAAGCAGTAAAGTTTAAACTGGTTTAATTCCACCTTTGCATTGGTGCATGTCGGTTATTGGACTAAGTGTATCAAACCAGGAATGCAGTTCTTGCAGACGTACCTTTGTGTTCTTTAGGCGTTCAAGTCAAACATCTGCTGTGAATTTGTCCGGGTTTAACTTTTCATAATTGTTAGGAATAATGCATCTCCTACATGCATAAGGCAAATTGAAAATACATCCTAGAACTACGTTTTTCGGATCGTTTCGGTTATTTTTTGGCATGAAATGTGGTGACTCAGCTTGATTAAAAAACTTACATACACTCACTCATTGGTGGAAAATGACATTTTGTAAAATAAGACGCAAACAAGATGCTGTTCTTATAAATATGTGATTAATCCACATTCCGCCATTTTCTCTCGAAAATTGTTCCTGTAATAGTCGAAGAAGACGCAAGAGGGCGCCACAGGCTCGTTTACCCTGCCAAGTTCTCCAGCCGCCTTCAGTTCATCTCTTCCTGGACACGAGGCCTCGAGTTATGAGGTAAGCGACGCTGTGTAAAGTCTACTGGTGTCATCTGATCAAAAATTGAGAAAAGCTTTATAATCTGAAAGAAACAAACTGAATTAGGCTTTTTGAGAATATTTGGTCTCAATATTTGGGTTTTTAGGCCCCTCCAAACCAATGGCAGGAGCTCAATGTTTCAGCAATTATGCAATTTATTTGGAAATGTGCTCCATATTGGTGAACCATAAAATGAAATTCTGCTTCCCCTTGTTTGGTTCTGATTCTGGGAATGCAGAGTTGACTTGAACCTGAAGACCTGATTGGTCTGGAAGCTTGATGGGAAAAACAACAGCTCTAAAGTATTCTGGTGCTAAGCCATCCAGTGATTTATCAACTGACAAAAGTATTTTAAAACATATTTTCCACCAGCTTTTGGGCCTGAGCAGTCGTTTTTAGCTGCAGTAGCTAACTACATTGTTTGTGCTGAACTGCAGCAAGTTCTGGCACATCCATGCATTGACTTGTTTCATGCCTCTCTTCACTGCTTGAATGAATTTAGCCACCTGGTGACATTATGATAAAGAGCTATGACTCACCTGCATGGTAGCTAATCTCATAATTACTTAATATAACGTGAGCTAGCGGAAGCATGTATGCTAAATAGGAGGCGCCTGAGGATGGAACCCTGAGGTACCCCGGATGTGACTTCTGTCAATTCTGATGATTGAATGAGATCAGAGGCAATGACAGGAGAGTTGTTATTCTGTAGGAGGAAAAACTGAATCTGTTTTAGTCGAGTTATTCATAAACTGACAAAAAAGTATAAATTGTTTATAAATAACCAATGTTTTTTAGTTCACTTGTACACTTGGCATGCCGCGTTAAAGTTGGGGAAAAAATTGTTTTTATGGTTGTAGAATTTTTTTTACGCTACAAAAATGTGACCTTTTTAACAAGGTTGTGCACATTCTGACATTCGCTGTATGTTGTTTCACACTGATGGCTTTAGGCTTAATTTGCCTTTACATCTGGATGATTCGGTGTAGAAGACGCTGTAGGGATGAGCCGATCAGGTTTTTTCTGCCGATTCTGATATTGATCATCAAGGAGGCTGATCTCTGCTGATCACTGCCGATTGCCTGGAATGATTGTTGATTTTTTTGCTTAATTTTTTTGGCTCATTTGTTTTGCTTTCTGACAGTGATACTCTTCCAGGTAAGCATTGGTCGCTGTGCGCTGCTTTACCTGCTGTCTGGCTGCTACGGATGTCCTTTTTTTGTGCATTGAGCCTCAATATAGCCAAACTTCAGCAAGTGCTTGTTTTTTAAATGCCGTATTATATTCGTTGTGTTGGTGCATTTTGACTCGCTTCACCCGTGAGGTAATTTTTCGCCACAACACACAAACGTCTACATTCACTCTCAGTTATATAAAACGTTCTTATCACATTTATCGTAGGGATGGGAAATATCGACTTAAAATTTTACTTCAGTATTTTGTAGTACCGCTGTGATAATGATGAGCATTACATGCAGAAGTGTGACTGCACACAATATCACATTTTCAAATTAATGATATTAATCTACACTCTCATTAAATAAACAGTGAAGACAGTATTAAAAATAACAATCCCTCTATAGGGACAGTTTTGGGGGTTTTAACATCATTAATAATAATTTATTGCAAGAACAATAAATCAAAATTCTTATAATGGCATGCATGATAAATAATAAACAATACAGTAAATGCCCACCCCAAATTTTTTATTATCACAACAGTACAGCAAAATATCATGATGAAACTTTCAGTCCATGTCGCCCAGTGCTCGGGATAACCCTCGGAAATCAGATTCACCCTTATTAAAGGCAAGTTTATCGTGAATGGACGGCATCTAACAAAGTGACAACAGCCGATAAAAGAGCCACGGCTGGTGAGCGTTGAGTGTGTCGGGAGGGAGCTCCATGGCACGTGTCGTCTGTGTGTTGTGGTAGGGGGGGAGGGTGTGTGTGCGAGGCAAACGTGCCGCCCTCAAGGGGTTCTCCTGTGACCCTTATCTGCGTGTCTCTGGGGATGCCTTTCAGCCCCTCCTGGGATGCAAATGAGCAGCCATAAAGCAGGGGCGCATGGAGATGCCCCATACGGAGAAGGCGGCGGGGAAGAAAGAGAAAGTGGTGCTGGAGGTGGAGGAGGAAGAGCAGGAGGAGGAGGAGGAGGGTCAGCTCTGGAACATCCCACTGAGTGCATATTATGCTGAGAGCATGCCGGAGATGAAGCAGCAAACTAACAGACATGATGGGAGAGTTTGTGATGGTGTTTGAGATGGCATCCTCAACCTACGTTTTCTATCTTTAAATGAATTAAATCCATAAAAATAAAATAAAATCAGAATTATCATGCACCTATGAGTGAAGATATAATTATGTATATATATTTTAAATCCTGACGAGATCGATCCAAAGAAAACATTTTCAACTCATGAGATCCCTTTGCGAGCGACGTATTACACGGTTTGGGTTCATTTTGCACTGCAAGGTCATGGTTCTGCTTTATTTTCCCCTCATTATCATAAGGCATCCATCTCTTTCTTCCATTAGTGACGCTTCGCCATGTCGCCAACCCGACCTCTATTTACGTGACTAAATTAGATTGCCTCTCTCTTCTGCATTTTACTGGAAAAAAATTATCTCCAAATCAAAATGAGAAAATTAATCCTCTAAATATCATAATGTAGTTTGCATTAAAGGATAGATCGCAAAATCTTTTTCTGAGAATATTATTATATCAATGCATTTTATTGTTAGTTGAAAGTTTCAGAATCGTCTATTTTACGCTATTTATGTTTATTTTATTTTAATATTTGTTGAACATGGAGGCCTCGTGGCATATTCTTACCTCTTTTTACTTGCATATATGTAAGAAAAAAAAAAGATGTCATGTTGGGAGATCATTTTTCTCGGAGGTGGGGGAAGGGCCGTCTGTATATGGTCACCTGCTCTCCAGCACCAGGGGTTCTGCAGTGTTTGATGTGTTCGGCATCCCCCTCCGCATGTCTCCTAATTGTATTGAGCATTGTGACAATGCATAATGTGCAGACAGGCAGAGGGACCTGAAAACAGTTGATGACCTCTGTCTCAACATATGTGGAACGCTCACCCCCTGCACACTTTTATTGTGAGGAGATAAATGCATGTGAATAGAAATGCGTAGATATAGACCTGCTATATAGCTGGCTTTTTTTTTTTTTTTTAAAACAAGGCACGGCTTTTGCTTGTAAATAAATTTGTTAGTGAAGTTTTTAGCTGCTGTTGTGTGTGATCTGAAAAAATTATATATGTCAACTTATTTAAAATAAGGAATTTTTACCTAAAAACTAAAAAAAAAAATTCTTATTTTTGTACCATCTGCATATTCTGCCGCCATCATCTAGGATGTAGGTCAGCTCACATCTTTGTTGCCTGCAGCGATTTGCAGCTTGAATCATTTGATATAGGGCTGTGATTTTCTTTTATCTAATGCAATAATTTATGCTCATTATCAAAAATTACTTGAGGCTTTGTTATTTTGGATTTTCTTTGTACTTTAACAAGAAATACTACAGATAGAAATTCAGTCCATAAAATGATGACTTTATTGAATTGTTTCAAAGAAGGGAAAAACACAAGTGTGATGCTGAAAGTCAAAAATCCAAATGGATCATTTCAGATGCAGGTAAGCATGTTGCAGCTGAAATCAAAGCTAAAGTTATAAACCAACATGCAGGAGGATGACTTAAGTTTTTTTTACAAGACAAATATACAGCAGGAGTTTGATTTATTGCTTTCCATAAGTTGGCAGTATTATTATTATTTTTTGCCTCACAAGGAAGTGTATTCTCACAAGACAATACACAGACCTTTGAAGTGTCCCACTGTCACCACATGGCAAATCCCCCCAGTGTGATCCCTATGTCCACTTGGCTGCAGGAGTGACACTGCAATGCTTCCTATGGCTCTGTTTGCTGGGACAATATGGGAACCAGTATGTTAACCCACCAGTGCCCAGTGGTTGAGGGTTTGTGTCCTAAAATATACATTTGCTCCTCTTCGATCTGTGCGTGCAGTCTCTGGCGTGTGTGGTTAATCTGGATTGTGAAGCGCGTTAATCTGTGCAGCCCTGTCCTGTCGCCTACATGCTGCAGGTGAGGGTCGACTGTGGCTTCTCTCTTGGCATTCACCGCGTGCCTTAATTGTATTGAAATTAAATCAAGGTCCACTGTGAACACAAAGAGCTCAAACCCAAACTTCCAAGCATTCGGAGCTAACGCTTCCATGTTCTCCTCTAATCTGTCATGTACCGCACGTTGAACTTCACTCCTTCTTTGGCTGCATTTTTTCTCCTCTTTTCTGTTGCAAAAGTGCAAAAATTTTTTGCCTCTGCTCAGCTGTACTTTCTCATTCCCTTTTCCTCACCTGTGATCTGTCCTCCCTGTAGGCTCAGATGCGGCTCTGCGGGTCTTTCACACGTCAGAGTGCCAGCCATGTTAATCCCACCCAAATGTGCAGTCTGATTTTAAAAGAATAATGTTTTCTGTGCAGATAGTACAGAAAAAGACACAAACACACACTACAAACGGTGGCTCGCACTGAACGGCACACATACATGCACGCATGCAAATGTGGATGTGCAGCAACAAAATTTGAAGGGGGGAGAGTAAAAAAAAAAGTGTTGTCATCAAAGCAAGGGTTCACAGCCTTCAGATGCTGTTTGGGTAAACAGAACAGAGAGATGAGAGCGGCAGAGCGAGCGAGCGAAGCTACCTTTGTTGCACCATAAAGAGAGCAGCTGCCCGGCTACCTGATCGCTACCATTCCTGCAGAACATCTTCCCCCTGAGAGCAAAACAAAGGAAGGACGCTCGTTTTTTCACGAGGACACACCAACAACGCTCCGCAACGTCCTGATGTGAGTAAAGCGCCGGACTCTACGCGTCGCCTGCTCTCTGGAGCTCGGAACGGCTTAACCAGACCAACCCGATCTTCATCCCAGTTGGTAAAACTGTGTCGCTATCTCCCTCTCGCCCTCCCTCCTGCTCTCCATCTCTTTACTGTTCTCTCTCGCTCTGTACACTCTGCGCATGTATCTGTACAGACCAGAAAGCAGGACCTAAATATCAACACACACACGCACAAATTGATTTGCAAGCAGTAAAGTGTGATGGAAAGAGGGAAAAATTTTCAGAATTGAAGCTTTTTATCATACAAATCACTCCAGGAAATCACTTTTTTTAAAAAACTCTTCATCACTGCATTCAGTCTCTTTTTCCGTTTTACCCTACACAATGCTACCAAAAACAGAATCTTTCTTTTCTCTGATCGAATACGTCCTTCCTCTCTAAGGCTGAAGCGAAAAACAGTAGAGAAGATGGAGAGTGTGTCCTCCTTCAGGTCCTCGCTCCCGGTCTTCTTGTTGTTTGTTGCCGCTGTAATTGTTGTGGCTGCGCTGCTCCATCTCCATCCTGTCTGGGTTCTTCTGTGTTGGGAAGACACAAGGGGTGGTGGGATAGCAAACAGGGGGGACTGAAGGGACGGGATGCAGGCAGGTGTCACGCATGCAGTCAAGGGGGAAAGGAGGAGAAGGTAGCAGGAGGAAGAAAAAAAAACACGGACTCAGCTAAATTCTAGCCGTTCATCAGCTTTAGGAAATATCCGTTTGGATCTGCTCAAGACAAAACCAGAAACAAGGGGAAAAAAAGCCCACGATGTAGAATACACATATATAAGCCATGTAGGTATATATGTATGAGGATCCAAGGGAGAAGGAGGAGAATAGGGAAATAAGGGACGGACGGACGAGGAGGACAGGCGACTGGCTCACACGCAGACACAGTGCGCTGAGGAGAAGCACGGGCTTCAATTTATGCTTTCTGGTCGACACCACCCCCCATCTCACATACATCCATACACACACACAAACACACATCTATCGAATGTCCCGCCCCTATCTGCCCCTGTCCCTATCCTGTCCCGTACTGGATGCATGGCCCAGCTGATCAGTGCACAGGGATTAGCCAACAGGGCCAGCTGGCAGGGATTACACAGGCAAAGTGGGGGGAGGTTTGCACTGGGCGGCGGGGTGGAGGGGTAACCGAGGGGTGAGGGTAGATCTAAAACTGGGGGATGAGAGGAGTGGGGGGGGGGAGGCTGGGGCAGTTCTCTTGTCTTGTCCTACACACACACACCTGCATATAAACACGTATTAGTGCACTCACACACTAGAAGCAGATGAACGGTTTGGAGCGACCGCTGCAGAACAGAAATGAGCTGCAAGAGTGACGTCTGTAAGCTACGCATCACATCCTCTCTTCCTGCTGCAAGCAACAACAATGCACCAAGCTGGTGAATGGATGTTAATGTGGAGGAGGCCACGGGTCGGCGGGGTGGGGTGTTGAGGGGCTGACGGCAGAGGGAGGGAACCCCATGAGAGAGTGGAGCAGGGCTGACAATGCGAGGCTTTGACCCTTGACTCCTTCCCCGCTCCATCATCCGCAGCAATCAGCTGATTCTGGTAAATGGGCAACGGCAGCGGCCACCCCCCCCATCCCCTCTCGCTCCCTGTCAAACACACACGTGCACACCGACACGAGCCCCGCTAACGCTGCTGAATCTACCAGGGATGACCTTAGCTCTTTTTTTTTTTTTATTACCAGCCCTTTTCCAGTTCCCGCTCCCTCCAGCGCACCGCTGCTCTTTTCCGTCTCACGCCTCACTTCACCACTTAGCTCATCCCGGTATTCCCGCTGCTATAATCATTCCCGTTCTTTAAAAAGTGTCCATGGCTGTCGTATCCACACAGAAACAGGAGCGTATTTTCATCTGGTCGTTGTTGAACAGTGAGATTTTCCTTCTCACTGTTTTCGTAAGACTTCCATATTACTAATGTATTTTATCTCCACCGGTGTGTAGAAGTACACAAATCAATAGGTCACACATTAAAAGCTTTTTAAGAGTGAAGCTGTTGCTGTTGGGTTTTTTCTTTTTCTTTTACAATAAACAATGTAACATTTTGTTATGGCTGCTGATCTGATTTACTCATACAGCAGCATCACTGCTTCCTTTATTCAGTGTGGGTATTATTTATTATCCTTCATTAATATAAGGTTATCGGGAAAAAAAGTGGAAAGAATAGTTAAACTGATTTTATTTCAGCCTCTGAAAAACATTGAAGACAAATCTTTAAAAATGTTCCTTAAACACAAAAAGATTGACGTTCACAATTTATGGAGCATAGACACAGTCTGTCATTAACTCCTCACAGTTTTATAGATTTGAAGCAATAAATCAAACATCTTGTTTATCTGTGTGCAAACAGTTTGAGATTCCGTCTGAGCTTTTTGTAAATACATGTGTCAAATATATGCAAAGAAAATTTAAATGCACATACAGACCGGAGGAACGGGCTCCTCAAAGTGTTTTTCTGTAGATCTAAAGTGATGTTTTACGTGGCCTCGAAGGCTAACATGCAGACATGGCTGATGTGAGACTTACATGATGTTAGGTTGGATGTTTTCTGCATGAAATGCACGGACACATTGGAGCAGAGCTCTAGTGTGAAACACCAGAGATCCTGTTTTTCTGTTTTTGGAGACAAGATAATTTTTTTTTCTTTCATTTGGAATATTTTTCTGTTAAGGATCATTCTTTCATTTGCCCTTTAATTGCATGGTATGGTGAAAGAATAAATGGTCCTTTTTCACAAAAAGTTGAACCTTGTCCACGTCAAAAACACGGCAGAACAAATATTTCTTACAGCGTTTTTTACGCCTTCACACTTGGTCCTTAATTTTTAAAGACGAGAGTAGCAAACGGGCGTGCAACCACTGCTAGCTGGCAGCTGCAAAGATCAGAAAGACTGGAAAAAATACTTTTTTTCATCAGACAGAGAAACACGGGCAAAAAAAGAGTCAAGCAATTGTACAAAGAGACAAGCCAGGAGAGACAGACAGGCAGAAAGAGACAGACAGACAGGCAGGCAGGGACAAATAGGCAGTGCTCGTCTCCCACTTTGGTAATCTGATGGGGAGATTAGCAAGCAGGCAGCATTTGGGTCGGATTATCAGGTCATTAGAAAAGACTGGTGCTCCATAGCCTCTCTCATGTGTTAATGTGGCTTTACAGGTCCTGAACGCAGTCTGTGCAGATTGCAGAGGATGTTTATGACATCGTCTCTAAACATGCAGAGGGCCGCATCACCCCAAAACCCCTCAGACCTGCCGTGTGTAACCGCATATCTATGATGTTATATAAATGATTTTTTTTTGTTATATCTGATTTACTTGCAATTCTCATATTTATCTAAAATGTTTTATATTGGTCGTCTCTAAATATCAGATTTAACTCATCCATAGAAATGTATCATTTTTAAATGGCCTCTAAATGTGCACTTGTAATTTATTTTCATATTGCATTTCAATTATTTTTTTAGACAGTTTTCTTTTTTTCTGATTAAAAAAATATTTAGTTTTTAGATAAATTACAAGTGCAAGATTATTCCTTAATAAAAAGTGCAGTTTATCAGAAAAATACATAGGATTGAAATGTTTTTTTTATTTTTTAATCATACATTTGTGATGCTTAATGATACACTTGTTGTAGTTTATGCAGAGTTTTTAAAATATATTTCTTGTTGAAAATATCTTTAGAAATCCGCTTGTGTTTTGTTGTATTTTGGTCAGGGATCAATGTTGCTGCTGTCAGTTGTGCTGATGTGCAGTATCGTTGCAACGCTGCGAAATTGGTCTCAATTTCACAAGAACAGACAATGAAGCCTCTGATAAGCAAGATTGCTTTACTTGGCGTGTGTGCGAGGCTTCATGCCGAGCTTATTGTTCCAGCTTCACACCAGCCCAAACACAGATCTAATGAGCGTTAAGTGTTTGTAACTTTTCTTCCAGGATCGATCACTTTCTCCGTTAAAATCTGATCTCTGGTCCCGAAAATCTTCGCTGCTGCTGCTGCTGCTGCTGCGTACACCCTGTCCCAGTTCCCCACCCCCCATTCCCCTTTTTGTCAAATAAATTGCTATGTGACCTACTTCCCATTTTGCACCATTTCGCTCGCATTCAGATATTATTGTTTGAACATGAGTGATTTGCTTTGGGGCATACGGTATCAAAGAGGGCACATTTTACGGTATACAAAATAAGGCATGCTTTACTGTAAGTGGTTATAAATTAAATATAAAAATGTCAACTTCAGCGTGGACGGCGTTTTTGTTCTGAGTTTTATCTGTGGGTTGTTGTGCTGCGGCCTTTTATTTATTTTTTATTTATTTATTTTTTTTACCAGTTTTTGTTTCTGAATTTTCTTGTGTGAATTGTAGTTAAAATACATGGTTCACATATTTTCTGATTAACACGTGAAGTAATTCTCAGAGCAGAGAGGATGTGTTTGTGATGGCCATGGTCAGAAAATAAGGCAAATCAATGTTGCAGCCTAGCTAAGCAGAAAGCACACTGGTAATTTTTAATAATAAGCATTGCTAATTTATTGAGGCACGTTGCATTTATAACCCAGTTAGATCTGCACCAGTTGGCATCCAGGGCCCTGCCTTGACTTGTGGTGCAATTTTTTAAAAACCCACACTGATGCGAGGATCCTGCATCCAAAATACAGTCGTGGAGTGCTGCAGTAACTTGATATTATTTTTGCATTCTTATTTTAGGTTTTGTTTGTTTTTGGGTGGAAAATTTTTATTTATACCTGCATGTTTGATTTTAATTTTCAACTGAAAAAGTCAAATATTTCCATGTGTACAGCCGTGGGTCGCTGTGTGACTCTGTATGTGTGAGATCAAGGTTTCTTCCTGCAGAATCCCAGTGATGGAGCGATGGCACCAGAGACCTCACTGACCCTGATTTATTGGGATCAGAATCCACATGACAGCAATTAATTTATGTCCATTAACCACATTGCTTGCTCTCTCCTTCTCGCTCTCTGAGGACGTTTTTTGAGCAACCAGTTCGAACGCTTTCCGTTTCTCTTTGACTTTTTTTCCCCCATCCGTCAGCGGGTGATCTCACTTTTCGTCACTCACTCCTACGGGTCCAATTCTACATGCAATGATTGTTACATAGCTGCATTTTTGTTCTGTTCACAGAAAAGCAACAGAATGATATTTTAACGGGTGTATCCACTCTTTAATTAAAATTAAAAAAAATAAAAATACATGGTGAAAAATGTGAATAACTTAAACACTGATAAGCAAACTGACTAGAACTACACAAGGAATTGGATATTAATATTATAAGCTGTGCATCTTCTGATCATGCCATGACATTCTGCATTCTGTTTTATCATGAAAGCATCATTTCATTCAGGTTCTTATGCTCAAGGGCCTTTTTATTTTTCCCATTACATTCAAGTTTCCTTATTCATCCTCAGTGGCCTACATCTGCCGCCACTTCTGCAACTTTAATTCTTCTTTTCTACCAGTATCCGTCAGCCACGTGTTTTTTGGGGGGGATTTTTGTGTTTTTTTGGCCTTTCAACTCAAGATGGGAGACTTTGCTTGAGGGGGAATTTGCCATTTACTTCCACAGACAAAGAAAAAAGAAAAGAAAAAGAAGGGAGCATTAGCACTTTGGCTCTTTATTTGTCTCCTTGCTTTGTGCATCTTTGCTTTTTTCTTTCTCCACCTATTATAAAACTCAGGCCTTCACATCTTCACTCAGTCCTCCGGCTGGAACAGAAATCACTAAATGCATCGGGTAGCCTTGATCAGGAGCGATGAATTGTTTAGTTATTCTGTCCTGAACTTGAGTATAAAAAAGTCTTCATAGATGCAGACTTTCTATGTTTCACTTTGTAGAAATGTACAGATTTCTTGTTTTATTTTAACACATTTCTGCTGACGCCTAATTTGAGATTTATTTTAACGGAGGAGACGATCGGTAAAAAAACCAAAAATCCTTTGCAGCATCTCGTCGCTCGGGGACAGGTTCTCCCAGTGTCTGCTGAAGGATTGGCTGAGGATGTGGTGCGGGAGGAAAAGTTGCAGTTGGCAGCATGCAGGAAGACACTGCAGAGGGAGTGGGGGTTTGCAATAAAGGATTTTAAATCAAAGCCTCTTTGGTAAAGCAGAGGAAGGGAGGTAGGATGGAAAGGATGGGGCTGTGGGGGGAGGTAGATGGATACAGGATGACACAAGGTCCAGATTAACCCTAATCTCAGGTCTGCTGGTTTAGGTAAGGCCGGGGGACCGGAGGAGGCTGTGCCATGATGCCAGGTGGTCATGAGGAGGTTAAAGCTGGAAGAGGATGTGGGATCAGAGGGGGTGTTGCTAGGGAAGAAGAAGAGCAGCAAATAGAGTCACGTTTTCGATATTTTTTGCTTTGAGCAAGCTTTTTTGCAGATTGAATTAAATAAAAATTAACAGACAGAAATCAAAATGAGGGAAGCTGTTGTGGTCTGGGTTTGGAGTGGGGGGAGGTTATTCGGATACCAGCTCAGCGGGGGGCTGCGACAGAGGTGGCAGGGTGATTGGGTGGTTCGTACATGGTGACAGTGGCACATGCCCCGGTGCATGGGATTAGAGGGACAGTTGGTAATCTGCTGTTTAGGCTGTATGTAGGGCAAGAGTAGCTTAGCCCAGCCGCTCTTAGCAAGGCTGGAGCGAGAGGGAGAGGAAGTGGACCGGCATTATGGACCAGCACTCAAATCGCCCATCAGGTCCTTCTTTTTTTTTTTTTTTTTTTTTTTTCTGCTTTTATCCACCCGCTCTCTGCCTGGCTGCTTGTTTCACATACAGCAATATGTAAAAGTCTTCACACCCCTGAACATTTTCACATTTTGTCACATCATAACCAAAAAGACCCATAAAAATAAATTGGTCTTTTTATGTGATAGACCCACATAAAGGTAACAAGGAAAAGGATGGACATTTTTTAGAAATGCAAATTTGAGCCCCCTTTAAAATCCACATCAAACTTAATTAGAAAACACAGTCCGCCGATGTGTAGTTTAGAGAATAAATCAAGCTGTTCTCCGAAGGCCTCAGAGGTTTGTTACAAAAACATCATAAAGACAAAGGAATAAAGCAGGCAGGTTTAAACCAGAGTTAAGTTAAAATAACCAAAGCACCAGTAAACGTAATAAAATCAGTTCTACTTATGAGCTTGTGAACTCTGCAGCATTAATATGCATTAAAATAGCACATTTCATCAGGAATATTCCTCCTATGATGTTCAGGATGCTGCAGTCTCTCCAACCAGCAACCAATTATTTTTTTTTTTTTCCCAGCTGTCGTTTTCTTAATTCTGCTTTTACGTGGTTAAGAAAGTTGCTGGTACAAAGTAGTACCTAAAATGTAGTTTCATCATTTATTTGCAGCAGCAGTGATGAGCAGATGTCATTCCAAAAAGGTCATGATCGAATCATCCAAATATATTTGATGACGAAATGCTTCATGGCTTTCTGACGACTAAATGTTTACAAAATCTTACTGTGAAAAAATTTATCTTCTAGAAAAACAATAGCTTAAAATGCTAACATTAGTTTCTGCTTTGTTGCAATATGACCTGTTGATGATTCAACTTATATCATATTGTAGTGCAGTTCCAGTTAATTTTGTGTCAACAAAAAAAAAAAATGGTTCTGTCTCATAAATGTAAGCTTAGCTTTGAAAGTCATATATTTTAATGATTTTTCCTACCACTCTCCCTCTACACACATTTAGCTGTCCAGAGATATCTTAGCGGAAAACTTGACACTGAGATATAGCAGCCGTTCTGTTTCACTTGGAGCATTACTGAGTGAAAAACTAGTAATTCCCAGGTTTGTTAGATCAACAAAATAATGTGCGACATTCTTAAAAGTTGGCTCTGCCAGAGGCTGAGAGTGCAACTGCTGAAATAACAGTCAGCAGGTATCATAAGTTGAATTTGATCAGGGTCTCCAACACCAAAACTCAAATTTGATCCGAATGTCTTACTTCATATTTTTGGCCATCTTTAAAAAATATATGTGAAAGAAGTTCCAATAACGAGCTCGTCATTAGGAGCCTAATCTATTTATACCTTGCATGTGTTTTTGTTTTATTTCATTATGTAGAGAAGACTACAGTTTCCATGGAGAGTACTTTCATTGACTAAACTGCAGACCTTGATGATCCTTGTGGTATTACGTTTTGAGAGCACTCCATATTTGAGTTCACCTGTAAATATTGACAATAATTTAAGAGTCACTTCATAAATGGAATTAATTACTTGAACTGCTGGCATAACAACTGCAAAACTTCACTTTAGACTATGCTGCATGAGTCTGAACTGAAGAACTAATTGGAAGAAGGTCCTCAGAAGCATAGGAAACCCAAGTATACACTGCATAGGCGCAGTTGGTGTCAAATGAGAGGAATGCGCACAGAAATATGAGAGCATGCAGTGTGTAATCACTTTCAAACACAAGAGGTTGTGACAGCTTTCTTCTTTAAAGTGGAAACATTTCAGAAGTGACAGTAATACACTTCACTAAAGTTCAAAGTCGTGTTATATTTAATAATATTTCAGAGGCAGTAATAATGTTACTGTTTCTTTTATTATTATTTTTGCTTCATTTAAGTCTTATAATGATCAAACAGTTAATCAGTGGAACAACGGGACAAGCTCTGGGATCATTTATATTACAAAGGCTTTTCAATTATCCAACAAAATCTCCCATTTGTGACTCCTCTAGTTTCAAAAATATTAACATGTGTGAGGGCCAGTTTGGTGGTTCAGAGATTAGAGCAGTGAGCGAACAGGACAGAAGGAAAATGGTTTGAATCGCAGCAGTTAGAACACCCCACTCTCATGCAGCAGAAAATGGTTTCTTTTGCCTGATGCGTCAAGTTCCTGCAGTCCAAAATTAAGCACTAGGATATTCTAAGTGGACGATTGTCTTTCTGAGTTGGTTTGGTGGGTTGGGTGCGTCTTTCTGCATTATTTTTGTCCACTTCTCTTCTTTAAAATAGACGCCTTGATGGATTTTCAGTGTTCGACTGATTTAGATTGCAGGCAGGCTGTTGAAGAAGTCAACGAAAAGAAACCCATTTCCTGAAGATGGAGAGCAGCAAAAACCTCAGGAATAAAACTGTGAAGAAATTTAAAGCAACGTCGATCAGAGCTCTGCTAAATCTATAAACTGTAAATCCACCAAGGCATGGATGTCCATCAAAGCTGCAATGTTAACACTGGAGGAGCTGCAGAAATCCACAGTTCAGGAACAAAGATGCGTTAACAAGAAAACATTGTGTTTATACACTCCACAAACCTGGCTTTTATTAAAGTCACCTCCTTCCAAGTTATTGCTCTGTCCCATACATGGCTTTATCGCAACTAATGCATATTTGTACACAATTTATGTTCACCACGTAGATTCCTCCAGAGTTGTGGGTCTCTGCAGCTCCTTTTCTTACTCAGTCTTTCAGTTTGAGAGGTCTGCATTTGGTGCATTCCATGTCTATCATGTACATGTGCAAAACAAATGAGGCCCAGGTTTTATTAAAGCAGAAAATCTCAAGGGGAATACACACTTTCTTAAAACTACTATTTATATTGAGTGAACTTGCCTTTGTAAAAATTCTAAATTTATTGAGATTTTATGAGCACAATAAAAAATTCTCCCAATGAATCTATAAAAGAAATGCTCAAATAAATCAACTTATTAACATGTCACTGTTTGGTGCATCATAATTTTCACTTTGTTACATTGTGTTGGGTCTCTAAAGTGAGAGAAAAATCAGATTCTGCTCTAGCCGAATGACCTATGCAGAGAATATATTTGCTGCAAATTCTTGGAAATGCTCCATTATCCAAACCACCCTCACCCTTCCAAGTCATTCAAACTAGCCTCCATCTCTTCCCATTCTGCAATGAGCCTGCTGATTTATGTCAAGTGAACTCAAGCACAGGCAGGCATATGAATGGAAATTTGTCAAGTTTGCTTTTCCCACTCTGGTCTGTGAATACTGCCAGAGAACCACATTGCCCCTAACTGCCTGTAGCAGCTTCAGCAGAGCAATCAAAGCCTTTGTTTTTTTTCTCACCAGCCCACAATCCCACCTGCTTTGGCGAGAAGAAAAGATTCCTTTAAAAACACAGAGGCGGCATGATTTATTATTCTAATTAGTCAAAGTGAGACTTTAAAAAAGCCACAATTAGACTAAACAAGCAAAGCAGTTTCCAGGTTGACGACCTCTTCTTCTGGTCAGATGTTAATGGAAGCGCAGTTCTGGTCAGAAGCTTGCATCCACTCTTTCACTGCAGGAATGTCATGTTAATTTCAACTTTTAATGATGGGATTTGGACGATATTCAAACTCCAATTTCACCGATGATTTTAAGCACAAATTGTTTTCACAAGTCTGAAATTACTGTTGATTTTTATTAATTCATAGGGTCAAAATTCTAAATCTGAAACATGGGCCAGATCTAAACTTTGCCGTTGTATGCATTTTAAGTTCTGGATCTAACTTATTTACTCACTTGAAACAACATCAAGTTAAATTTAAACTGTCTGTAGCTTTAGCTTTGCATTAATGTTCCATTCAAACACCCAAGTGGTCCAAGTTCACAACATCGAACTCTTAAGTTTGCTCTAGATATAGTTAAAAAAAATGTTGGTAGTCTCCTTTCTTTCTAAACTTGTGACAGGTAAACAAACCCACAGCATGATGCTACCTCCACCATGTGACAATTGATACTGTGTTCCAGGCACATGCAGAGGGGTCTTTAAACTTTTACAACTTTCTAATTAAATCCTAAATGTGCAATTTCTTTTTTCTGAGCTGAATGCATTGAATAAAATTGAACAACATTGTCATTCTCTATAAACGAATGCTACAGTTTTAGATCTATGGTCTGTGTTACAATTAGACCATTTGTAGGGGCCCCTGAATGTCTGGAGGCCCCCTGGAGGAGGAAGCGACCTTCTCTCCTCTGGTCTGTTTAACAGCTCAGATCAACTCAGCTCTCCAGGACTGTCAGCAGCAGAAACAGACACTTTAAACCTGTTTGCATTGTCCCCACATGCTGATAATGATATCATATGATCCAGTTAGATTCTTGATTAATATGGGTTGTTGCTATGTTGTTGTTCTTTTGTTAAATGTGCCCTTTTTTAAATTTGAGCCCCCGCCCCTCCAAAGTTCTCTGCACGGCCCTGCTGTGTTCTTAGTTTTGAAAGTCTTCTTTTGGCTCCTATAAACTTACTTCCTGACATTTTGGCCAAACAAGTGAATCTTTGTCTCATGTTGGTCATACGACCTTTCTCCAGAAACATTTTGGTTTGTCCATGCATGCAGCTGCAAATTTCATTCAAATTTGGAGAAGATGTTTGAAAGATGGCGATCCATTAGGTCCAAGCCTGCTGAAAACTTATTGAGTACTCTTAAAAGAAGGGTCCATCTTAGGAATCCAACCAATTTAATGGAGCTCTGCCAAAACAAGAGTCATCAAAATCCATCTAGAATGATGCCAGAAATTTGTTGACAGTTAGAAAAACCTTGTGGATTTTCTTCTCTTGCTAGAAGGTATTAAAAGAAACATTCACTGTATGAATGTCAGTATTTGAGCCTATATTTATCATTTTGACACGTTATGTATGGGGAAAAAATGTATGTTAAACTTAGACCTGTCCAACAATTTCTTGTTTTTAATATTTATTATGGTTTTTGATTTTAAAAACCACAATAAAACCCTAGAAAAGCAAAAGTTCAAATAAATCATTAAAAGCCCCAAATGAATTAAATTGATGCCAGTGATGCAAACATTTGATAGAAACTGTATTTTGAGACATACAAAAAGTCTGTCTGCAGGGCTTTCTGTCTTCATGAAGTGAATTACAAAAGGCATGTCGACTTCCACCGCATATAGCAGGTATGTGACCTGGCTAACCAAGTGTCTCCCATCAAACCCCGGGCTCAACATGGAGTGATACTCTGGTAAATAAAGTCTGCCGCAGTGTTTAATTCCAGGTCATTTCATAATCTCTCTGATAATCACATCTGCACATCTCACCGCATTCACTCTCTGACAATCAAACAGCTGCAAGCTGGCATGTTCGCAAAATCTTCTGCTACGACACACCAGCTATGCACGACCATGCATGCATGTATGCACAAGTGGTGTAAGAAAGCATGTATGAACACTCATGGACAAATTGCCTATGTGCACGAAAGCACTCAAGCACATGCATATCCACTCCTTCTACATTCATTTGATCACAGAAATTCCTTCAAATTAAAGTAGATCCTTCTAAAATCACAACTCTGCAGAGGTTACAGAAATGATATTGATTGATTTTTAAGTAGAAAGCGCATTTTTAGAAGCAGAGAAGAATGATAAAAAATGAACATGGCGTGTCTACTGTATTTATGTAGTGTCTCCGCATCCCTTTGGTCCTCTGTACCTCATCCTTTCTTCTCTTCCCACACCGCCTCTCCAAACTCACAGTTACACCCAATCATCCGGCATCAACAGGCATGTGAACCTGGCACTTGGTTCATCTCTCCTTCTGCCTTCCGCTCTTATTCTGGCTGCTCTGTTTTCATCCGTGTGCCTCCACTCTCCTACCTTTCGGGTAATTACCTGGCATTTGCATTGCAAAGTCCCCCCGTTCAGCATTCAGCTCTTCCACAGGTGACTGAGCTTCATTTCTCTGGCAGATAAGAGAGGGGAAAAAGGAAGACAGGGAGGAGGGAAGGGTTGTAGAAGAGGCTGTGATGTTATTTTGGCTTGCAGAATATGGGAACAATGCCCTGAGTACTTCTTTTTTGTTGTTGTTCTCATTGACTGGATCAGAGAACAAGGAATAATACTTTATGCTCCCACTGACAAACAATTATCGTCATTACCGTCTCATCGTTATGTCTTCCTGAAGTTCAAGTTGAAAGCAGTGGAGAATTTGATAGAAAATGTCATTCTTTGATATTCATTTTTTTTACCCACTTATGATTACATATATAATGTGAAAACATAGTGAGACAAGTTTGATTCAAAGTACTTGGCTAAATCAATAACAAAGCTGTTGAAGTTGCACAGGTGATTCACTGCGGCGGTTTTTACTTAGTAAAAATATTTCAAATACTTTAGTTTTCTTCATTTTAACTTATAAATTAAAATGAAAGTGCGAAGATGGTTTCCAGTATCCATATTAATGCATTTTTAGTGTTTAAACTTAGAGGGGCTCTCAAGTATTCACAGAGCTATTCATGGACAGTTGTGCTCCCTGCATAACATATTTAGTAATCCAATAGTGTCGCCACAGGTCTGCCTAAAAAAATCCACCAGCTGCTGCAGATCCAGGACGCTGCTGTTTGTGTTCTCACTAAAACCAGGAAGTTAAAGCAACCCAGTTGAACACACAGATCTGGCTTTCTCAGAGAGCTCAGAGAACAGACTTTAAAATACTTCTGTTAGTTTATAAATCACTGAACGGCTCAGCACCAGATATACTAAAGATCTGCTCTGGGAAGATCAACCTTACGGACTTTTCAGGACTTCTGGATCTGGTCTGCTTCGCTTCCCCAGAACCAGAATTAAACATGGAGAAGCAACAAAATGACCTTTCAAAAAATTGTGAAACAGCTGAAACCCTTTCAAATCGAGACTGAAACCCACCTGAACAATGATAAATGAAACACTGACCAACATATTTGATGTGTTGATGATTTTAACGAATTCACTTCACAAAATGTAATGTATGTTATTGGTTTTCACAATTGTTGACTCTGTTATGTGTTTATTGATGAGTTTTTTTGAAGTTTTCACAGTGTACAGCACTTTGAACAGCATGTTGCTAAAATGTCCTATACAAATAAACTTTGATTGATTGATTAATTGATTAATTTATAGATAGTATACTATGTAGATATACCACTTTCATTAGCCTCTGAAATGATTGTTGTCAAACTTTCTGTTGAACAAATTTGATTTGGAAAAGTTTCCTCTCAGTGATTTTAACTGTCATGTATTTGTGTTTATTTTTTTATTCTATGAAACACCAGCATCTGCATAGTTTTATATTTTGACTGCCTAATGGCATCATTCTTAAATATTAAACCAGATATTTAATATTTACTCTCTGCAGTTTCTTTGATGGCTGCTCTTACTTGTGGACAGTGTTTGGCTCCTCTAACCACTTCTGCTGGTTTCTAATAAAAACACCAAATTACCAAAACTTGCACAGACCATTAAGACTGGTATTTTATACATCTATACTTTAACCTGCTTCACCAGACGCACCTCCCACCAAACGGGAGCAGATAATTGGTGAGTGCTCATTTGCATGCTGAATGTGGTGGATATTTATTTAAATTTAATTTCGTTCCCGCACACGGTGCTCTGCAGGCTTTTGTGCCAAAGTCATATTAACCCCTTGACTAGTTAATATGCATCGCACGACGTGGCCCACGTGCCATGAATATTCATACTGATGGCGGGTTTTTTTCTCTCCCCCTTTCCGGTATCGCTCCCTCCAGTCCTCGCCGTGTAACGTAAGTCGGTGCCCGAGCCGTTATGAAACCTTCCCGGAAGGCTCCGCCGCAGCCGGGCTGGTTTCCACAAACACGCAGAAAGAGCGCAGCGCAGCGCAGCGCTGCTGCTGCTGGTCTGCGCGTCGCTGCTCGCCGCTGACAGAATGACCCATCAGACCGAGCTGCCGAGCAGAGAGCGGGCTCTCAAGGGGAGGGAGGAGAGAATGGTCGTAGCAGGTAAATTGCAGAGTAACGTAAGTTTATAAAAGTTGATCAAAATTGCGGAGTCGGATTTTTTTTTTTTTCTGGAGCCACGTCTCTGCTGAAACTATTACAGCTTTGTTATGTAACGTTGACAAAAAAAAAAAGAAAAGAAAAGAAAGACTCACATTGACTGGAGAAGAACTGAAATTCAAAATAATGCAAGAAAATAACTTCATATATTTTTTTTTGATCCGGATTTTTATAATATTTTATGCATACCTAAATCACAATCAGCTTATTCATTTGCAGCAACAGATGCAGGCAAAACTCCTCTAAGGCATTTTGGCTTTGTGACTTAGTGCATTATCCAGCTGAAAGGAGCTACATCCATCCATGCGGCATCTTGAAGCGCTGGGTCCTATTCAGCCTGTACATCATAGAAAAACACAGACAAACAGGGCAAACAACAGTAAAAGCTCAGTAAGGTAAATTTTGAGTGGCATATTCACCTAACATACATAATTTTGACTTGGGAGGAAGTCAAGCCATCCTCCAAAGGATGTCCAGCTGCCATGTGTTTCCCAGGTAGACAATTCATACACGCCCAACAATCTACATCATGTAAAAACCATTGCTTCATGGTCAAAGGTTTTAAGATACTTTGATCCAAATGTCTAGTCATCAGTATTTGGTCCTTGTTAAACTCACACAAATCTCTTCTAACACACTAAACTTTCAGGACGGTTTTCACTTCTAGTGCATCCCACCTGTATAGGTTTTCATATCAGTGGTCATAATGTTATGCCTGAATGGTGGTGTATATTGCTTGTCAGGGGAAGCTAGAAATGCAGCAGTTTCTTATTTTAGAAAAGTAGAGAAATGTCAGTTTTTATGGGTTATAGCGGCTCTCGGGTTCAAAACAAAAAAACCTCAACATTTCTAAAACCTTCCATCACAAGAAGATATCCAAAGGTGGAAGCAATTGAAAATAATATTTCCTAAACTGTACTAGTCATCAGTTTCTCAAAACAATCGAGGTCCGACTCCTGATGACTGAGGTCCAGTTCAGAGGAATATGATCATCATAAAAACACAGAAAAAGATTTAGTTCTCTCTACGAACAGATTCAGCCAAATTTCAAGATTTTTTTTTTTCATAAAGGTTAAAGAAACATCCAGAGTAATAATCCAAATAAAGACGAATCAAGTTCAGTGAATACTGTTAGATTTCCAGTTTAAATTGCTGTTTTTAATGCGCTATTATTAAAAAAGTACTTGTGTTCATGAATTTAAAAAAAACATGAATTCTGGAAACAAAAAGTGAACTGAAGCTACCTTGATCAGTTTTCACCCTTTGCTGATGAACTTGAAAAAACAGAATATTTCAGCTCAAAGTTCTTAAAATCGAATGCTGACAGTATATCAGTATCAGAGCTCTTCAACATCAAACCCAGCATTGTAGTTAAGTAACAAGGACGCGATTACATATTAACATTAGTTTAACCTTTGGTACACTCACTGCTCCCTCTGTGTTCGATATTAAACAGTTTGGAAGCAAACAAGCACAGAAAAGACTTTTAGTTTTGTGCAGGTGAGTTTAAAACACAAACTGGTGCATGATTGTGATGTGAAAATAGTACAAGATTTTAACATGTTTTACAAATGAGAGTCTAAGAAGTGTGGCCTCTTTATTCTGATATGCCTAAACAAAATAAAATCCCATTTCCATATGGGTAATTTAATCTCAGTTTAAGTCAAGTGTTCTCTGTGACAAGTCAGTGATTAGGTAGTCAAAAAGTTTGGTTGTCAAAAGGTGATACTTTTATTGAATATCTATCTTAGATAGCTGTAACGTGTGTCCTGATATTAAACTGGACACACAGTGATGTTGATTCACACATCTTTGAATCAACGGTAACTTATAAAATTCTTGTCCAAAGTTAACCTTGGCAACCAACATGCATTGTAAAATATTTTGAAGCACTGAAACGTTTTGAGATCTAATCTTTGGACACTGATAAACTCTTTTTTTAGTGGTTGTAAGAGCCTTCTGGGTTGTTTGTTGTTAGTAGTTGCTGTCAACAGTTTTATTACTTGGCTGATCGCACCTGCACTTTCATTCACCTGCTTGGGTTTCTCTTATGAAACAGGATGGCCGGTTATGAGAAACATTATGCAATCTGAGTCGGCTGCTTGCATTTGTCACCCGTTCAGACACTTGCGTCCGCTAAGTGCATTGTGGGAGCCAGGCGTGAGTGCTTAGGAGGAAGAGGTACTACAGCATCCAGGGGCCCATCTGGGCATTATGCGCATGAAGGCTCCACCCTGTCGTAAGTTGCCTCTCCGTCTGTCGAAGCAGCTCGGAGACACGGCATGGCAGAAATCTGTTCCTCCCCTTTCACCGTGGGGGTGGCAGTTTAGATGAGGATGGTTTTTTTCTCTTCAGTGTGTGTGTGTGCATGTGTGTGTAGTATTTCTGTGGTCCTCCAAACAGTAATGATTTAAGGAGTGTCTTCACATGGGCCCAGTTCAGTCCCAGCTCCGTGGACCTGATTGCGGACACCGTTTTATTCCTCTCTGCATCGAACAGGACTCGTTTTCAGATTAACCTTTTGCCCTGGCACCCTGATAAAGTTACTCCTTATTCCTGGTTCTGTTTCCTGTTGCCCTGCATTCCCTCCCTCACTGTGGTCTGTGTGATGTGGTCTGTGACCTTGGCAAGAATTATGCAATGGCAGATTGCTACATGGTAGGGGCACAGTCGCTATTATTTTGAGTCAGGGCAGGATAGACTGCCAATATTTCTCCTGAACAGGATGGGGGGGAGGGGCGGGGCAAACCGACTGAAATCAATTTCTGCTCCGTGTTTCGCTGTAACTGTCATAAACAGATTCATGGCAATGATATATCGCCAGTATTGTTTCATAGCTCTCTCTAGATGCCCTTTCTGTTTTTAGTCAGTTTGTGAAGAACGACAAAGTGGTGATGCAAGTTTACAAAGATAGGCAAATGTGAGCCAAATAAAATAAGGACTTCCTCTATGTGGAGGAGGGTTTCCTAAAATATAAGTTAGTCGTTTCCTTTTTGTCTTGATATTGATATTGGAAAACATAGATTTAACAATAGATGACAGAGAGCAAAAAAAAAAAAAAAAAAATCTAACTTTATAAACAGAAATGGAGAATATGCATTGTGATCTATAGTTGGGACTTCAGTTTGCAGCTCTGGTCAGAAGTTCATCCATCCTATTTCATTCACTTTCTGCAATCTGTTATGTGAAATATGCCTTTAGCATTATGTGGTCAAACCCATGCTTGGAAGTTGATACAATATTTTTAGGTTAAAAAGGCTCACCATGGCAGGAACACTTTATGTTCTTTGTCTATCTTGAAGTCAAAAGTTGAATTAATTGTGTTGATACTTCCCGTTCAGGTTTTAGTCACTTGAGTCTCTCTTTCTGCAGGTTTGTACACAGATTCCTAGTATGTTTTCTTGCCTTCTCTCGCTGCGTCTCCCTACGCCTGTCAACAACAGATTTTAGCACACAATAAGATGTCCCAGTAGTTATAGCAATAAATGATATTATGGTTTTGAGACCATTTTCAAGTAACTTATTGATAATAGCATGATAATGCAAGTTTGCTCTCTCCCAGAAAAATAAACTTGAATTTTTCAAAACACTTAAAACTGGAACTAGAAATTTTTTTTCAATATCCAAAATGAAACACAACAACAAAAACAGAAAAAAGGAGTAAAAACCACACACAACAGAAACAATAATTAAAACTGATTTGAAGTCGCTGTAAACAAAATTGCTCTAACATGTTAAACATCAGAGCAGAAATTCTTGACCTCATTTCAATTTATAATGTGATGACTTGATTAACTGCTTACTGCAACAGACTTACTTCTACCTATTTTTATTTTCTGCTTTTCTCTCTAACCTCTCTTCCTTTTTTCCCCCCTTTCTTTTCTGTATCGAACCCAAATCAATTTATAATATATTAGGGCTGGGCTATAATACAATAAACATATCAATCTTGATTGTCACATGATCAATATTTGTAGAAAATACATCTGATAGAATTCCCTAATAAAGTAAATCTGTGCGGTTCTCACTTAATACTCAGTCATTTCTGCTAAAACTGCAAAAAGAGCTTTATTTGGGTGTGGAGGAAGGGCCGGTTTGCATCATGGAAATCTGTAACAATGTATATGAATCAAAACGCCACAAATAATTTTGACAAAAGAGGGCCCAGTCAGATACAAGCAAGGTGCACCTAATAAAGTGGCCAGAGCGTGTATGTTTAAGTGTTTCACAAAGTTCTCTGGGTTGTTTGAAGGTCACTCTCATTAGTTCCTTAATTTACGTCTTTTTGTTGTGTAAAAACAGATTTCAGTCTTCCCCCGTCTTTACGCCCCCTTTGCCCCACTCTTTTCTCGTCCCTTCCCTTCCTCCCATCCAGCAGAGGGTAGTTGGCACCAGTATAAAGCATCAGCCTCCTCCGACGACTCGTGCCTGACTCCTTGCCAACCTGTGCGCAACTAGAAAGAGGAAAGGCAAGAGGGAGGGAAGGGAAAGAGAAAAGAGAGGATTTTTGGGAGGAAACACACCGAGCGGTCTGGAAATCAACCCAACTTCACCAGTTTGGCATGCTGGGATAGTGCCTCTCCCATGTCTCTATGTGAGGAGGCAGCAGCGCTTGGACTTCAGTTGTGCGGGTGAGAAACACAGGACCATAGGTTGAATCGGAAGGTATGAAAGGCTAAAAAAAATCCACCACACGACTTCAAACTGGGTGTTTGTTTTCCGCTGAGCACCAGATTGTTGTGCCCCAGAACAGTAGTCACCTTGATTCAAGCAGAATGGTAGGGCGCCCGGTCCAACGTTTTGGTTCTGATCCAGCCGCCTACAGCAGCTAGGCTTAAAGCAACAAAAGGTGACCAAAGGATTTTGCTTCATTCCTTACGTACACTGTGATCTGCACTTTCCAGATATCTGCAAAAACAAAGGTGTGCTAAAGAACTTAAGCCTGGATCCCATCCAAAACAGGAAAAAAACCTATTCATGAGTCCTTTCCACATTTTCAGCCTGTTAACTTCTTTTGTAAACCCAGGCAATCCCCCTCCCCGCTTGCTTTTTATCGTCTTCTTTCTTTTGCTGGGATAGTAAGGCAGCGTAGTGAGGGTATTCAGCCGGGTTCTTTCTGGATGCGTGTGTGTACGATGGGGTAATTCTTGCAGAGTGGGGTGTGAGAAGGAGGGTGTGTTGGACCCGGCACAATGAAAAGCCTGGCACCAACTGGACCTCGGCCAGCTCCTCCACAGGAGAAAAAAAGCACAACAGCAGTTGATGCACCAACAGTTGTGCTGCAGATTGTATGCACGTCACCATGCAAGTGATTGTCAGAGCAAAGTGCGGTAGTGTGAGGAAGCGAGTGTGAAGTAAAGACGGAGAGCAGCTTAAACACTCGGATATCATGTCAACAGGTTCTTTGCTAACTCGCCTTTTCTTTGTTGTATATTTTCTCGTTTGTGTTTGTTTTCTCGGTGTTCTCACTTACATTAAGTGCTTTGTCTCTTTATAAGGTGTCTGAAGGTTTGGTTGTCTGAAAGCCAGGGGAGTCTTTCGCTTCCTCACCTTAACTTTAATATGTTGCTTCTAACTGGCGGTTTACTTCTTTTTATCGTTTTGGCAGGCGGATATCTCCTCCTGCGACTGTTCTTTCCTCTCCTCCTACTCCTTTATCTCACACTTAACTCCCTCTCACTCTCTCATTTTACCTCTCGAAGTCATTTGGCAACTCCGGGGGGTGATATCTAGGAGACGGTGAAAATGGTAAAAGACCATTTCTTCTGTTCTTCCACCGTCTGAAGTCGTCCAATGAGACGGAGGAGATTTAGCATGTCCGTCACATGGATGTGCTTTGATTCTGCAGCCGACTGTGCTTGTGAGCGTGACCTGGCAGCGCCAAACAACCTCCTGCTAAAAATAAAAAAAAAACAAAAACAGAATTGCCGCTCAATAGGAGTCCACGATGCGGCTGCCTGGGGGCATCCAGGCCTCCGTGACATTTTAGTCCTTCATATGTCTGCAATCTGTTGCTGCACAGAAAACCAAACGGTTTTGTAAAATATCAAAAAATGCCCCAATACAACAAGACTTGTATTATCTGTTCAAGCGTCGCAGTGGCCCCTTGCTTCCTTTTTTCTTCAAAAGACCTTATCTTTAGAGTCCCAGCATGGGAAAACATTTCTTTTCAGTGCTCCAGTGTGGTCTGTCTTTATCGTAATCTCCTTTAAGTCTGAAGCAAACTGCAGGTAGCTAATGGTCTTTGGCCTTTTGTCACAGCTAAGGATCATCCCAGGCCTATCTAGGAAATGAACTATTCTGTCTGTATCAGATTAGCGATTGTTAGTATTCAGGTCAGTGTCACACATAACGTAGCTTAATCGGACAATAAGTGATCACCTCATGGAACTTGGAGTAAGCATCCATTACCGATATATGGCTAAGCTCTAAGTGTATGCTGTGGCCTGTTTATCTGGAGACAACTATTAGGGGTTGCAGTACAAACCAGCCTTGCTGAGTGGAGATTTGCACGCTAAGTCACCTCAGTCTTCTTAAACCTTAATCCTCCTGACATATCTGAGGGCTACAGACACGCACACACACCAACCGTTTAGCACTCTAAATTCAGGCTGTACTGTTTCTACACTCTGTTTATAGTTCAATGTTTTCACTGTGAGCAAGTTGGGGTTAAGATAGGACTATTCTATAAAGCTGAAGAGCGTATTGATAATTATTGATGAGTTTTTTGTTTTAAATATTTGAATTAGTGTAAAACTTATGGGGTAACCTTTCCTCTTTTATCCATAATTTACACTCGACAATATCAAGCATTTATGAGGCAGAAGGCAAAACCTTAAACTGCTGCTGCGCAAGTTACTCAACAAGTTATTGCTAGGTAACCAGAGGGTGAGTGAGTTAGTTGATGCTACCAATCTTGCCTGGGATGCTGCAACCCCTGCAGCCTACATCCTCCAGAATGCTGTGTAGTTCTGGGTGGGAGTTTAGTGAATATTGTCTATACTGAATATTGAATATTCTATTGGACATATTGCCTGTTGATATTGATCACGTGTGTCATATAATGTAAATCCTGGTGCCTTTCAAAGATATTAATCAAACTTTTCCACATTTTGAACAACAATAAACTTGAACATATTTTTGTGGGATTTATTGTGAAATGAAATCCCAAGTAAAACCTGAAAAGTGTGGTGTGCATGTGTACTTTATCCTCCTGAGTGAACATGTTGCACAACCGCCTTTTGTTACAGTTACATCTGCAGATCAGGTGATGCAATGGGGACACCTTGTTGTCTCAACTGTGACTGGACGTTTGAGCCGTCTGAGTAATAAAAGCTGAACAATAATAGCTTAGATGTGTGTAGTTGAATAAAGAGAGAACAGCAGGAAGAATCATAGGGACAATCAAAGCTGTGTAATCTCTTAAATATCTTCTTGTAGCTCTGATCCGTCAGCCTGCGTCAGGATGTTGTTAAATGAGAGCCACTGAAGCCAACTCTGCGCTGCTTTCAGGCTCTTCAACACACTGAAAGTCACACTGTTTCCTTTTACTGTTATGATCCCATAACACATTTTCCACTGTTTTACCTCACAGAGAAGCATGCTGTTAATGGGAATCCCACTGTGGAGCCTTTTCCAGAAGGCATGGAAACCATCATGTTTGGTGAGGTGGCACAGTCATCCGTTTATAAAGCCTAAAACTTCACCGCATTCATAAAATCTCTGTGTGACGCAGTGCAAAAAGGCCTAACGGTGCCTGTGTGTGTGTGTGTGTGTGTGTGTGTGTGTGTGTGTGTGTGTGTGTGTGTGTGTGTGTGTGTGTGTGTGTGTGTGTGTGTGTGTGTGTGTGTGCGTGTGTGTGCGTGTGTGTGCAGGAATGGGCTGTTTCTGGGGAGCTGAGAAGCTGTTCTGGCGGCTTCCAGGAGTCTTCTCCACCCAGGTGGGCTTCGCCGGGGGCTTCACACCCAACCCGACCTACAATGAAGTCTGCACAGGTATTGCACATTGCACATTTTTTACTGGTATTTACACTCCCCACGCTCCGATTCCCGCTAACAGATCCTTCCACCTTCCTACCTTCACTGCGAGGAAGTGAAACAGGTTGGCAGAACGTTTGACGCTGCAAGTGTCAAGGTTAAAGAGAATTTAAAGAAAAAAGGAAGCGGATGCAGAGGAAGATTGTTTTAAATAAAGCTCTCTCGTCTTGGTTCTTCCCTTCATCTGCAGTCAACTACTCAGAATGCACTGCTCCAGATGGGCTGCACCCCCCCAACATCCCCACCCCCACATGACCTACTTGTGAGGATTTTGCTCTCTGCTGTGCTGTATTGCGGTGTTTTTTTTTAGTAACGGAGGTTTCTGCGTCAAAGGCGCCATACATGGGCTTCTTTCCCACAGAATGTGATTTGCAGAAACAGATTCTGTTCTTGTTGATTTTAATGTTAAGAAAATTCCTGTTATTTTATTGCAGCAGTCAGATGGATTCGTAGGAAGGTGATGCATATTGAAAATGAAGATGATCAGCTGTTCGTTTGGGACTTTATGAGGAGGTGGGCAGTTTTGGGTTGCAGGATGCTCTATCACATGGTTTCTACCAGCAGCCTCCCCTGTTGCTGCTTCTCTCAGCTTCTTAGAAGCAAGATGGTCATCTGTGGAGGAAAATGGAGAAGGATGAGTAAAACGATGAGACTAAGTTTTAAGGAATGAGCAAAATAAACTTTTTAAGGGAGGTTAAAAAAAAAAAAAGCGTGAGAAAAAAGCAGTGGTCCTGTCCATCGGCTCAGAGAGTGCAGGCGTCGCTCCAGTGGCCATGACGGAGCAGAACACTGCGACGGCACGTGGCTGAGGAGCTGTCAGCGCCTCCGTGGCAGGACAGACTGACTGAGAGGGCTGATGGAACTGTCAAAGGAGAGGCAGACAGGTGGACGGCCTGACCGACAAACACAGGAGGATGGAGCAGTCAGAAATTCCCTTTGTAGAAGGAGGAACATCTTATTATCAATCAGCATAATTTACCTCATCTACAGGACAAGCACAGTCTAATGCGCCAGACAATTGCAACGTAGAATGCAAAGCTGTGTAAGGAAAAATGTTATTTACAAAGAACCTGGGTAAAATGATTGAACCAATAATACAACTTTCTATCCTTTATTGAAAATGTTCAGTACTCTGCAATGAGCTCAAAGGCCCTTCTGGCATTTTTGTTTTTTTCTTTATGCAAATTATTGAGAAGAGACAAAACATGGTTGATGCCGTGCAGGTCAGCACTTAAATCTCTTCCATTTACAGTTTGAAAAAAGCCAGGAACCTCGTTTAAGCCAGGAACCTCGTTTAGTTATGGAGAAAAAGGTTTCATCAACAAAATGACATCTTCAATGATTACCAACTCAGTCTCTTCAGTTATAAATACTCTGGCTTTTTTATTTGTGAATGAACAAATAACGTTTTAATTTAATTAATTTTTGCTACACTTGCTACATTTAAATATACTTGCTACATTAAACATATATTTCAATTTAACTCTATACAGTGACAATTCCCAACAGGTGTTATCTCAAGACACTTAAAAAAAAGAAAAAGATCCAATTTAGTAAAATCACTTCAATTATATAATCACATTCACATTAAATTAAACACATTCCTTTTAATTAAATGGAATCTAATTCAGTTCTTGCTAAAATACAATGCAGTCAATTTCAATAAAAAATATATTTCCAAGGATGGTTGATTAAAAATACTATTTCATGACTTAAAGCAAAAAAACTATTTTATATTTTATTTTGTGGGATGCAATCAATGACATGTTTTATTGTAAAGAAATTAACTTTTTGACAAGGAGGAAAAATAATTATATAAATGCATACAACACAAAAAGTGGGTTTAAAATAATGCAAGGGTGTGCACACTGTACAAACACATTATTGCATTATTATTTTTCAATTTATATTTTCTTTTTAAACGATTTGTTTGTTTTGCATTTCAGTTGTAAAGGATTATTCTCACATCATATGACTTTTGACATGTTTTTTTTTTTTTACATTTCAAAAACATGATGCAAAATAATACAAAAAAAAAAACAATATTAGGAGCCAGTGTACTTTAGGATGTTAACATGACGCTTTATCAGTACATCTTTGAACAAATGTAAAAGCTCTGCTCCTAATTTTAATCGTTTTAATTGGTTTCCGGAGTTGCATTGCTTGTTTTCAGTGGCAGAGGAGTTAAACAGGCCGGCTTGTTGCTGATGGATTACCGGTCCTTCAGCAGAACTTTGAAGCTCTTGCAGCTTTACTGGTCCTGATCTTTCCCAGCCTTTCTCCTTCTACATGTGGCACATGGTCACCTTTTCCTGAGAAGATCTTGTTTGTTCCAAATGAAATTGTTGCTTTTTGTTATGGCTAAAGTCTCTGCAGCTGCTACTTCCCCATACAGTTTGTAGCTGTTAACGAGTATTTAATGCTTCTAAACTGTCATTTCAGTATATGGATGCTTCCAGTATATATTCCTATTATTTGTTGGCAGGCAACTATTTAGGATTTTTTTTTCCAAGATGAACATATGCAAATGCATGTTTTATTTAAATTTTTTCCACGCTTGTTAGCAAATCATATTTCACAAAAATTTATTTTGTATATGAACTCAATCTTCTCCTGTAACCTACATTGTTTCGCTGTTCATAGGTCTACAGTTATATTACCTCTTCAGTGCTGCAGGATTTTAGCTGATGCCTCATTTACTAATAAAATATGTCTATGTTAAAAAATGTAAAGTACCTTTTCTGCTATAAACGTGCACAGATGCACATGCAGAACATATGAGACCTAAAGCAGCCTTCAGTTGGAGAGCGCCTGCTGGCAGTTCGCTGAGGCTTCAGTATCCTGGCAGCTGCAAACAGGAATGAGTATCTGTGAGCTTTTGGCAACCTCCACCATAAGCTCCATCTTTTTCTTTGCCTTTTTCTCTCTCCATACATCCCTTTTTCTCTCTTTCTCCTCTGGTGCCAAGAGAAATAACATATCTCATAGGAGATTCAGCCTGAGTGTTTTCTACCTGAGGTGCATGGACTCTGATTCTCTCGTCTACAATTTTAAACCTGGAATTTCCTTTTATTTTTAGTTTTAAAAATGTTCAGTATTTGTAAATAAAGGGTGTGCGGTGGATGGTATTTATTTTGAACAATGTCAATTTGTGATTCCCCCTCAGGTCTGACGGCCCACGCTGAGGTGGTGAGGGTGGTCTTCTCCCCTCAAGACATCAGCCTGGAGGAACTCCTCAGACAGTTTTGGGAGAATCACGATCCTACACAAGGTAGGAGGAGCACGCATCCAAACAAACCGCAGTCACCCTCCGAAAAGGAGCCATCCCAAGGGGATGAGAGTGTATTAGAGCAGAAGGGTGATGCCCAGGCATGCGCTCGTGCATGTTGCAGTGGGGGGAAGGTCTCGTGGGTGCAAGGCAATGCCAGACAGTGTTAATGTGTCTGAGACCCAGCCATCCATGATGGCGCACGCCACTGTGGCACATTCAAGCCAAAATTGTGGAAAAAGTATTTTTTTCTTTTTATTGTGCACAGGTTACACTTAAGAAAAAAAAAAAAACTACATCTTGCAAAAAATATAATTTTTTCTAACTCCAGCCTCTTGGTGCAAATTAATTTAGCAAGTCTGACCTTTTCAGAGTAAATTTGCACCTGATTTAAGTGTTTGCCTTATGTTACATATTGCTGCATTATTGTGAAACCTGCCACATACTTGCCACCCACACGTGCACAGCGTACCCATCCCCCACTAAAAGCCATCTCTCCATCTCTTCGAGTCTGGTGCTCTCTTGTTTTCTGTGCTCACTGGAGGAGGTGATGTAAGAACATTAATGCACCAGGAGGACACATGGAGGGTGTGTGTGTGTGTGTGTGTGTGTGTGTGTGTGTGTGTGTGTGTGTGTGTGTGTGTGTGTGTGTGTGTGTGTGTGTGTGTGTGTGCTAAATGACAGGAACGGGCCAAGTGGCACTCTGCTAGCTCATATTGAATGTAGGGCTGGGTGGGACCAGGAGAGACGGATCAAAGATTCATAGGCCCGACCTTCAGCCCGATAGGCGCACGTACCTCGTTCAGTAACATCACTTCAGGAAATGTCATAAAATACCTTACGAAAGAATTCATATCCCTTGACGATTTTGCACTTTTTTGTCTTTGCAATCATAAATTTCAAGCGTTTGGTGTACATATGTATTCATTGAGGGGTATTTACTCCAAGACCCCCAAATGAAATCCAGAGCAAATGATTGTCAATCTCTTTAGTAAAGATCTCGTCCTCGTGTGTGGAATTTAATCTCTTTAATTAATCTAGTCGTCCTATTGAGACATCTTCAGTCTGTTAGAGAACGTAACTAAATTCAAATTCACTTCAATTCAAAAAACTTTTTCACAAAGAGAAATTAAATGCTGCTGTTACTCTTGTCATTCAGGAATCCTCTAAGAGTCTGTGATGCTGTGGGCAGGAAGGATCTCCAGTAGCAGTCAGTGTTGCAACAAATCTAAATAAGTTTCTGATGTAAGACACTGGAGATACTCGTGACATAGCATGATATTCCACAGTAACATGTCCTGGGTGAGAAAAATATATCATTCATAGAAACTATAGGCAAAACTTTGTGTGGTTAAACACAGAGTCCCATCATGCAACTTTATATCAAAAGGGACATAGAAACTGGTCAAAGTTGGACAAACCTGGAGAGGCTGTTCACCTTCCAATAGGCTGAGCCTCACCTTACAGCTAAATCTAAATTTATCAATGCATTGAAACGGCCCAGTCAAAGTTCAGACCTAAATCCGATTGAGAATCTGTGGCGGTCTTCAAAATTGACCTAAAGCTGGTTGGCAAAACAAATGCATGTTTTACCTCTGGTGAAGATCTTTAGTTTTACTAAACCTTCAATATTTTTGTTTCTTTTTCCACTTTGCAATAACACAAGAACAGCAATGAAATATTTTAAAGATTGTGGTGGCATTATGGTGATCTGTGAAAAAGTATTGATTGGTGTTGTAAAATAAATCAAATGAGTTATGAGTTGTTTTGTTGGGGTTTAGGCCGGCTCATTGTTCGGCAAGTTTAAGACGGGAGGCAGGGGAAGACATAGACTTTTTTTTTTTTTGGTTTATCTGAGAAGCACATTCTCCTGATTAGAAGAGATTAGTCCCTTCTTCACAGTAGCCGAGGGAAGAGACACGTCTTACCACAGGCAAAGTCGCAGACAGAGTTGAGCCGACACGCCACAGGGCAGAGGCAGCGAGGCCAAAGGAGTCGTCATACATTTCCCCCGATCACACTGCTGTGGCTCATCTCATGTTTTATTAATAGCATGCAGCTAATTTTCTATGCACTCTGTTTTGTTAGTCACAGTTAAAACCGACCGACATATTGAAAAATCACCGCAAACTCAAAAGTGCTCATATATATACATTTTTTTCTAGGAGCTCTGCTCCTCACGCGTGACTTAAATGCGAATCCGTGCCGTTCCCCTGCTCTCAGATCCGGGGTTCACGTGTAGCAGAAATTCTTCTGATTTGACAAATGTAGCGTGGAGTGGTGGAAAGCGGCCCGCTGGCTGTGCCTTCATGCATGCTTAAGCTTCAATTTATTCTGTCCACCTTAGAGCTGGGCTTAAAAGAGAATGAAGAAATTAAAGAAGTTTGCTCTTTCCGCTTTGACCTGTGTAGATTCACTTGAGATGGTATATGGGGAAAAGCCAAAGAGCGTTTTGGGATCCCGTTTCCTCCTGATGTGCATCAGCACGGAGGCCAGGCTTATTTATTAATCAGTGTTGGCATGTGATTGGAACCGTGCATAGGTACTTATTTAGTTGCATGTAATATGTGCAGCTGCAAATGCTTGCATGCATGAGCGCGAGGGCGCGGGTGGATGTGTTTTGATATCTGTGCCTTTGCTGCTTTGCCTTAGTTCAAAAGGGTTTAGTCCCAACAACGTGATGTCGGGCTGCATCGGCTCCACCAATCCTGGCCTGGATAGCAACATTAGCAGCCAATCAGAAACTCCCAGCAGCCTTTGCTGTGTGCCCTCTTTCCATATTCAGCAACGTTAGTCTCATTCCGCTGGCTTCCCTGGGATGTTGCATAAACCCCACCCCGCCCCTCGATGCCCCCTCGATTCAACACGCTTCCATATCATAAGTTTCTTATGTCTGTGTTTTGACAAGCCCTCAGCAGCATACCTTCGCATGCGCTCATGCACAGTTCTCAGGCACAAAACAAATTGTCAACAAAGTGGCTTCTTTGTGTCAGAGGGTCACAGCAATTCTGTTTCATCATCATGACTGAAAAGGTTGTTTGATTTCGGGATATATATTCGGTACGTTAACCAATGCACATTCACATAAGCATGCAAATAAGGCCCACTAATAGCTTTATGTTATATTTTTGTTTATATTTTGCCGTTTATTGTTTTCAAATACCTTCAGAGGCCTGCAGGTCATGTTTTCCTTAATGATTTCTTTACATTTTGTGGGTAAGCAGTGGAAAATGGATCCTTTTGTGCAGCTTCTCTCTGTCATCCAGTCATTTCATCTTTGCGTCAGTTGCAATCCTCTACTTTTCTCTGTTGCCCCCTATTCCTGGTTTTCCTCTTTCTCCCCCATTTCCCCCTCAGTTTTTGTGTTCTCTTCATGTTTGTGCATTTTCCCATCCTCCCCCAACTTGTCAGGTTCACCTGCACCCCCATCCCCCTCCACCCTTGTCCTTTTTGCAGCAAACAGAGCGAAGGGGCGAGTGAGTGAGCAAACGGCCCGGAGCCCCTTCGGTACATCCGCAGAGCGGCACGCTGACTCGGCCGCTCCCTCAGGCCATCCGCTCATCACACAAACACACTCACATCCACTCGCTCCTCTTTTATCTCTTAGTCACTATCTCCTCCTGTTCCTCATCCTCCCTCCCCCCATCTTCCCTTCTTCTCCATTCCTTTCTTCAACCCCCAGCCGCCCTTCATCTTAACAACCTATGCTTTCCCACCCTCCTTGTTGTTTCCTCCTGATCCCTTTTCCTCCCCTGTACTTCCTCTTCCCTCATTGCATTCATCCTCTCTATTTTTTGAGGCCATGCAGTATTTATGGTGTGGTCTTGCTGATGCTGCGTCAGTGAACAGGCAACTCAGGCGTGTGCCGATAGACACAAAAACACAAATGCACAGCTAAAATGGCCGACGCAGCTGTCCTCATTTGATAACGTCTGCACGTACACGCACGCTCACACCGGTTTGGGAACATTTGCGGAACGGGATTGTCGGGAAAAAGACATTGTGCATATCTGCCTGACACGTTTTTGAGATTAAGTTGTTCACTGTTTGTTTTGACATTTCGCAAAACTTCGATTTTTAGATTCCCCTGTAAGCTGTGCAGCACCCGTCCACGAAATGAAGATACACTTTTGCAGCTCATCACAGTTATAGGGTCAAACAATCAAACGGACATAAATTAAGCTGTCTTCCATCTGGCGGCAGTTTCTTTCTGACAGCTGAAATGAGCATGAATATTCCTTTATATAATATCTTTAGCCCAGCTGGCTGTGACACACGCCAATTCCCTGTTGGGGTTCCTCCTCACATCCCCCTGTGTCACCCCGTCCCTTAATGTTAGGGGTGCCCCTGCCGTCTAAAGCAAACCCCACTCCCATGAGGAGGCCTTGACCTCTGACCTGTGGCCCCACACTCTCCTAACCTGACCCCGTTTCTCCTGCTTGGCTGGCTGATGATGGCCTGCTCATTACCAGGTGTCAGTCATTACATTCTCACACGTGCTGCAACCCTAATTTATGGAGATTGCAGCATGAGTGTATGCATTGCGGGGGTTTGAGTTTTAACCCCCTTTTAATTCTGATTAAATACATTTTGTAATATATGTTTTTGAAGAAGTCTTGTGTTTTGTAGAACATTATAGAATATGGCATTTATGATGCATGAAAATGAGTCACTCTCTAAGAGTGCATTGTGTGTAGTTCGCCTTAATCAAACTCTAGTTTGTTTGCCTGGAAAGTCTGGTTTGTTTGTGAAACTGTATCTGATGCCACTCCATTTTTGTTCACAGAAGGAAGTTGCCCTAAGAGTCTTCCTCTGAGGTTTTTGTCACTTCCTTCAGCGGTTCATGGAAAAATAAATACGTTTGCCAAGACTTCCACAAGTCTGGTTTAACCTCAGAATGCCTTAATATGTTTGTTGCTTTAAAATAAATAAGTGGAGTTTAATGAAGACAAGAACATAAAATTGGAAAATAAAAATGGCTGCAACCATTTGAGCTTTTTTTCAGATTTAAGTGTCAGGGTTTGTTAAAGTTATGACAAGGCCTCTTAGATTTAATGTCAAATGATGCCTTTTCTGATCTACTGCTCTCGTTGGAATAACTTATCTATCTGGTGCACGTTGGGAAATCTTGTTGTAGCTATTGAAGGATCAATCTTACTTCACTGGAAACAATCCCCACCACTCTAAATGTTTGCAAAAAGCACACAAGATTCTTCCTTTTTTTTACTTTTAACACTGGAATATCTCAGAAGAAGGTAGGGCTGTCCATGTGTTCATACTTCAAAATCTGGGCTGGGGTCTTTTTGCATGGAGTTTACATGTTCTCCCCATGCATGCATGCATTCTCTCTGGATACTCTGACTTTCTATCACAGTACATAAAACCTGGAAATCTTGCAAAATAAGACCTGCAACAATACAGGATCTGTTTGACCCAGAGGATGGAAAGTCCAATATCTGATTCAGGAATTACTTCAGTAATTTACACTGATATGAGATCAGATTGACTCCGTATCCCATTGTAATCTAATTTTAAAAGGGCAATAAATTTAACGAAATGAAAATATGTGAAGTTGTTTTAGAATCCATTAATATTGATGAGCATAATTTTTATGGAAATCTGCCTCAAAAAAAGCTGCTGAGTAAAAAATACTGTCTAATGTTGACGGTTATACATTTTGAGGAGTAAAAATTTAGATCTTATGCAGTTTCAGCTTCACTTATTCCATTTAGAAGCAGCTAAAAATAAACAGTTAAGGGCCAGAGTTACAGAGTGACAGTGTGCCCAGAACCATGAAGTGATCATGTTAGAGAGCGCTGTGCCACTAAAAACAAAAAATAAAGCTGTTTTTAACGCGTGAAGCGTCTGCAGAGTGTAAACTCAGCCTGCTTGTGTCTCTCTGTGTATTTAATGAGCAATCAGATAATAACCGAGCGAGATGTGCTCCCCTTTCTAGAAAGCGACTGTGGTAATGTGCATGATGTGTCATGTGCAGAGTCACCGTTGTGATTTAATATCGCCTCTGTATGTGCAAGCATAACGTCGCTTTCTGTTCCCCTTTCTGTGCATTTGCATGCGTACGCAGCCCATATGGACGTGTGTGCAGGTGTGTGCGTCCACCAGGGAGGCTCTCACCATCCGTGCTCCGTACTCTGCCTCTGTCTCCAGCGCGTTAGCAGCGGCTTACATAAGAACAGGGCAAAAATAGAAGTCGAGAGGAGAGAGGAGGAGGAGAGAGCTCTGCTGGCACGCACACAGCCGGAACGGGCCTGCAGGGCACGGCACAAACACTACTACTATCACACATGTACGGGGATCTCTGCATCTATATGGAATTGCAGGTCTTTCTGCGCATTTCTCTAATAAAGAATCAAAAATTAAACCCCATCAGCATTAAGCAATCTCCTTTGATGTTGGAACGGATGTGGGGCAAGGTTACAGTTTTTACAGATATTACTGGGTTGATATTGCATTCAAGGGAAGGACGATGAAAGGATAAAAGGATGGGGAGGAAAATGTATTAGATTGTTTATTAGTGTTCTCTTTACCACCGTCTAATTGGAGAAAACTAGTGCAACAATTTTGAGATCAAATATTCTTTCTTCATCCTCAAAAACGTGCCAGTTATAGAAAACCACAATAACTGGATACTCCAGAGTAGCTGCGTTTATCAGTAGCTGCGTTTCCATTACAGAAGTGTGTAAAACTTTGTCAATATTCCGCTAATGTTGAAAAAATACAATTTTGCAATTGTGCTGTTTCTATTAAATAAGAAATGTACTTAAAATCACACGTGAATAAGTTTGTTCCTGCAATAAATCATTAAAAATCACAGCGCGCCATCATCCTCCTACCACTTCCTGTTGTTTTCTTCATGGTTTCCGCCAGTGGCAACAGCTGATCATGTGACTCGTGTGATTGGAAAAAAGTGTTTTGCAAATTTTGATACTTTTAATCAACTTATGATGTTTTTTCAAAATTGGTGTGTTTCCATTAAATGAATGTATTTTCGAAATGTGAAATTGCAGCTAGTTACTTCAGAAAGAAAATAATAGGAAGTTCAGAAGCAAATAAAATCTTTGTCTCTCATTTCTTTCTCATAAATATCAACATAATTTTCAAACTGACTACCTTCTTATTATATTTTCATCTTCTAAAACCGAACTGAGGTGAAACTCTTGTGCTTTCTGCAAGACGAATCATCTCAAACCCCTGAATTTACAGGATTTTCAATTTTGGCTCAGACAGTTGAAAGGGAGTCTGGAAGGACACACATTAACAAGCCACGAGTCGGAGGAGAATGGAGAATTAGAGCAAAATCTGGAAAGTTGGACGCGGGGGGAAAATGACAGGCTTTTATCCCCGGCAGCCAGCAGGGACAACTTGAGTGGAGCCATTTTTTCCCTCCTTGCAGCAAAAACACTGGAAGAGATTTTACAGAGCTGCAACAATTCTCAGCGGGTTTGAACACAATCGAAAGTGTTTGCGTGTACATTTGTGTCCTTAGGTTTGTGCATGACTGTCTCCTGGAGAGAGTCACTCCCTTAGCGACACCCCCTCCACCCGCTTCCTCCACCCTCCCACTTCCTTTTGACTTCAGCTGTAAGTTAAAGGAGCCACATTGAAATTCTCCGGTTTTTGGGAGGGGCTATTAATTAATATTCTCAGCTCGGTGGGCGTAGGTCAGTGACCCCTCAAGGCGGTGTGTGCATGTGTGTGTGCACATGTGTGACCTCTGGCCCCTCCTCTTCTGTCCACCCCCATTACCCTCTGCTTTCAGAGGCAAGGCTCTCATGCATAATGCAGAGAGAACAGGGAGGTTCTCATTAATAATTACTGCCGCCTTTGATGGATGTAGAAAATAACGAAGGGGGCTGTTAAAAATGGAGAGAGTGAGGTGAAGGCGGGAGGTTTTATTTTTTTCTTTCTTTTTATGGGGGTTTTGTTTGATTTTTAGTCATGGAGACAAGGATCTTATAGAGACAATTATAAGATCTGTTACTTTCTTCTTCTACTACTCTCTAAATTGCACAATTTGCTCATTTTGAAACTGTTGTCTGTATGTTTTCTCTCAGTTTTTTTCCTTCTTCTGGTCTGATGTTCTGTTTACCTGTGGTAGCAGAGGTAATTCTGCCAACAACTAAATGTTCCCCCTCTTTTGTTATTAAGTTTTTACTTTTTATAACTTTGAAAGTCTGCATCAGTTCTGTCTTTTCAAACCTCCAGTCGTTCGTGGCGGACGGTTGCTTGTACTCAATCAGGTTCTGGTTCTGCTGGACGTTTCTTTCTGCTCAAGCAGAGTTTTTCCTCTCCACTGTCACTGCATGCATACTCACATCGGGTATTGCAAGTTTATTATTCAATGCCATCTTCAGACTGTTTTAATAGATCATAATGTGAGCAACGGAGATAGTTTAGTCTTCAAATGCTTTATAAAATTACTTGTTAAAAGATTGATTTTTTGCTACCATTTAGACCCAAAATTTGGTCTGGGCCAGGCCAAAATGATTTGCCTGCTGGATTGTGCATTTTTTATACCAGGAATAAAATTAACACATCTGAAATATATTTACTAATTAAGTGACTTTTGAAAGCAATAACCTGCACTGGATTTTATTTTGAGGTATGAAAGTAAAGGGGCTGAATATTTGCGTGCCACAAATTTTAGATTTTTATTTGTAAAAATCTTTGAAGACCATTTTCCTTCCTCCTAATTTTTTAATTTAGATGTCTGATCACCGTGCTACCTCCTTTTTTTTGTTTTTGCTGGAACATATTTGTGACATTGTTCTTTAAGAACTGTCTGCACTCCTTATGGGAATAGAAAAACTTTCACAGATTAACTTTAGTGAAGTAAAATTTAACAGAATTGCATCATCACTCAGCAATATTTCACAGAAAGAATTTATATGCAAGTGCTAGAGGGGTGAGAAATTCTGCACAATTTGCTGCTGTAATGTTAATGTAGGAAGTGGTTTTACTGGAAAACATCTGGATGTTGTTTGGGATTAAGATGTAAAGAAAAAACTTTAGTTCATTTGTAATGTTCTGAAATATTTAATAGATTATTGCTTCATAAAAGAATAAGGAAAGTTCTCCAATAACGATTGATATTTCAATGAGATATTTCCTCTTGCTCTTATGGAAAAAGTTATACAAAGTTACTGATGGGAAAATAATAAGTTAATGTTTTGTTTGAATAATTGTAGGATGAATGTATGAACTGATATCACAACTACTGTAACTGCTGCTCTCCTTTGTTTTCAAAATCTTTGCAAATGAAAAATGTTTCCTCTGAACGTTGTCAGCACAAGTTTCTGTAATTCAGCTTTTCCCCTCCAATGCACATTTTTATCACATTTGAACTGCACAAGAATGTAGTTTTATTGAGGAACATTGAGTGAAGCAGATTCTCTGAGGCAGCAAACATCCCTTATTGTGAGTTTATTCAGTGTGTGTCACAGAGCAGCCGCTGGTTGCTTGTCTGATTTGATTTGAATGACGACCAGATGAATACTTATGGCCGTTCCGCTCCAGCAGGCCGCTTCGCAGATAGGTTGTGACATTCCATGATGTAAGGTAACGTTTAATCTAAAGACAACAAGATATGCAGATTACTGTGTCAAGGAGACATTTTCTGTGTCAGTAGAGATTGTTACTCTCCTGTGGTGAACACAGATAGGCGACGCAGCAGTACTGCTGATGCATTACAGCAGGGTTAACTTACAGTGCTGTGATCACAACTGATCCATTCATTACAACGGATAAATATAGGCAACATAATCTCAACCACTGCTTTGAGGCCTTGGTTTCAGTAGTCAGGCTTCGGCCATCTTGGGTTAATGCAGCCAGAAGTAACAGACATCTTCGTTAAAGTGCTTAATGCATCCTCTGGGTAATTCCCAGGCTTGCCAAATGTCATGCCAGATTTTAAGGCTCAGAGTAAATCTCACTCAACATAAGTGCTGCTGTATGAAATTGCACAAATGTTGAATGTTGGTATTTTTCTGGTCTAATTTCTCACTTATCTAGGAGTTGACAAACAGAAGTGCTTTACTTGGATGCAGCTGGACTTTTCTCCTGTTTCTTTTCACCTTTCGCCTCTCATCCAAACTTTACAGCTTAGCATTTGGAAAGTTGTTGCTTGTCGCTAACGGTGCCATGTGAGCAGTTTTGGACACATGTCCCAATGTGTGAAGTGCTGACTCGTCTCTGGGGAGACGAGCCTGAGCCACAGAGCAGCCTTACATCACTGCTACCTCCGTCCTTCTGATTTCATTAAAGGGGCAATATTATGTGTTTTACAGGCACATAGTATAATTTTATAGTACATTAAAGTAACTATGTTACCTTTTTTTATTTCCGTTATTTCTCCAGGTCAATCTCATTTTCAAGAGGGACCTGGGCAAAAGTCTGCAATACATAGCAACCTGGTTACAAAATGAAACTAATTAATACATATGCACAAGTGTAAAACAATAGAAAACTAATTAAAAGCAGTGACACTGTTTAATAGAAACTGTTTTTGAGAACCGTTCGAAATAAATTCAGTTGTCATTAAAATGTTTCATACATCAAACAAGACGTAAAAAAGATTTTACATTGCAATTCAACACTTTGAAAACTAGCATTTCTGCACCCTGAATGGCTTTCAGGGTGCAGATTACAGGATGTCTCAAACACGCGTGAAGGAATGACATTATAATGGTTTTATATAGCGACATTTTGATCAGTCTAATCACTTTACACTAGAGTCACATTCACCAATGCATTTATACACAGATCAGTAGGCAGTTTGGGGTTAAGTGCCTTGCTCAGGACACATCGACAAGTGGCAGGAGGAAGCTGGAATCAGACCAACAACCTTCCAATCACAAGACAGCTGCTCTACACACAGAGCCACCATCACTGTGGGAGACTGTGTGAAGCTCAAAAACCAGAATTACATGATGTTTCCCCTTTAAATAGAGAGTGGATAACCACAGACCAAATTAGCACAATTCATAAGTAATGCAAATATTTGTTCATTAAAGTGTCTGCCTGCCTAAGAAATGCATTTCTTAGATTGATGTGGGTAGTATTATGATATGGGATTATTATAATTGATGTCATTAACTGATTTGTAAAATGATTTACACTTTGTGTATTGTGAAAGACGTCAAATCAACAAATTATTGTTGTTTTACACAGAATGACAGTTTTGGTTTCTGTGCAGTTGTAGCTCTGGCATATGGCAGCGCTGAAAAACATCACCCAACCTGGACACTGAGTTACTATTTATTGAACATAGTAGAACATTTAGTGACTGAAAAGCCAATGATTTCCCTCAGGAGGATTTTTCATGTTGAAACTCGTATTTGTTGGATGAGCTCAAACACAGCTTGGAATCCAGCACTGGTGCATGTTTGATATGCAACCAAGAAGCCGTTTGCCAACTCGTTCTCACGTCAACTTTATAAGGTGATTAGCAATCACTGTTGGGTTTACAGCTAGAGCTCCTCCTTGAATTAGTGCCAGAAAATTACCTAACACAATAAGAAACATTAGAGAAGTCCTGACAGGGAAATGTGCCTCTTTAGGAGAACGCTACAGTTGTAATGAAGGGAGCTGATGGTGCGTTCAGTTGGCTGGAAGGCGTCAGCCTCCACTGACTGCAGCTCATAACAACCAGAGATGGAGAAACAGCAGCATTTCCAGTTATGGATGAGCATAAGAATCAGACAAAAAGCAAACGCTGCAGCCAGCAGAGAGTTGCACACTGATGCATTCCTTGATGCAAGAGCTGCTCAGGATTGTAGCTTCTTAAAACCTTAGAAGTGATGGAAGCTGTTTAGCCCTCTAAATCAAGGCGCTTTAGGCCTGGCCTCCTTCCAAACCCACTGATGTAAATCTGATGAAAATGGTGAGAGCGTCTCTCAGATTACAGGAGACGAAAATGCATCGACCTACAGTCCTATTTGCTCTTCTGCAAATTAAAATCTGCATTTACTTTTTTGTGATACTTAAAGATTTCAATAAACAAAGTTTAATATCAGTCAAATATAAACCAAGGTTTTTATAATGAGAAACAATAACTATCCAAACCAATTTGGCATTAATTAAGAAATTCAAGTAAATGTTATCCGATCCAGATATTATGTTTAACTGTTGTGAAAATTTTTTTGTGAATTCTTCTGTTTCCTTTTTGCCTGTTTCAGATTAGCTAAAGAATTATATTGAAAGAAGATAATATGAGTAATTGTCAGAAAATGTTGCTTTTAAACTAAATGTGGCCTGCTTTATGTTGTACATGTCCGGGACTAATCAGGGCTGAGCGTGGCAACTGAAATGAGATATTGGTAGTTTTTTTCATTCCGTGAAAATGCAATGTGATGACGTATTCATGCAGAACATTTCCATCCTCTGTGCTTCCCTTGCATGGCTTCTATGCTTTGTGTTTTCTGCAGGTATGAAGCAGCACAATGACAAGGGTACTCAGTATCATTCAGTCATTTACACGTCCAGCCCAGCTCAACAGGAGGCTGCACTGAAGAGCAAGGAGGCCTTCCAGAAGGTGATCACACACAAACACACACCAGCCCACACATGTGTGTGTGTGTGTGTGTGTGTGTGTCCCATAATGATTTTTTAAACCTCATGTGTGCTAGATGGGACTCACTAAATCATGGTATTTGCACAGCTTTAAAAACTCTTTAAATATCTAAAACTAAGGTTAACTTACTAAAATGTAAGTTTAGTACAAGGTTGAAATCTGCTTTAGTTACTGGTATAAAGTGTTTGGTTAAAATGGTATCGCCATGTGAGTTTGAATTGACCAAAGGGTAAAAAGAAACAAACATGACGGTCACTTTGAATAAATAAGAATAAGTTCATGCAGATGATGTATTTATTTCACTCATTAACCGTTTTTTTGTTATTTGAATCACAATAACTAGTCCGTGCTTTAAGACTTAGTTTGAAAAAACGAGTTCTGTTTGGATCAAACTCATCTCCATCTTTTTAAGCTGAAAGAAGGGAAGAGGGTCAATAGGTCAACCTAACTGATTTCCTTTTAGCAGCACACGCGTCCCCCTTTTGTTCTTTCAGTTCATCTGTCCATCCATCCATCATTTAAAATTGATCCCTGCATCTTCTTGGCTCATTCATCTCCTCTCAGATATAAATGCCATTCATGGACTAGCTGACGGGGGGCAAAGAAGAGCAAATTATCATCTTCCTGGTTACGTTGGGCGCTCTGGGTCAGCAGGCAAGGATCAGAGGGCTGGTATGTTGTCGTGGAAACAACCTCTCAACCTTGGCCTTGAGCTGGGGTCATGGGTCAGGGGAGCTTTGGCAGCTGGGACCAGAGGGATGGGGAGGCGGGGAAGGACAGCAGGAAAAGCTAAAGATGGAAGAAGCCATGTCAGGGGGCCGTCACTGCTGACAGGCTGTCAACTGAAACACACACACACACGCACACACGCACACACACACACACACACACACACACACACACACACACACACACACACACACACACACACACACACACACACACACACACTTTCTGTGGTAATAAACCAGGCACCCTTAGTGTTTCAGGGATCATGAGACTAAGAGATGTGCAACTCAGAGTTTCTACATTCACATCAAAACCTGAACTAAACCAAACTATTTCACAAAACCTGCAGAGACATTTCTTCCTCTTTCTGCTGACCTCATGTCCCACACTGACTTCCTGAAACACATAAACCTTATTAAAGTTGATATTTTTGAGTTTGTCACTTCTCATGCACTGAACTGAGCAGCCAATTAAAGCCAATTAAATTCTGCACAAAATAGGTGTGCAACAAAACATCCAGCAGGTGGAGATACTGAGTTCACTGGAACAAGGCAAATTGAGATCATAAATAATATTTATGAGTCTTTCTTTTTATTTTCCAGACAAAACTAATTTCAAACGTTTTTTGTAAATGAAATCGGTGTGGAATATTCTAGTCTGGGATTGTCTACAGAACTAGTTTGTGTACCTAACTCAGTTATAATCCTAGAGCCAAATAAAGATTTCATATTTAAAGTTATGTCTTAGAATTTATAAGGTCTTGTGATTTTTGAATTATATATTTTTTTAAATAATTTTGGTTTTATTCTTAGGAAACTTTTGTTGACTTCTATTCAAAATGCACAACCGCTTGGATATTTATTTTGGGGTTTTTTGTAAGTCTTTTTGTTTGTGTGTCTATTATTACTGGGTTTTTTTTTCCACTATCACCACCAATGAGCAAAAAAGCACTTGTTTGTGCAGGCAGAGCAGTTTATTATTATCAACTTTACGCTTACTTCATTATATAATAATCAATGTTGCTGCAATTTTTGACACTTGCAGATTAATGCCACAAAAAACTGAAAGACACACAATTCTTCCTCATACAGCGGGCGATGATTAAAAGAGGTAACATCAGGTCAGCTTCTCCATCCCTGCTGAATCAAAAGCATCCAAAGCATGATACTCCCATCGCCGTGTTTCAGCATGAGTCATGCTGTGTTCAGATTCTTCCATCAGTTTTCTTTCTCTAACAAACTGCAAACGAGTTCATATTGCTTTCCTTCGACAGTGGATTTCCCGTTGCTGCACTTCTGGAAAGAAATGATTTGTAGTTGTCCTGGTAACTGTTTTACCTGCCTGAGCTGTGTATCTCTCCAAAGTTTTAAAGGCTTCTCTGATTAAGACTCTCTTTCCATCATCACTTGATGGATTGAGAAGAGCTCTGTGAGATGTTCATTGCCTGATATATTGATTTAAAACCCAACATTTATCAAATCATCTGCATATCTCGCTCCTTGACCTTTGTATTCCTGATACTTTCTCTCTAATGTTCTATCTGAGGCCTTCACAGAGCTCGATTACACTCAGGTGGACTGTTTCACATTACTTTTGAAGGCAATTTGTTGATAAAGAATTTATGTAAGGGTATTGGAGTCAAGGAAATATATCCACATGCATATAATTCTGTTTTACCTGCTATTTTTAGACAACCTGGTGCACAGAATCACCATATCACTGCCTAACTACAGTAATAACATGGATCAGAAGCTTATAAAACCATGCAGGGACATATTAAAACACAGTTGTATTATTTTGTTTTATTGATTTCAAGAAAGGTTTCCAGCAGAGACTCTCAAAACACATTTCTGCATACATTCAGATTCGTTCCTTCCTTCTCCCCACCAACGCTGCTGACACAACCAATCTGTCAAGCACTTTAACGTCACCTCGCTCCCATCAACGGGCCACTGGGGCTCCCATCTTCCTAAAGCGGCTGACACAACCCCAACCAAGATGGCAGCGCGCTGCTCTCAAACACTTGTCTTAGAACGAAGCGAGATGAAGGCGTTGCTCCTGCGTTCGGGGTCTGGAAGACTTTCGTGGCAGAAACGAAGCCTCGTTCACTGAAGTGACAAGAGGGAGTGGATGATGACCAGAGATAAGACAGGCATCGCAAAAATCCAGATTCCAACCCACTGCCGGGGCCGTGAGTCATAGACGTATACACACACACACACACACACACACACACACACACACACGCAAACATACATCTGGCACATACAGGCGCAGCCCAATGAATAATTAACCCATATGAGGAGTCTCCTCTGCAGGGCTTTCAGTTCCTTAACTTCAGTGTTGAGGCGAAGGTTTTGGGGGCTGGGGGGTGAGAGAGGCAGAAAAGCTTGTTTAAGCACAAGAGCGAAGAGGGAGGGAGGGTTAGTGGAGGAGGAGGGGGGAGTGCTGGGGAGAAGGGGGTTCTCTGTAATGAAATTTGAAATTTGCAGAACATCAAAGGCTTCTGTAGCCCAGCCGCTGTGGCAGCAGAGCAGAGAGGAGGAGTGCTTCTCTTTCTCCGTCTCCCCGATCTCTCTTCTTCCCCTTCTTCTTCATCCCTCCCTCTCTGCCTGAAAGTGTCTCCCCAGAGCTGGGTGAGGGGTGTAGGGTTTAGTGGAGGGTGAGAGAGAAGGGATGGGAAGAGTTGATTAGGAGGAGACGGAGGTGGCAGGTGGGGTGGGGGACTTAGGGATGGGTTAGGGGTTTGGAGAGAAAAATGGATGAACGGGGGGCTCTTATATGTGTGTGTGTATGTGCGAACAATGGGGTTTATCAAGCCAGCTTTGAATACGGCGTGCGTGTTTGTGCATGCACATGTGTGTGTGTCGGGCCTTGGAGGAGGGAGTGTGCCCTCTGATAAAGCATCCCAACTTAATGAGCTTGAAAACGGGATGAAGAGGGAAGGGGGGTGACGTTCTGATGATGAGTGGAGAGGGAAAAAAGGCATTTGAGGTTAGAAGTGAAATGCAGAAGCCTGAGGCTGGGGAGCATTAGCAGGTTTTGTAATCAGACTTCGAGTCACAAGTTTACTTTTGCTTTTTATTATCTGAAAAGTGTTCAAAAGTGGGATTTTGATATTCTAATTGTTCCCCAATTTCTGAAAAAGTTATTGCCATCTCCTAAACTGATTGATTTTACTGAGAAATTCGTTAATGAAATGAGTTGTTCTTAATCTGGGATTTCTCTTTTAACGTGAAATCAGGACAGACCTTCCGAGATTTTCTTCCGCTTCACATCTGCCTTAAAAAAACAACAGTAAAACAAGTTTAAGCTCTCATCCCCTCGCTCCAAAAAGCACGTGCATCCCTCTCTGCTCCAGGGATGTAGGAGTGCTGGCTTTCTCGCTCACAAAATGTAGGGGGGCTCGGCGAAGATTAGAGCCTGACTAAAATGGATCCTGACCCATACTGCAGCAGGAAAAGACGAATGAGGAGAGCAGAAAATAAAACTCTCTTCATCCGTCGGGCACATTCAGGACGCATCCTTATCTTCCGTTCCTCTTTTTTTTCCCAACAGCTAAATGCGTTTTATTTGCATTCATTCCTCTTCGTAATCCCCCTCTTTTCATCTGTTTTTCTGCGTCCTGCCATCTCTGCCTCTCTGAGGTCACAGAGGGCGACCCTGGGGCTGCAGCGCGCTCGTCGGCTTGCACCATGTCAGGCTTTTTCATGTGTTTCCAGGCTGAGCCACAGTCTGTCTATTACTAGCGCCTCTTCACCGTAGAGCAGCTTTGATGTGTGCAGTGCGTGCTCAAAAGTGTATTTACATTTTTGAGATGTTGAAGGGCTTTTTTTTTTTTTTCTGAACTCCAGAGTTCAGGTGTGCAGCTGCAGTCGACGCCACTCCAGTTTTAGATCAGAGCAAAGGGAATCCGGAGCTGGATGGGAATGGAAATCCCTTCATCTGTTGTCTTTTTAACTTCTAGATTTATTTAAATGAACTCATCTCGGGTGGAAATTTGCAGTTTATTTTCACTTTTTAACTTTAGCTCTACATGTAGTTTTTATTTTAATATTTAACCTTACCAGGTTTAAGGTATTTGAGATCCAGAACAGAGCCGTGCTCAGAGGACACCAGCTATAGGTTGCTGCTGAAGCTTAACTTGTTTAATTAATAAAATGAAAAAAATGTTCATCAAATGTATTTTTGATTGCACCGAGAAAACATGTAACACAGAACTTTTATATTGTAAAAAATAATACAGGATTTAGCCAAAATTTAATGAGCTGGTATCACAGATTTCATTTTAAATTATTTCTTCATGAGGAAAAAAATCTATACATTCACCCTGATACATCTAAACTTTGCTACTAAGACTTTCTGCTTCTTAAATGCAAACTAAATTCAGTCCATATCTTTAGTAATGCACTAATTTTACTTTGCTTCCTGTTTTTAAATTTTTTACCTTCTGCAGTTACGGAACATCAAACCCCTTAAATTATTTACATTTTTTCACAATATAACCACAAACTACAACATATTCGTTTTATTTCAACACAAAGTAGCTCATAATTGAGAAGTAAAGGGAAAGACATTCATTTTCTTTACCGATTCAAATCTCAGAGGTGAGATTTCCACTGAAAGTTTTTGGGTACCATCTTTTCTATTTTAAAATTTAGTTTCAGGCAATCGAAACACACACATATGCTTTGGTCCAAATCGTTTCATGATCGCTCTGCTGTATGTTTAGCATCAGTTTCCTTCTAAGCATTCTTGTGCGAATAGTTTCACCCATTCTTCACTTCAGCCGTCCGACTGCAGAAACGCATCCCCACAGCATGATGCAGCCATCACAGTTTTACAGTGTTCGTTCACAGCTGCGCTTTGCATGTAGGTCCGAAAGTTTGATTTTAGTCTCATATAACTAGAGCACCATCTTTCTGCTCTTGTTATATAAGATGTCAGAGTCATGAATACGTTTGAAGTTGCTTTGCACAGAAATTTTTACATTAAATAAAGAAAATTATAGACCACCCTGACTAGCTTCTTTATGAGTCTGTCTTAGAGAAACACTGTCTTTAGTCAGAGGCGTCTTCAAATTCGCTGCATTACAGACTGCTACAGGAGATTGTTCCACAATAACTCTTTTAATTAGTACGAGTTACCTCAACACTTAATTTACCTTTGGGATCAATAAAGTATTTTTGAATTTGAATTAGTTTATGTTTGTACCATTACTGCTCTGCTCAGAAAATATACAGCAAAAAAAAAATCTTACATCGTATTTTTGTTATAATTTTAATGCAAATCTTAGTTTAAATGAAATATGACAAAATTAGCTTAAAAGTGAATTTTCAGCAAGAAGTGTGAGCTTGTTTTAAGTAAATAAAATTCCTCAATATTGATAAAAAAGTACAAGATCCATTGGCAGATTATTTTACTGATAATGACACATTTTCTCATGTTATAAGTGAAATAATCTGCCAGTAAAACTATTACCTTTTTTAACAATATTAAGGAATTCTTAAATAAATCTTCTGTAAGATAGTTTGCCTTATTTCAAGATATTTTCACTGGAAATTAGACAAAACGTACTTGGTACGATTTTGTGTTTTTGCAGCAAAGCTAAGAAAACAGTCAAATTGAGGTCATATCCATTTTCAGATGTCTTCACTGTGAGTCACTGAGTGTCACAAACTCTACGTCAGTGCACTTGTCTTCCCCACCGCTGTTCTGCTGAAGGCCCTCAGAGGGAAGCAGGCACAGAGACAAGACTGTGGGGTAAAGAAGAGAAGAAGGGAGAGTACATGTTCTTCTTCCTCCCTCCTCTTCCACCTCTGCCCCTCTCTCGGGGTGTCACGTCCTATTTGTGTCCTGGGGTCGCCTGTGTGGCAACGGCGACGTTGCTGGGGGGCGGAGGGGTTCTCTCGCTTGGCTGGGAAGCAGGGAGGACATTGGAGCGTTGGTCTGAGGGAGAGAGAGAAAGCAAGAGAATGAAAATCCATCAGGAGACGGAGAGAGTGGAAGAGGAGGAGGAGGAGGGATGCACCCATTCAGCCATGTCTTTGACATGGGAGTGTTTCCGACAGGCGTGAAGAAAGGAAGGGCTGACTGGGCTGAGAGAGCGGCGCTCTGGCCGCACACACTCAGGGATGTTTTTCTCACTCAGGACGACTTAGAGATTTTTAACTCTGAATTTAACATTAGATTCAACCACATTTGGTTCACGTCCGACTCCGGTTTTCTCTGAGGCAGAGATGCGCTTCTAGTTTACATTTAGGATTCACATCCCAACATTAGGTGTGTTGAATGGTTTCCACAGATGATTTCTGTCGCTTTGCGGACCCTCTTCACCCAGTAATGCACAAAACTCGAACAGGACCGCCAGTTTCAGTCCAAACATCCCGATTGGCATCAACCTGAAGACGTCTTGCTAACGCCGTTTCCCTCCATGTTTGACGCTTTTATCCTCCATATTCTTTCCTCCATTCCTCTGCTGCTGCTGCAGTGAGAGAGAGAGAGAAAGTGAAGCCACATAAGGTTATACACAGTGGCATGACGCCATGCATTCTGATTTATAGATCTAAAATGGCTGCCGTGTTGTGACTGCTGTAGAGGCTTGGATGGAGAGCGAGGGAGTGGTGCGGGGGCGTCAGGGTGGAGGTGTGTGTTTGGCTCGGAATAGCAAACCTTTCCTTGGCCGTCCAGAACGCCCCGGAGAGTTCTGCGTCGCTGACTGTGGTTTGTTGGTGATAACTGATTAATTAGGCCACTGCGTGCAGCTCTGCGCTTCCATCAGCCGGCTTTCCACAACGCTGCTGCCTGAAATCATCAAAATATGGCCTTTTCTGGCGGTGTGTGCATAGTGTGCAGTGGTAAAGTGAATCTGTCTGCTGTGTTTGTTAAAGGCTGCGCTGGTTGGATCCTGCAGGGAGACCAGAGCCCTCACACTGAAGCAGCAGCCACTGAGGAGTTAGAGGTCAGCTGCTGCCTCAGCCTCTCTGTGGGGCTCAGAGCTTTGATTTACTGACTCCCCTGCATCAGTCCCAGCTCTGCCACTCTGAGCCGGTGTGACACTGCCTCCATGTGGACAAATATGCACACAACACGGCTGCTCTCGAGCAGGATGTTACGCTCAACCAGCGGTGCCCTCAAACTGAGCTGCTAAAGTTTCCATCATAAAATAAGTGTGCTGGATTAAATTAAATGTAATCAAAAAGTGGTTTATCTTTGTTTTTCCAATCAAAAACACAAACTATACATAGATTTACTGTTAAATTGAATGTTACACTATTAGTATTTCTGTTTTAACTTCTAGTGTAAATATTTCAGTACATTTGAAATGAGACATAGCTAACTTCCAAGTAACTTTTCAGCACAATATAGGAGCTTGTTTTACGTCAATAAATATTTAAAATTGATTAAATTGTTGGTAACAGTGTGGTTACTATTGTTGCCCCCACCAATAAATCACCCAGTTTATTGGGTGATTTATTAATTGGTACACTGTAGCTTGTGTAATGATCATGGGATCAATGTGATTGGTTGGTCAGCAGACAGGAGAGCCTACAGTGCAGACAAACTGAGGGTCAATAGTAAAGCAAGAACTACAGGCTGATCCTTCCATGTCACGCTGCACTGATCCTCTAATTCAGTTGTTCCCTTCAGTGGAGTTTGAAAGCAAACATGCGTATAGATTTATGTCTGGTTGGATGATGTGTGTGGGATTATATTGTAATCCATAGGCCCAGAAAATCTTTGGGAATCACTGCACAAATTCATGCTAAAGAAACAAGCAGTGTAAAGGAAAACCTTTCAGTTGTCCTACATTTTGTTATTTCTGTGGCCATTTTGTCAATTTTTCTGAAACTTAACTTTGTATTTTCATCAGCTATAAGCCATAATAATTGAAATAAGTAAAAATAAATGCTTGAATGCATTACGCTCTCTGTGTAAATTGTAAATGAACATTTTCAATGACAATCTAATTTGTTAAAATGCTTCTATAAGCAAAGTCATAATTAAGCTACAAATTTGCGTTTTTCAGTGAGAAGACATAATTGAGGTCAATGTTTTCCTCAGACGAGTTCAACAATGTTTCCTTTTTGTGTGTTAGGCTTTCTTGACCAGTTTCTGATGGTTATCTCACTGAAAGGTCTCACACTGCCCACGGCTCCGTTTTCAGAAAGCTGTCTGACCTTTTCCTCTATAATCTCATCTTAATCCTCTTCAAATAAAAATTTCCTTTTACTCTTAGATAAATCAGATCGCGAGGCTGTAATGAATCTTTAAATAGAGCTCATTTCATTAAAGTTTAACATCCTCAGCATTGTCAGGAGAACAAAACACACCCGTGGTTGAACTCTTTTTGTGTTTATCTCCTGAACCTGCAAATCTCTTGTAGGTACAGATACAAACCTTGCAGAAACATGCATTCTTTCTTTATCTTCTGGTATGTTTTTCCCAGCAGCATGAACATGTACAACACACTTCTCATATGTAAGCTCTTCATTTGAAACATTTCTCTGATTTGGCAGCATTTAAAACTTAAAGTTGGAAACTTTATACAGCAACCTTCAACAACCTTAAAGCTACAACTTTGATTAAAGCTTAAAGTTAAAGCTAGCAGCATATTGTGACAGAAAATATGAGGCAATCTGTGAAAAGCTCGATCTCCTCCTCCTTCCTGAGCTGTTGAAAGAAATGCACCGCTCTCAACCAACACCAACCAATCAGAGCCAGGAGGCGTGTCTTAGCGCTGTCAATCAACATTGTCAATGTTCTTAGCATTCACAAAGGGCTCTGTTAACTTGGAGAAGCTTTACCCAGTCAGTGAGCAGATGGGGCAAGTCACTGAATGGCATGATTGACAGCAGTAAGACCCGCCTCCTGGCTCTGATTGGTTGTTCTAGTTAGCACTGGGAGAAGGCAGAGAAACTCAGTTTTTCACTGATTATCTGTCTCATGTTTATTCAAACTGTCACTATGTTGTATCACAACATAGTGACAGTTTGAATACAAGTAGTTTTTTTATAAGTAACATAATGCCACTTTAAAATAAATTGCCATAGAATTTTTACTTTTATTCACTCAAATAATTTAAGTTTTGTTTGCCGACCAACATCGCAAACATGTCAAATATTTTGCCTCCTTATCAGGAGCAAAATATTTAAATCCTGCAGAAAGCCGATGTAGGCTGATGAGAACAACTTGAGCCCGTATTGAACATGCTGTGCTTCTTTCTCTGGATGCCTGCTGAACTTGGCGTACTCCCCCACAAAGCAAAGCAAACCTCCAGAGTGCTGCAAACTGTTCTGACGCGGAGAGACCTGCTTGTTGCCCACAAACAGTCTCAGCGCTCCTCCGGCGTGTTTCGTCAGCTCCAGCAGCAGCCATCTATAGAGGAGTGAACGTGTGTATTATTAGATGGAGAAAACCACTCAGCACAGCAGGTATAGCTTTGATATAGCTGTTAGAGGCTCAGTGTGTGGAAGAAAGCGTTGTTTTAGAGCATTTGAAGGTTTTTGTTGTCGTGTTTAGAAAAAGGTAAGTGTGAAAATGTCTTGAGGAGTTCTCAAAGCGAGCGGATAGTCTTTGATGCTTTGTCCTACAGAGAGCCGCAGAAGACATGCTGCGCTATAAGAAGAAGCTGTAGTTCCTTTCTAGTGTCACTTTGCAGTCAGACTGAGGAGCATAAAATGAAATATAAAAAATTTGCAACTGTGAGGATAAATTCAATGCATAAATAAAATCCTTTTATATGCTTTGTAACTTATATACAAGGAAATTCAACTAAAATTACAATTCCTTAAAATACTAAACAGATTTATCAATATTTAAATGTTTAAATTAATTAAACATGTATGTATTTATGTTACTTAAAACAAAATTAGCACAATATTTTTTTGGTTATTTAAATAAAACTATTCTATTTAGATTTATTTAACTATCTTGTGTTCCTTGTGACAACCATAGTGGTTATTTTCAAATATGAAATGTATAATGAAATAATTTCTGTTTAAATAATTAGAGCTATTTTGTTTTTGAGGTATTCTGTTTGATTTCATAGTCATAATGACAATTACAATTATTTTATGATGGACACCAGCAAAGAAATTTAAAAAAAGTAAATTAAAATAAATAATTACACAATTCTGTAAGAATAATTGTGATCACTTATGTATTTTATGAACAAATAACTTAAAATGTTATTAAATGTTTTTAAAGTGCTTTATAAATAAAATTGTCATTGACATTGGATTTAAAAATGATGTACATTCTGAATGTTTGGAAGGAAACCACTGGAAATGCTCTGCTGCAAATTAAGACATTTCAGCACTGATGGTTTCATTTGACTTTTTCTGCTGCTTGGATTTAAGTTTTTGTGTTTGGTCTTTAGGAACTGGATAAGAAAGGCCACGGTCCGATCACCACTGAGGTCCTGGAGGGACAGGAGTTTTTCTACGCGGAGGACTACCACCAGCAGTACCTGAGGAAGGTACCCAAAGGTTACTGCGGCCTTAAAGGGACCGGGGTCTCCTGTCCTATTGGGGGCAGCAAGGAGGAGCTGTAAGGCATCTGTGGAGGCAATTAAAACTATATTGATCCAAAAAAGGGATTTTGTTGTTTCACATCAGCAAAAAGCAATAAAATGAAGCAACAAATATGCTCAAATGTATGTATCATAAAAACATTTCAAATTTGTGAAACTATTACAGTTTAAAGCAGTAGAGTGAAAAATAAAACAATGGAATAAAGTAGAGAAACCTAAATACTTAAGAAAAGTGGAGCTTTTATAGATTTAGTGACAGATTTAACATGTTTGTAGCAACAGAACCTAAAGATGTGAAATGCAACAGAGAGGTTGAAACCGAAATAACATTCAATGCATATCTACTCTTTATTATATTTTGTATATAAAGTCTGAAAAACCACATGACAAACTGGAAAATACTTAAATCATTCCAGTTAGAAGTGGGCGATTTGGCAAGAACACACCATGAACTTTTTCAATTTGTTTTTTTACATCAAATTCAGAATCACCATTTCATCACAATTTCCTAACATTGAAACGGCTCAGAAAGAAAAACATAACAGGACATTCATGACGGAAAACATCTTCAACCAGATTGATATTAGTTTGCGCAATTTTCCAACTTGTGAAAAAAAAAAAGACTTCTAATCAATAAAAGTGAACAAACACCCTGTTATAAAATGTCAGGTTTCTGTGATGTAAAAAATGACACCATGGTGAGTCATTTTAAAAATTTTCCACCCATTTGATTTTTATCCTGCACAACACCCAGGGTTTTCCGGTGTTAATTCTCCCTGTGACTCGGCCTCCTGCTCAAAAATATACTTTAATTTTATAAATAAACAACTGTAACAACACGCTCTCTTGCTACACGAAAGCTAATTTGTGAAGATAATGAAAAACTGATATATCAGAGTAAGAACATAGAGCAGCAATGCATAGAGCAGATGATCGCTCCATCCCTCTGCTGTGGTTTGATCTGTGCCTCAACGATCCAAGATCTTCACCTCTAATTCCAGTATATTAACATTCAGCCACAGGTTGGCTGTCGCATGTAATCCTGAAATGATAGAAATCCATCAGCCACTTTATTAGCTACACCCTCCCACTTTCAGGTTGGACTCCCTCTTACCTTTGGAAGAAGCTCAATAAGTGGTGGCATTGATTTAGCAGGGCTCAGAAACATTCCTCAGAGATTGTGGACGTATTCACTTGATGACATCACACACTAATATTCACCCATGGGCTGAATCTCCTGTTTCACTGCATCCCAAAGGGGATCTACCTGGTGGCTTTGTGGCATAGAGCCAAAACCAACTTGAAATGATTTGACCTTTATGACCTGATTCATTATCTAGATGGAAATAGGCATCAAAAGATCGTGGTCAAAAAGGAATGGACAGTATAAGGACTCTAGCAGTTTCTCATCATTCTGATGCTCGACTCCAGAAATGCTTCATCTGACCACATTGAGTTTCTGTGATGTGATTGGTTGAGTCACTGCTAGTTTTTTGCAGGCGTACCTAATAAAATGGCCAATGAGTGTACATAAACAGTGTTGTTTATATAATTTTATGTTATTCACATGTACTGGAGCATTAATAAACCTGAAATTACATATGTAGAATTTCAGCTAAAGTGTGGAGATGTGCTGCAAAAGTCACATTTACAACATGAAAAATGCTCATTTTTCTTTTACAAAAATAAAAAATAAACGTTCAAGATGGATGAGTAAACAAAAGTAAAACAGAAACCTGATGTTATTTTAGAGAAAAAGTCAAAATGTTTGAACTGCAGTTACACTCAATGTCCACACGGTGGTGGTATTTCTTAAACATGATCGACTTTCACTTGCTTTTTTCATATTACAAATCATCATCAAATAAACTCACAAAACTTTTCTTATGTAAACTTTCTAAACTAAAACAAATGTGGTCAGTAAACATACAATAACTGTGAAACATTTTATAATGTTTCGCATTATAAAGTAATTAACAGAGATTAAATGCTTTATATCCAGTTTTCTATTGTTATTGTCATTTTTAACATTTCATAACAATTTTCATTAAAGCTGTCTTGTAAGCTGTCTTTCATATCTCATTTAAGAAACAATAAAATTAATCTCTCATATTTTTGTTTGTTGCATGGATGATTTTTATCTAAGTGTCAGTATTTGTTTTTGCACACACCTGCCCACTATTTTATGCTATATTTATAAACTATTTTGTCCCGTCTGAGAAGGGACGCGCCACAGCAGCAAGGGAACATCTGTGACTCAGACACGTGTTCAGAGAGGACTCATTTTGGAAAGCAGAATGAGAAACTCTGAGCCTTTGTGCTCTTTGTCTGGTTCGGTTTTTGCTGAACCCCTCACCCCACTTCTTGCAAAACCGCAATTAGGATTTAAAAAACAACTTACAGCTGAACGTCTTTAAAAATACAATCATTGAGAAAAGAAACAAGAAATCCCCGGAAACCGTTGTGCACGCCGTGCTTTTAAAATTAAACACACGGCTGTGAAAGTGTTGTTAAAAATGAAAATCACACTCATGGTTAGAATCCAAAATACAGAGATGATATCTAGAAAAAGCTTTCTGGTCGACCGCAGTAGTGTGATTCACCCCGCTCTTGTTTTTCCCCCTCCCTCTCCGCTATCTCTCTCTCTCTGTCTGTGTGTATGTGTCACATCCTGACACCTGTGTGTAGGTGTGGACCAGGGCACAGGTGCAGGTGCAACCTCCCCGGGCCTATTTTAGTATTGGGGCAGATATTTTTGCATGTGTCTGCATGCAGGAGCCGTGCGTGCGTGTGTGTGTCGAGGCATGTGGAGCTGCGGCTTGCTTGATCGAACTGCTCTGAGTGGTATGTGGTTTGGCCAACAAGCTGTTTTCCAGAGCCTGCTTGTACTTTGCATGTCAGTTTGATTTTTTTTTTTTAAACAGTAGATAACCTTTTAATAAAATGAGCTTGTTGAGTTCGTCAGGCTTTGACGGTAAGCGAGCTCTAATCGCAGGCTGGGATCAGTGATCAGCTTCTCCGCCACCTGCACCACTGGCCTCAGTGAGCTGCTGCTGATTTCTGCCACACACACAAGGTTCAGAATGAGTCGAGATGTGCTGCGAAAATTTCATGCAAAAATGAGTCACATTTAGAAATAGCTGCAGGAGTGTGTGGCGTCTTTGTGATAGGTTAAAAAGGGGCATGGAAATGCATGGTACTGTCATATGGGCATCCACACACAAGCACAGTGGGGCGAGGCAGGACAGGAACCAGGCTCTGTGTGCCCATCAGACAGAGCCTATTGTCTGCAGATGGGCTTATAATGGCCCCACAGCTGGCCACAAACTGCGTCTCTCTCTGAAACATTTTAAAAATACACATCTCTTAGTTAATGGGTTCAATAAAAACCCTCTTAATGAAGGAATGAGCAGGTTTGTGAAAACAGGTGGCGCTATGAAACAGTGGGCTGAGCCGTGGAGATAAAGGTGTCGGTTGTTTATCGGAGGTTCTCTGCACTTTTACCCACACACACACGCATTCACGTAAACACACGTCTCCACCAGCAGCAGCAGCAGCTCTGAACGCCGTCCTGTACCGCCGCCTAATGCAAAGGGGAGCGCCCACGCAAAACGAGCAAAAAGACACCAAAAAGACACCTTGCACAGTCGTGCACCCACGCAAAATGTCTTGCACTGATACACTCTCTATTGTGTCCTCCTTTTCACATCTTTCTATTTAACTTCCCTTTGACGACATCAATAGATCTTAACTTATTTTTGTGCGGTATTTACACACATGATTGAAAGTTGCTTTGTTTTTTTGGCGTTTCCTCTTCTTGTGCTTTGCAGTAACATAATTTGTTGCTTCAGACACCAGCACTGCATTGCTTGGTAGGTTGTATAAATAGAACAATAGCTTGGAGTTGTGCTGTCCTACCAGCTGGAGAATGGTTGTGCCTTCTTGTTCTGCTCCTCACATAATTGCTTCATCCAAATTGTAGAGCTCCAGCAGGCATGCTTTAGATATGTCTGTTTTCTACTTTTTTTTTTAATTGCTTGTACATTTATCTCCTGATGATATGAGCAGCTATGTGCGGGGTTTTTCAGATGCCAGATGTGTTCGCATCCCCTCCCATGCTCTCTCTTCCCCTCCCTCTGGTTCCTGCAGGGGCACACGGTCTCAATCAGAGCGTCGGGGCTCCAGGAACCAGAGCACAGCGGCGTCTCTGTGTTGCCCAGAGAAGTGCAGCCTTGTCTGGGTTCCTGCATCTGTGGCTTGGGGGCAAGCTGGGGAGAGAGGGCAAATCCTGGTGGCCCCTGCAAGCTGGTTAAACTCCAGGTCTGATCTGTGGATCACGATTCAACGCCAAGGGAGAAGAAGTAAATAAACGCAGCTACTGTGCATGTAGTTATGTGAAGTTAATAAAAAGGTTATCTAAAACAGGTTTGTGTGGCGTGGCGAGCTCACACATGTTCACACACACAATGGTTTTTAATTCCACTGAGGAAATGTGGCAGAGTTTGTTCTCTGCCCCTCTGGGACTGGAGCCGTGTTTCGGGTGGAGGGCAGCACGTGCTGCTGGGCCCAGTAGACTACTAACTGGCCCACAGGCTTTCTGGCTGACAGCCCACTCTGTGTCATGCTGCACCTGTGAGCCTGTGTGTTTATCAGCCATGCTAGCTAGCTCAAGCTATCACCGCATGACACAGGAAACCCAGAAATAACTGCTGAGTGTCTTCAGTGCAGTTACTGTGCACTGGGGGCGTGCTGCTGACAGAAAGTGGCTGAAAGAGGCTTTAAAGCAGCAGGAACACCGGCTGGAACGGCGCGAAGCGTTAGCGTTTGGGAGCAGGAAGAGAAAACTGGAAGGGAAAGTGAAACACGGAGATGCTCAGCCTCTCTTGCACCTGTGCATGTAGCTTTCTCTGGTCTTGTTTCAAACCGGGGGATGAAACATTCATATGGTGCACAAATTTGCCAACATATGCAGCATCCGTTTATCATTTTGATAACCGGCTTCAAAGACCATCTCAACCATTGACATTTTACAACCGAGTCGCTGATGCAACAGTCAAATTTCCAAAACATCTTCCTCCCCATGTTCACCTTAAATCTTTATCTGCTCTGTCCATCTGCCTCTTGAGTCATCTCAGCCTCAACTCACACAGCTGTGCAAGTGGAGGAAAGTTTTAACGTTGCCAGCGAGCGCCGCGATTAGACCTCGACACAGGAAAATGTTGTGCAATATTCAGGCTTTCAAGTGGTGATGTGCTGATGTTTCACCATTACGTGGAAAGGAGGACAAAAACAGGACAGACGCACATACACACACACGCATGTGCACATTGTGTTTGCATTGCAACATGCACTAACTGTTTTCTGTGTGCATGCCAAAGCCTGATCATTTCTGCCAACGGTGCAGATTGAATCTCAAGTTGAGCCAACATGAGATGGTGGTGTGATACTGTCTGTTTCTCGCTGTGTAGGAGAGGAGCAGATTTTTTTGTTGTTGTTGTTGAAAAAAGGAAAAGAATAATTAAACGTCAAGGAAATGAGAAGATGGAGGGAGTGAAAGAGAAAAAGGGAGGAGAGCTGGTGCTCGCTGCACCAGGAGGAAGCTGGGTCTGATGCATCTCCATGCAGCTGTTCCCAAACACCCACACTCTTCCTGTTGGAGTGTGTGTATCTGAGCAAGAGCTAAAAAAAAAATACTATTTTGTCTGACGTTTAGGTGTTTTACTTTCATATATGGAAGGATTAACTCATGTTGTTCAGATTTGGGTGTCTTTTTTGTACGTAACCTCATATTTATTGTTTCAAAGTTGGAAGAGACGCATGAGAAAGGTCAGCTTCTTTAAAATGATAAATTTGTGTCTGATTCAGATAAACAGAAATAACAAAAAGCTGATAAAGGGTGATTTCAGTCAGTGGAACAAAACGTGAAGTATCCACCAGAAAACGCGGCTTTCTCCGGCCCCCACTGAGGCCTTGTGTTTCTTCAAACAAAAGCTGGCCTCAAAAAACATCCGCTGGTGGAAAACTTGGCCTGTCACTCACTGAATGGAAAGGTTTGAGGTGAGAGTGTGGCCACACTGAGGTGTCAGCAGGGTATGTGATTGTGTATGCGTCAACTATGTGAGTGTGGCAGCCTTTTCAGGTTTCGTACCCAAAGTAATGCAAAGACGTCTTTTGTGGACCGCATTGCTGCTGCAGCTAACCGATGGGTGTTCTGCATCGTTGCTCACTGACCTCGGAGTGTCACCTCCAGATGGCTTCTTCCATATTCTTCAGCATGATTTAAATATGATTCACTTTTTACCAGTTCATGGTTTCTGATCAACACATGAGGATTTTGTAATGAGAGCTATGAGAGTTAGCAATACACAAAAAAAGCCATAATTGTATTAACTTCGTGGTGAATTCCAAATGAGCATTTTTCAAAAAATAAATTATAGCAGCAGCTTGTAAGAGTATGTTATTTTGGCTGACATAAAGTCAAAGTTATTTAGCTTAGATAAAAACAGCTGCCATTAATTCAAACATGAAGTCGAAGGTTGTAGATCATCAGATTAAAAGTTGAACAGAAACTAACGCATAGATTTGAGCTGCTGTGAGTCAAACGTCTGCTTAACACGACACTATTAATGACCATCTACTTCTCATTGCGGATGTGTATTAATAAAAGGCGTGATGGTGCTGTTATAGCCTTTTAAGGTCAACAAAAAAAAACTTTTGTTCATTTGAAACTTAAATATGAAGCAGAGTTATAGAAATGTTGCTGCTGTCAACTTTATAGACTCAATTTAAAATGCTGTTTATTTAATAAAACAGGTATTCTCACATTGTATGACATCACAACAGAAAAATTCAGCTTATTTCACAACCTGTCTTAGTCAGTAGTTTATAGATCTACATTTACAAGTATTTCTACCAGCATGAAACATCTAGAAAGTCATATTTCTAACTGTTACAACATTTAAAGCCTTTAACATTTAACAAAGTTTACCCAACTGTGGTTTTCTGACACTTTTGATTGCAATCGCTCCCCGTTTTTCATGAATTAAAAATAAATGTTCAAAACTTCAAAAATGATGCTTGTTGAAAAGGTTACAATAATGAAAGTTTTTATTTAGTCTTGGAAGAAAATGATCAATTTGAAGTAAAAAAAAAACAATTAGATTTAAATGAATGTTAGCAGCACCATCTGTCAAACATACAGTATAATTTTTATTACACCTTTACAATTAAATTTTTCACACTTTTGTTTGAAAAAGTAAAGATAAAAGTTGTATAGTTTCAATCCTGACTTCAGTACTGCTGAGTGCCAAACACTTGCAGTATCAACTGTAAAAAAAAGAGAGAGAAAAAAGAAGCTGAAATATAAATTTTAAACACTTTTTTAGAAGCTCAGACTCAATATTTCAGATCCAGATTCCAGTCCTGAACTTGACTGAGTGCAGACCGTAGAAAGTTAACAGCATAATCAACAAAAATAACATTTTCACACATTTATAACTAATAAAGATTCAGTGATGCCCAAAATCTTTACTGGATAAATTTGGTTGTTAATTGTACTTTCATGTTTCAAACGTTTAACGTTTTTGTTTTTTTGTTACTTCAGAGGGAAAACATTACTCAGATTTTGTTCTGAGTAAAATATTACAACAATTTTCAGAGTCATTTCAGTCGGATAATTTAATAGGTTAACATTTATGCATCGTGTTCATAAGGTAGTAGCACATTCATTAATGTTTAATAAACAGTGGACAACAACGTCAGACAATATAATACTCTGTCACTATTTAAATACTTTGATTACTTATATTTTTTGTCCATAATTAAAATAACTGCCTGATACTGGTTTCAAAACTTATAAGAAGTAACTGGTTAATTCTTGTTAAACATTTATAAGGAGATGCTAATACAATGCTAATACATGAACCTGTCTGTCCTGCAGAAAGTTGCCTTTGACTGCAACTTTCTCAGTGCAGTCAAAGGCAAAATTAAAATATTTCAGCATAATCACTTTAGTCCTGACTAAAAATATTTAAAACAGCTTATTTTAGTAGTTAAAATATATTATTTGAACAAGAAAGGGTGAAAATAAATACAAAATTTCTAGTTTTCATCATATTCCAAAAATAAATTCATAAAAACATGGGAAAAATGTCATATGTAAGTTAAATTCACAATAATAACGGCTTTGAAGGGGCACAGATGTTTCTGAAAGACCTGGAAAACCATTTTTAGTTGTGAGGGTTAACCCAAAAATAAGCAACCAAGACACATTTTGTGCTATTTGCACCAAAACCGCCACAGTTATTCAAACATAAATATTAAAAACACAAAGAAACGTCAAGGAGGATAACAAATAAAGAAGAGCGTGTAGAAATGCATCCAAATTTACATTTATTATAGATTTTTTTAAATTATCTTATATTTCAGATAAATGCTAATGAGAAATCCCCCTCCTCCTTCACTTGCTGGTCATCTCTTTTGCATATTCTGATCTGCCTTGGCCTTATTCATTGACATTTTCTTTCTGTCACACACTTTTCCCCCTTGTTCGCTCAGGGCCTTGTGAGATCAGTACAAGACACAGGAGAGTGTGAGCTGTGGTGAGCCACAGACCAAAATAACTGGTACTTTTTTTTTTTTTATAAAACACATGTACATCCACCCACACATAAAGTCACACATGCGTGCCCCACTTCAGACAGACACTCGCTCTGACAGAAGTTCCTTTTTGTGCGATGATCCCGGGGAGAGACGTGCAGCTGAATGCGCTCTGACGCTGGACGGAAGTGAAACTGTCCACATGTGGACACCTTTCAGGATGGAAAGTAAAAGCAAAAGTTTAACTAATGCAAATATTTCTTCGTATTCCTTGAGTTTCCCAGAATTTGGCGAGACACTAGCCTCCATCTGTCTCACTTTCTCACTTGCTCTTTGTCGCCTTCTTTCATGACAGATCCTGCAGCCTCCCTGTCAAGCTGGCATAGTGGCATCATTCTAAAACTGGTATTAGGCATTTCCTGCTGCGTCCGTTGGCGGGTGTAAGGGTGTGTGTGTGTGTGTGCCTGTGTGTCTGTGCGCTCGTGTGTGCGTGTGTGTCGGGGCGGAACGCACCTGGTCCACGCAGCTGTGGGGATCCTAGCAGGGGGGAGACAGAGAAAGAGAGAGAGATAGAGGAAGGAGAGAAAAAAAGAGGGATGGGAGGAGATCAAAAAATGGGGCCCTGTGTGCTGTAGTGGGGACCCACCAAGTTTCAAAAGAATTAAGAGCAGTGGGAGAAACTGGAGGGTTTTAAGGCTGTGGCCCTGATTTTTACACACCGAGCTGAACGATGGATAAACTATGATGCACCGATCCGATATTTATTTCTGTATTGATCCAGATATTTAAAAAAAGTATTGGGAATCAGTCAATGTGCACAATCCCCAATCTGTTAAGTCTAATTCTATGCTTTATTCTCTGAGCAGCATCAAGATTTAGTATTTATTTTATATTACATTCAGAATTTTCTCTTTCTGAGCCATTTGAAAGGTGTGTTGTGGTTTTGACATGTTTGACCAAGCTTCTGGAGCTATTGGTGTGTTTAAATGTGCTGTACTGGTGCAGCAATATCAAATAAATGTGTATGTCAGTTAAATTTATATTTGTTTTAAAAAAAAAAAAAAAAAAAAAAACATTTTAAGACAATCCGTCACTGTTTTTCTGTATCAGCTGCCATATTTTAAGAACTGACTTGGAAACTATTTCGAGTTTCATGGAGAATTTCTCTAAAATTGTGGATCAGGCGGTTTTCCTTCACAACATCTTCACAATTTAAGCTAAATTTATTAGATTTATGCATATATAATTTTCAAAATTATCTCGATTTGCCAAGTTTTTGCACACAAATAAGTAATTTAACGTTAATTCAACATTATTCTGAAAATAAAAAATAACATTAAACATTTTTTTCTTCTTTCCTATGTATGATATTATATGACTGAATTAGTGCAAATATGAACGTTACGAGTCTGGACACTGTAAGTGTTCATCAGAGAGACGGGGTTAGGGAGGAAAATGTCTCTATAACACTAACCTGAAGTTTAAGCAGTTTGTGTCCAGGATGTGTGCGGTCTGCAGACTTGTTAGCTGCCCTTTTCCTGACCCCAGACATGTACAAGCCGTGGTTCGATCAACCCTGACGATCCTCTCTGCAGACGTATATGTTCATTGCTGTCTGGTCCCGTCGTGTGTTGAGGATGAATCTAACAGAGATCGACTGAAATATCAATAACTTTTTATATCTGTTCTAGTGGGGCTCATTAGTCTGTTAAAAATAACCTTTAGGTAGGTATAAAACATACTTTTCATTACCCCATATTTGTATATGAGTTTTTTTTTTAATTGCTCTGGTGTTATATTTTTATCTTAAATGTCATGGTTTTATTGACTGTAAATGAAAAATGGTCATAATGACCAGAAATTAATATTTAAAAACATCAGTTTGTGTGCAATTGAGCTATATAATGTGTTTAACGTAGCAAATAAATTCACTGAAATAAATGAAGCATTTAGAAACATTTATTGATGATATATTCAATAAGTAACTGAAATAAATAAAATATAACTCCACATGATAAATAACTGTATGAAATATATGCAACATTTCAAAAGACAATGTTTGTATATTTATATAAAATCCTTTGAAATGCTGCATATTTTTGAAATGGTCAGTAAGTAACACAAAGTAAAACATTTACTAGTTGTGTGGACTGTGGAGCTTCTCACAAAAGATTGAAACTCTTATATGCACTTTAAAAAATCATAGATTGTGTCCTAGTATCAAGTTCATGTAGTTACATTAAACTGTCTACATGAATGCAGTTCCTCTGGTCCTCTGCAGAGGGAGCAAGGAATCTGAGGGGAAAAGTATGGAGCACCTTGCAGACTGATAGTCGGGACAAAAAGGCTAATAAATCAGGTGGAAACAGCTAAATAGTCCAAATGATAGGTTCTTTAGGTGGTAAACAAATGTGTTTACTGATATGTTAAATTTTATTTGATGAGCACAAAGCTTCTTCAGGATGCAACAAGAGCACAGATGTGTTCAGGAACACACAGAGATTGTTTCACAGCTGGATGACCAGGGAGTCGTGAGCACTGGAAGGGCCAAATGGCTGGGTCAAAGGTCAAAGCACAGAATACTGCAACAGAGGAAAGAGGAGCTCAAGGGTATCAAGATCACGGTACGCAGCAATGCACGCGCACACGCTCTTATTGATGTTTTTGTCAACACAACTGCAACTCCTGACCTTTCAATCCAGATGGGCAAAGAATGCAGAGAAAACACTCCACCCCTGCTTTAGCAGTATTTACATTTACACATTATAGCTTAATGCAATTTATGGGATGCATTACTCATGGGACGTTTTGTGTGTAATGCAAAGAAAATGTATTTGCACCTTTTGTTTTGTCCCTCTTTGATATTTCAGATCAACTAAAAAACACAAAAACTGAACTTTGACTTCAGTTTAGCCAAAGACAAAACACTGAACTTAAAGTCAATCAAATCAATCAATCTCTTTCCGACCAGATGCCTGATGGATTGCAGAGTTAGTAAAAGTAAATTTATGTTCACTGAAAAATAACACGTGGACTCCAGTGTGTTCCAATTAGTGCTGATCAGACAGAACCATTAAATCTGCTCATCTGCAGACAGAGGCCTGGTGAACAAATACTGCAGCCAACAGCCAGATGTCAGAGACATCTGTTCCCTTTTTATTTTATAATTTAAATTTTTTTAAAAATAAGATTGAGTTTATTTACTTTATTTACTTAAAAACAAGCCACAAAAATTTTATTGTTTTTAAGCGGAAACACCAAAATTATTTTGTTGGGGGTTTTTTTCTGCTCATTAATAAACGAAACATAATCTTTTATATATATTTTATGATTTTATTTTTATTTTTGAGTGAACATATTGCACTAAACAGGCCAAATTTGCATTTCTTCCAAGACTTAAGCGACTCTGGGGTTGGATATTGAACACCACTGTTTAGATAATTTTCACTAGCAGATACGGTATCATTCCCTCTGTCACAAAAATGAAATATTTTATTTTTGAGTTCAATCTGAAGTGAATGCTAGAGCCTGAACTTTTGTCCAACGCCCCTACAGGCTGCTTGTTGATGATGCTCAGCAGAGGAAACGACGGGACTTAATCACAAAGAGGTGACCGGACTAATGTGTCACAACCTGATGTTCTAGTTAGTACTCTAATTAAAGCAAAGTGGATTTAGTGTGCTATTTCCAGAAATCCTACCCAGCATGACCTTGAGCTATACATTTGTATGTGTGAGTTTGTTTCTCTGGTTATTCATGCCCTTCACAGATAATTCAGGAAATCTTTTCTTAGACAAAAGTCAAATTGAATTCCCAAAGATTGTGGTTTAAAACTTCAGTCTCCTGTGTTGTTACCATTTAACATTAGTCAAATCAGCATGTTTCAGCGGTTTTTATTGCTGCAAGCTGTGAAAGAGACTCTGATATGCAGCAGATAACATCTGTTCTCTTAATCTGACCAGTGACACCTACAGCAACTCTCATTTTCTGCACTTCTGGTCAATTTGTGAGGAGACTTCAAATTGCCTGTAAAGTACACAAGACCTCTTATCAGTGCTTTAGGAAATGTGAACACTCATGCATGGGCAGCGATGCATGCTGGTGAACTGGACTCAGCATGCCGGACCCTGTTGCAGCACCGACTCATTCAGAGCGGGACGGAGGCTGAGGAGGGAGAGGAAGAGCGTGAAACGAGATGTGAGGAAGGTGACCCTGCAGGTGATGGATGGACGAGAAAACTCAGAGATAGAATCTTTGCGGACTTAATGGTGCCTGGCCCAATCAATAACGATCTGGATCAGGTGAAGACAACAACTTCACTGGTTGTTTTTAAGTCTGAGTCCTGGGACGGACACACAGTTTGTGCTTTTCTGGAAGAAAAAAGTCTTAACAACTAAAAGGAGCTCAAGCCTGCATTTTCTCCATTTGATTTCTCACATTTTTCTTTACATATGTCAAAATGATGCATGAGGCAGCTTACATCAGTTTTTGTTGAAATAGTTAAATGGTTACGTATCATTTTTAATGCTTTAATATTTATTTGGTGAATATGCTGCTCACTGAGAAAGAAGAGGTGTACAACCTGGAAGAGTGCAGACTTTGTTTTTAAGTTTGGAAAAAATCAGATTTTTTTTTCTGATTTGTACGTATCTACACACACACACATATATGTATGCACACATTTTTGTGTAAGACTTTCATGAGTTAAAAAGGTTAAAAAAAAACTATTTTATCTTTGCACCAGTAAAGTTAGATTTACAGGCTTTTTCTGGGTAAAAATTATTCTTTTAGGTGTTACCCATTGATTCATTTTATTTTTTAGGAGAAAACGGATAAACAACAATTAATGTGCTGAGATTATTTTGTCAACAATAGTAGTTTTAAATCTAACTCAAGATGAAGGAATAACATTACATTTATTTATGGACCAATGCTTTTTTCTCTAACATCATTTTGTTTTTCACCAAAAAGAATATTAAAGTAACTCCTGTTTCATTTTTCTATTTATGTGCATTTATGTCCTCAATGCAACGGGAGAATTTAGTTGATGCATTTTTTTACCTTTATAAATAAAATATTTGTCTTCATTTGAACTGTCAGTATGCCATATTATTCAACCCTGTCTTTTCTCTGTTTCAAACTGAAACTTAATTAATCTTGTCATGTTTAGTTATGTCTTTTTCATTGTCTTCACTTTAATTTTGAGCATTGCAACCAAAAGTCTCCCATTTATTTTTATTATATTAGGGTATTTTTTCAATTCAGCTCAATTCAGCTTGCTTATACAGCAAATGTCACCTCAACACAAATTCAATTTAATTTGATAAGGCCACATATCCAGAAATATGTGCTCAAATCATATGCAATTCAAGATCCATTTATTACAGAAGATGCCAGGTGTTTTGTTTAAGAAGAAAACTGTCACTTTTACAACCAAACTGGTTCTTTGATTCGTCTTTTCTTTGTTTGTTTTCACTATCTGAGATAGATCTTATCACCAGCTGTGTATTAGCATTCTGTGTAGAATAAGTGTGAAAACAGCGACTTAGAATATTGTTTGCTTTAGAGTCAGGAGATTTTCACTAACTCTATGTAAAGATTTTAGGATCTTCTTACCTCCAAACATCTGTTTATGGTTTGAAACATTTGTAGAAACTGGTCTTACAAGCACCCATATATTAACACATGCAGATATAGTGAATATGTGACACAAAAGATGTCAAAACTTAATATTATAGCCATGAGATCTCGGATGTCAATGAGTTTCCAAAAAGATTTCTTCTCAAACATACATCAGCCTTCTGTTAAAGTAACATAAATTAAAAGTTACAAACTGATTAAAGATGTGGAGCGTAACTGAAGCCCAAAACAGCAGCTGAACCTGTAAAAAAGTGATATATTATTTAAGCATAAGGAAAAGGAGTACGCTTGGGAGCACCCTGTGCCCTCTCTGTCTCCAGCTAGTCTACTCCAACATCTGGAGCTCACATCAGTTCTCTTCAGAGACTGGCACTGCTGGAGTCGAGGATAAGAGAAACGAAAGAGAAGCAGCACCTTCTAAACAAGAAAAAAGAAGAAGAACAGAGCAGTTTAGTGTTGTTTTCATCAGATTACTGGTGTTTTTTCATCCAAAAAGAAACGTAACTTTACAAATTAAGCATGAATTCAACAGCAGGCTGAACAGTAACTGTGTTTGTGTTCATGCAGCTGTGTGTGTGATGTGTTTGCTGTGCTGATGATTTTCCAGTGATCAGCTTCACTGCAGAGCAAAGAGCACATGAAGGCTGGTTAACTTCTGTGGTGAAACACGCAGCATGGCAGGAAACAGAACAACCTGTGATCTCTGCAAAAAACGCTAATGGAAAACCTCGCTCAGATAGACAACACTGGTGTGTGTGTGTGTGTGCGTGCGTGCGTGCGTGCGTGTGTGTGTGTGTGTGTGTGTGTGTGTGTGAGAGAGAGAGAGAGAGAGTGCATGATAGCACAAGCTTAAGTGAGTGAGCTTCAAAAATTCAATCAAATGAATTGAATTTTAATTTAATTGATGCTTCCCCAAGGGAAATTAGATGATGGAGGAGTTTTCATTATCAAAGTTTCTTCAAGGGGTAAATGATGGACGTTTGAAGCTGTTCGGAGGGAGACACCGATTTTTAAAAACATGTTTCATAGACTGCTCCTACCATGTGTCTCTTAAGCTGTCTAAAAATGAGATTGGACACAAAGTGAAGCTGCTTTTACAGCATTTCATGTGTGAACCACAGCCTTTCCTTTACAGATAACAAGTGAGGCTGTGCAAACTGCGCAGGCTTGGTTGCAAACCCTAACCTTTAAATAACATTTTAGTGGGAGTTGAAGAAAAAAAAGAGACGAGACGCCTCATGCCACTGTTTACACAGCGTGTTGCAAAAATATTCACACTCCTTGAACTTCTTCTAATTTTTGCCGTGTTACAACTTCTGAGACAGTTTGTTTTGTTGGGATTTTATGTGACAGAGCAAGACAAGTTGTGCATCATTGTGAAGATGAACGTAGTTTTTTTTTTGCTACTTAAAATTCAGAAAAGTGTGGAGTGCATGTCTCTACCCCATTTTAATATAAATAAAACACTAGAAAAAAAAACAAGTTTCTAGTGCAAAAATCTTATTACAGTTTAATTAAGACAAAACTAACTTGCGAGTAACTTTTCAGGATGATATTTACTTGTTTTAAGTAAATAATTCCTTAATATTGTTGAGAAAATACTGGATCTACTGGCAGATTATGAAGATATTTTAAGTGAAATAATCTACCAGTGGAACCAGTACTGTATCAATCAACTCAAATCAGTTTTTCTTTGTATAGTGAAAATGATATCCAATTTTAAGAAGCTATAAAATTGTAACCGTTTCATAGTTAGTTTTATTAATACTCTCCACCACTTTGAGAACATTCATGATCCTGGTGTAGCCAGAAATTAAAATAATCCCCATTCTAATCCCTGATAACACAGTAAACAAATCAGGGCTGTTAAAAGCTATGTTTTCATTAAAATCCCGATTTCTGCTCAGTTTGTTTTTTACTCTCCTTAAAGTGAATCCTGTCTTCTTTACGCTCCTTTACTGCCATCGCTGCATCATCTGAGACAAGATGTTTTCTGGTGTTCAAACAATCACAGGAAACACTTCAGCTTATCACCAGTAACACAAATATTCAAAAATGTTGCCCTGAGATATGAGTAGACATTCTTTTCTTTCTTTTTATTTTTTTTACCATGGTTATTATATTAAGTGCAAGATAACTTTTTTATATGAATTAACTTCTGCTCACTAGTGTTGGTGTCAGAGCGTTCACAGGAACTGATCTGACATTTTTTGTCATTTTGCTAAATTGAAAATAATTTTTAATAACTGAATGTCTACAGCCACAGCCTGACTGACTTATTTGTCTTTCCTTAGAGTTTTAGTTGGGTCAGCAGTTAAAATATCACGCTCATATGTACTAATCTAGCCATGTAAGCGGTGGCAGTATGTGAATGCCTGGGTGTGTGTGTGTGTGTGTGTGTGTGTGTGTGTGTGTGTGTGTGTGTGTGTGTGTGTGTGTGTGTGTGTGTGTGTGTGTGTGTGTGTGTGTGTGTGTGTGTGTGTGTGTACAGGGGTGGGAGGTCACAGGGATGTTCTTGACTGTGTCATCTCCAGCAGCTGTTTCCCTCAAACCCTGCCTCGCCCACTCCTCCCCCTCCTACTCCATCGTCTCACAATGAAACCAATACAAAGGGACAGGAAGTGCCTCCCGTTAACTGGGGCCCAATCAAAGCCATCATTATTCCTGTGTCAGAATTTTTACAGGAAATAGCTTCTCAGAAAATATGCCAGCTGTGCAGAGAGTGTGGGATTATTGTCTTTTAGGTCTTCTCTGTTTTTTGTTTTTTTTCTCCTCATCTCCTCAGTCAGTGCTAACAAAAGGACACATAGGCCTGCAGGAACCACGTGCACGGCACACTGCCACAGTGTGCGCTCGCTCCGGCACCAGGTTCTCCGGGCCGGGTGGGTATTGTGCGCCGTGTGAAAAGGGCTTCCCTGCGGTGCACGCTCAAACTTCTCTGGTTCCTAATTGTCTCTCGATGCTCTTGAAAAAGCAGACAGCAGAACCTTTGCAGGCAGGCAGACATGCATGATCACACACAAACACACACATACACACACACTGGAACGCGCACGCCTTGTCGAGCCGCATCTGTAAGCGTCCTGCTCAGGTTACAGCGTAAACGGCGGGTTCAGGTGAAGCCTAACATTTGCCAGATGCTGCGGTTAAGTCACCAGGAGGTTAGCCCAACATTGGGGTGTTGTTGTTGGTAGGGGAGGGGGCGGGGGATTATCTGCCTCCCCAACCGGAGGGGCACACATCTGGCATGAAAAGAAACTAAACAGAGTGTGGATGATAATGATATAAAAATCACACTAGTAGCTCCGAGGGCATGTGTGATGTAGAAAATATTATATCACAAATAATGTGTAATCCTTTGAGATAGAAGGGCATTTTATTCTAGTATGTATTTATTTGACACAATATATCTAAATTAACATCTTAGTTCTATTTCTGTCACATTGAGAACATTTTCTGAATGACAAATTGTCCCAAAAATTATTGCAATAAGCAATAATATTGTCGTTTTGATACCAGCTTCAACTGATATAATGGTGATGGTATAATTTATGCACGTTTGACCTCCCAAAGACAAAGGTTGTGTTCAGACTGCAGCCTGACCCCAATCAGACTTTTTTGACTTATTGTGACCTGTATCTGATCTTTTCAGTCTGAAAAACACGAGCCAGGCTGCTTATCTGATCTTTTAAAATGTGACCTGCGTCTGTGCGGCCAGGATGTCACTGATACTCGACAAATGCCACAATTCTGCATCCTGGTGCACTGAAGCAAGAACAAAACAACAACAATTACGTTTGTAATGTGCTGGATCCAGTTGGACAACAACTTTAACAGAAATGCTCCACCTTTAGCATCCATGTTTACTTCTGTTAACGCTGAGCTGAGCGCACTCACTACGCTGAAACTGTGTCCTCTACTGCGCACGCGTGAGACTTTCAGGTTTTTTGCAGTTCGCACAAGAGATCACACACACCTTGCATACAATTGGAAATGTGAACGCAAGGTGAATGTAGCCTAATAAACTTTAACTTTTTACAGAACACTCATTGCAGGAACTGGAAGACATTTTAAATATCCAAAGCAAACAATAAATAAAACTGAAAAACCACCTACAACTACACCCACAAAAATGGATTATGAAGTCTTTTCAAACTAAATTCACCTTTAAAAAATATTATTAATCACAGTGGAAATAACTGAGGTCATTTTAATTCATAATGTGTATAACTGATTATTTACTTACTGCAGTAGGCTTACATATGAGGATAGTTCTTTGATGTCTTCTTTCTTGAATGAATGATGTGAAACATTTGTTTTCATGCTAGTCTGCTAGTCTAGACAGATAACTGTTTGTCCCAGCCTTGGTTACATTGAACTCAGTCTGTATGAAACTCCCGGCCTGGATTATTGTCCCGGTCCGCCCCTGGTGATGGCAGTGATGCTCCTGCTGATGAGCCTGAGACTGAGAAGAGCGAGCTTCTCTGTTTATCTCCTCCTCGGTTTGTCTTCTGTAATCTCTCTGTCTCTCTGAGGAATTGCAGACGTCTGGAGGCCAATAATTAACTCACTCAACACGTTGACACAGGTGAGCTCTACTCCACTTGTTAAACAGTCATTATGAGGGCTGTTGTGATGTGAATGTACACACACACACGCACGCGTGCACACACACACAAATTGAATGACCTCCAACGTTATCATCGCTTGTCTGTCACGTTAGGCTGAATCCCATTCAGTTACAAAATGCCACTGTTTTCAGTCCTTGCACTGATTAGATAAAGGTGAGTTTCCATCAGCCACAAACCTTTAAAGCTCTTATCCTCTCCTGGCATTCAGGAGAAGAGCTTCAAGCTCCTGTGAATACAATCCAGAGACGGGGATGTTCACTCATGCCGCGTAAACCGGGCCTGTCGAGCCTATCTCCTGTTTTGACCTGAGGAGCTGCTCTGTGTCCTTCACAGAGAAGATTATCTGCTGTGTTTGAAGCGCCTGTCCTTATCTGAGAGCTCTGTGTTGAGGTCATCGGCCTGGATACCTTCCCCGCGCATCCGTCCTTTCTCCATTTAATCTTAGAAAATGTGGGCTAATTCAGTTCAGCAACAAATTGCGACAAATGGCGTCTCAAGATACAAAGAATATCTGGTCGAAATTCAAGCAAGCCAGTTCATTTGAATACAGCCCAAATGTATTCTCTGTATCAAAATGCAGATCTGATTCTAAGTGCAGTATGCAATCAAGCTCAATTAGCATTTAATCTCAATTTAGATCTAAATATTTATTTTACATTAATTTTAATGTTCTTTTATATGAAATATGCTGCTTTTTTATTGCAAACATACTTATGGATTCAATGTAATTCTCTAGAAAAATACTTTATCCCAAAGGAAAGCTAAATGGTTTCATAACTCCCGTCATTTATGGTCAAAGAGTCAATTAGATGGTGATGCTGTGGGCAGAGAGGATTTCTGTTAGCAGTCAGTCATGCAATGAAACTGAAGAAACCTTTGGCTGAAAGCTGTTGCTGTATGACTGTCTCCTGTCTGTCACAACATGCTAACGTCTCAATATCCAGCCAGCAGAGAAAATATTTCACAGCAACATATCCTGGATGACACCATCAGTTGTTGGCAAATACTGCTAATCCACCTCGCTTGCTTTTGCCGCTCCTCTTTAAGTCTCTGTCTGGCGCTGGAGTCAAGGATATGATCATAATTCATGTGTTATTTGAGCTTTTGAGATGCTAGTTATTAGCTCACGTTTGTAAAAACAACACCTTGCTGCCACGGTTACGCATAAAAACAACTGTCCAAAAGTTTTAAAAAAATATATGAGAGCAACAATCATTCCAGCAACAACAAAACAGACAAATCAGAATTGATGTTGTTTACTATCTTTATTCTTACGTGGAAAGAAAAGGCATTCATTTTCACAGACATGAAAACTAAACTAACTTTTTAAATAAAATGATAAAAATGTTAAAAATTAGAGCAACTTAGGCTCACAGACGATCAGCTGAAGCAACAAAAGGAAATTCTTTTTGCTTGTTAAGTTTTAAGCGTTCTTGTTAAAGGAAATTTGGTCATGACTATGTTCCTGACCTTTGACCTCATCCAGAAATCAGAAGTGGACCTTTGAACATGGAGTTCATGAATCTGCAATCTACAGAATGAAAGCAAAGAGTTCAACAGCGATAATAGCAGCAGCAGCAACTATAGACAGAAAAAAAGAGTGAGAGCATAAAGTTAACAGGAGGAATGGTTCAGTCAAAGTCTCAATCCAAAAACGAGAGGCGTAAACACAGAAAGCACAAAGTGTAGCTTCTAAAGAGGGAGAAAAACAGACAGATCAAAACAAAAGCAAGGAAGTGATCTTCACTTGCCAAATGTTTCCTGAGTTTAGAGATGTGTGGGTGTTCCCAAGCCAAACCCAAAAGGTTGTAGGTGTCATGTGGTTGATGAAACTGAAAATAGCTCTATGTTTTTAAAAAAAAAAGTTTAAAAGTAGCTGCTATATCGGTGTGGTGTTATACGCAAGTTATGAGAGAAATAAATATGGTCCTAGCATTCAAGTTAAATCTGCACATCGTTATAATGTGGTCAGAATCCTGAAAAAAAAATAGCTGACTGAAGGTTTTTCCTGTTGCTGTGAATACACACTCAAAAAAGTGAACTATTGTTGAATTACATAAATGGAGCCAAAATAACTTAAATATTTGACTTGTTAAGGAACACATTGCGAATGCTCAGAAGCTCACTCTGTGAAGTAACTTAAGTGTACAACCACACTTTTATGGACAATTTTGGTGCAGACGTACTTGTGGCTTGTAACTGAAACGTTGAAATTGTAGAGAAAAATCCCATAGTTTAGGGTTGCAAGCCTTGCCACTGAAGGTCAGGGTACCATACTTGTTTCTGGGGAGTAGAAGAAGATCAGAGAGAATGGCTTTATGACCCTTAAAAACTTATTTTTAGGGCCACACATAGATATGTGCTCAGTGACATATATCTTAACACCAGATGCAATAATAAGTTTATTATCACATTATAAAAGACAGCAAATACTGAATATAAACCATCACAGCGATCATTTTGGTGTGTAGTTCACTGCATACCAGAGATTTATGATTGATTTTCAGCTCTTCTCAACAAGGAAAACAACTGAAGAAAAAAAGCTTCATATATCTGAAAATAAAACCCGATCTCTGAGAACTTGCTTCCATTGGTCATTTTTCTATTTTGGCCTCTTTGAGAGACCAGAGGAAGGAGTTTTTTTAGACTTCTTGAGTGGCTTGAGCTTCACTGGAGAAAGGATATTTTCAGTAATTACAGAGTAACCAGGGAATGTTAGCAGGAAATGTCCGTAGTACAATGTGCAGGCCAAGCGTGGTCCAGCAGATAGAACTTCCTGCTGGTTTTCCTCTCTTTGGGGGCGACTCTTGCTTGTGTTTCTATTTTTCTCTGGAATCATAATGGAGATTTTGAGGCAATTTTCTTTTCATTTACAAGAAACTGATACACCAAAGCTTGAGGATTAAAGCAGACTTACCCAAGTCTGGTCTTTGAGAGCTGCCACCCTGCAGAGGCCAAGTAACAAACAGCTAATTTGATTCAGGTGTGTTCGAGCAGAAACGCTTCTAAAAGTCTCTGAAGGAATATGGACTTGGACACTTTTGGACTAAAAAGTGGAAGGAAGATCTGTCAAATTCTGAGATGACATCCAGAACATTGTTCTTATTTTGACACATCACTAGAACAAATTTAAAGTGTATTGGGATTTATGCAGTATATCAACACACATGGAACTTTATGAGGAGGAAGGAAAAGGATTTTCCAGAAAAGTGAATTTATCCATTATTAGCTAGACAAGGTTATGTTTTTATGATGTAAAAAAAAACATTCTAAACATTAGAATGCAGAAGTCCAGCAGATAACATTAGAAATGATTAATTCATTTTATAAAACATTCTCAGAGCAAATAAATCTCTCCCAGTGGAGAAAAACACAGACTTTGAAGTGTATATATGAGAATGATGAGAGTCCAGCAGGAAGCACGGAGTGTGTTTCAGTGTGTGACTCGTCTCAGAGCTTCGTCATGAGTAGACGGGCTTTTATTCAGGTCACCTCTTTGCTGTCACTCTGCCCTCTTCGTCTGGAGGGGTGACCAAGACGGACACTGCTGACCCAGATTAACAAAGGGTAAGTGTGTGTGTGTGTGTGTGTGTGTGTGTGTGTGTGTGTGTGTGTGTGTGTGTGTGTGTGTGTGTGTGTGTGTGTGTGTGTGTGTGTGTGTGTGTAAATGTGTGTGTGTGGGAGAGGTGGGGGGATATCAGCTGTGTATCATGTCTCAGTCTACACCATTTTAATTCATTAGCAGCATAAGGAACAGACAAGAGAGATGGGAGAGTGTGTGTGTAGGGGTGAGCATGGGTGTGTGTGTATGCGTGTCTGAGCGTGTGTGTGTGTGTGTGTGTGTTGGGGGTTGGGGGCAAGAAAAGAAGAATACAATGTCAGTGACAGACGGAGAAAGTCACTCGGTTTCTGGGATGTACTTGACCTAGAAAGCTTTGACACAGACACACACAGGTGCACGAATACTCACCAGGGACTTAGCAGCCCCCGTGTGTGTGTGTGTGTGAAGTCCGACCAGCTGATCCCCTCGCAGCAGCCACCACCGTGGCAGACCCCCTCTGCAGTTTTCTTCCCTTCAACCCGTCTCTTTATTCTGTCACTGTCCGTGCGTTACTTTCTCCCCTCTGATGCCAGACGCACAGCATCAGATTCAGACATTTTCCACCTCAGTTTTCTTTGCTCTGGTCTCTTCGAGATCATTTCCACCTACTGAAATTTACATCCACTTATTGAGGCACATGCATGGTCTTGTGTGTGAGAAAACACAGATGTATATTTGGCTTTGTCTTCGAAAATGGCAGCTCTGGACTCTCTAACTTTTTCACCACACATCTTGGACTGCAACATGATATGTTGTCGGACCAAATGAAAAATAGTGGGATTAGTTTGTTTCCATTTTAGTTACCCATACATGTATCTTCTCCAACTTGGATGTCTTGAAGCAAGCAGATCCAGCTGTGTTTTAAAAGCCATTGGAACGTCCAGGATCAGATCTGGATGGCAAATTCAAAGACTCGTTATTAACAACCCGCAGTGTGTGGGATTCCAGTGTGCAAGCTTATCCTAAAAGCAGGGTCAAAAATCTAGCTTAGAGGAGTTTAAAGTGTTTTCACCGCAAAGCAAAAGCTTTGCAAATCTGCAGAAGGAGCTGCCGTGACACAAGAGCGTCTGTTACAAAAAAAATAATTACATGGCCATCATCTGGTTGTAATCTGCAAAATGTTTCATCCATCGTGATTTTGGTTGAAGTTGAGAATGCAGCTCCACAACAAATGAGACCAAAAAACGAGCTGTGGAGAAAACAGTTGGCCACTCTGTCCTGTCTGGAGGCCCAGTTCTAAGAGCAGGGAAGCTGCTTTAGGGGACGATTTCAGGCCAGCAGTTCAACCCATTTTCTGATGATCGTCTAATTATTGGTGCGGTAATTCAGTTCACGGCATGCTGGAGCCGAAGGATCCAGCTTTCTTTCTATGAACCGATAAAAAGTTCTTGTCCAAAATGACCAAATGAAATTCAGAGTTTTCTCCAAGCTGCACCAGTGGAATGATAGAAGGCGTTGTGACTGATCAGCTCACGCTCTCCTACATTTAGTGAAGTGCCAGCTACCACAATAACCATGTCTAGCCTTCCTTGCACAACCCCAGATGTTTGTCCTTTTCAGATGGCCACAGCACAGACCAACTGTTCCAGTAAGTTGACGAAAACGACAAAACAATGGTGTGACCAGCACCTGGCGTCCTCTGTCTCCTGAACAGTAAATTCAGCTTGTTTTGCCCCTATGTGGCACCTGTGGGCTTTATGACTTTCTGTGGGTCGTTTTCCACCTGCTCACACAGAGAGAGAGAGGGAGAGAGAGAGGGAGAGAGAGAGAGAGAGAGAGAGAGAGAGAGAGAGAGAGAGAGAGAGAGAGAAAGGCGGGTAAAATCTTCACTTCAAGGATATAGATGGGCCACCTCAAAATCAGAAAGATTAGGGGCTTAATCTGTCAAATATCAAATTTTAAAGATAAAGTTTCATGTTTCTGTGCTGTAATTGCTGCCTATTTATCTAAAAGTATCATTTGTATTTTATTCTTTTAATATTTTATCATGTTACAGCTGGAGCAATTTTTATGTATTCAATGGGTCTTCACTTGATGGACCCAAACAAAGCAGTCCATTATTATATTTGCATTCAGGTATCCTCAGTCAATACTCGTAGAAGAGACTTTTTCTCTACAATTAGAGCTGCAGTATTTGGCTCTAAAACTTTTTACTTTGTAAAACACCTCAAGCTCACTCGGATTCGATGGTGGGAATCTGTTAAAGTCAATCTTCTACTAGATTGTTCGGTTTTTAGCTTTATTTAAGATTTATTTTCTGTCTCATGAAATCCCAATTAATTGGCTTGTTCACAGATTCTCCCACCTGAGCTGCTAATTTCTGCTGCTCCTCCAGACTTCACATGAATCTTTTCACAGATGATAGACTAAACAACATTTAGGATACTGTTTTAGAACCTAATCCTGCTTTAATCTTCACAACCTCTGCTGTGTCCCTTTGTCTTCTTGATGCTGCTTGTTCATTAACATTCTCTAAAGATCCTCTGAGGCCCTCAGAGAACGGCTAAATTTACTGAGATTAAATATCTGCAGAGTTAAGGGGACTGGACACTTTCCCAAATAAATTTAAAACATTTCTTCACATGCACTATTGTACTTTAGACTACCACATGAAATCCCAGTGAAAAACACTGAGCGCTGTGGTTTTTACATGGATGTAAGTCATTTTGCAAGACATTGCATATAATAAGACGCTTAATGTCATAACTTCCCAGAAAAGTCTCCATGATTAGATGGAAAAGGAAATCTTTGTGAATAAATTCCCCCCCACAGCTCCTCTCAGCCACATAGGTCACAGAGTGGGTTGCTCTTGGACTGAATGAAATAATGTGATACACAACAGTTAATTTCCTCAGAGATTAGGTGCTCTCTTTCTCCCATTCTCTGTCTTTCTTTCTCTCTCTCATCTAAAATTCCTGCAAAATCACCGTCATGCATAAACTTGAACAAGAGACTAAGGCTCTTAACAAGCGGCCGATACAAGACGACAATGTGCAGAAAATGTCATGTCACCGCTCGGGTCACAAGGGAGAAAAGCTGGGGATGTGTAGGCCGTTCAAAGCCGGCGAAGAAGACTGAAGAGTCTTTGATGAAGCACAGACAGAAAACCCTGAGCAGAGGATGACAAGGAATCCTGCATGACACACACAAAGCACACTTCACACTCGAAAAGTGTAAGTTTTGGTACCTTTCTTGCCTCCTAATTATCCAACAACAGTACAATATAGCAGTACATTAGACACGCCTTTTAATCTGATCTCACAAGATGACTCCCATTTCTCTACACTCTTTCCTGTTGAGTAAAAAGAGACACTCTGTTTGTCTTGAAACACGCTGTTTGGGTCATAAAGATGAACGGTGAGAATATGAGCAGCTCAGCAGCTGTGGAAACACCTACATTCATGAGTTCCTCTCTTGTTCAAGGAATATCACTGTTTTCTTTTTCTCTTTGAAGTAAGTGGTAATAAATAAAATACAATGGTCTGAAATTTAATTGAGAGGCAGATAAAGAGTGAGATAAAAGGGAGGGGAGGGGGAGGGGGGGCTAATTATGCGTGACGATTGTTGATGGCTTGATTGTCTGCGTCCAGCTGCACAGAGGAGCAGGGAGAGGCGAGGGGAGGGAGAGGGAGAGGCAGACTCACTGACGCCGGCCTCGGAATTCTCCCATCCATTGAAAGAGAGACCCGATTGTGTCCGCTGCCTTTCCAGCAAGCACCTGATCTTTGCCCAGACACACTGCTGCGTGTGTGAGTGTGTGCTTCCCACAGATGTACCCAGACTCTTGCAATGGGCAGGCAGGGGTATGCAAAAAAAAAAAAAAGAGAGAGAGAGAGAGAGGGGGGCAGGGGGAAAAACAAACAGAAAAAAGTTTGGTCTTTCTAAATAAAATGACCGCAATTTGATGAATTGACCTCAGACCAGATCGTTTCCTTGGTAGCTTCATTCCCTGAATTCACCTCCAGCGGTTATTTTCCCATCAGATCTGGGAAATGTGAAGCGATATCCCCCCCTCTCCACCCACCGCTTCTCTCTTGACATATTTAAGAAAGCTATTTAAGGTCAAAGTTTTGTTTGCACAACCAGCGCCGCTCACATGATGCCTCTTTAAAACAGCGCCCGGATCGAAGTCTTGTCTCACGGTTCAATATTATGGTTTGCTCTGAAGTGAGGTCGTTGAGTGACTTGTCACAGAGGGTCAGTGGTTGTGAGGAGGGGGAGCAGGAGGAAGGCAGTTTTAGCTTTAACATCTGGAGGGATATCTCCAACCGTGGGTTTTTACGCACACATGCGAGTCTGAAGATAAGAGGTTAATGATCTTCTTAATCGCCCATTCCCATCTCCTCATCCAATAACAAGTTCTTTGAATGATTATCATTACTGTTATAGCTAGAAAAAATCTTGAAGAACGTGTTATTGTGCGTGATTTCCAAAAATAGTGATAATAAAATTAATAACAACAACAAGCAGAGTGTTACACTTATTAAACGATGCCACTTTTCTTATTTATTGTGTTTACTTACATCTTATAAACCTAATTGTCTTAAAGTTCTACCACGTAATTCAGCTGAATACAACTTCAGATCCAAAGAAGAAGAGTGTGGAGCGGCGGTTCCATCCAGGACTGGCAGCTCCTCTCAGCCAATCAGATCTCTGAGCGCCTCTTCGCCTCTCCGCTCCGATGGGTTCTTGAGGGAGGGCGGGCCGTCTGCCAGAGAGGGGAGTGTGCGTCGGGGTGAATGGATGACGTCGGGAGGCTGGCGCCAGCATGTCTGGGACTGGCGCGTTAGATCAACACAGCTGGGCCGGGATAGGACACACAGCTGGCTCAGGCCTGCATTCCTCCACAAAACAGGATTGTGAGAAAAGGGGAAAATAAGACCCAAATAGGAGCAGAACGGGACGTGCTTCGGTGTAAACTTAAAGGGGGCAACATATAAATCTGCTCCAAAGCAACATTTATGACAGTTTCACTCAGAGGGTGACAGACTTTATCATCTCAAAAGTCCTGATAATATATGGAAATGAATTCTTAATAAGCAACAAGAAGGCAGAAGATGCTTATGATGCAAGATCATAACGGGAAACCAACTGAAACTGATTGCTTCTTCCAAATTACATAACTTGATTTGTGTTGAAACATTCTGGTTTCACTGACCCTTTCCCCATATTACATCAGTTTGGGGTCACACAGTCCAAATATCTTTTAAAACAATTTTGAATGTGATGTGCACAATATCTATCTATCTATAGATAGACCATATCTATCTATCTATAGATAGATAGATTTGGTCTATCTATCTATCTATCTATCTATCTATCTATCTATCTATCTATCTATCTATCTATCTATCTATCTATCTATCTATCTATCTATCTATCTATCTATCTATCTATCTATCTATCTATGCAGTAAACCTTCAGGCAGCTCTACATTTGTTGAAACTAGTCAGAAGCAGGGATCGTGTTATTTACTTTGTAATTTTATCCGTATCAAATAAAGAAAGCACCTGAAGAAGATCGCTAACACACACAGAGTGACAAACCCCTTCAGGCATCTCATCCAAATTTCCTCATTCCTGCTTCTCCATCCACTAGGTACGATCAACCAATCAGCGCGCACCTCTTTTTCTCGCTCTCCAATCACAACGCGATGCGAAAAGTGGGCGGTCCGTAGATGTCCGAGACGTATAAAAACCTAACTGTACGCCGCTGTCACGTCTTTGTAGCTGATCCGAACGCGAACCCGAAGGAAAGTACCCGAAACTCACAGCAAGGACAAGCAGCCGCGGAGTCTCCCCATCGCTCTATCGTCCAGCATGAAGGCCATCAGTCCCGTCCGCTCGGTGAGGAGCTGCTACAAGGCCGTGTGCTGCATCTCGGAGCAGAGCCTGGCCATCGGCCGGAATAAACACCCGTACGTGGATGAGTCTGTGAGCGCGCTGTGCGACATGAACGACTGCTACTCCAAGCTGAAGGAGCTGGTGTGCATCCCGCAGAACAAGTCGGTGAGCCAGGTGGAGATCCTCCAGCACGTCATCGACTACATCTTCGACCTGCAGATCGCGCTGGAGGCGGAGGACGCGTCTGCGCCGGAGATGGTTTTATCCATAAAGGTGAGGGTTAGACGGAGTAGATGGTGGGCTGCAGGGTGGGCTTCTCATTCAACATCCCCAACAAAACGCACATGGAGCCTCAGTGTGGAGCTTAAGCTTCTGTTTGCACAGGATGGAGCTTTTCTCTGCTTCTGCTCTATTTTAAACTGTTTGTGGTCCAGAGGCTGATAGTGATCTTTTGTGATTACACCTCATCTCTAACATCTAAGCTATTCTTGTATCAATTTGTCACGTGCTGTCAGCTGCTAAAACTCTTTGTTTTCTTTCTGCTTCTCATTCAGGCTGCAGATATTACTCGCAATTTCTCCAAAGAAGAAGAACGATTGTGCCATTAGGATGTGGATGGAACAATACTGGTACGCATCATACATCTCCATAAAGAAACTTGTTTTAAATAAATCAGTCATAGGGGAGCACAAGTTGTGATTTTAATGCAAAAGGAAATAAATCCAGCTCAAACTGTGTGCTAAATCTGTACATTCAATGTGCAGCCAATTAAACAGGCCAGTGAACGTGGAGTGGATTCATTGCTATCTGCCTGGGGTTAATGAAAGTTCCATGCTAGGCGCCAGTCTGTCTGCTCCCCTCTGCAGGGAGGGAGGGAGGCAGAGATCTGACTTCACTTTTCTTCCTTTCTCTCCATGCAGGTGCAGGGAAACACATGTCTCCACTTCACTCCGGGCAAGAGGACAAGAGGGGCAGAAAAAAAAGAAAGAAAAAGGAAAGGGGGGGGTAGGTATTTGGAAGAGAGGGAGAAGACAGAAGAGGAGGCGGAGGATTTAAAGACAGAGGAAAGAAAGAAGAAAACATTGAACTGTTTCTGGGATGAGTGGGGATCAACAGCAGCAGTGCATGAGCGAGAAAACAGAGACTCATTCTTTGGCTCCTGGACAGACAGAATCAACACACCAAAGCAGAGGAATTGGAAACTGAAAGCGATGTGTATGTCTTCCCTTCATAAATGCAGTTTCTTTTAGAAGAACTGAAAAATTTATCCTCTTTTTTTTGTTTTACATTTTTAATGCATTCCAAGCATCACTTCCCATCTGAAATAATCTGCACCAAGTCCTCACCTCATTTAAGAACCCCCTCCCTCAACTTCCAAAACAGATTGTCTGTTAAAGCATGTGTACATATCTGCTGTGGGTTTGTAAGACGTGAGTCATTTTGGATGTTTTTTTTGTTTGTTGTTGTTTTATTTTTTAACGGGACTTTTAGCTGATATATTCTAAACTCTATACTAGAGTTTATTATAAACGTTTGTAGGGATTGTCTTATTTCTACAGACAACATGCTGTGAGTTTCATAAACTCTTTATTTTAAAATTTAATTTGTATCTATGTTATGAAATAAAAAAAAACATGATGTGAAACACTTTGTGTGGTGAATTTACCATTTAAAAAATGAATGAGTCGTCTCTTTCGTGACTTCTGGGCTTTGAATGACAACGAAGGGCTGATACAACAGGATGTGTTCAGATGAATCTTGAGGTTGGGTGGTTGGAAATCAAGCAAAGGGAGTTTCCTGTGAATGCTTTTTATTTTTCCATTGAAGGAGTAACGGCCAGCGTCAGCAGCTTCTAACGCGGTGAAGATCACAACTGAGCTCCTTACGCCAAAAAAAAAAAAAACATAAAAAGAGTGCCCCCTTTTGTGACCTTGCAGGTGTAAAACAGGTTTCATCCATGACAACAAAAAAGTGTGGTGAGAACTTTATTTCTTGCAATAAATGCTTAAGGTTTTATTTAAAAAAAAAAGAGATAATTTTGTGCACATTGTCCTATAAATTATCACTTCATGTGAGATTTCTAATATATCTCTAGGTCTTAGCAGCGTAATGATCTGACTTTGAAAACAACTGAATTTGAAAATGGAGGCTCTGACCTCAGTGGAACCTCTGAATAATTACACAGAAGAGTAGATTTTATGTTTATACTATTTTTACGCGCTTACAAACCTACGAAAAAGACAAATATTTGTTGTACTGAAAACATGAACACGGTGACCTACTTCTTACCTTTACTCTACTTGCCGTTAGAAAAGTTACAGCTCCCTCTAGTGGTAATTAGAAGTTATTGTCTAGAATCTTTGTCAAGCAAGTCAACATTTCTGCTACATGGATAAATATATATATATATTTATATATACTGTATATACAGATGTTTTGCAGAGATTATCAGAATAAAATATATAAGAGATTTTTTATATAAGAGTTTTATAAAGTATATTTATAAAGTACATACATAAAGTACATTTAAAGAAAACCAGGTTTGAATACATTTAAATTAAATTTAAGTGAAACTATATCAGTTGATTACTTCAAATAAGACTGAATTGGATAAAATAATAATAATAATAATAATAATAATTTCAATCAGGAGAGACTCAGATGAGAATGAAAGCGATTAGAAAAGTTAGTTAAGTCTTTGGCGCTCGGGCCCCGGCTAAGGACATCGAGCTGACGCGATAAGCTCGGATGAGCGTTCCCGATGCTGATAGGAATGACATCCCCCCGGGACCGGCCTGGTGGTGGAGGTCAGTGAATGAGTATGCCTGGGAGCCTGGACGATGGAGGTGGAGAAGGGGTGGAGGTGGGCTGAGCGCAGACTCGGGAGCGTCTGATGGGGAAGGAAGGGTCGAGAACACGGCAAAGCAGCTGTACGCAAGGAATCACCAAGAAAGGGATCCGCTGGGATGGTTTGCTGGGAAGCTGGGACGTGCGACTGAACGTGTTGAGCGCAGCAGCGAAACGGGAGGCACTTTGGATGGACGTCCTTATGAACTGAGGCGTGGTCGGTGATTGGCTGCGATATGGCTAAGTCTAGCGATGATAGGTCGTCAGTGATTAGCGGGAAGCGCCTATTGAAAGCTGCGTGAGGGGCTAAAGAGTCTTCCAGATTGAATTTACGCCTAGGCTTCATAATAATAATAATAATAATAATAATAATAATAATAACTTTTGACAATTCTATATTAGTTAGATGTATAAATGTATATATAAATCTTGAATTTATAAATTACATTTTGTTACTTGTATTTATATGGTTAGTTATTTAATTATTCCTGTCACATAGTTTATGGTCAAAATGAATCAAACTGTCACTGTGGCTCATGAAAAACATCCCAGCATTTTATTGTTATTCAGAACAGACGGTTCATTTCTGATCCATGATATTGAAAAAAGCGATGGTCCCACACATACTGACAGATCAGAAAGGGTTCAATGGAATGAGTTTGTGATAAATTCAACTCCCCAAATTCACTACATAAATAGGAAAATACTCGCAGATGCTTTTAGTATATGAAATGGGCATTTAAATTATCATAAGCATTAAATTATACATGTACCTATTTTACCATTTTATTAACATATTTAAGCCATGATTTGATGTTTATTATCACAAAATATATGTATATGTATATTGATTCAAAACATTCTTTTTTCTTGTATTTTCAGTGCAAATGGTAAAAAAAAGGTGTTTCTAAATATCTTGTAATAGTTTCATAATCATGAGAAACTTTTCATCACCCAAAGAAAGCAATTCATCAAAAGCAAACTAGGGGGAGCAGTGACACAATCTTTGGCTGCAGTTTACTTAGTGAATGAAAATGAAGACAGGATTTTTTTATGTACTTCTCAGTTCTTTAGCAGTCAGTAAAAACCTGTGGTAAAAGTTTACAGCACAAGATGGGGGTGTTGGACAAGAATGCACCAAAATGAGTACAAGTAAATATATCAAAAAATAATTTTTTCCTGCCTATTGAACAGTTTTACCACACAAAAGAAGCAAAGAGATTCTTCTACATTTGTCAGGGTTAAGATTTAATAGCGATAAACAGCAAAGTTAAGATTTAAATCACTGATTATAAATAAATCCTGTTTGTAATAAACAAAACTAAGAATTTATTTTACTATTTTATTTTACTAAACACTAATGTTTATCTGCAAATGATTAAACGTGCAAAACTATTGATAAAAGGGAGAATGGCTGCGATTAAGTTCTACAAAGGCCTGCTAATGATCTACTGATTTGACACATCCAACCATCCAGGACTACAGTTTGAGACTCCTGGTTTAGATGCACATAGCAAAGCAGACAATGCAAACAAAAACATTTATTCCCACCAAACATGAAAGTTTAATCAGATATATTTCAGTTGGGAAAGATGCATGATAAAAAATATATTTTATATTCTTTACTTTTTCTCGGTCTGCTACTTTCTTCTTCTCCAGTTATTGCTTTTTTGCAGTTATTTCAAGTGTTAACTTTGTTTCCACTCAGTTCTTTTTAAAGATCTTTCTGAATAAGATCATTCATGTAAGAGAAACTTTGACGTACACTGAGGTTCTCAGACAAACCCTGAAAGCATAACAATGTCAAAGCAATAACCTACTCTTGTAGGTTATGTCTTTGTGTATATATTCTATATATTAGTAGTTAAAAGTTTATTTGAAGTTTAATTCAAGTCACCCAAGCCCAGATATAATTTAACAACATGTGTGTATGCCCTCCTTTATTTGCTGGATCACTCCAGTTTATGCAATCTGTAAAAGAAAGTGAAATCCCACATCTGCACATTTCACAACATAGGATCTTTGCACCAGTTTGCCTCATTAAAGATGAAGAAACAGAAAGTGGAGATAAAATAAGATCTAGTTATAATCTCTTTATTTTATACAGTTTATGATTCCTTTTTACTGTTGTAAGTGTTTCATGCATTGGACAGTGGACAGCTATCTAAAAGCCATGTTCTTGTGCTTCTTGTAGATTTGTATGTTATAAATACACACAGACCACTGAAATGGACACTAATCATCATAAAATACACTATCAACTACTGGCCATCAGCTGCAAATGCAAGAAATTATTTTTGTTAAATCCAATATGGCCGACAGACAAAAAAGCATGACAACAGACCCCGTTCCTCCTTCTACTGTAGACGACTCTTGTAGGTAAAATAAATATTGTGACATCAGATAACCCCTAAAGAACAATATTACTGATGCATTTTTCAAATAACAACATTTTATTTGGAGAAAATTACAATTGATCACCTAAAATTATTTTCCCTACCTTTTTTTTAATGCCTTAAAATAAAAATAAAATAAAAATAATAAATTCATGCATGAAAGGGTTAAATTCCCTAATAAGCTAAACACACAAAACATATTTCTGAAAACTTTCACAAACATATTTTTTCTAAAATTCAGCCCTGATCCAGTCATGACAATAGTCTTGCTGTGATAATGAGTTTACTTTGTCTAGGCCAGTGGGGGTCAGGTCATGTGGCTTGGGTTTGGTCGCTGTGAATGGGGGCGGGCTGTTTTCTTTCAATATCTCTTGTGAGCCAATAAGCAAGAGTTCAGCTGACTGAGTTATCATTTACAGACTTCCCTCTGCATCTCTGAGCCACACCCACTAGGCACTTTATCACAGGGAAACGAGAAGTACAGTATAAAGAATATTTAAAAAAACACATGATGGAAGACATCCTCATTCAAAAAAAAAGAATTTAAAAATTGCAATATATATAAGAATGAGAAGAGAAATAAATTAAACTGTAAATATGTTATTACAACATATTACAACATGTTATTCCCACTTTTTCTTCTATCAAAGATAATAATAAGCGGTCATGTGAAGCAAAATAACTCAACACAGTCCAGGGAACAATTAGAAATCTTTTCCTTTCACCAGGAATTAGGTTATTTCCATAATTCATAATAATAAATTTCCAATCTTTAAATCTTTGAGTCTTTATACACCGTTATAAAGATGTTTTTCTTAAATGCTCGTTTATCATAGCTTTAAAGATGTACATATAGTTAACCTAACACACTTCTATTGTCTTCATCCAGCCCAGCAATAAACAACCTGATGTCAAACTGAGCTACTGTCCCTTTAAGGGCTCCAGTTCCAGCCCTGCACAAACTGTTTCATACAAAAGTGACAAGCCGAGCGTGCCGCCAGCCAATCAGAGGCGAGATCTAACCGCGGGAGATCTGAATTTCGCGGGATCGAGTTTGGCGCTAAAAAGACTCTTCTTCTGTTGTATGGAGAGAGCTGCTCTGCTCCGCGCTGTACGGACAGTAGGCTTGGATTGGTTCCGACTCCGTTTCAGAGGCAGACTCTCTAACCTGGATCCAAACTCATAGAACCCGAACTACATTTGTTCCCCTTTTTACTGCTGGACATTTAAATGTTTGTTTAGGGAGCCGCTTTTAGTGACCGGTAAGGGAACTTTTCTTTAAACTATCCTGCAGAACAAAGGATCATAACACTGAGTGCAATCTGAATATCCTAATAATATATTAAAAAGAACGTATTCTGCATGTTTACGTTTTCTATTGATCATATTGTAGGTTAATTGCATTGTTGTTCAGCATTTAATTTCTGTGCTCGGCTCACGACAAGCTTCTCCCTCCGCTGCACCAATCCGGTTAAATTTAGTTTACTCAGGAAAATGATGCGGATGCCCAGAGGCGTCTCTCCCGCACCGGCCCGGCCGGCCGCGGGGCTCTCCTGCGCCCCGCACAAGATGAAGGTTTTATCCGGCGGCGGAGGGAAGACCGAGCTGTTCAGCAGCGGACTGTCCAGCCCGCCGATGAGCTCGGTACCGATCGGATACTTCACCCAGATCGGCAACACGACAGCGGCCGAACAAAGAGCCCACAGTCTGTACTCGACCCCCCACGGACCGGACGCGAAGCCCATCAGATCATCCTCCGGGCGCCTGCCGGTACGCATTCGCACTTTCTCCGCGAACACAATGTTTCACTCACGGTTCGATAGTTGCTGCTGTGGGAGGAATAATTCTTAATTTGCATTGGCATCCATGTTTTAAGCAGGGCGCCCTCGGTTATGTTCTGACGCGATAAGCCACAGAGGGGCCTTTATGCTGCTGCACTGCTGCTGCTGCTGTGCATGAATGTTTGCTCTCTTTCCTGTAAAGATTGGGGACATCTTTCCACCAGTGACCCAGCTGTAGCTGGAGGATACCAGACGCCATGCTTGCATTGATGCTTTGGATGAGAAAGAGGAAAGGGGGGGGGAGGTTGTTGGTAGGATTTTGGGCCTCTTTTCTTGTGGTAAAAGTAGGATGAGTGGCCCCCTCTGTGATGCACAGACAGTGCAGAGAGGGGTGTTGGAACCCAAAACAGTTTTTGAACACTTGGTTTTGGTGATTCTGCCCAGAGACAGCTGCTCCATCTGCTCCACTCATTAGGCGACACGCAACCTGTAGAACCTGTTCATGCAACTGAAGCTGGTGGAGGTCATAACTGAACAACTGCTGTCCTGGAGGAAGACATTTTCTGTTTCCATATTGGGAAAAGGTAGAAATGAGATTCCCATGGTATGATTGGAGGATGAATATCACACATTCGCTGTATTTAAATGACCTGAAACAAAAATGTCTGACATGGTCTTTGCTGTTTAAAATAGAAAAACATACCGAGCTACTTAATATTTTTATCTAAATTTCAGTTTTTGATAACAGAGAAACAAACAAACCTGACAGTATGACTGGAAATGTTATTTTTACAATTTTCTCTCATGTCTGTTGATGCTTCATGGAGCATTCATAGACATCAGTAAATTAAAAAAATATGATTAAATATGTGTGCAAGTTAGTGATATAAATCACACGTTTTCAAGCGAGTTGTGTCTTGAAGCCCATTTCAAATAGATTTCTGTTTGGGTAGCTGTGAATGCTATGTCTTGCAACCACAGACGTACAGTTACCAAAAAATAAAAGTACAAATCATTGGCCCCGACCTGAACTACTATCTATTCGTCAGCAACAGGTGGGGGAGGGGTCAGTGCATCACTCTATGCTCCAAAGTGCAATTTTTATGCCTTGATAAAGCTGCCCCATCCCTAACCTGCACATAAAAGTAGTGTGTTAATATAGAAAAAATATTGATGATAGTTATTATAATATCTGCTTTTAACTGTTGGATTGTTTTGCTTCACTGAGGTTGGGGGTTAAAGTGTGAGCAGGCTCTTTAAATCTCATTTAACCCCCCTGCCTCCTCTAATATTCCTTACAAGAGGATTATAAGGATGGTGGGAGACAAACTACCACCTGGCTCGTCATACGCCCGCGTTCGTAGATTTGTGCATCACATTGCAGAAATTTTACGCCTCCTTCTCTAATCCGATATTAGAACCGGGTCATGTGACAGATATTTTAATTTAAACCAACCGTGGATGCAATGTGTGGACACACAATAATCCACACGCAGAAACGAGGAGACAAGAATCTAATGTCTGCACACATTATGTTCCTGAAGTATAATATGGACGAAGCTTTGTATCACAATATTTTGATGTATTTATTAACAGTAACAATAAAAAGTTTTTAATTTTTTAAAAAGTTAAAAACAAAGCCTCGTAGGCATATTTTAAAATAAAAGTATTATCAGCACGTCACAAAAGCCTCATCTACTATAAATTTGTAGTGCAGCTCTGAAGCTGAACCGTATTGCACTCAGTTATATTTTAAAATGTTAATACAGCAACAATATAACAAGAAGTTCAAACAACAAAGCTAGAAAGTCCTGAATCGTACCATCAGTTTATAGATTTCACAAATATGATTGTTTAAGAGTTTAAAGTTATTATAAAAAGATGTCTAATTCTCCTGGTTAAAGGATCTAAAGATAGTTTTTTGTTGTTGTTAAATTGTCTTCTGCCCTCTTTAGTAAAGTGAGAAAACACTATTTGTCGAAGGAAAAGCACCTTGGCATTTAACCCTAACCCTACCCTAACCCTAACCCCACGTTTGGGTGGGGCATGGACCGAAACATGTCTGACTTGTTCATGGTGGTACGGCCTGACTAAACACCACATTCCTTAAAATGGATGTGAAATGTATCCAAACATAAAACACATTTGTCAATTTAAAGTATATTTCAGTTGGAGTTTATGTATTTTATTGTTGTTCTCAAAGGCAGTTTTGCGAGATCACAGACTCTCTGATTTTGCAGCTTTTATGGTTGTTGATGATTACAGGAAATGTTGCCTATTGGTGCTCGGCTCACTTCCTTTAACTTAAACAACAGAATAACCACTGCTTTTTAAGTTTCAGGGCAGGTAAAACCGGATGCTAAAGCAAGGCAAACATGTCTGCAAACTGTATGAAGTTGACATAAAGCTTGTTCTTGAGAACAGGTTGGTTTTTAATCCTTCACCTGTAGCTGCAGAGATCTCAGGTTTACTTATTAGTCATGTTGACTGGAGTAAAAGGCAGCAATCAGTGGCGAGCACGTGAGGTTAAAACCTGGGTGTGTTGACTGTTGATAATGTTGGGACATGCTGTGAATGTGTTACAGTGTTCATGCTTTCAGAGTTCAGGGGCGTCCGTTTGCCATCCACTTAACTGCACAATTCAGAGTAGGGGGTTTCTTATGAGGACTTGCCCCTGTGGTTAACTCCATATTCAGAGTGATGCCTGAGTGTGACATTTACCATCCTACCACCTGTATGCATTGCGCTCTTCCGATCATTTGCTTTGTCTTACCACACCCTGAGGCAAACCCTGGAGCTTTCTGCTCTCTGTAGGGGGAGCTTTGCATTTCAAAGCAGCCTTCTCCCCCACCCCTATTAGCAACCCAAATGGGAAGACTCACCCTTTACCTGTTAGAGATTATGTTGACGATAAACAGAAGGATTTATTCCTCTTCCACTTTACGGCATTTGAGGCTCCACACAGATAGTAGATATTTTCAGCCGTACTGTAACTCACCTTTGAATAAGTTGGAATCTGAGTCCTGTGCAGCCTGGGTTTGTTGACTTGAGGCCTTCACGTCACTAGATTAGTTTGGGAATTTCACAACATCAGTGGGAACTCAGTGCCTGGGTGCTTCTAGAGTAAGGTTATAGCAAAAGAGTCAGAAGATATGGCAGTCAACAAGGAGATAACACTGAGCCAATAAAACAAGTCAAACAAGTAAGTACATTTTATTTACAGAGCTACTTTCAAGATAAAGTCCACATGGTGCCTTGTGGTAAAAAACAGAAAGGAGGCAAAGATAAATATGTCAAGTTAAGATAAAGTTGATAAAAAGCAAAATAAACTGTAAAATTGGGAAAAGAAAGTGATTTTAAGAGGCTACTACTGCAAGGGCTCTGTCGCTTTTAGCCTTTATTAAGGGTTAGAAAACTGGCCCCGATCAACGTAAGTTTGGATTCTAGTGGTGAAATAGGGCCAGAGAACATTGGAAATGTATGAAGGAGTGTCATCGTGCTATGGTTTATAAGTCCAAACCAGAACTAAAGTATATTCTGCCTTTTAAGATATTAGTATGAAGGTAAATAAGGCACAAATAAAATGGGACTGAGAGCTGAACCCTGTGGAGCTCCTTTTGCAAAAATAACTGGGGATGATTTGAAGTTAAAACTTTCGTAACAGCAATACTTGTTAATAAATTCCAGGGTCACTGTGTGAAATTATGAATTTGTTATCTGAATTAGAGTGGCTTCTACCTGCATCCACTTAAAAAAATATCTGGAGAACATCCTTTGAGCGTGTTTTTCAGAAAAGACTGACCAGCAGGTTGAGCAGGAGTAAACCAGGAATAGTGTCAAACATCAGTTTTGCACACCATCATTTGTTGAGAACCATCATAGAGAAATAATTAGCTCATACATTCTTAACAATCTGTCAAAAAAAAAAAAACTGTCAGAGAAACAAGTTGATTTCCACAAAGAGAAAAAGCTGCCACAGAGAAATGAAATGTCAAAATTAAAATGCAAGAACTGGAACACTCACAGTTAAAGTGTAAATTAAATAAAGCACAACAGTGATCAGAAAAACAAATAGCAGTGAAAGTAGCTTGTGACACATTTAAAGTGGCTTTCTTGTAACAGTCCACATGCAGTATTTTCTGAGGTACGATAACCAATACCTCGTTTCTGAGCGGTACGCCACGGGTTGGTGTGATTCGGTACGCCTTTTGGTCTGACTCCTCATAGAACCGACCTGTACAGCACCATTCCAGGACCCGCTTCAGTTATCGGTCCAAAGGACAATGGTACCGTATGGCTCTGGTGAACCTGCTGGTGTGTCATCCGCTTTTTTTAAAGTCGCAGTGCTTGCGTCATTGTCCCTCGAGCTTGACGCAAGCATGAAGTATAGTAGTGTGTTACGTTTGTCATCATATGAGTGCGATGATATGATGGCCATTTGGGTTAGTGAGGACCCAAACGGTCCTCACTAACCGTTAGTTAGTTCTACAGTACCGAAGCGCACTGACCCATGCTGAACTGCTCATTGGAAACAAGCATGAGGGACTGAGCTAACACATTTCCCCCACATGAAATGTAAAGTGTGTCATAGAGACGAGTCACCAGAAAAATCCCTCATGCAAAAAAGGAGGTTCTAATTTCCCCATCCTTACACAGGCACACTCACACACACACATGCCGATACGCATCCACACACACACACGCCGATACGCATCCACACACACACACACACACTCTCACAGCTGCAGTGTGAAACCGTTGGTCCCTTTCCTACAACACGTCAGGGTGTCTGTCTTTGACTGGAACTGTTGCATTTTTTAAAAACTTGGTGTGGTTGGATTCACACAGAGAGTCACAAGCAGGTTGAGCAGGAGTAAAGCAGGAATTTATCAACTTACATAAATCTTACATAAAAGTTTTTCTTCGTTTGGTTCTGGTTGGCTGTGTGATTCAGAGATTTGAGGTCACCCTTCAGCGGCGCCTTCGCTGGCTGCCCCGCTCCAGATGTCGCCAGGCGACAGGTGGACACATCGGGGAAGCGCGTCTGAACAACGGCGCGCTCTGTTGTCTCATCTCTCACATGAGCACAGCCGCCCACACGTGGTAGAGGACTCACATTCTGTCATATATGAAAAAAGATGTTGTCCAGTTATATTCTACTACCAAAATCAGTGTGTATTGTGGTGACAGAGAGATCTTCGTCGTTGGTAGGTAGGTGGGAGAGTAAACAGTTAGGTGAAGACCCAGACAGTTGGAACAGATTAACTCGTGGTTTCAGGGACTGAGCTGAAGTCCCACACCTCACCAGTTTTGTCCCTTCTGTTTTCTGTGAGGCTGCACAGTGTGACTGGGCCAATGATTACTGATTGACACACATCCACATCCACAGTGAAGGTTTATTGGTCTCCTTTATTCTCATTTAGTTGTGTGTGGCTCAGAAGTAATACTCCAATAAAGTTTAGTCGAGGTTAAGATTACAAAGTAGAGATGCACCAGGTGATCAGTCAGCGATTTGATTCAAACTGTTTGACTCTGATTAGTGACCAGCTGGTCAAATCCAGGAACAGCTGGAAAATATTCAATTTTGATACTTTTGCTGAAAATTTCATTGCAGATTCTTCCTACCACTCAACATGAACTCTAGCATCTCGGTCACTAAATACACAGAGTCTGTGTTGCTGGTAAGGGCAGTTAAAGTTTATCCAATTTGGCAAATTTAGTATCAACATGCACAACATGAGTTATGGCTGCGCAATATAATGTAATATCGTTGCAACAAACTGGAGTGCAGTAAATGTTGGTTAATATATTCCAAATGTTATAAACCTCCATTTTTCATGCTAACGTAATATTTGTCCATTCAAAAAATGTTTATAACTGTATTTCAGTAGTTCATAACAACAAATATGCATTTATACACTGTCTTAACAGAAAGAATATCTACAGTCTTTATCATCAACTTTGCAAACATCAACCAATAATGTTCAAAGTGACATTGTACCAAAGCATTCCAGCTTCCCAAACTGCATTTTTGTTTCTATATATTAGAGATGCTCTGGAAAAAGCAGCAAATAGGCAATTTTCCACATACTTTTATTTACCTTTACATACTTTCATTTTGAAGGCTTTTTAGTAAGCTTTACGTAGAAAAAAAACAAATTATAAATGCAAAAATGAAGGAACTGAACAAGGAAAAGTATGATCATAAAAAAACAAAACAGATTAGATTTATTTGAAAGATTGAAGACAAATTTGTGTTGATGGTGAGCTGGTGATGCTTGAGACAGACCAGTGTAACAAATAGTAGAAAAGGAGCAAAAAATGAAAATAAGCTATTAAAATTGAAGTTAGCTTTAACTTAAATTTAACTTAAACAACTTATATGCAATTTTAAAAATACAAACATAGTATGTATTTTTTAAAATTGCCATTAAAGAGCAGGAAGACTGTAAATATATTTAATTGTTGGTAAAGGTAAACTGGAATTAAATAATCTTAATATTTAACATTCCCTTCATACAGACTTTGTGGTTGAGGAAACAGTAAAGATATTAGGAAGTATGAACGAGGTTTAAAAGTCAGCTTGCTAAGCAACAATTATAGTTTTTAGTGTTGATTTGGACTAAAAATCTGAATCTGAAGAAATGTTTGATGGGTTCATATCTATTCCAAAGAAATGCGTGATTCTGATTCAAACTCGATTCTTTGGCATGTTTGTACATCCTGTGTGTGAGCAGAGGGTTTGTGCAGCGTCAGGCTGAGGGGAGGGGCTTGGCGAGAGCCTGGGAGGTCAGTGAGGGTTTCCAGAGACCTGCTGGCACTTAGGAGGAGTTGGGTCAAGAAGCAATCACCCCTCCCCAAAGCTTTTTTGACCTCCACACAATGGGCCCCTCTTCATGCTTGGGATTGTGTGAGGGGAGCACTTTGTTGGTGCTGCTGAGGGCTGTTGGCACATTTATGACTCTTAACAAAACCGTATTTAGTCCCTTTTCTTTGCATTTGTTTCATGGTTTAGAGCTACTCATTACATCTGAATAAGCCAAATATTAAACATTTAAAATGGGGAATTTTTCTCCCCAGATGACCTTTCCAGCTGAAACTAGAACTCTTTAAGAGTTTTGTTGTGTTAAATTTTATTTTCTAATGTGCACAAAATCTTTTCTGTGCAGGCGAAAAGGAAGCTGGACCTGGAGGACCCTCTTTACCTGCCAGAGTTTTGCACACCTAAAGGGAAATGCAACGTTGCAGCAGGCCTGCAGAGCCCACGAAGTGAGTCAACCTCATGGTGCAAATCAGGACAGAGTGCTGCTCATATCAGCAGTAGGTTCATTTAGACTTGATCAGTTCGTTGGACTGGTTTTTTTGTATAATTTTTGATTGAATAATGTCTTCTTATTCTTAATAGTTTGTATTTAAACCAATCAAGGCGGGAAAGTTTCAATTCGCATGCAGAACTAATCACTAGCCAAATTTCCTGTGTCTCTGTGCAAACGGCAGAATGAGCCACATCAAGGCATAAATAATAATCAGCTGCACATTTATGTAGCACCCTATAGCTCCATGTTGGCTAAATCAGCAATCCGTTAAATAAAAAAGTAACTGATGGACATAAATGAGCTAAGAGAAGCTCGAAGGATCTGGTGAAAATGTCATATTCTGGTTTTCTAAATGGTAATTATTTTATATGAATTCTTTAAGCTCCAAAGTCTCCAGGCGAGCGGACGCGGTACGACACTTCGTTGGGCCTGCTGACAAAGAAGTTTGTGGGACTCATCGCAGAATCTGCTGATGGAGTTCTGGACCTTAACTGGGCCACTGAAGTTCTGGAGGTCCAGAAGAGGCGGATCTATGACATCACCAACGTCCTGGAAGGCGTGCAGCTCATCCGAAAGAAGTCCAAAAACAACATCCAGTGGCTGTAAGTGTGAATGCAGAGCTGAAAAATATATGTTTTTTTTTTGTTGTTGTTGTAGAAATGTGTCATCATGTGACGTTCTTCACAAATATCCAGTTTTCTGAAAGACCAAAGTATTTTATTGGGATTTTATACAAATAATGCTGAGGACAAATTCTAAGTGTTTTTTGTTTGTTTTTTTACCAATAAAAAAATCCTTAAAATGTTGTTTTTATTTGTATTCAGTACCATAAAAAGTCTCTGCAGAGAACGTTGTTCTGTCTCTCAGAGCTGCAAGAATGAAATTACTTTACTCTGTTTTTACAGCTTGTTCTTTACACTGTTTTCTGACAACTGTTACATAAATGGTGCAGTGGGAAAGACACATTTATGGAGTTCTGCACTTCAGTTTTTATGAAGCAGAAAATGTCCTCGCCTGAAAAAAACTTGGGTCTTTTCTTGCCGCCTTGAAAAAAACATCAAATTTCTCTGTTCCTATAAAGTACATATTGGCCTTTACTGTGAAAGTCTTACATTATATTGAGTTTCAGTTTTTGGCATCCGCACAGTAAAACATGGTGGTGGTTTAGTTATGAGTCCTTCCAGCAGAATCAGAGAAGCAGATGAGTGGATCCTCACACCTTCAGGATTTTATTTAAATTTTACCTCTGCTTCATTTGCATTTCCCCATAACAGTTTGTGTTTAGTTTATCTCAGAAACTTCAAAGTACATTATAGTTTGTGGTTACAATGGGGGAAAACGACTTTACTTACTTATTCTGTAAAATAAGTGGAGCCTATATGCAGCTTCAACCAGGAGGTAACGTTGCACATGTGAACATTAACTGGCCTGATGTTACTGTAAGTGATGTTGCACCATTGATTCTTGCACAAGTGGAGCTTCAAGCTGCCTCAGAAATTTTCTGTTGAAACCAAAGTTTCTGTTTCCCATTGTGAAACATGGATGCCAAGAAAAATAATTTACAGTACCAGCAGTTTTGAATGAGAACAGAACAAAAAAAACTTCAGCTGAATTCAAACTGTTTTTAGAAGTAATGTAATTTAATCAAACAGTAAATAAACTTTCGTTACATGTCACCTTTTTGCATGTCAGAAACCACAAAGTGTTTTACAAAATATAAGAAGCACAACAAAAAAAAAACATCAAAGGGATAAAGCACTTTTATCCTGTTCAACTGTTCAAGGATGTGCTAATGATGGATTTTAAAGTAGACCAGCTTGTTTATGTTCCTGTTTTTTATGTGTGTGTTTTTCAGGATGGGGAATGTTTTTGAAGGCGGTGTTGCTGGAGGAGAAAAGGCCTTTGCTCTGAGGAGAGAGCTGGGGGATCTGGAGAGAGCGGAGCGATCTTTGGATGACTTGATTCAATCCAGCACCACTCAGCTCAAACAGCTCACAGAGTTCAAAGACAGCCAGAGATATCCTTTCCACAAAGCTCCGTCAGGTTTATCAGATGTGTCCAGTCACACACGCACTCACCTTTTATTGCTGCTATTACCCTTGACGCACCGTTGCACTCTGGGATACGTGACGTACCAGGACATCCGCTCCATCGGCAGCCTCCGAGACCAGACGGTGATCGCAGTCAAAGCTCCGGCTGAGACCAAGCTGGAGGTGCCGGACACTGCAGGGGTGAGACCGAATATGAGACTTTGACTGTGTGTGCACGTTGTGTAAATGTGACATGTTGATTGTTGGTTTTCCTTTGTCTCCTTGCAGCAGGGCTCATTACAGATCTATTTAAAAAGTCGGAATGGGCCTATAGAGGTGTACCTGTGTCCTGAGGAAGGCCTTGAAGATGCCAGCCCTGTTAAGAGCTTAGCCACCCCTAGAAAGGAAGACCTGAAGAAACCGGTGACGACCAGCATAACGCCACAGAGCCAGGCTGTCAAAGACGAACCTGTTGAAGGTGAGTCAGGGTGCTGGGATCATTTCTGCGATTGCCATGTTTCCATTATAAAAGAAATGCAACAAAAATCACATGTGAATAAGTTTGTTCTCCTAATAAGTCATTAAAAAAGCAGCGCCATGATTCTCCAACTACTTCCTGTCGTCTTCTTTATAGTTTGCGCCAATGGCAACGTCCGGTTAGTGATCATGTGACTTGTGGTGTATTTCCATCACAGTTTTGTGAAATTAAATCAGTTTTGACACTGCCAGAAAACCACCTCATCCTAGCACCAGAATGTTTTTTTTTAAATGGTGTTTTTCCATTAAGCAAATTTATTTTCAAATGTAAAATTGCCCCATTATATGGTCAGTGGAAGCACAGCTTGTGACATCTGCAGCTGCCGTAGCTTCATATAGAAACTGAAAACAGGGAATGAATCAGTTATTTCATCTGCAGGTTTTCAGTAAAGCTCCTTTGTTTCCTGTGTTTTATCTCTGTTTTCCTCACAGTGAGCATATCCACTTCATCCCCAGCTTCAGCTTCAGCTTCTGCCCCCTCCTCAGCCGCTACCTCTGCTTCCTCTCTTCTCGACGTGGAGGGGCTGCTGGGTTTGCCTCCCAGTCTGCTCCAGATCACAGAGGACCAGCTGCCCGGTGCCTCCTTCACCTCAGACCCCAGCACTCCCTTCGTCAGCTTTTCTCCACCGTTAGACCACAGCGACTACCTCTGGAGCCTGGAGGATAGCGAAGGGGTGTCGGATTTCTTCGACACCTATGATCTTGGAGATTTACTGAAGAGCTGAGGAAGATGGGGCAATGATTTAAGAAAAAATTTATGAAATATTTAAAGGAATGCTTGATTGGGGCAAATGATATTATACTATGAAGCCATTGCTTGTTTTTATTTCTTTAGAGCCATTGTTGGTTTTATAGCCATTCGGACTTACTGTGTCATGACTGAGCGGGCATGAAGTCAAGAGTCGTAAATGCAGGGATTTTTGTGGGTTTGTAGGAACATTTCCAGGTTGTGCTGAGGAGATTAGAAACTATCAGATCAAAAGAGGAGCAGCTTTTGGTGCACACCATTACATGTGGAGAAAATGTAATGCATGTTCGTTGTGACCAACTCAGGGTTTTTTTTCTCCAAAGCCTACAAAGATTTGACCTGTAGGGGGCAGTGTTGCATTATGTCAGCTTTAAATCTAGTTCAGCTTTACAGGATTTAATCACTGGACAAAAGTAAGCTGTAGCTGCACGGGGTTCTGATTCAGGTGTTTTAAGAGTGTCTTGTACACCTGTATCACAAAAAGCTGTGATTAAGTCCAGCCTCTGTCTCAGTTCTTATAAAGAGGTCTGTGAAATCTGTGCAGAGATATTGAATGCACTGTATCAGGTTCACTTTTTCCCTGTTTAACATGTAGTATCAGGTTCTGTATGTGTCCGGTGCCAAACGGTGCCGACAGAGACCCAAAGCACTGTTTGATGGTGGAAACGATGGCCCCTGCTGAGAAGCAATCACTGACTCTCTGGTTTGGCAGCTTTGATTCTAATCTGGTACCTCCCTGTCAATCTGACTCTGACTGCAGATGTAATATAATATTTCTGTATTTAGTAGTTCGAGACCATTATTGTATTTCCAAGGAAATAATCTGAAATCCATTAAAAATAGCACCTGTGTTACAGGTGAGGTGGGTATTGGGGGTTTGTTATTGTTGTTTCATTTTATTTTTTAAAGTTTTCTAGAGATTTGAATATTTGAATTTTTTGCTGAAGTTTATTATTTTTTTGGCTTTCCCTCTACACTGCAGAGATAAGCTACCTGTCCTGTCCTAACAAAACTTGAAAATTGTGTTTGTGTGTTTGGCAGATTGGTAAATGGGTGTCATGATGTGTTTGCGTGTGAGTTTTTTATTAAATAGAATAGAGAATATAATTTGAAAATTTGTAGAATATTTTTTTTTCCAATGAGCATTATTTTTTTGGTATTTGTACATAAATCTCACTTGTATTTATACCATGTTTTCAGGATTTTTTGACTGTTTTATAAGACATGCAGCACTTAATATTTTTTTATATTGTGTGTTCTGTTTTGGAGTTGTTGAATAAATACTTTGTTTACAGCTTGAGTGAGCTTATTTGAACAAAATAGCCTCTAAAACACCTTAAAATGATGTTGTTTTCTGTTTTAAAGAAAACAACATCCCAATAAGTTCAAATATAAATTTATTTCAACTGATGTTTTGGAAAGCTGAGTCCAGCTACTCTATCCCTGCTCTAGGTTGATGAACAGTACCGCCTTTAGAATTGAAATATTATTACAAAAACATTTCTAACATAAAGTTGGCTGTAAGACCTCAAAATGTTACACTATGATATGAGGTATTTAAAAAACAGATGAGAAAGTCTTGGAAAGTGTTGAGTTTATTTGACCTCCATTATATCTCAATGATGGAATAATGCTGCCCTTGTCTAGTGGTGTGTTTTCACCACTTAATTATTGCATTTATTTAGATTTAATACACTTGATTTTGACATTTTATCTCATTAAATTGATTTAAATCAAAATATGTAACTTGACATGACTAGATGATTTTTCAAAAAAAACTAACAAAGTATTTAAAAATGAGATAAAACATTTTGCCTTACATCATGTGGACAAAAATCTGATGTATCAGAATAAAACGCAGTGTTTACTGTGACCAGCAAAGGAAATATTTCCAATCTTAAAGGTGGTGCCGCAGTTTTGCCTGTAGAGGGCAGTATTATGTCATAACAGCTGTAACTTGCATATGATTCAGCTGAAGCTGTGATCCAATCTCTCTCACAAACTAAACGTTCATGTTTGTTTGAAAAATTACCAACTTTATTTTTTATCAATAATTGCTAATAACCGAGTGAGTTTTCAATGACTTCAGGCACAAGTTTATATTATAAAAGCCTAATCGGCTGTCATGTTGCCAAAATGTTTGTATCCAGTGAGTTTGCCAGAAAGAATGAGCCTCTAATTTACTTTTCAAAACAAAAAGAAGGATCCGGAAGTATTTCTGGTGTTGAAACGGTGAGACTTTGGCCTCTAATGATGCTGACCTAATGAAAAGCGACATACCCAGCTGAGACACAATAACCTGACAAGAAGAGCGACAATGAAGCGGAATGCTTTATAAACACATCCAGACATGTTGACATCATTGCCTCTGAGCTGGTTGCTTTGGAAACAAGAACTGAAAAGGAACCTCACAATAGGGGGTCAGAGGTCAGCGGGCTATAACGCAAGAGTGCAAAGGCATCATGGGAGAAAAGACATTTGCAAGAGAATCGGTCACAACTTTGGAGATCTAAATGTGTAAGTTTCTTTGCTATCTTCCAAAAATGTTGCAGCAATTTCAGATGAAATATGATGTCAAAATGCAGTGCCTTCCAAAATAACTTATACTTTTTCATATTTTGTCACATGAAGATAGTTAAATTAGCTTGGTGTCCTTTTGCACTAACCCCCAATACTTTGTAAAGTCACATTTTGTTCTAGAGTATCAACACATCTCAAAACTCAACTTTTTCCAACTCATCTCTGCAAAAAGGCAAAGGCTCAGTCAGATTTGATAAAGAATGTCTGTACACAACAATTCTCAGCTTTTACCACAACTTCTCAGATGGATTTAAGTTTGGACTTTGATCAATGGGTGAAACTCCATCCCTGCCTCAATTCTCTTAGGAGTGTCCTGGATTTAACTCATTTTGTCTCCCCTTTAGCTCTAACCTGCTCCCAGCATGTTACAGCCACCACTGTGTTTCACCATTGCAGTGGTGTGTTCAGGGACATTTGCAGGGTTTGTTTGCCACAACAGATAATGTTTTACACATCGCCCATAAAGTAAAATGTGGGCTGAATGCAAAGGCATGTCAAGCTTCTCAAATTTGGAAGCCATGTATTGTATTCCTTTCATTTCAACAATGTTTTGTTTTTCAGACTCTTTGACATTAAAGTTTGTGAATATAATGAGACAAAATGCGAGCCTGTGTATTCATGTTCACTTGTTTTCTTTTGTTGCTTACTGTTGCAAGCTCAGCAACCTTGTTCAGTTCCTCCTTGTGTGACGTCACACAGCCTGAGGTTTATGGGCGCTGGGAGTGTTTGGAGGAATAATAAACACCCTCATACGTTCAGCCATAGCAGTTCTCTCTGGTGTCTGCTTGTCTGACCCAAGTACAGGTGTCTGTTAAGTGTCTATTAACACATGCTGCCCAGGGCGGCTGCTGTGTTTAACAAGAAGCAGTGAACCGAGGTGTCAGGCGCTGCATACAGACAAAGCATTGACAATGAGGTTTATATGCTCCTCAAAGACCCGAGCAGCTCACTGCAGTTACGCCTCAGCCTGACACAAATGGCTGCAGCAGCTGGACGCGAACGTACCTGTGGCTGGCTGAAATTCTGCCCTCACACTCCTGGAAAACAGCAACACTTGTGTGAGGATGCTGTTTTCGTCCACACACACACACACACACACCGTTCAAACACTGAGCAACTTGTGCCTTAGCAGTTCACCTGGATACTGGACTACTGGACTTTCTCTTTAACAAACCTCACAATGTCAGGATGGGAAAGTACATTTCCTCCACTCTCGTTCTGAACACAGGAACACCACAGGGGTGTGTTCTCCGCCCTCTCTTCTACTGTCTGCTCTCCTTACACAATCATAAAATTAGCTGACAACACAACCATTGTAGGACTAATTACAGACAACAATGCCTATTGGGAGGAGGTTCAGCATGGCTGCAGTTTTTGAGTTTGGAAGGCCTTTTGCCATCACCCTCATCACTAATTTCTTGTGTGATTAAGGAGTTCTACAGGGCTCCGTTTTAGGCCCCTCCTCTTCATGCTGTACCTGTTCCTTCTTGGAAAATATGGGATCCCTTTTCATTGTTAAAGCCTATTATGTAATAATAGTCTGCTTTTATATGAATGACATTTCCCCACAATTTGCTCAGCTTTGCAGGTAACCAGTGGCTTACTGGGAGGGAAAAAATGTGTTTTGATGAAATGTCCATTCTTCGTCACTATGTTGTGAAAATGTATGTGTCATAAAAGGTTTATATGAATCACAAAACAAGTTTTTCCAGTTTCAACAAGTTTTAGTTGCCATACCAGGTGAGGTAGCAGACAATATTTCTGTTTGCCGCTGTCTGGTCGACACGGGTGGAGTTTTATATTCAGGTATTTTCACCTGGAGCATGGATGGCACTAGACTAAAGGGAGGCTCCTCATTTATTTAGTGAGGAATAAATTTTAACAAGGCAAAACATGAATCTGTGAATCAGACCCCATGCTATGCTGAAAGCACCACAAAGTCTTTTTTTTTTTTTTTTTTTTTTTTTGCAGCGAGCTGAAATACTCCAGCTGAACAATAAATTTCCTCTCCCCATTTTTCTCCTTCTTCCCTCCTGTTTTCAGTAATCTGCGCTGCCCGGGTGAGGGGGTGTGTTACGGTAAGCCTGGGCCCCTTTCCTTGACATTGGTTGTAAATTGATAACAGGACTTGTAGAGCTGAGGCAACAAGCAAAACAATCTGGGCTGGAGAGTGGAACCCAGTGCTGCTGCCCCGGGGCTGCTGGGAAGCATGCAGCACGGAAATCCTGTAACCGTCCCTCACTAAAAGATGTTTGTATTGTAGAGAAAAAGAAAAGTTGTGAAGAATACCTAACAGAGATATTAGTGATTTATTAGGTGGAAATGGAAAGGAAGAGTAAAGTCACTGTAAGTAGTGTTAGCGGAGAGTTTGTTGACATGGGAAATGACAATGTAGGTGAAGCATGGGGTTATTAAGAAAAGGGTGGAGAGAAGCAGGGAAAACATTAAATGAGTCACTTCAGTTTATGACCACAGCCAGCGCAGCTTGTTTTCAACTCTTTCATTCTCTCACTCCACCTTTTCTTCACGTGTGGTTCACCTTCCCAGCGCTAAGCTCTTCTTGTCCCTGAAAAAAAAAAAAAAAATCCCTCAACAGCCTGTCACTTTCTTCTATTGCCTCTAAATCCATGGGTTTACTTCATTCACAGCCTGAGCAGAGCAATTTGCACAACTTTACAATGAGCTCCAGGCTGAAAATCTGGCAAACACACAAAGACATAGCTTCTTCACATGAGGCCACCAAGGAGATGAAGGAGCGTTTTGTTGGGACGCTGTGAGCCTCTGCATGTGTGCATGCATAAATGGAAATGTCGACACAAATATTTAGCACTCGCATCACAGCGGTGATAAATGCATCAGTGCAAAGTGCTCGGATCTAACCCATCCATTTGTCTTTCTCTTCTCCCAAATGAATATTCAAACACACACACAGCAAACAAATGAGGAGTTAAAAGTGGGTCACCAGATCTACGTATGCTGCTGTTTACGACATGGCCTCACTTCCATAACTGAATGAGCTTTTGCATAATGATTAATAGGTTAAAGAGGAAGTTTTACAGCTTTCACTTTGTAGACTTTACTCTGTTTGCTCAAAAAAAAAAACTGCTGGGGGGAAGTGAGGCAGCTGGTTGTTTGCACTCAGATGGACATTTTAGCACTTCCAGAGAAAAGTGTTTCTGGACACTTTCAGTTTTATATCTAATGCATGTTTGTTTGTGCAACGTCACAGGGAATAAAATACTAGACATTTTTATGTCTAGTATCAGTTATTTAGTGAAGAAATCATTTGTGCTAACAGCAGATCCACTGAAAGGCCACATAGTTTAGCCACAAGATGAGAGGCTTACAAAAGTATTCACATCTCATGACTTTTTCCACATTTTTGCTCATTCCAACTATGAACTTCAGTGTAGCTCTGTAGAGCATGTGACTAAAGGCTGTCCTGCCAACTGATTCCCTCACCTGAGCGACTGATCTTATAAGCTCCTCCAGAGTAACAGCGTGCCGCTCAGGTACTTCTCTGATGTCGTCTGAAGGTAAATGGTTGAGTTTTACTTTGGGGTTTCAGAGTAAAGATGCCGTCTGGCACCCTGCACTTTTTCAGATTGCTATTCATCAAAACATTGTAAAAGTCATGTATATTTTTACCTTAATGTCACAAGATTTTTTTTTATAAAGCAAGATACAATACATTAATGTTTGTGGATGTGGTAGTAAATTTATTTTTACATAGATGAACACAGAGAAACAAGAATATTATTTCCCACAGCTGGAACTGTGTCTCTGTATATCTTATAGCAGATTTTGCGGTTGGCGACAGAAAAATAATGCAGCTTCCTCCTATCATGTCTACTTTAAAATATGATATCTCTGCTCACCCTGAGGCAATGATCACTGATACACCTCCTTTCTTTGAGCAGACAGGGTTGACAACTTCAGGCATGCAGGATTTGTATCACATATTCTTGCAGTTTTTTTTTTCAACTTCTCTCCCAGTTTTGTATTCTCTGGTTGTTTTCTGAATATTTCAGGAAATGTCAGTGCAGGAGCAGCAAGGGAGGGAGGAACTTTAGCAACTCTGCTTCAATGAAAAGCGTCTCTTTTGTGGAGCATGAATAAGGAACTTCAGTCTTAGCCAAGATAAGAAGCATGTCCAGAACTCTGCATGCAAACCTCCATACAGCCAGGTTTTTTGCAACAAATTTGCGTTTCATGGAGCTTAAATTAAAAGAGAAACTCAGTGTTGATGAACAATGTTTATTCCCCGGGTTTTTAATTCCTTCACTTTATTTATGCAAATTCCTGCAGCTCACATCGTGAAAGGGGCTTCTGCTTATCCATGGCGACCGCTCTTGAAGCTCTGAGGAGTTTGCATAGAAATGAGAGGTATTAATGAAAGGGACACCCTTGCTTCTTCCACTGCGCCAGAAAGTTTCCCCACGTGATTCCCCGGAGATCCCTCCTCCCTCCCGGAACGCGCAGAAGGAGCCCAAGGCGTTCACATCTGCTAAGTGGAGCGCACGTTCAGTCCGACCTCAGCTCTGCCTATAGGTGACTTTACTGTGTGAAACCGATTCTTTGAAGGACTTTACATTTTTTTCGAGCTTGTCTATTTCAACGCAAGCGAAGCAAACAGACTCCACGTCTTTTTCCAATGGGAATTACATGCGCGCGTAAAACTTTGGCACACTCTTTCGCTCGGTGAATTTCGGAGCCCCTGTCTTTCTAGAAACATGCCGGAGCGAATAAGTATTTCAGATTTTGTCGAGTTGACAAACGAGGATTTGTCTTCGCCCGGGACTTCCAGCTTCCAGTCCAAGATGAGCGACTGCAAGAACACCGTGTCAGCCGTGGAAGAGGTAGGAACAATGGTGCTGTGGGAGGCGGTTCACCTCCCTGTTGTCTGTTTACCTGCTCCGCTTTCTTAGCGGTTCCGCTGCAGCTAATGGGCCGAACACACTCACCTGTGAAACGCCTTCTAGATCCATACCCACTTCAGGTTTCTGATCGGTTTCATCTTCCATAAACAAATCAGTTAATGATCTATTCTAGAGGTAAAGCAGTGGTGTCACCAGGAGGGGGCCATTAGTCTTAAATGCATCATGTTTTTATTTGTATAAATTTAAGAGAAAACTAAATTTGAATAGAGAGGAACTTTTATAGACTTATTTTTTAATGTTTGTGTCATTTTAATGCCACTTAGAGATACAGTTTTTTTTACTTTGACATGAGTATAACCGATCTCCATTACATGTTGATTTTTTTTCTTTTTGGATGATTGTTGAAGCCATTATTGCTTTTCCCCCCTCAATTCACATGATGAAAATGACACAATCATAACAGGATAAATAAAAAAAAAATCAATGTTTGATTAAAATAAGTTACAGTAAACAAAAAAATTGATAAACACAGAATGTAGAAAACATAATTACATTAAATGTCACAGCAAATAAAAATTGCATTAAATAAATTCTGAATGTGACAAAAAACAATAACTGATAAAGAAAATTAATTAAAAAAAGAAAAAATAATGAATGCATTTGAAACCTATACCTTTTTACTCTCCCTTTTTTGAATCCATCCCAGACATTTACTGCTACCTATATATTTTTTGCTGATTGTTATTGTAAATTTTAAACAAGCAAAGTAAAGGAGTCTCATTTGGAAATAAAGTCAACCACATCTTAATTTTACCTCTTCTGTAGGTTTACAGACAAATGTTATAGCAATACTGAATGGAACAACTTTAAAACATTTTACTGTTGAGGTAGAGGCTGCTGAGACCTGGAGCCAGTCAGAAGTTATTTGGTAATAACTCCATTCTTTATAGATGTTATCCTTCCATCCCTCTATTGTCTATACTCGTTTATCCTGGCAGAGTCTGGAGGTGGGGGGTGGTGCTTATCACCAAGAGTTGGAGGGTGAGAGGCGGGAGATACCCCCAAAAGGTCACAAGTCCATCACAGGGCAACATCCTGCAGACAACCATGCACACACACACACACACACACACACACACACACACACACACACACACACACACACACACACACACACACACACACACACACACACACACACACACACACATACCTCAGGGCAGTTAGTTGGGGCAATTCACAGAAATGTTTTTGGACAGAGGCAAACAGCTGGAGTGCCCAGAGAGAACCTGTGCATGCATTGGGAGAACACAAAAGGTCCATGTAGGAAGACCTCAGGTGGGGATTTGAACCCAGGACCTTCTTGCTGCAAGGTAACCATGCTGCCCACAATTCCACTGTACAGCCTAGAGATATCTTCTGCTATGCAGAAGAACAACTGAAAGTAAAATGTAAGATAAAAAAAGAGTTCCCCAGATTTTACTGTAACATATTGGGTTTTTTTTTACCTTGCCAATAACATACATGACTCCAGTATTTATTTGTAAAGTACTGCCTAATGTGTTTATCTTTTTGTTTAACTTTGAAATGTGAAGAAAAAACATGAAAATCAACATAAATTAGTTTTCTATCAGAAAAAATTAGGTTAATACACCTTTAGGCTATCTGACATCAGTGGAAACGATGTCATGTGTTCTGTCATCAAAACATGAAATGGACGTTTGAGGGGTTACATGAAAATCTGTTTGCTGAATAATAGTTCAGATACCCGTTTAACATGATATAATTAATAATAATTAGTCAAGCTACATTATCAGCTGCTTAGTAGACATGTTAATTTCCACTTTACTTTTTGTAGAAGGTTGAGGTTACTTCTGAGCACTTCTTTAATTTTCAAGTCAGTTCTTGTTTTTGTCACTGTAAAGATTTCCCAGCAGCTGAGTTTGTCTTTCTAGGAAGAAGAGAAAAGGTGGGGGAGCTTTCTTGATTCAAAGTGTGCAGAAACATGTGGGGGAAGGGCAGCAATACATTTTAGACCAGTGTTTCCCCAGCCCTGGTCCTCAATGCTCACTGGCCTGCTGCATGTTTTAGGTGTCTCCTTGCTTCAGCCCAGGTGATTTCAGTTGACAGGTGTTTGCTGAACTGCATTCAGCTGAATCACTCGTAATAAAGCAGGGAAACATCTAAAACATGGGCAGTGCGCAGGGTGGGAAACTCTGCCTTACACTACAATCAGAATATTTTACTTTATTATACTTTAATTACTGGATGAATCAAAGACTCATCATTTTGCCTCTAAACATGTTGATGCACTGTTTTAAATGCAATAAATCTTAGACAAAGCTGTATACTTTGATGGCTAAATGGGGATAAACATGTAAATCCTCAATTTATGTTAGTTTTAAAACTACTGTCTATTATTTTTTCACTTTTGTGTGCTGAAAAGTTGTCAAAAAAATCCCCCAAAAATGGAGAAATCAGACTCTAAAAATACAAATTTGATTTAAAAAGTTATACATTTCATAAACCGTATGAATCTTATTTTCAAATGCTAACTTTTAAAAACCTTGCTATTGTTGTAATGACAGAAACCAGGCCATGCTGTTGGTTTGTTATTGCCTCTGCCTGTTTTTCTGCTCTTCCTCAACTCTTACATTGTTGAGGAAAAAATGGGCTGAATGTTGTTTCTCTGTAGCAGTCAGTGTAGACTGACTTGCATCATCAGGACAGTAAAAGTTACATAAACTAATGTTGCCTTTCAGGAATGAACTGGACGTCCTCAATCGAGCAGGAATGAGACAAACACTGGCCACATGTCACAAAAAGTGTCACCTGTTGACAGAGTGCTGTGCCTGTGGCTTTAATCATGCACGGCTGTGTTTGTCCTAGTTGGGAAGCATGGTGGTGAAGGCCAGTTTTTGTTTTTTCTTTGTTTATTTTGTTTTTGTTTATTTAGTTCGTTATTTTTTGGGGTTGTTTGCACTGCAGGACTTGCCTCAGGCTTGTTTGAGGCCTCTGTGTGAAATTCTGTTTATTTGAAATGTCTCCTCCCAAAAATCCTCAGGCAAAGGAGGAAACGGAGAGAGAATTTGCCATGAACCCTGCCAGAAAGCAAATAATTCAAGTGTGCACAAACACACACAAGCCCATCCTTTCTCATCTTGTGACAAAACATTACAGATCATTAGGGATCTCATCAACGAGAGTCATCCAGATTGTTTTGTTTTGTAAAAAGAGGATTTCAAATTTTTGTTGAAAAGTGATTCATGTCAAGCAAAACTCCCTAAAATAATGCATGCAGTGCAGATATCCTAATAAGACTGAACACATTTTTAAGGTTTTCTTGAGGAGTTCTTTAGTCTAGAACCATAACAATGAAGCAAAGCTGGACTGGAGAATTCAGCTTTTTGCTGCTGTCTGATACATTATGCTGGGTTTTGGTTTCTTACTTTATGGACATGATCTATTGGAAAATACATAACAGAAATAGCTCAGTGGGGAGAGTCATGCTGGAATCCTACATGTGTGCACACAGACGCACAGATGTAAGGGAAACACACTTTTTATAACTGGATATGGAAATTATGTTTAGTCTGCCCAAGAAGCAGAAGCTTGATTAATGACGAGGATGAATGTGTGGGCATGTTTGTGGTTTAGGGCACAGATGCTATTTAACCCTCCCAACCACACACACACACACACCCCCCCCCCCCCCCCCCCCCCCACACACACACACACACACACACACACACACACACGATCTGGCTGCTACTTATCTGTCCTGATTAGATGCAAAGACTAAGAGAGATCATAGCAAAAAATGAAAATATTTTTTTGTCCCATAAAGGGATATAAAGAGATTGAAAAGTTTCTCTTGGGATTAAACTTCTGGCATAGAGTTCTGTAAGTAATGTAGGAAGTAGAGGATCACATGTCAGCTACATGCAGAGTCGCTCTCAGGCAGACTTTGTAGCTTTTAAAGTTTAATCACATCAGACGCCCTGAGCTCCTTATCTGTTGCAGAAAAGCCTGGATTTCTGGTCACCTTGACTTTTCTGATGCATGGAGGGAAAGCAGAGATGCACCAGTTGTGCAAACAGTCTGGAATTGACAGAATTTCCCTTGACTAACTCATAGATTGAAATATATAAAGCATTTGCAGGTCATTGACTTTAATAAAACTAAAATCTCCCACAATTTTGATGCACTTTTCTTAGTTTTAATAAAGTCAGATAACGGTTAAGGATTTCAGCACAGCCTTAAATCTATGAAGTTTGTCAAAAAATATCTCCAAACCTTTGCACATCCACCACCAGTCTTAAAAGCTGATATAGAACAAGATGGATCCGTGTTTTTATGGTGCGTCTGAGCGACGACGGAAAAACTGACTATTTTTGCCTGGAGACATTTTTCCTCCTTTTGTCATTGTTTGATAAGTCTGCGTGAATTGTTCCCTCAGTTTCCTGTTCTTAACTGACAGAAACGACAAAAAGCATGGCCGTCTGCTGCTGTAGCAGGTCTTCTTCAAGATGTTGTCCTCGCATGTGTTCTAGATAAATAGTCTTCAAACCTTGGTTGTAGTGAGAAGTTGTTTATCTGAGTCTTTTTTATCTTAAACCAGTCTGCTCTTCTTATCTCACAGCAGCAAGACATTTGTAATCCGCCAAACTCTATTCCTTGAGTATTTTCTATTTGTCCAGACCATTCTCCAGAGAAATGGTTTTTTGAAATCCATGCAAATCAACAGCCTTTGAAATGCTAGTCTGGCACAAACACCTATGTCATGTTTAGTCTCACTTAAGTTCCTGTCTTCTCTGTTTTGACGTTGGTTTGAACTTCAGTATGTCATCTTTACCGTGACTGGAGGTAAATGTGATCAGTTGCTGCCATGTGAATTGAACAGATTCACCTTTTGATGAAAGAAAATGCAGTTTCTTTGTGTCCAGTTTATGAAGCAAAGTGAGCTCAAATGAGGCAGCAGCTTTCACTAAACCATTTTCCATTCTCCAACTGGAGCTTTCCATAAATGCACCCAACATTTGCGCTTTTTATGAATAAATCAACACACAAGGACAAGGAGAGTTCTTAACGATGAAGGGCAGGGCTGGGGGAACAACAACAACATGGAACAAGACATGTTCTCAGTCAAATAGAAATTACTGTCTCCTTTGAGCTATTTGTGGTGCCTCTTGGGTGGAGTCTCAACACTAGCTTACTGCAACAAGTGGCCTGTGTGAGGAGAATAAACTAAATAAACAGGTTCAATCCTCATGGTTTGAACAAGGTTTACTGCTCATTCAAAGTGGAGCCAGGTAGGAACCTGCCTCTGGTCTGCGTCCAAGCACAGCCTAAACCTGAAACGCTGCAAGTGACACAACTGCACTTGCATCATCTGGGGCTGTGAATGGCAAGCCAAGACAGTTGTCTGGATAAAACCTGTCTGCCTTAGTCACACACTGTGAGAAGTTTAGGCAGACACGGTTTCTCAAATGTCTCTCTGGTAATATGTAGATTAGTCAGTTGTTTGATTTCTGTGAGTGTAAATGTTATTTCTGTGTGTGTTGCAGTGTCTGGAGATGGACAACTCGACTCTGCAGAGGATGAAGAAGACGATTAAATCTATTCACACGTCTGGACTCTGTAAGCACCTTAAGAGTATATAAATCAGCATGGAGGGGGGCGGTGGAGGAGGGGTACCCTGGTTGCAGCCGCTCTTTGTGGCAATGATAGGGTGGAGCAACCGAGCATCAATTTTACACAAACAGCAGTAAAGAATCACATCATGGAAATCTTAAAATAGCTATCTTTGGGCAATAACACTTAGCAATGATGTTTATGATTCACTTAATCTTAACCTAATTGTAGTTGACGCTCAAATATGTGATTTCTTTGGCTTTTCCTCTTGCACTCCAAAAACTTGGGGATCAAGTTTGACTTTTTTTTTTTGACATCAAAGAGTTGATTCTTGTCTTAGACTTGGTCCTCAAAACTCGTCCCTGAAAGATACGCAGCCCATTTTGTACCTGTACCAAAGACATACGACTTGACTTTGATTTGTCCCTCAAAGTGCTGGGACTTGACTTATTCTTGAAAGAGGATTTTAACTTCCATCTCAAGGATTGTAGACTTGACAAACCCTCAAAAAAGTGTAACTCAGTTTGGACATTGTTTGATATGTTATTGACTTCTCTCGCCCCTGACAGAGTTGATATTTGTCTTGGAGTTTCCCTTCAAGTCTTGAAAGTTGACTTGGGGTTGGAAAAAATAACCTCTCAGCACCTTTGGCAACGTGTGACTTCACAAGTGTGAATACTAGCAGCAGACAAGTTTGAAACAAAATCTAAAATAGTATTGTAAGAAGTTTCAGTCTTTTTATAACACACCCTTGGTATTGAGGAAGAAGATGTTGTGAAATAACATAATTTGGCACCATTTGCCAAAATTAAAGGTTCTCATTTGCATGTTTAGACCTAAGAGCACTAAAGCACTGCTTGCCTACGGTACTCTTTCCAAAACAAGTTAAGCATCCCTACCTAGTAGCTTGTTTTGGGATAAATGTCAGCCTCTATTATTGCAAAATAAACACCTTAGTGCTTTGGGAATATTTTATCTTACTATGCCATTTGAGGATGTGTTGTGTGCATTACGATGATTGTAATTGTTTTTATATTAAAAAGAGGGAGTGTGGTTTGGAAGTGTCTGTGTGAAAGTAAATGGCACGTGAAGCTTTGGCAACAATCCGCTGCTCAGTTCAGTGACCTTGAAGTCCAGCAGCCCAGGTTGCTCTCCTACTGAGAGTGTGACATGCAGACTGTTGGCAGCGTAATTCAGCAGAAATATGTCAGATGTGAGCACTTTCTCAAAAATGTTCAAAACAACTGAGTAACGCATTCAGAAAACCGTTTTCTCTGGTTAACATCCTGCTTCCTATTTCAGTCATCCAACGTTTTTTTTTTTTGCCAGAACCAGGCAGCTGCACTGAATTAGGCAACCCGATACAGTCAGCGTCTTTCCCGTATGTGCAGAGTAGAAGTCCATCATTACTTCCATCTTCTTCCTGTTTATCTAAGTAAATTCAAATGGAGGAGTTCCGGTAATGTGATGATTGTACGATTTAGTACATCTACATAAATGGGTTATGCTGTGCAGCCTCCCCTCCCCCATGTGCAGGTCAGATGACCCCTTACCTTGTCACAAATGCAATAACATTGTGTGGTACGCCTTCGTTTCATTCACATTAACTCTAAGTACACATTTTCTTCCACATTGCTGCGGTTTGTGACTCTGTGTGTGTTCTTGCAGACCAGTGAGTGTCGAGTTTCTCTGGCGGTATTTAACTTTTAAAGGTCGGCTGAAAAATCACCCTCAGGCCTTTTGGTGATTCAGCTGTTTGCTTTGTGAGTTTCATAAATTTATTTATAAAATCAAAGTTTCTTGGCATTTATGTTTGCCCTGATTTACCTGTTTTATAATTCCCTGTTGACATCCTTTCTCTTTTGGGGATAGTTAGAATAACTGAGGTGAAAGCCTATTTTGCCCTAGCTAGGGGTTTTTTTGTCGGTTTTCACACTCTGTTTATTGAAATTACGTCAGCTGACAGAGAGAACGTCATGTCCCCTTCGCTCAGTGTGACGGAGAATGGAAACATACTCCTGTTTCAAAAATAAAAAGCCTTTATTTTCAGCAGTAAAACTATAAATGATGGTTTTATGGAGAACGAACTTCATGAAAACATTTAACAAACTTTGAATACATTTAGCTGATGCAGAGCTTTGTGTTCTTGCTTTCTGAGGACAGGAAACGAGAGAGAAGTGTGTAGTTTAGAACCTCCATGAAACCTTTAAAATTAGTCTTTAACATCCTGTTGAAATTTCATCGCAGGAAACTGGAACATTGGGAGGAGGTTAGGTTGTTCCAACCTCCAGAAAATGAAGGAGGTTTTGTGATACATTAACCTCAGTTGTTTTCTTTAACTTATGTGGGACATTTCGGATTCGCTCCCATTGTAAATGGTTCATATTTACTTTAGATCAATGAGGGGAAATGTACAGTGTTCTGCACCGTTAGGCCTGGAAATGTTATTTTTATGTCACATTAGCGAATCATTTTATTTATTCATTCTGAAGTGATTTTTAACACTGTTTCATGATGTTTGTAGGTAAAACAATGGGATTTAGTCCTGAAAATAGCATATCTTTCTTCTCTCTTTTAGCCCTAAAAGTGATTTAACTCAAAAATCTGCTGTGAATTTTCAAATATACACATGTGCAATGCAAGTGGAAAATGTTCCATGTCTCACAGTTGGAATCACAGTTTGAACTGGGAATATCTGAAGTCAGTCAGTTAGTAAGAATTAGAAATCCTCCCACTTAAAAACTCCCCTTCATGGTTCAGGTTAAAGATGCTTCCTCCCTACCAGATTTATAAAACTCAAGTAAAAAGCTTTTTCTTGTCTGTTTTGAGCCCTCGTAGTTAATTACTGCTGCAAAACCCAGAAGCTTCTCCACTAAGAACAGAATTATTATTATTTATTTTTTAATTAACAATTACTTTCTTTGTTTGCAATTAAACCTTTCTTTAAGATGAAACATTTGAAGAGACAGTATGAGCCAAACTGGTATTTATGTTGTTTTTCATTAAGTTATTTTAGCACTGGGAAATTTTAGATATAAAGTATGAGCACATAAAGGCCGCTAAGAAATAACATACCGTTATATTAAAACATGGAGCTGCAGGTGTGTTGCTTTTTAGGCCTCTCTAACAAAATATCAAATTGGTAAAATGTAACATTTGTTTTTTTTCACATTGGACAAAAGAGATGATGAGGATAATTTTGCTGACAGCATCATAAATGTCTCACGTAATTGTAAACAAACATTTGCCAATGACAAACCAATTTATGCTCATGAAGATTCAAGTCTTTAATCTGCCCAAGGTCATGACCTTAGAGCCATGCAAACCACAGAAACATGGATCTTTGTGTGTCTGCTGCTCTAATCTGTACCACATGTTTGTCAAACTGTCTGCCACCATCAGGTTTTCTCAACTTGTAGTGCAAGTTTGAGTAATTTGTTTTCCTTTGTCTGGATCAATCTTCATGCTCTGCGTGTCTGTCTTTTTTTTTTTTTAGCACACGTGGAAAACAAAGAGCAGTACATTGAGGTGATGGAGAACTTGGGGAACAGCCATCTGAGTCAGGACAACAACGAAATCTCCACAGGCTTCCTGAACTTGGCCGTTTTCACCAGAGAGGTCACGTCCCTCTTCAAAAATCTGGTGAGTGGAAGAAAGTGCAAATGGGAACTTGAACTACAGACAATAGACAAAACAAAGATGAAAAGAATGGTGTAACCTGAACACAAACGGTGTGTGAAGAAAGGGATTTTTATTAGCTGCACCTTTTGCCTGGGACTGTCCAGAACCCTCCCACTGATCTCTCTCTGTCTCTGTAGTGTTGATAATTTATCCCAGGCCTCAATGGGTGAGGCGTGAGTCAGAACCAGCACACATTCACCAAACCCCCTCCCCAAATTGTGTCAGTCAGGGCCTCTCGGTGAAGACGATGCCTAACAGATGTTAAAAGTGGATCTGAATGATTAAAATGAGTGATTTAAGGCAAACATTGATCTTCTGTCACATCTTCACAGTGTTTTCCTGTGTCAGATTAACTTATGAACTTGCTTGCCTCAGCTTCTGGAAACCACCCAACGCTTTCCTTCTGGAGTCCAGGCCGCTGTGTCAACAGCAAGGTTAGCCGTGGAGTCAACTCACGGAAGTGACTGGACATTATCTGTCTTAAGGAAGATCAGTTCACCAGAAAAGCAACACAAGAAGCCTGAGGATGGTCAATGGAGGTTGTGGATGTGTAGCTATGCTGTGGGCCAAAAAACAATTTGATTCACTATAATATAAATTAATATAAAAACTACAATGACAGGATTTAGACTTCTTGGGTAAATGTTTTGAGCCTACCTCATTCTGACTTTACTATAACTTGCAAAAATGAGTTGGATGTAAAGTGGAACCACTTTTTGGTTTTTAGATCTACTGCGATGTTGCATTCCACATCTTAAGCCTTCTTGCAGAACTCTGAACGTTTGGGACTCTTGTGAATTTCATTCACGTTCTCCCCAAAACGCAAGCCCAGATTTTAATCATTTGTGGCGAAATGTCCTTTTCCAAAAGTTTACCAAAAGATTCTACTTGGTTTCCTCAGACCTAATTCAGCAAAGTTTGGGGAAATTTTACATATTCCTCAATAATCTTTGGAAGACAAGACTCTGATATCTATACTACAACTTATCCAGACATACAGAAAATACAGGAGGTTTCTTTTTTATTTGTTGATATTATGTAACCGTATCAACCAGAATCTTTGGCTCCTCTTTAACTTTGCATTACATTATGATTTTAGCTTAAAGATGCAAATGAACATTTTCTAAGAAAATCAGGTGAACCAGATTCACTATTTATGATGTTTGGTCTGAATCTCAGAAGATTGTAGAAATTAAAAGTGAATGAAAGAATTTAAGTTACATTTACATGACGGTTCTTGAGCCCTCATCTATTTTTTTTTTAAATCTTTCCATTAAGCAGATTTGATTGTTTTTTAGTTAGTTGTTCACATGAACCATGGAAAAGGTTTAGAAATTTCTTGTAGATTGATTTTTGTTTCTGTAGTTTGTGACTGTTTGGTAACCTGCTTGTTGCTTTGTGATTCATTCCTCCTCAATTCATCTCCAAAATATTGTGACCTCCCAAATCTGAATTTAATTACAACCCACTCTTTACCGTTACCAAACCCCTACCATCGCAGTTGCATCACAAGGAGCCTCGCGTCGTTCATTGGGTGACTCACCAGTTCGAAATGAGTGCGCCTCATTTTCTCGTTCCCAGAAATGCAGGCCTATTGGGAAATATAGTAAATATACTGAGTGAATGTTTTGAGCATGTATAAGGGAGTGTGTGTGTGTATGCGTTGATCCATGTTTCCTTTGATTGGTGCCATGTGTGATGTTGTAAAGGAAACTTAAACTCTCTTTAGTCATTTGCTGTTTGATTTAATCTTTTAGGTCCAAAACCTCAACAACATCATGGCGTTTCCTCTGGAAAATGTGCTGAAGTCTGAACTCCGGGACAGCAGATTAGTGAGTATGAACACATGACAAATAACACTTCAGCAAAAACAACCTTTATAGTTTTTAAATGGCATTAGCAGACATGAAGAGATTCTAATATTGCAGCTTTAAATTAATTGTAACCTCGGCAGCTTTATCAATGGATTTATTATAGTTACTGTAGCTCTTTGAAAAGTATTTTTATGCTATCCAAAGTAATCATTTCAGTCTACAGCATGAGGCCTTTTTATTAAAATGATTGCAAATGCACAATTTAAATCTAAAAGAATCAGTTTCACTTTTTCCAGAAATAATAAATTTGTAAGTGATATCTTACTGATTTGGCTGCAGTGTGCTCTTCTCATCTTTTGTGTTTTGCACAAAGACAGTAATATTCTTGTTTTTATTCTCTATAGTTAAATATTCAGTGAGTGACAAGATGCAGCTCTTTGGAAACAAAATAACTGAACTCGTTTTGAAATATTTTTTGTGGATCATTTGCAGTAAAGACAAAAAACACTTCTATAATCAATATGAGAAAAGCTCAGAACTTTCTGCTTGACTTAACATCAATACAGTGAAGGGTTGATATGATGATTATTTTTCTTGGATTAACTCATTAATTGGACAGCAAAAACTGCAAAAGGCAAAAGATGAGATTATTTATTTTTGCATAATTTTAACCAGTTGAAGCTAAAACTTTTCAGGAGTTTCGGGTAAAACATATTTACAGACTCAGGTTTTTCTGTCTTGAATTCAAAACATATATTCTTGGACAGTTAGGCTTAATTACTACTCTGAGTATGTTGTTTTCTGTAGGCATGTATCTGAGTCCGTTGTTGATCAAATGATTACTAAATTACTTCAAAATTGATTAATCATAATTAATTCGACTAATCATTTCAGCCCTGGTTTGCATCTTTGGACTCTACCAAAAATTTTAAATCGGTGCTTTAAGGGTAAAATTATTTTTAAGAAAATGGTGCATGAAATGATATTAAGAAAAAGCATAATTTTATGACGGATAATAAAATCAGAATGAGCTTTATTGGCTACGATTTTGTGCACAAACAAAACATTTTACTTAGGTTCATTTGCACAAATTATACAGACGTTAAGCTATAACTGTACAATCTTTACAGGAAATAAAATAATGGACAAAAACAGCAATTCATACATACATATGTTACCCACTATGGGTGATAATTTATGAGGTTATTAATATATAACGTTCCTTCTTAGGGACAATAAATGCTATCCTATTTTGTCCAGATTATGTAAGCTTGAGTAAAGCCTGGCTCTGCCTCAGTGTTGCTTTTCTTGCTCAGTATTTTAGTCCTCCTGATTCACCGTGCCAACAAGCCAGTGAGTAATGCAGATGAATGCTTAGGTAAGCTCTGGTCCCTGCCCTGTCTATGAACAGCTGACTCCATGACTGGACTTTGTTTCTCCGTCACCGTGGCGGATGGCAAATTGCCACAGAAATCCTGCTCAGCGAGACGGCGTGCAGGTTGACGCAACCGAAGGAATTACGTCTCTTTTCTGAAACCATTCTCCTCTCTTACAGGAGCTCAAGAAACACATGGAGAAGAGTTGGAAGGATTATGACATAAAATTGTAATTACACTCATCTCTTTGCTCATGCTGCAACATTCTTGATATTCACTCTGAGAAAAAGCTGTTTGAATGAAAGGGACATTTTTTCAAGCTGTGATCTATCACAATGACCTGCTGGGCTACACAGAAAAGAAATGCATATTTTATTATAAAGGTTTCTTTAATCTCATATACTAAAAGAATGATAGTGTAACAGATTGACTTCAAAATGTTGTAAAAATGACAACATTTGGAGGAGCTGCACACATTCAAAGCTCAGGTGAGAGAATCTGTTGACTGGACACCTATCAGATGCTCCAGTCAGAGGAGTTAAGAGTTTAAGCCTTTGGGCCTAAATTCATTGAACATATCCCCGCCAGAGGAGGCAGCATTTTGCTTTGGGGATGCTTTTCTTCTCTAGGGACAGAGGAACTCATCAAAGTTGAACAGAATATGAATAGAGCCACATCTAGTGAAAACCCTACCTAACCCTAACCCTAACAATTAATTAAATAGCAGAGCAGAACAGAAAGCTTGATCTACCAGCAGGATAGAAACACAAACATACAGCCACATATTTAGATCAAGCAATGTTCAAGTGTTAGAATGGGCTAGTTAAAGTCCAGACCTAAATCCAATCAACGATTGATGCTCACAGAAGCTGTACATCTTATCTGGGGAAATTTGAGCTATTTTGCAAACAAGGAAACATTTCAGTTCTGGGTCTGCAACGCTTCTGGAAAACCTGAAGTTTTAAACAGTCTGAACACAAATCCACTCCACAGCTCTTGGATTTTTATGTGCAATATATTAAAAACCACGCACCACTTTTTCCATTTTCACTACTCTGTCCTCAGTCATATAAAATCCCAGTGAAATATTGAAGTTGTGGGTTTAACTGGAGCAAATGTGGCAAAGTTCAGTGACTATAAAGCACATTTGAAAGCACAGAACAATATGTTGTACATTTGGTTATTTCCCATTACTCTGCAGTGAGATGAAGCCCAGACACCTTAAAGCATGCAGCATCTGTGCTGTCAAAAAATTTTCTACTGATATAACCATGCTTTACCTTTTCTGACTTTCCTTCATCTTTTCAGATGAGTTAGTTAAAAAGAATCATTCTTTCACACGATGACACAACAATGTCTCTTCGGAAAACAGACTTTTAAACATGTGACGGTGGTAAATGATTAAGAACGATCCTCTATTTCTGTTGCCTCAAATTCTGCTTTCTTCTTCCCTTTTTTAGAGGGAAGCTGGAGAAGGAAAGAAGGGAGAAGACGCGGCAGCTGGGGGTGATCAGGAGAGACGGATCAGATGGAGGGGAGGACATGGAGAGGGAGAGGAGGATTTTCCAGCTGCAGATGTGTGAGGTGAGAGAAGGCAGGGATCAGGGCCAGTTCAAACATTAAAACCTAGACTCTTGCTTACCTGTGGTGGCTTTTATTTATTTTTACGCTGGTGGTCCGCCTTGTGCGTTGTATTTTCCATCTGGCATTGACATTTTCCTCTCACAGTTATGTGATTCTTTGTGTTGGCCCATCAGATGAAACCCCAACAATTCAGGTTTGTGGCTGCAAAGCAACAAAATGTGAAAAGGTTGGAGATGTGAATACTTTGCTAATACAATGCTATTAACAAACTGGCTGGTGTTTCCTGTCTGACATCCTGCTGGTTTTCTCCCAGCTCTTAGAGCCTCATCGTAGGAAACAGTTGGCCTCCTACTGCAAAGAACAATTCATTAAACAGCAGAGCAGAACAGAAAGCAAAACATAATAGTTAAATCTCAATATCTACTCATTCTTTCTGTTTAGAAGCAAGCAATAACACTGCAGTACAATTTGCTGATAAAAGAAGCAGGGTCATTGTGAAAAAGCAATTGCTTCAGAAGTCTTGGGATTTTTGATGATTAATTTTTGTTGCTGATATTTATTGCAATAACTACCGTATTGAATTGCTGATAGCAGTTGGTAATAAGCAGCATATGGTACCAAAGCTGTGGGAAGCTAAAGCAGCTGCTTCATGCTGGTGATGTTCATATTCATTCATTCATTCATTCATTCCAGGGTTTTTAACTTTGTGTCGGTGTAAAAGTTCCACCAATCAGGATTTTGTGACCACTATCTAATATTTGACTTTTCCGTAACCTTTGACCTGCTAACACCTGTTTGAACCCATTCCACTTCCTCTAAAAGGATAATAATAAACAGTATTCATTGTCTGTTGATCATTAATTACTTACAACTTTGTCGTTGTAAACAACGACAAAGTTGTTTGAAACAACTACAACAGAACCATTTTATGCTGTTTTTAGCTTCTCATATTAGCATTTAGCATCCTTAGCGTTGCTGAAGTACAGTCTCCCTGTGTATTCCCTGGAGAATGTTGAGATTCATCTTAACCATCAGACTTTTGGAAAGACTAAAAATATTTCCAACTTTTAGATGTTTCGTGACAGGCAGACCTTAGAAGTTTGGAAAGGTTAAAAGGAGAGACTTTGCTGTCTTGCGTTTAGCCTTCCTATTATGCTAAAAGTCTGATTGTCTGATCATATGTCTGATTACCAACATGTAATCAGACATATGCCACTGCCCAAAACGAGGGAAATTTTACTGAAGGTGTTTGCTTCAGATGAGAATGTAGCTCATGTAGAAGTAGCTCGGGAAAATTTGGAGGTCTGTAATTTTGACGTCGACCAGCTGAACACCAATGGAAGAGGCAGGGGAAAGGAATTTCCATTTCAGCCTTTCCTCCTCCCTCCCTCCCTGTTCATACACACATCCAGGAAAACTCAAAGAAACAGGCATGAGTATAAACATAACAGAAAACAGGTCACTGAGTTGCGTCAACTACAGGAAGACAGATGGTTTCTTATGCTGTTTAATGACGCTCACAGTGCAGTTCTTCTACTCGCAGCTTTCTGTTTCTCTGAAGCCTTTCGAATCCAATGACCTACTAAAGTGTTGTAAAATGTAACCTTTGAAGAGGCATAAAGATATATCGGAAAGAATGCAGCACTAACAACAAGAGCAAAGTTGCTTGTAAAGTATTTTGTCAAAATGCTCTGCAGCTCAGTTTTATGAAGCAGTTTTAAACCAAATGTGTTTTTATGTTTTTAGTATCTGTTGAAGATCCAAGAGCTGAAGGTGCGTCAGGGACCCGATCTTCTCCAAAGCCTTATCAAATATTTCCAGGCCCAGCTCAGGTTAGTCTGTCAACAGTTATCAGCTCCACCATTTTAACTGTAGACCATCATTTTATTTAATTCTTAGAAATGTTTTTACTTGCATACTGAACTACTTTTGCAGCCGCAGCATGTCATGCTTGTTTGCCGGAAACCGAGGTATTCAGAGTCGGATACCAGTCATGACTTTCTGATTTCAGTTTTTTTCAGGATGGGCTGAAAGCTGCAGAGAATCTCACTCCATTCATTGAGAAACTTGCTTCTTCTATTCACACGGTAAACAGAAACAGTTTTTTCCTGTTGTCTTTTTTTTTTACATTCAGTCAGTAAAGCAGGACCTGAAACTTGGAAAACTGAGGAAGTCCCTCCCAACTTCCTTAACTTTTGGAAAGTTAAGGAGTTAGACTCAACATTAAGTCTGTGCAGATTGTTTATGGTGGCTTATTTTTACCTCAAATTAAATTGCAGAGTCATCCTGTTTACAGTCGCACATTGATAGAGCCGCCTTAGCCTCACTGAATTGCGACTCATAAACAGTATTTATCAACTATTGTAATCTAAATAAGATCCTTTTCCAGTCCTAATCACATCATGCCAGCATCTTTACATCTCATTTCTGTTATAAGTTTTAATTGCCTCTATTACAATTGGAAACCAGATGTGACGGTGTCCTGCTTGTATCTGAAATCTCATTATTTCAGTCTAACAGCACCTGGATTACAAATGACATCTTTATCAATTTATCCGTCTCTTGTTCTTTCCTTCTAAATGACTCACTGAGATACTCGAGGTCCTTCACTAGAGTCTTGTGGCAGGTGGAGCAATGCACCTTTTTCTTTTGAGAGCCATATCTTCTCCTGAATCCAGGGTTCAACAATCAGCTGGAGCCTCTTTTTACATGGAGTGAACTGCTGAAAACTGAGAACCTTCAGTAGTAAAAACAAACTCTCAGGTTCCTTGTTTTTAAAAAGTTGGGTGGTCTGCAAGTCCTCTATTGCTCATTTAGTTACTAGGCGATATAAACATGATAATGACGTTTGATCTTTCTTGTATTTTTAGTTAACCATTCTCACTTTGCACTGCTGTCTCAGTCACACGTAGCCTCTGTAGTTCCAGTAATGTTTTATGCTTCCTATATTAAACATAAAAACTAGAACTTAGTGGCTCCAGAACATCAGACCCAGTGAAGAAGAGATGAAATCTGTGCATGTTTCTGGCAGAATGCCTCAACGGCTCCCAGCCTCGTAAAGACGGGGCTGAGCCGACTGTTTGGGACGGGGATCGATCCATCCCACAGCCTTCCTGTGGATTTAATGTGTGTTTAATAACCAGCATTACCGTAAACTCCCTGTTACTGGAAATGCATGAGGCAGTTGTGTTTTTATTGTATTATACCTCCGGATTCAAAAGTCAGAAGAACTAAATCATGTCTGTGTTGTTTCTGATGTTATGCCAGAAGATAACGTGCCATCTAACCCTCAGTTTATACACTCCCTCTGCACCTATTTCCTTCAGTTGTAATGAGTCACCAAACGGATATTTTTTGACTCCTAGAAAAGATTTGACTTTTCTGTTTCAGTTTCATTTTAAGTCAGTTGCAAAAACCAAAGCCTCTCTTCCCACAGGTGATGACTGCTCCTCTCCCCTCCAAGTTCAGCTTACAGTATTGCACTTTGTCTGAAAGATTCCCTTATTTCCATATTTTCTTGATGCAAAATAAATTTCTCCAACCACTGGTCTTCAGTGGTTGGAGACCAGTCTGCAACCACTTCATCTGCAAAGATGAAGCTTTATGCACAGCTGCTAGCAGCGGCACTGGGAGCGTTAGATGTTTTTCTGGTTCTCTGTGGGCAGAAGCAGAACACTGACCTGTTCAGACATGCCAGACCTCAGCCTCGAGAAGGAAGTAAAAAATCAAAAACGTATTATGGGTCCCAGGAAGAAAATGCAGAAAAAGGCTTTGCTAACCCAAATACTTTCTTAAAGGAAAAAGGCTTTTTTAAAATAAGTATTAAGACCAAATCTGCAACATTTCATGCCATTTCAAAAAGTTCTAATTTAACTTTATGATGGTAAAAATACAAATTATCTAATGAACCGTCAGAACACATAACTTGTTTCTCTTCCAGTTAATTTCATTTTGCATTTCTCAGGTTGAGTAAAACACTTTTATGTGTTGCAGATGCGACTTGAGCAGGATGAGGAGGTAAAAAAACTCCTTCAGCTGAGGGATTCTCTGAAGTTACTTCTGCAGGTCGAGGGAAAAGAGGTAAGCAGAGTTCAGATTTGTTTTATTCAATTCTTTGATACCGTACTGAATGTCTTCTGCCCAATATCTCAGCCAGTATCTCATACACTTAATTTAAAACTGCATTTAAAGGAATTATTGTGTAAACAGCCAATTTCATGTAAAATATATCATTATAGTTAACAACCAATAAGAATGTGTTCTGGACTCATCTTTTTTTTCTAGCAGCCAAACAAACAAGCAAAAAATTCAATGAAAATAAAAACACAATCCTCACCAAATGAGTTCAGTCTAATGTTGCAAAGGCTAAGTTATTAGTTAACAACAGGTAAGAATCAAAATATTTTGTTCTTTTAAATAAAATGTCCATTTTAATTTGCGTTATTTACACAAATTCACATTGCATCCTATTGACCTGTTGCAAAATACAAGAACTACACACAGTACATGTTAGATCCCACAACCACCAACTGGTTTAATGTTGTGAGTGAAGTTCTTAAGCTGTCTTTGTATCCCAGGAGTATTTGAACCGGAAGAATTCTGGAAATGGCTACAGCATCCACCAGCCACAAGGAAACAAGAAATACGGGACTGAGAAATCCGGCTTCCTCCAAAAGAAGAGCGACGGGTACATAAACTCATCAGGGTTCAATAAATAAATAATCGATTTTTAGTAGGATTGCACATACAGCTTTTATCAAAAGTTCACATCCATTTTATTTTATCCCAAAATTGATTTAACCAGTTTAAATGAACTCATTAAAGAGCAGTGGTGTGTGATTTCTTCTGATTTTTGAATCAGTCGTCTTACAATTACTTACAACTTAAGAATCCATCTCTGGTTTTTGAAATCCATTGATGGATTTGGATAATAATTTGGTCTTGGGGAAAAAAAAGCAAATGACTGATAGCACTTTCTGATGAAGAAATCTTAATTGTCCTGTTTGGATACTTTTGCGTTTGCAGTGCCTTTTCATGCTTTTTTTCAAAGCTATAAATGCAACTTAAAACAATCAAAAGACATTGGAGCCTGTTGAAAAGGCATGCAGGGAGAGGGGCGAAGTCGAGCTTTGTCTGGACCATGTGGTTTTTGTTATTATGGGATGAAGAGTTGAGCAGGGGCCCCTCCTTTGGAGTTTATTGGCGAACCGGCAGATCCAACTTTTGCAGCATTTACACACACGCATGCACACACATTCACACACAACTAGATTATCCTGAGATAGGAGAGTGGATGTGGTTCAGTTGAATAAATGACAGACCAGAGGAAAGTAAAACCTCCTCAGGCCAGTGACAAGAAACAAAATATATTCTCTGCTTCTTTTTTTTTTTCTTAACTTGAGCCAGTTGAGTTGATGAAAACAGGAATGAAGTTATAAAATTTGATAGCACTTTGTTTAGATCTACCCAAACCAGAGGAACAGGTTGGCTCAGGATCTCACTTTGCTGTTCACCACAAATCACACCTGCTAATAATGTAATATCACTGATAAAACAGATGATTTTTTTTTCTTTTACACTCTTAACCGTCTAGGATCAGGAAAGTTTGGCAGAGGAGAAAATGTGGAGTCAAATTTGGATACTTGACTATTTCCCACAGTACGGTGAGGAATAAAAGCTTTCACTTTGTTCATTCAAATGAGAAAATAAAGCTTAAGTCTGAAAAGTCCTTCAACTGAAAGTTTTGTTTTTTTTATTCAGATCAATCGACCTCCAGCCAAACTGAACCTTCTGACCTGTCAGGTGCGGCCCAACCTGGAGGACAAGAAGACATTTGATTTGGTCACTCGTATGTCTATTTTTTACCTAAAATGTATCCCTAAAATATGAAATGAAATCTAAATGTGTTTTAAATGAGTTGGAAATTAATTTAATATAGGTTCCAACAAGTTTACCAGCTGTTTGACTTTTTATTTTTTATTTATTCCAGATAATCGGACATATCATTTCCAAGCAGACGATGAGCAGGAATGTCTCATGTAAGTGCTGATGACATTGCAGCTTAGTGTTGTTCAGTTCTTATCTTATATTTTACTATCTTAGAAACGAGTCGTGACAAGTGAAGGAAGGCTCTTGAATACAGAGCGTAGGTTTGTGTAAGGAGGATGTTTTGCAGACTTCACTGAAAAAAAATTCTGCCTGAACTGGATAAGTTAAAACAGAAAGTGTGGGTGATTTTTGCATTTTTTTTGACAAAACAGCATTCCAGATATGGCATTATGGGAAGGCAAGCATGGACACTAATCCACTTCTTCCAAATCGCAGCACAGTCTGGGCTTTCTCCCATTCACTTGGATTCTTCCAATAGATTTTCCATGAGGTCAATCAGAGAACAGATGGAGCAGTTGTGAAAAGGACATGGCTTTTCTGCTCTTTTACAATTATTGTCTGCCTTTAGTTTTAGCAATGGCAGCGAAGGAGGCGAACAAAGTCACTCAGTCCGTTTTAGCCACACTTTTAGGATCATGTTCCACGACAGACAGCGGGTAACAACTTCCACACAGAGGACTCTCGTTTGCTAGCGCAACAGTTTAGTGCAAAATGATGGTGCTTCAGCTTATTGAGTTTCTGGCAGGCCAATCCTGTAACTTCTCTCTTGTAAAAATGATGCTTAAAAGCAAAACCTTACCTTTTTATAGCTCAGATTAAGTGAAGCATACGGTGTACTAGTTGAGAGGCTCACTGGTCCCAGCTGGTTCTGGGTGGGACGTCTTTAGTGAGGAATCTGAGTGTGTTCTGATGTGGTTTTGGATGAGGGTGTGTAAATGTCCCCTGCTTTTCTTTCATCTATGGGCGTCTTGACAGGTTCTTTTTTTTGTGGGGTCACAGAGAGATGAAAACAGTTTGTAGCAAAGACGTTCCGAAGCTCTCAAAGTTGCAGATGTGGCTCAGTATGGGTCTTGTTACTAATAAAGCTGAGAAAGTAAAAGTGGTGCTGACTGATCATTAAACGAAGTGCAAGCACATGCACAAGACACGCTGTAAAACGTCTGATGTTTTGGACACAGAGATTTCCCACTGTCTCACTGTGAAACGTGGCATTTTGTGTGGTTTTGCTTTCAGCTGGGTGTCGGTGCTGCAGAACAGTAAGGAGCAGGCCCTGAACACGGCATTGGGAGGAGATCAGCTCCACGTGCAGGACAGCGGCCTGCAGGAACTTTCCCAGTCCATCATCGCAGATCTGCGACACATGCCAGGAAATGAGGCGTGTGCAGACTGCGGGGCGCCAGGTCAGCTGGTCCCTCATCAAAAATATTTTAACAATTCATTATTTGCTTTGTTTATTTTGTGCAAGCTTCTTTAATTGCAATATTTTTATTTGTAGGGGGAAATATTTGTGTGGTTTTTTTTTGTAAAGAAAATATCTTTAAAAAAATATTTATTTAGATTCAAAATATAAAATTAATTTTGAATTTTTCAATTCAAAAATGGTACAAACATGTTTTCCTGTAGCACTGGCCTTTTGTGCAGATGGACACAACTCGTCTTTTGTCTTTTACATAAAAATCTTAGTAGATTTTTAAAATCTTCCTAGAAAACATTTTTTAAAGAAATAATGACTCCCTAATTCATTCACAATCACAGAATATTTTTGTTTTTAATCAACTATACTTGGAATTAAATTTGGTCTCGATGGCCAAATATTTGGACCCACTGGTTTATTTGCAATGCCTGTAGTTTTAATTGAAGTGCTTTTCTGTTTTGCATCAGACCCAACATGGCTGTCCACCAACCTGGGCATCCTCACATGCATCGAATGCTCTGGCATCCACAGGGATTTGGGAGTCCATTACTCCAGGATTCAGTCGCTCACTCTGGATTTGCTCAGTACCTCAGAGTTACTGGTACGAGAAAAACCCACCTCAGAATATTATAATTTATACCTATGGATTATCCAGATGAAAACATTAAATACCAGCGTTTCCCAGACGTGCCTTCATTTTGCTCTTTTTTTCCCGTGTGTTTCCCCAGTTGGCCGTCAGCATCGGAAACACCAGGTTTAATGACATCATGGAAGCAGGGCTTCCTAATGACTCTGTCAAACCGTTACCACAGAGCGACATGTGAGTTCCTGATGTCTCTTCAGTCAAACATCTGATTAGTATAAAGTCAGATCTTTAATGAGCCTCCCTCACCATACAGGAATGCCAGGAAGGAGTACATAGTGGCAAAGTATGCCGAACGTCGGTACGTCCTCCGCAGGGAAGAGTCGGATCCGGGTCGCCTGTACGACGCGGTGAGGAGCCGGGACCTTGTTTCGCTTCTGCAGCTCTATGCCGAGGGAACAGACCTGGCCAAACCGCTGGTGCTCCCTGAAGGACAGGTGAAGATCATTTATTGTTCCTGAGAGAGCAGGGGGGTCCAACTCATTTTCATTTTAGGCCACATCAAGTTCATGATTGTTCACAAGGGCTAGTTGTGTCAGAATGTATTGATAAAACCCATCGACAAAATGTTAAAATATTAATAAATAGCAAAAAGTTCTTCTTAAACTTAAATAATGCTGAACATCTTTTCACACTGATCAGCTTCTCCAGAATTTTGTGATTGTTTATAATGTTTTGCCTGGATTTTGTGATGCTAATTTCGAAACATTTGTAAGGAATTTTACAAAATGTTCATTTATGTATGACAGTAAAAGTGACATTTTGTAACTTGCCATATCAATAACAGACTATAACTTTATATCAAATAAAACTGAGACACCAGGATAGTAAAAATAAGAAATTATGCCATCCACAAATGGGAGAAAACAGTCACTTAAACCCAATGTTTTGCAGAAAACATTTGCACCAAAAAATGTGGGGATCTGTTGATTTAGCATGAATTTCCACAATTGCGGAATCCAGAGAAACTGGGACTTATTTATGTAATTTGGCAGATAAAAAATGCTTTGATTTGATTGATAAAATAATATCTGGACACATAAGTTATCTTGAAGATTGTGTTTATGCCTCTGTCTGGAGTCTAGAGGGCCACACCAGAAGCTATCGTGGGCTGGATTTTGCCCCTGAGCCTCGAGTTGAACACTTATCTCAAATTCGTGTCATGAAGCCGAAATGTCTTGCATTTGATATAAATAAACAAAAAGTTGGTAAACTTGGTAACCTTTTTCAGAAAGTTTTTACTTCTTTTTCTTTATAACTGGTGTTGAAATTGAAGTAAAATCTAATTCCTTCTCATATAACATTGTAAAAAAGTGAGTCAAGTTTTGGGAAACTTCGGAGTGGTTTCCAAACGCCTCCCATCTTTTTTAGCCTCTAATCCATGTTTTTTTCTTCCTCATCTCTTCATCTATTATTTCCTCTGCCATCCCCCCATCTGCCTTTTCTTCTTCTCTTTAATCACGCTCTAAACTTTTGTCAGGGGCTTCCTGGCCGGCTGCAGCAGCATGTGGAGTGTGATTTACTTTGTGGTTGAGAGGTTGTTTGTTTGTGTTGGTTGGCTTTTATTATTTCAGCTTGTAGGTCAAAGCTTGTGTCTCTGGAGAGAAAATGAGACGAGCTTATTGAATTAGGGAGGCAGTGCCGCCACTCCCTTAGCTCTTCATGTAAACAGATGAAACTGCAGGAGAGTTTTCACTTTTTAGCATGAAAATACAAGAGTTGCTGCGAATTGAGCTCTAATTTAAGCTTCATTGAGAGAATATCAAGATCAGTGGTGCAGCTAAACCAGACTGGACAGATGGCTTATATTCTGTCATTTAAAAAAAAGCGTGTAAATATACAGTCGTGGTTAACAGTTTACTGGCCGCTTCAGTTTTTATGGGGATAGTTTGCATTGAGTTTTTCAAAATGAATTCAAGCACAAAACAAATGTCTTAAATCAGATTATATTTTTGTGAGATTTAATGATCCTCTGGTCAGATCAGGAGAAAGTGTTACAAATAATGCTGCAGGTGCAGTAATATCACTTCTTACTAAAACACAATTACCTCTAAAACCATGCTTTCATGATTGCTTTTCATGAAATATATTTTGCAAGCATAAAACAGTTACATTTTAAAAATCCAGAACCTAATGGGGAGAAGATTAACTGTTGTAAATAAAGCAGGGGCATCTGTGAAGAACCATTACTGAATCAGAACTGTTTTCTTCCTCCTGTAGGGAGTCAGAGAAACGGCTCTTCACCTCTCTGTTCGTCTGGAGGAGAGAAGCTCTCTTGCGCTGGTGGACTTCCTCTGTCAGAACAGGTTAGACCCAGACACAGATCTGTTGTTCACAGAGGCTGTAAAAGCAGTGAGGTGAAGCTTCGGATGAACTGTGTGTTTGGTTTGTTTATTATGCAGCAACTGTCTGGAGAAGAAAACAACCGAAGGGAACACGGCTCTTCACTACAGCGTCCTGCACCACAATCCTGAGTCACTGAAGCTGCTTCTCAAAGCAAAGGCTTCTATTCATGCAGGTACATTTTACTGGACCACAGAACCTCCCAAACATTTCCATAGCTCCCAAACTTTCTCACATTTTGTCACATTAAAACTATGGACTGTAGTGGGTTTTCTTACCGTTATGAAATTGGATAAAAGAAGAACCCTGATTTAAACTTCCTCCTAACCTTTTATCTGGTGATTTTTACCTCAGGACATAATCAGCGGTATTTATGCTTTTGCAAGGGACTTTACTAATAGCCTTCTGTTACCATCAGGAAGGAGTGAAACTCATGCATTTACCGTTGTTTTTCCTGTAGTGAACTCAAGCGGAGAAACGGCTCTAGACCTGGCCAAGAAGCTGCAGCACACTCACTGCATCGAGCTGGTGAGCGCACACTTTCCCTCTGTTCTTAAAGATTTTAATAAAATGCTAATAGAATGTCGATTCTCCAAAGTGAGCTCAAATTACATTATTAAAATACCTACCAGAAAACAAAGAGCAGAAACCAAAAAGCACAACGTCCACAGCTGGAAACCCTGCTTAAAGAAAACTCCCCAGCAGGCCTCAGTGTACATCATTTATAAACCGCTTTTATTTTCTTACCGGCCATCAGCCCCCACTAAAGTGGATTAACTTCAGTCACATCCTGTCTGACGTGAATAACCTTGGATTACAGGATGGAGTGTTAGTGTTAATAGTTGAACTTGATGTGAACAGGAAGCCTCCCTTTGGAGGTTGGTTTTCTAGTCACATCCTAACGGATGAAGACCCCAGGTCAAAACCAGAACATGCAGGGAGGACTTCACAGCTGACCTGAGAACAGCTTTGAGTCATCCAGAATAAACTAAAGCGTGTGACCTGAGAGCAGGATGCCTCCAGGTCCCCTTTATAAAACTGAATCTGAATGATGAGTTCAGTTTTTTAAAGGAGTTTCTGCTACAGAGCCCCCTAGAGGCCTGCTGGGAAATATTTTATTTTATGTTACTTCGCAGTAAATTGCAAATGTCTAATTAATATCTATAAAAAGATCATCAGTGAAATTGGTTGATATCTCACAAATGAGAGACATACATGGAAAAACTTTATATTGTAGCAGAAAGACTTTCAGTTTTCAAGATGCTGCATGAAAAAAAATACCAAAGACATTATTGTGAGGTAACGCAAAGGGGGGGAAAACATTTCTTTTTTCCTCTCGGGGCCTCCGTAGAGTTGAATGTGTCCTTGCAGAATGTCTTTTCTGTTCTACTAATGCATGTTGTGTTTGTTCAGTTGGAGCTGGCCCAAAGCGGGAAGTTCAACTCTCAGATCCATGTGGAGTACATGTGGGAGAGTCAGTCTCAGGAGTTCTATGACAGTGAGGATGACCTGGATGAGAGAGTAAACACACACACACACACACACACACACACACACACACGCACACACACGCACGCACGCACACACACACACACACACACACACTCAAATACTGAGTTACTGAGCTTGACATTTAGCCAAAGAAGATTCCAGAAAGGTGGAGATTTTTATAGCATTCTCCTTCCTTCTACCTTCAGGTGAGTCCGTTACCCAAAAACCGCTCTCCTCCTTCAAACGGAGGTGGTGGATCTGCGTTCGCCCAGTGGACAGCCAACAATGGCACAGGTCCAGGTCTCAGGCCCTGTCAGACCTATGAGAATCTGGACTTCCTGTATAAGAATCCTGCCAACAGCGCCACCACTGGAGCATCTCTGCCGCCACCGCTGCCAGCTAAATCAGTCCTAAGAGGTAGGTCACTGTAGCTGCGTTTCCATTGACGATAAACTTGGTCAAATTGGAATTACAAAACAAATTTGTTTAATGGAAACACGCCAAATAAAGAAAAACACAAATTTTTTTGATAAAGATTTGGATGAGGCGGTTTTTCGCCTACATCAAAATGTATGTATTTTGCAAAACCGTAACCAGCAGAAAATATGAAGAAAACAACAGGAAGTAGTTGGAGTATGCTTTGTAATGACATTGAATGAATAAACACATTCACATGTTAATAATTATTCAATGGAAACATCGCTATTGCAAAATTGCTTTTTCTATTTTTTTTTTTTACATTGGCGGAATATCAACAAAGTTTTGCACACATTTGTAATGAAAACTTGGCTTTTATCGATTATTTTACTGCAATGGCTCAATTTAAGATGATTTTTTTTTCCAGGCGTAAATGATGCAAGATCAGATTTTGATTTATATGAATTTGGGAATAATCTTTACTTAAATAAATGTATTATCTTAATAAAGTCATGATTGCCATAAAGACATTCAGAATTGAATCTGTGTGTTCCTCCACAGGCCGCTCAGACCCGCAGATTTCAGTCACAACAGTCCAGGAAGGAGCCCACATCCTGCGCCGCTGCTCCAACCCGACATCCCACTCTTCCAGTCCTCAGACTCAAACGAAACACGGCTCCTCTTCGTCAAATACAGAAACCCAGAGTCACAGTGGGAGAGCCCAACGGTCCCCACACGGACAAGGAGGTCTGCAAAGATCGCACAGGCAGACCTGGGACGGCCAAACCCCTCCAAGTGTCTCACAGGCGTCCAATCTGAATCATGATGGACCAGTCAGGTGAGAAAAGAGCTCCAGATTATCCTCAGAATAAAAATATTTATTCAATGCCTTGGAGATTTATTTGAACTTTGGATTTAGCTCACAGAAAGGATGTCTGAAATAAAATCAACTTTTGGAAATTGATTGATTGAAGTTGAATTTTAGATGAAAAAATTGTAGATTTTACTTCCAAGCCATGTCGCCCGCCCCAAATTGTACTAGTTGTCAAGCATGGAAGTGGTAGCATCATGCTAAGGGTCTTCTCTACTATCAGTAGTTCTGGAGAATTACACAGAACAAAGAAAAAGAAATGCAAATGTAAAATTCAAGTGTCTCTTCTTGTAATGACTGTCCTCCTGTGTTGTTATCAGTTCAGAGAAGACCACCTCCTACCGGCGCACCAGCACCGGAGGTGGCAGCTTCGGAAAGGGCAGCGTGGGCTCTCTGGCGCCGCCCTGCTTGGGCAGCCAGGAGGAGCTGTACTGCAGCCTGGTGGGGAACGGAAACGCCTCGGCTCCAGCGCCTTCTTCCTCCCCCACTGTGACTTGTGGCCCTCGCTCCCGCAGGAATGCAATGGTACGACCGCACAGACACCTTATTGTGTTTCGCTCAGCCGGCGAAACGCACAACCAGAGAGGTTTTTCTCATGGTGATCCTCGTTTCCCGCAGGTTTCGGTCAGCAGGCCACAGAAACGCGTCAAGGCTTTGGTGGACTGCCGAGCGGTCAGCACCGAGCAACTCTCCTTCTTCAAAGATGAGGTCATTGTGGTCACAGCCACTAATGACCCCCACTGGTGGGTAAGTGCAACTACAATTTTCTTTTTAAGCTTCATTTTTTTTCTCTGCAAAGGTTGAATTTTGTTTTTTATTAAAATAAAATCATACATTAAAAAAGTTGAATTTTTAAGAATAACAATTGTATTCAGTGTTGCTCCCTAATGAATCACTTGCCATGCACCTTGAACTTCTTCACGTTTTGTAGATACAACCACCAGCTTCATTGTATTGTACTGTATTAATGATGATCTGACATAAATTTGTCATAAAAGTATTACTGGTTAAACTTTAGCTACATATTTTTTAAAGTTTAATAATAAATTTAGTGTGAGCTTTTAGTGTGAGGGAAGAATTGACAAAAACATCTAATTAGGCGACTTCACATGGCAGCTAGTTGAACTGGGTTTTATTTAGTGGAATCAGAGTCGGTGGGACTGAAGGCAAATTCGTGTCATACTTTTTAGATTTCAAGGAAATTATAATTTCATTCCATAATTGAGCACTAACTTGTGTCGGTGCGACAAATGAAATCAGAAAAAGTGTTAAGTTTGTGGTTGTAATGTGACAAAATGTGGAGAAGTTCAGGGGATGTGAATACTTTTGCAAAGCACTGCAGACATTTTTCAGCTTTGTGCTACAAAACTATATTTACTGATAGTTTTCACTAACAGCTGATGATTAATGTGCTTATCATAGACATTTCATTCATTATTTTACAAATGTTTTGAAATGACATTCAGTAAATGTCAAATTCTTTATTATAAATTGAGTTATTTATGCAGTGTGAGAGACTTGAACATTGCATTTCTCATTTTCTGACAGGTCGGGCATATTGATGGTGACCCTTCGAGGAGTGGAACCTTTCCTGTCAACTATGTGCACAAAGTAACAGAATGATGCTAGTTTGGACTTCATGACCTCATGTGGGAAAGGAAATACTGTTCTATTCATGGATCCAAGTAATCTGGGAGTATTTTCACATCAGGATCTACTGACCAAAGGACATCTGCATGACTAAATTGTCTTTTTAGGGGATTATTACTCATCTCAGAAAGCAACAAAGAAACTGGAAACTTTTATTTGTTGTCTTAAACCTGCAGGTGCAACGATAAAGGAAAGATATGATTTGCTTTAATGTTCTTTTCAATATTAATAAAACATTTGGGCTGCAGATATATAAGCTGCCTGTATTGATACAAGACTTGTGCATATAGCCAAAATTTCCCTGCAGTACAAAAACCTCTTGAAGGCACTTTAAGTTTCAGAGGAATCCTCCAAAGAGTTGGGAGAGCTGTAAATGTTTAATTAGCCATCTGCTGAAATCGGAGTTAGCTGCTTTATTTCCCTCTGAACGGAAAATGACAAGGATTTTAAATCAGAGGTTAATGAGTCACATGAGGTTCAGTATCTGCCGCACATTGGTCCGCATCGTGCCTGCCAGTCTGTCTCCAGTAAAGCGTCGATATGTCTGCGTAGCCCGATGAGAGATCTGAAACTTTGGTTGAGCCGCGGCGACTCCAGGCCCAGGCTGGCTGCAGACGGAGGCCAGGATCCTGTTTCCCACTGCCTCCAGGCATCAGTCCCCGGAGAACCTGGAATAACAGCAGCGTGTTGGAGGGAAAAATAAATACAAGAAGTCCCTCTGTCCGTCCAGGAAATGGCACTTAAAGTGAACTCGCTAATAATTGCACCTCAGCACAGTAATTTGTTCAAGGTTTTTTCACTGTAAGGCCATATTTTTCATGCCACACATGCACGCTTACTCACGGATCAGCTTCCAGGATTCAGGAAGTTTTTTGTGAGTAAATGACACACATTTCTTTTACACCTTTTTTGTACATATTTGGTCAAACGTAACACTTAATAAACTTAACATGTCCTCTTATATATATAAAAGGAGAACACGTTTGTAATAAAATTCCAAGTATGCAAATAAGAGGAATCATTAAGTTTTTCCACCTTTAATGTGAGCAATATCCTGTACAGTTCAGCTGGAAAATGCATTTATTAGTACGAGATTATGTTACAAACTTACTTGCATAAGTGTAAACATCCTTCACTCCTTCAGACACCTCATCTACTGGAGTGGACATGATACTTTTCTGGGATTAAAGCAATAAAAAAAACTTAAGGAATTAGTTTTTTGCATGATGGATTTTACAAAAAGGTCTCTAATTAAACAAAAAAAAAAAGAAGTTTAGACTCAACCAGATAGTAGTGGACATCAGGAGTTGGTGTATGAATTACAACGCCTAATTATTCAGGGTAACCATGCAAAGAAAGAAGCAGGTATGAGCATTTCATAGCCAGTTTGTGATTTCTAAGTGATTTTATGCTTTATTTTTTGTCAGTGGTGGAGTACAAACGCCTAGACTTTCTTGAACTGACTGTACATCGAAAGATATCTGATCTTGAGTGCTTGGATATAGGAAATTTGCCATGTGAGAACAGGAATTAGATGATGAATTGAGAAGCATAGCAGTCCCAGTTTCTCAAAGTGTCTCATCTCGAGGTGTTCAAACTCTGGATGAGACATAAGGGTGTGTATATTTATGCAACCAGGTCTGTTTGTAGGGTGATTTCTATAAAATGTCAAATTAAAGGTGGAAAACGTTTGAAAGTTATTTATGTTGGTCATCACTGTGCCATGGTTGTGCACACTTTCAACATGCATCCTGAATAATTGTTTTATGTTGCTTGTTTTCCCACGTGATATGAATTTTAAGGGACAGTGTTACTTTTTGTTTTTTAACTTAATATCACATGTTATTGTGCAAAATTTGCTTTGGTTATCCACCTGACTGCTAGAGTCAGAATAATGGTGTTAAAGGAAAATTTAACTTAAAGGGGTAAAAGCATTTAGAAAACTGGTTTGGAGTCTGATTTTTCTGTTCACATTGTCCAATTACTGTGTTGTGATTAGGCAGAGAAACATGGAAGTGTGAGGGAGCAGATGACTGCAGCAGATTGTGACTCTCAGTGGGACTGTATGACATGTAAACAAGAAATGAGCCTGCTTTAGTTTGTAACATATGCATTAAACATGGTTAATGAAGCGCTTTGCTGTAAATAAAGTGATATCTTTGTTTCTATTTACACAACAGATGCTAAAACTAAGAACATTGGTTACATTATTCATTAAGTGGGCATATTTTTTTATTCAATAAGTTTTCCTTCTACATTCTTAAATTCATGCATAGTTCACATTTTCCCAGTGTTAAATATTATTAATTTTAACTTCTGTATTTTTTTTCACCCTGAATATTAATTCTACTTACAATCCAAACTGGTGGTGACAAATTTTTGTCTTAGTGCTTTGGCGTTGAGCCCAGGTTGTTGGCTTCTGTTTCTGAACTCATGGGGTTGAAATCTGAAGATTTCACAATTACAAGAAGTCATAATATTACACCAATGTGGTCTTCCTATGAGAAAGTCATAAAATTATGAGAATAAAGCACGAGAAGAAAGTCAAAGTAAAGTCGTAATCACATGAAAATAGTCATATTTTGAGAACAGCCAGAATTACGAGAATGAAGTCTAAATATTAGAATAAAATCCAAATATTAGAATAACATAATAATAATAATAATATGAGAAGTCATTTTGCGAATAATCATGTTACGACAATAAAATTGTATGAGAATAAAGTTGAAATATACATTTAAATTGTAAATTATTTGTCATAATTGTGAAATGTTTAACATACATTTTAAATCTAGAGATTTTTTTTAGCTGAATTTGTGCATTTTTTCTGTCTCTAATCTGACAGATGCGTCTCTGAGGAAAATCTCCTCAGACCTCTCTTTTGGCAGTCGTCCCTGCAGCCTCGATTTAAACCCATCTGGATGTTACTTTACCCTGACCCGCAATCCGAAAGTCAGAATGATGAAATTCCAACCTGTCACTTACATAAGCAGCCGGCACAGGAAACCCATCAGGTTGCAGCCTGCTCTGTTCTGTCAGCACAGATAAGCTTCTCTCCCCATCAGGCCTGCGTGTGGCATGCATTGGTGCATGCAATATACACAAACAGCACTCATCTTAAAAGGTTCACTATTTTGCATTAAAGTATAAGATCTTTTTCTGAATTTCTGGGCTTATTTCCCTGCAGCAGAACTGCTGTAAATGTGTCAGGTCTTACACTCACACAAGCCTCTTTGTGACTAATTTGGTGGAATCCTTAGGATTATCGTCCATTTGGAAATCCCATTTTTCGCCTGCTAGATATTTTGAGATTTTTCACAGACTTCACTGTTTTCACTCTGACTTTTAGACATTACCAATTTTTCCTCACTTTTGTGTGAGGAAAAATTACCCAAAGGTGAGGAATTAAGACTAAACACTTAAGTTTTCTTAATTTTCATTCCAAAGATACATCACTTGTCCCTATTTTTTCTTGCCTTCAGTGTAATGACCTCTTCCTTCCTGAATGGCTTTTCCGCCTAATTTGGAACATGACTTGGAAAAGTGCACCACTTTTCCAGTGGCAGCTTTTTCTCAAGGTTTTTGCTCTTATTCTCAGGTTGGATCAGAGATTTATAACCAAAATTCATTCATCTCATCTGGTTCCTGGACAGTGTTTCCATAATATTTAGATTTTCATGTAATTGTTTGAATGCATAAAACAGCATTTAGGTAATTCTAACTAATCTAAAGATTTGAGTTCATTTTGATGTTTGTGTTTTCATAAAATGTGTGTAAATATCTTGGATTCAACTGTAAATTCCATGTAAATGCTAATGCTTCTTATGAAAAATGATATAATCATCGTAATGTAACATCATAAACCCTCACTTCCAACGAAAAGCTTTCAGAAGTGGGTAATAATATTAATTCTTTTATCAAACCCCTCCCTTTACCAAACAATCAGCTGAGAAAGGGATTTAATGGGCCAGCATTACAGTTTAAGACCTGCTAAATCTTTGTGGCTGATGCAGCTTTTACAGCTTGCTCCTTCTGGCATCTTGTTACGTCAAAGAGCTTTTTTCTGCTGACCATGTCCTGCAAGCTGCTGTGAAATGCTGCAAGGTGACCCAAATAGTCCTGAGACTTTCCCTTTCTCAAGCAATGCATGTGAAATTTAACCCTTCATGTTTGTCTTCTCCAAACATATTGACCTGAAACAAGATTCTCCCCCTCCACCCCCACACATTCAAGTCATTTAGTTAATTTATTTATTAATAAATTGTATCAATTTGCCAACAAATAGTCTTTCAAAAGATGAGCTTGAGAGGAGTCTTTTAATAATTGTGCAGAAATTTATAGTTGCAAACTAAACAAAGCAGGAACCCAAAGCAGAACATGAATTAACATTTTATCATAAAGCTTTTTTCATCAAAAACAGATGATGCTGAAGTGTGAAGCTCTAATTGTATTCACATAGTCATTAATAACTGAGGAAAAAAGCTATAGCTTTTAATCATACCATAAGAATATCACACATATTATAAAGCAATAAATAACTGGTATGCATAAGTAAACATGAATTATTCAAACGTTCAAGTGCTAAACATCATAAAGGTGGTTTTGAGCCTGTGGCTAGTCAGTGTTGATGTGAGTAAAGGGCTAAACACGCTAGAGCTGTGCTAACAGTTTCCAAATTCTTCAAAGTAAATGCTAGCCACAGGTTCAAAATGGAAATATTGCAATATTTCCATTTCCAGTGTTCAGAAAAAATACAAAAACACCCAACAATCAACATTACATTCATTCTGCAAGTGGGTCCCGAGATCTTTGGATGTTGTGTTTTGTTTAGTTTTTTCCATTCAGAAAATAAAAAGTGCAATTCCACATCAAAGAATGACTGAGTTATTTAGTCCCACTCAGGTTAAAAAAAGAAAGATCGTTCCCTGTCAACATGCATATGTGGGCCCTATAGAAAGTTTGCTTAGACTGAGTTGTGAGTCTGAACCCACTTGGAACCAGAGGCCATAAAATTCAGGCCCCCATGTGGGACTTAATAAAGAAAATCCACATTGATTCCAATATTCTTTTACAACAAAACATTAAAATGAAGTCAGTGTGTAACCTGGATACAATCCCACCTTTGACCCATTGTTCAGTCAATTTCTCCCCCTATGGGGCCCATATGTAAATGTTGTCTGGCTGTTTGTGTCAGTACCATCCTTTCTGTAAACACCAAAATAGAAATATCTCAAACAGCAAATCAGGCTAACTGTATGTACAGGTAGCTCTATATATACAGGAGCATAAATACATGTTTCAGACTTCTTTATTCAATAAAACCTTTCTACAATAATGTTTGGTATAGATGTGCACAAAGCCAGAAAGTTTTTTTTTTTCTTTTACTTTGGGCATGTGTAATGCTTCGCTAAATGGCGTTAATCAACATTCAAGGAGAAAGACGTCGTGGCTATCAGTAGGTCAAGAGAAACTTTTGGTCTGAGCAAGTTTCTTTGAATGAAGAGGCACTCCAGCTATTTCTCACAACAGTTCTCATGTTAAAACCACAAGTAACTTTTAAATTCTCTCTTATGCAGTCTTTGCTTCATATAGAAAAGTGAAGTGCAGTGGAGAATGTGAGTAACTTCCTGGTTCAAACTAATGAGGACAACCAGGCTACTTGTATACAAATCATCAGAACATTTCATCACTGCATCGAACACTGAAAAACTCTTTCAGCCAAACATCCCTGTAAGTATTTGAATGGCATCTGAGTTGCCAGATAAGATTTCTCACAGGTTACAGAGAAATTCTGAAATAGGTTTTATAAAAGGCAATTCTGGGGAAAAAAGTAGGACCCATGTAGATAATTGATTTTCTTTGTATTCATTTTGGACTAAGCGATAGCATGCATAGCATGTCCAACAGGATTGCCAATAAAAATGTATTTAAACGGTCCGTCCAACCAGAGTAAAACCCATAATAGGCAGACATGCACATGTTGGCTGGGATGCAGAACCAATTGATTTTTTTTAGCTGTTTTTGTCGTCATAAAACACATAACTAATTAAAATAAATACAAAATTTTGCTGTGTCATTGTTTTAAAATATCAGTCAGGATGGAAATACTTGTATCTTTTACTGTTGTTCTGAAAAAGTCTCAGATCTGCAATATGAATAAATTGTTTGACAGAATGCTCCTTTAAGTGTTTCCAAGCAACACAGACAAACTCCATTTTTAAGCCCTTCAAGTCAAAATTAGCAATGACCCAAATCCAGCTCCTACTGAAGTGAACCAGCCTCATGGAGTGAGTCTTCACATCCTTCAAATGCATCATAGGTTTCTTAGAAATGCATTTTGTCAAACACAGGCAACCTGGTCTCCCGTTAGTGTCTTCCTCTGTTATTCTTTACTCTATAAAAGTACATACAATGGATGCTTCTAATACATCCATTAAATCTGTGCAAGCAAGCAAAAAAAATCACAAACAGAGTGAATCATTTAGCGAAAGTGATGATACAATCAAAGTTTGTGTCTCCCTGCTGCTGGTTCTTTGTAACAAAGCACCATCAGGGATTGTGTTGTTGTAGAAAAAAGGGTGTTTGTCGGGACATTTTACCCTGACAAACAAACAGTGAACCTTGACTGAGTGTGGATCACTACCATAACCTGTTAATGCCCAAACGAGACATCCCTGATGTAATTAATACCTGTGCAGATCAAAGGAGAGAAACACAATGCAAAAAGTCATTAATCCAAAGACAAAACCATACATAGAAATTAAAATATATATATATTATGGGACAAATGTGTTGCGCTTAACAGATAATGCTGCAACATGATGTGAATAAACCCTTGAATAAATTGTTCAAACCTGCAATTACCACTATAATTTCATATCAGCGAGGTCTTTGTGCACTTAGAGTTATATTTGCGTTCTAATAAGCAAACCTGTAGCTCATAACATCGTCTTTTGTTCTTCATTAAGACAGCAGAGATAGCATAGCTAAGATTTACAAGCTGATGCATGCATGAGTAACTCAAATATAACCCCCGATCATCAGAAGCGGATATGATAATAATAATAATAATAAATCTTGATGTTTATCATTTGTTTTACTAAATCCCTGCCACAGTAGTGTAATCAGAGCTCTCAGCTGGATACATTCTGCATTTTTGTGGAAGAGGATTTAGGATGGAGGGATAAATGGCTGCTAGGTGACAGGATAAAAAGAGGCCACAGGTGGAAGTGTCCCAGCATGATTTGTTTCCCCTTATTAACTGTCTTTTCTTAATGCTGCTATGACAGTGGGATGAGCAGTCTCAGAGAAGCCAAGGCACTTTTTTTTCCCCCAGTCATTTCCCACAGTTACATTTTCTATTTCTGCATCTGTCTGCATCAGTTTTATGTAACAGTGCAGCAAACGTCTCATCTTACCTTCCTGTCCTTCACTTCGCCCTTAATGAGCTGCAGAGGCAGATAGTTCAGCGATCTACACTGTTGTGTTGCCACTTCTTCAATAAGCTTACCGGTTAAAGCCTCCTCACTGCTGCAGAAGTTAAAGTGCAGCAGAACCTCCTGACAGGAGAGCAGAGTGAAGCTCACCTCCCACATCCCCCTGACTTATCTGTGCATCATGAATTTGACATGAATCTCTCAAAAGCAAGCACTGACAATAACTGCAAGCAGCAAACAATCTGTGAGAACAACTAGGACACAACGACACTGGTGCCAGCTATAGCCAGGGAGTTTTTCCCAGAAATCTGCTGAACCGGAAGCTCCTCACTGGCCTCTGTGATGTCTAGGCACTCTAAGCCCTGAGGGACCAGCCTCAGGATTCAAGAGCAGTAAGGTGGAGAGCAGCCGTGTCACTGAGAGCTAATGGATGGAGCTCCATCCCTCACTATTTAATGTAAAGCACATTTCTAATGTCATGTGTGAAATGCAAGTATCTGACGTCTTATTTGAGCTTCACAGGCCAGGGGAGGCACGTGCGCAGTCCGAGCATGGAGGAAAACACGATGGTGGGTCGATGCTTCTTGAACTTCAAGCCTTTCTTCACCCGCTGGGTGTTCTCCGCCACGTACAGCTCACCCTGCTGGGCCGCTCCGGTTATCCGCGACACCAGCTCCCCGTGAACCACCACCTGCTGCTCGGAGCGCACAAACATCTCCCTGAGCTCCTCCAGCCGCCGCTCCATCTCCCGGATGACCCGCTGCCGCTCCTCCACCTCCAGCAGGCGCCGCCGCGCCGCCTCGAACTCCATGCTGGAGCTGGGGGTCACCAGTTTGGAGGAGGGCGCCGTGGCAGCAGTGGACGGGGGATCGGAACCGGCCAGGAGAGCCCCCGTCACCCTCCGAAAGTCTCCCATGGAGATGGACCGCCTGGTTGCTGGAGACGCCAGAGCCAGGAGAGCAGAGGCGGACACGGACGGAGGCATGGCGGGCAGAGGAAGAGGGGAGGAGGAGGACGGTGATGGAGACGATGAGCCCGACAGATGGAGATCAGGATGCGAGTCCGTCCCTTTAAAAGCTGCTGCCTCGTCCTCAGCCGAGCTTTCATCGGGGCTCTCTGGGTTTGCTCGCCGTCCTCTCACAGCCTTGGCGCCGTTTTTCCCTCCATCTTTGCTGATTTTCCTCTCCATCCTCCCGTTTCAGGCGAAAGAGCAGCAGAGACGTGCAGCGATGCAGCCCAGGAAGCGCTCCATTCATCAACAAGACATCAGATCGTGCAGCCTCTGCGTCCGAGTTGTTGTGCTGTGGAGGGGGCTTGCTGGCATTTCATTGGCTCCTGAATTTCTGAGCATGTCAGCTGGTGATTGGCCAGCCTTCCTCCGGGCTGCTGATGCTGGCAGGCTGAGTGTCCTCAGTCTGACTCTCCCTCGTCATCCTCCTGAGCTCCGCTGTCAGAATCTGACTTCAGTGTCCTTCTGACATGATGTCTCTTCCCTTCTGTTCTCTCAGCCTCTCTGTTGCCATCCTGCACACCAGGTGGTGCCTCCATTTTCCTCTCTTGCCCGAACGGTTGCCCATAGCAACCCAGTCTCGACATCAGCAGCCAAGAGCAGGAGGGAGGGGTGATGCTCCACTTAATCTCTCCCTCAATCAGTTGATTACACAGCATTACTGCTCATTGCCACTACTCCATCATGCTCAACAAAAAGCAGCCTCGCTTTCACTAAAAGAGTATAAAAGAATCATCTCAAACGAATAAAATGACTAAAACCCCATCTATGTTAACATTTTAACAGAATTGCACCATGTTCACCTAAACATGCTGCAGAGTTTTTGTTTGATCTGCTGCTTTATGTAACATCAGGATAATCTACATCAAAGTGTCTGGATGTGAACTTGAGCTGCTCAGATCAGGCTCCAGCTCGTTACATCATCTTCACTAAATTCATTTTTCAATTTACTGCCATAGGCTCTAAAAGCTGACCTGACCTTCAGTCTAGACATATTGACTGATTTGGCTGTAGGACACAGATGATGAATTAAGCAAGACAAAGCTCAGGTTCACAAAAAAACAAAAACAAAAGACTAATAAGAGGGGAAACGGCGCTGTGTTTTAAACCATGAATGTTTTTAATAAATGTCTTCTTTCAAGGTGAAGGGAAACAGATGAAGCTTTCAGCAGGTCAGAGGTGGGTGTGCATGTGTCTTCATGGACTCAGCTCTTTGCTTTTATCTCAGGATCAGCGATGCATTAGTCAGAGCTGCAGCTGCTCTCTTCTTGCTTTTAGCTTCACTAGAGTGACGAAGGAGCATTACAGAAAACAGCAAAAAATAGATGAGGCAAAGAAAGAGGCGAGGATGGACTGTGAGCATCTGAATGTACAGGAGGAAGAAATAAACTGGAAGAAAACACATACAGTAATGCAGAAACACATAAAATCAATTCAAATTTAATGCAATTGAAGCTTTTCATTCATTTTACAAATGCTTTGTTTTAAATGTTTTTATTTCAGGCCAAGGTGGCTGCACAGCACCGAGGAGTTAATAAATTAATGGCAATAGTTCAATAAAAATGATGAACACAAACCCGTATCAGAACCTTCCAGATTTAACTGCAGAACCTTTTATTATCCAGCATGATGTGCTGAACCTTCAGAATAAAAGCGTTTTGTAACCTTAAAGTATTCTTCTCTCTTGACGTCTAGCCTAGATGGAAGTCAGCATAGCAAAGTATATCTCATATAAACAATCTTATTTTGCTAACTTCTAAATATAGGAAAGATTCTAAAGTAATCCATAATTTATAATATCTTTAAACATAGATAAAGGCTTTATATCCTGCACTTTCTTCAACCACTAGCCAAACAGAGCTTAGAATGATTAACGTAATTTCCAAACTACTGAGCACACCCGAACACAAACTGCACTAATAACTTTGAAAAGAAAAAAATGTTAACATTTATAAGCTGCACTTTTCTGAAAGCTTCAGGTGTCATAAAATATTTATGCAGAAAGATTTCTTTAACTTTTAATGAAACACATAGACATGCACACACTTATTTTCTGAACACTGCCTGCAACACGCCTGCTGCAAAAGACAAAAATAAATAAAAAAAGAAGAAATACAGTAGTCCACAAGTAAAAATCATTGAGCACTGACTTCATCTTTTGGAGCATAAATTTAAACTCCCTGGAGAGCAGCAAACCTTTTTCAAGAGTAGAACTTGACCTGTTTAGATTTTACTGTAAAATTTCTATTTCCTACTTGCACAACCATCAAATTTTCTCTTGTAAAAGAGAAACTTTTACAACATTTCTTTTTCTGCTTTGTTTTTTACTTTCACATTGCAAGTCAATAAAGATGAATTAATAAAGCTCATAACTGATCATATTACAGAAATTAACTCTCATCAGCTTCTACCAGGTCAAAAATCTGTGTTAAGAATCCGTTTTCCTGCAAACCGCTGAAAGCTCCAGGAAAAACAATTACATGGTACATTTTCCATGATAAAGTGCAATTACTCTCATGTGCCAAATCCTTCTAAAAATACAATTATCTCCATCCCGTCTCACAAATCTCCCATTTATCCCCTCCTAACTAAAACTGACACAAAAGCCTCCGCTCCTCAAACCAAACTCTCTGTTCCCGATTGCTTTAATCTGTCATGTGTTTGTAAGTTGAGCATGCACGTGTGGGCATTAAAGTACTTTTTGCATTATCTGGTCCATCTCTGGCTCACACTGTTTTTTTCTTCTCTGTTGTCCATCTGAAACATCAGAAATGTGCTGCAGAGTACTTAGCAGTCTTGTAGTGAGTCTGTTACATAATCCAGTTTGATAAATAAGTAAGAAGCCTTCAGGGAAGAGGATAAGAAGAAGCGTAGCAGGAATATAGATACCAGATCAACTTATTTTTATTAATTCAACATATACGGTGCCTATACTATTCCTGTTTTGTTACATTGCAACTGTAAACGACTGTATTTTATTGGGAATTGTGAAGTGGATGGTAAATTGTACATCATTTCTGAATTAACAAAGTTGGACGTCTACCACAGAAGTTTAGTTGTCATGCTATGTGTAACAAGTAACTTGTTATATATCACAGGAATCTAGTTTGGGTACTGCAGGGACAAAAAAGTACTAGATGAGGTTTAGCTACACAGCGTTGTAATGTTTGTGCAGGTAAAGATGAATTATGGATAACAATTGCCAAGACTATAAACCTAATAAATTATCAAATAACTGTGTGCTGCAGTGGGATATCAAGCATAAATATTCAGCTTTATGTAGAGCATGTTGGAATCTTAACTTACATCAGCAAGAGAAAAATGTTTTAACTGGTGAGACGTCATTAAACAACGATAATGTCCTGAAGTTTTCCTTCAACAGCTTACAGCTTAACTGATAAGCTGGTAGGAAAACAGACAGTAATGATGAACAAAGGAGACAAGACAAGCAAAAAAATTAATTAATGCACCACTTTCCTATTCTTCCTGAAATGGCAGACAAACAATAGTGTTCCTGTTTTACTGCCCTGTAATCAATATCAGTTCTCTGTTCCTGCTGCAGCAGCAGGCTGAGTCAGTCAGCCTGCATGCACGTGTGTGAGTGGGAGCAGGCGTAAAAGAGCTGGAAGTCATTCATTGCAGTGCGAGTTACTGGCACAATGACGTCAGTGCTCAGAGAGCAGGGCCCAGCGGAGGCATATAAAGTGAGCATTGCTGTCTGAGGACAGACACAGGCATTTATTTCACAAAATGCCGCCTTACGTCTGCTCAGCACAAACGATTTCAAAACGCTCTATAGGAGCCCCAGCAATATGAGCAGCAGTTACTCAGATGCAGGTTACATAAGGAACTGCTGCTGTGCATACAGAGCAGGTAGAAATGAAAGCTAAAATACAGTGAAAACATGCTGAAAACATTATTATTACAAACTGCTTCCACTGTGCAAAAACAATGATTTTACACGATTCTACTCTAAACAACTGTGGGAGAATCCTAAAAACTCATCAGTAAGCTTAATAAATGATAAAACCACTCAAGGTGCTTTACAGTAAAGTCATGTTTGCTCATCCACACTCACAAGTAAGCACACATTCATACACTGATACACACAGCAAAAAGCAAATTGGGGTTAAGTGCCTTGCCAACAGGCACATCGACATCAAACTGGAGACAAACCTAAAACTTTTGGATTGCAAAATGACTTATCTTCCCACTGAGCCGCTATTTAATTAAACTAAATGTAACTGAGTTTGACGTCAACACAGTAGTTTCAGTTTTTGAAAGTTCTCTGTTCATCAAGAATTTGTTCAACCTCAAAAGCCTGGATTTTCAAAATTCAAGCACTGCCCTTTGTCTCCCTCTAGTGGTCATCAATGGAAAGACAGTTTGGCTCCTAAAAAATTACTAAAAAATACATAACTATTATATTTTAAGGCCTCTATCCAGATAGAGGCCTTAAAATATAAACATGAAATCATATCTTCAGATTTGGAATATATCTTGCTATCAGGATTATTTTAGTTTAATCCATTTTTTTACCTTACATTTTTCACATTGCAACCATAAAATTGTAAATTTCAGGCTACAAAACAAAACAAAAAACAAACAAAAAAATACTCCAAGGGTGCAGCGGTCATCCATGACAGGAACACTTCATATTTCTTAAAAGAAACTATGCTTTTTTTTTCTATGTGGAAATAAAGTAGATTTAAAGATAAAATAACAAAATAACCAAGTCACACAGTTTGTCATAGCAACTCTGCTTTTAATATTATAAGATATAAAAATCTTCATCTTTATCATACAATAACATGATCCCACAATGCCATCAGTCAAAACAATTTGCCAAACAAGAATTAGAACAGAACTTTGATCCCTTTTGAGGTAAGACAGCTTGTTCTTAACATATCTGGCCTTACAGGTCTGTCATTTAAAATCACATCATAATGCAAGACAGTCTCACCTGCAGGCACCGAGCTGAGAGCATGACCTGACACAGGAAGTAATTCAGGAAAGATCGACAGATTACTGATTTATTGTGATGAAAGTGGTAAAACGAAAAAAAAAAAAGAAAAAAGAATGAAATTCAAATATGATAAATGGAAAAGGTAAGGAGAAGGAGTGTTTGGCTTTAATAACCAGTTGTGTTTGAATGAATGAAGTGTGTCCCTTTTACATTCTTATAACATAAGTAGAGACCTGTAGGCTGTGATCTGCTCAGCATGTCTTTCACTATTTTAAACCATTTTGTTTCTTGAGACAAAGAGCAAAATAAAAAAAGCCAAAACACAAAAAAACAACAAAAGCAGCCAACACAATAAACAGATTTCAATATGCATTTTCCAAGAAACAGTAGAATAAACGAGAAACCAAAGCATTGAACAGATTTCAACATGCCACATTGTTCCGTGGGCAGATTTTCTTTCACAGAAAGCCAACTATTTCACTAGTTTATAGTCATAAAAATAGAAGACTTTTTTTAACCAAGCAGAGAGGGAAAGCGGCAAAACAAAGAAGCCACATGACATCTTCACATCACCATGCACATGACTCTGCAGACAGAACTGACACACACTGCAAGTCATGCAATTCACACTGACTCAAACACACACACAAACACACACACACCCACGCCGTCTGTAAAACCAAACAAATTGAGATCAACATCAACCAAAACATTTCGCAGAATCCACGATATTCTGGTTGAACCAGAGCCCCGCCAAAAAATACTTAACATTTTAATTCTGCTTTTTGAAGAAAAACAAACAAAAATAAACATTGTACAGCAGTTGGACAATACTGTGGCTCTGTGCTGTCGGCACATCGATTAGGCAGCACAACAAGGGATATAAAGCTTCAAAAGAAGAAGTAAAGCAGACAACTGAACAGGCCGACAGACAAGCGTGCAGCAGGAACTAATTACAGCAATGATCAGGAGAGAAAACTTTCATCGGCTGCATCCGCTCTGTCGCTGGTCATGCAAACGCGTTATTCCCAAAACGCCCCGCCTCCCCCGATGTTAAACACCCACCCCCACGCGTCCTCATTCACCATCCAGATCTTTTACCACTCCGAATCCACGGGCTCCCAGCAGCCGACGAGCCCACACACACGGAGGCGACAGTGAGAGCAGGACAACGTGATGTCACGAGACGAGGGCAGGACCACAGTCGGTGTTCCTTGGCTGGTTTTTGGCGGCTGGACGCTACGTCCCAGAGCAAGCTGACTGGGCTGGTTTGGAGCATTTGTAGTTGGTTTTAAGGATCAGGCTCCATTGAGCGGGATGGCTGGTTTTTTATTTATTATTTTTCTTATTTTTAAGTCGCTACAGGGAGGTGGAGGGCAGCTTCTTGACACGCCGCTGGGCGAGGAAGGAACTCTCGATGGGTTTGAGCTCTGGAGTGGGCTGGGAGTTCTTCAGGGCGGAGTAGGTGGCTGCCATCGCACCCTGAAAACAGTGGAGAGGTTACTAATGTTCTAAATGTGGGAATCAGATCTAAATCTATAATGTTCTGTTTGATAAACAAATACATAGAGAAGCACTAGTTCCACATATTTTTACTCCAGTAGAAGTAAAACGTAACCTCCAAGAAATTATCCAAAGTATTTGGTAAAATGTCTACTCAAATACCGAGTGACTGATCAAACCTAATTTATTTAGTCATTAAAAATTACACCATCCGACAGACCAAAATGTGAAGTTATATGAAAATATAACATCACATTTTACAGATGTGAAGTTATATTTCACATCTGAAAATGATGTGAAATATAAAGATGATAATGAAAATAATTCATATAAATAAATACAAAATTATAAAACCAGACAAAAGAAATGTTTTTCCAAATATTTTTGGGACTTATGAAACTTAACTGCAGATATGCATCAGTTTCTGGTGAATTTTTGGCTAAAACATGTTTGGTCTTCATTCAGAGAAGTTACTCAGTGGGTAGAGAATTCAGAAATTTTACTCAAGAGTATAAATACGTCAAAATTAGTACAGTGCAGTAAAAAGACTACTAAAAGTACATTTATTCCAAAACATTGGTCAAATAAATGCAACTGAGTAAATGTAACCACTTGCTATCCAATTCTGTTGATAAGTAGGATCAATTGGAGTGCATGCATGATTGAATAGAAATACTTTTTGCACCATAAAGAGCTGAAATGCTGCTGTGAATTGGAGCTACAAAAATAAACTGAACTGAATTGCTGTGGAAGTTTAAATGTAGGCAAAGCACTGAGTTGTTACCTTGACCAGTTTGGGGTCCTGATGAGGGAGCTGGCTGTTGGGCAGCTTGTCCCTCTGGACGATCCAGGGGTGTCTGAGGACCTGCTTAGCAGTCAGTCTCTGGTGCGGATCCACATGGAGCATCTTGGACACAAGGTCCTGGAAGAGTCCAAACAGATTGAGAATGGGCACTGCAGAGACTGAAATGTGCGACCAAATGTTTGAGGTCTGAACTCTACCTTGGCAGCATCAGACACAGTGTCCCAGTTCCCTCCAGCCAGGCTGAAGTGACCACTTCCTATCCTACTCAGGATCTCGTTAGGAGTGTCCTCCGGCCCGTTGGCAAACGGAGTGAAGCTGGTGGAAGTAAGAAAAAAAGGCAGGGTGAATAAAAAGAGCTGCAAAAGTAGAGAAAAACCGAGACAATAGAGTACTCACCCAGCCAGCATGGTGTACAGTAAGACTCCCAGACTCCAGATGTCACATCCTTCATCGTAGCCTTGACGCTTCAACACCTGGAAGCCCATATCATCATGCATCACAATTCAGATAAACCGCATTTAAAGGGCATGTTGTAGGTGTGATTCGCTCACTTCAGGAGCTACAAAGTTAGCGGTGTAGCACGGGGTCATCAGCAGGCCGTTGTTGGCGCGTAGCTGCTTCGCAAAGCCAAAGTCGCAAATCCTGATGGACTCAGGATTTCCTGATTCGTCAACGTAGAGGATGTTGCTGGGCTTCAGGTCTCTGTGCACGACCTGGAAAATAAGAGGATACAAGAGTGGAGAAATAATAATAATAATTTTAAAAAGCAGAGGAGAGACAGAAGGCAAGCTACAGAGGTCCAACTCAGCAGAATGGTTTACTCAAATTGATCATTTATCGTACTGATTTACATTATTGTGCATTTACTTAACAGCTTTTTATTTTTATTTTCTTTCTTTATTTCATTTTGGTTGAATTTGAGCCCTGACTCAGTGTGACTGGACGTAAAGGTCAGCTGTCAGGCCAGGCTCACCCCCTGGGAGTGGAGGTACTCCACAGTCTTTGTGATGGTATGAAGCACAGCGCTGGCCTCCCGCTCTGAGAAAGACTTCTGCTTCAGGATCCGATCCAGCAGCTCTCCGCCGCGCATCAGCTCCGTCACCATGAACACCTGCTTCCCATTGTCATACACCTGAAACAATAAGCAACAAGGTTTCACACACCAAGAAGATCTCCACTTTTAAAAAGGAGTAAGAGCATCGGGTGTTGATTTAGACCCACGTCTTTCAGTGTTATGATGTTGGGGTGCTGTCCATATCGAAGCAGGATCTCTATTTCCTCCGACGGATCTGTGCTGGTCTTGTCAATCACCTGAAGTAAACATTTACAGAATAAGATTCATCTTTTAGCAAACAGAAAAACATTTGGATCACATTCTTCTACTTTAGTTTAGTTTTGATGTGCTGTTAAAGGATAGGTATGAATCTGTTCATACCTTGACAGCATACTCGGTGTTGGTGGCTTTGTGGATGCAGCGCTTGCAGACGGAGAAGGAGCCCATGCCGATGTCCTCCTTGAGGACGTACCCATCGCTGAACAGAAGGTTTTTCCCGTGCAGCTGCTGCAGAGAGAGAGATGAAGCTTGAAGAGCAGCGGAGGAGTGACAGGCTGACAGAGCTGACAAGGGCGGAGGACGTTGATGGATCTGAGGAAGAGGTTTTTTTTTGGTAGCTACTCCAGCTGCTGCTCTGAACCCACTGCCTGCTGCTAATTAGTATTCATCAGGGATTAACTGATTATTATTAAAAATTATTAATTCTGCATCCAAGCACCAGGGTCTAAAATATTGATTTTAAAATATTAAAACTACAGTAATTGTTAAACAAATATTTTGGAAATGTATACAATAGATTTGCAGGAGAGGAATAAAACAAAAAAAAATATAGTTAAAAGCATAATTTTCCTTTAACATCACAATAATTTATTAGTTACTCTATTGCATGGAATTGAAATAAAGTATACTTGAAAACAGAGGACTGGGACTACTTTCTGTTCTAGTTTAGAATAGAAATACATTAAATTATTGTCCCGTAGAGGAAAAATTTTTGCAAGAGACCATATTTTAAGCTTCTTTCAAACACAGAATAAAGGAGAAGTTTGTTAATTTATTTGCAGAAGTGATGCACAACAGCACCAAAAATATAGTTTCATGTAATTTTTTCCCCAAAGTTAAGCACTTTTTAAGGCTGGTAACATCTATGCAGCCATGTTTAGATTGCTATTTTGTTTCATCACTATTTTAGCTGGAGAAGTTGGGATTCAGTTCAGGTAAAATATACAGACATTTATTTCTGCCATCTCTATCTGGGGGCAGAACGGTTCTGCAGGCATGTTGGCATCTCTACTTTTAGACAAAATATTCACCAAAGCTGTTCACTCATTCTTTCTCATGATTTCTCTCACAGCGTCACACAACGCTGAATAAAAATGTGTTTTTCCTGCTGACAGCTGACCTGGACTACTGGGTGTGGCGGCGGCTGCGGCGGCACTGCTGAGCCTTCCTCCTCCAACAGAGTGGATGCAACAAAGCTGAAGCCTCTGAACAGCTGGTGAGCTCCAGCACTGGGTGGCACACCAGGAGAGTCTGGAACATGATACGAACTCCGTCAAATAAAATTTATTACTTTACAGGCTGCCGCATCATGCTACAACTAAGTTCTGACCTTTGGGAGTGCGGGAAGTGAACTCTGAGTCGAAGTAGAAGGTGTCGTCTGGGCGGGCGACAGCTGGCCTGAACGGAGGCTTTACTTCCCTTCGGAAGAGTTTCTGAGGAGAATTGATATTTTTTGTTACCTCTGCTGATTGGAGAACCATTTTTAAAAATCTATGTGCAATTTAAATGTCCTCAGGAGCACAAACACTCACATTCCAGTCTATAGTGGAGAAGAAGCCGTGCCGCTTTATCTCCTCTGCACCGTCAGCGCCCGAGCCTAGAAGCACAACAGAACATTTTCGCAGCATCAAGCGACTGCAAATACAGATCTAAATAACCCTTTTCTCAAACTGTGTCAGAATTTCTGCCTTTGGTGAAAACCATGTTCTTGATCAACTAACCCAGTCTGTTGGCAGGATTTCTTTTGAACAAAGCCCTGAGCAGAGACTGGGCTTCTGCACTCAGGAACTGAGGCATTCCTAGGCGTGCCCTGCAGGAGAGAAGCATACGGAACAGCTTTAATTATTGCACTCGGAGGCGGACTGACAGTATGTGACAAAAGAACTGGTGCACAAATATTCCCGTCAACTGATTTTACTCACTTCAATATAAGATTCATTGTTTCTTTGCGGTCCTTCCCTTGAAACGGCAGAGATCCTGTCAGCATCTCAAACTAGCAGAAGAAACTTTCAGTCAGCATACATGAAGAAACGTTTAGAAAACAAAAAAAAACTTAAACACGTTTTTAATAACCCCAAGAACAATCTCTTTCAGTCTCCTCACCATCAGAACCCCAAACGACCACCAGTCAGCGCTGTGAATGTGGCCCTGCCTGTTTACAACCTCTGGTGCCATGTATTCGACAGTACCACAGAACGAATACGCCTTCTTCTCATGATCGATGGCCTCTTTGCACAAGCCAAAATCTGGAGTAAACAAAACAATTTTCATAACATTAATATGCTGCACAATGTAACTGATTAACAGCTGCATCTCAATGAATTAGAATATCTTCAGAAAGTTTCAATAATTAAATAATTTATTATTTTTCGAAATAATTCATTTCAATAAAGAGAAATATATATCTGACGGTTTTAATTTAGATTAAAACGCATTTTTCCAGACATAAAAAAAGGTTTAAAGATATGTTGGCCTAGTCAAAGATACGTCTGTGCCGTGTATGTCACTTCTTCAAAGCTTGATGGCAGCAGAACCCAGACTGACAATAAGATAAAGTGTAATAGTTAACAATGGAAACTGCATGCTGATAAATTTCCCACTGTACTGTGACTCCTGAAGGTCAGTGAGAGGAAAAGGAGCAGACAGGAGACTCACCTGTGAGTTTGATATGCCCTTCCTCATCCAGAAGGATACTAAAAACAACACACACAATAACCAGAATTAAAATGAGACGTTCAAAAACTGAGAAGAAAACAACTACAGAGGGAATAAGAAACACATCACTTAACAACTTGACAAGAATTGGTTTGGAAAGTTGTATACAGACAGGCCCCGATTTATCAAATATTAATAACGTAGAAAAATGTTTAGTGACATTTCTACACTTGATCTGGGATTTCTGAGTGAGCATAATGACATGCACAAATCCCATGCCAGGTCTCAGATCATGTATTTGGGTTTATGCCAAGGTGGACCAATAATGGAGGAGAGAAAAATCAACATGTGAAAATATTAGTTCACATACATATGCATAAATATGCCAGATAACAGGGGATGTGTTCACTGAGGGACATTTTTAATCAATGATTCTTAGTTTCCTTCAAAGATGAGAGAAGCTGGCTGCATAAATATTCAATAGGCTGGGCAAAGTTAAGTCACAGAAAATAATAAAGTAGCACTATGCTTACTTATTAGACAGGACTGAGAATAATTTAGTCTCAAATAGGATTTCAAGCTCAACTGCATCGTTACCAATGCAGTTGAGCAACGATGGGAATTTAGGCATTACAGCAAAACAAACACAAGTTTACAACAAATAAGAAAAAAAAAATCTTTATATAATGAATTTAAGTGTGATTAAGGTGTAGGGTCTGACAAGAGAAAGCGATCAGAAGTAGCATCGGTCATTATGTCTGAAAAGAGTTCTGTAAAGTTTGAATGAATATGAGTCTTGATAGGATCTCACTATTAAAAAAAGAGATGATTGCATGCCTACATTCCACTGGATGCTATTAAGATATTGCACAACATTTGCATAACCACTATTTGTGAGAAGAACTCCATCTCTGGTGCTTTTCAGTGTTAGTGATGTAATCATTTAAAAATTTGAGAGAAATTTGATTATAATTTTCCATCCATCCAGGTCCCACATTCTGTGTGGGAGGCCCCCGAAACTGAATAAAAAGAGCTGCAGTCTATGAACAATGATCGTTTAAAAAATTTGAACACTCAACTGATTGTAAATCATTAAAAATTTTATTCAGATCTCTCAAAAGTTAGATAATTTCTCTTAGATCCAGAGGCATCAAATTACAAAGTTGAAAAGAATGAAAAATCTCAGTTAGAAAGCAATAAAACGATTCATTCTGGTTTGACAAAAATACTAAAACTTCAAAGCCCTCTGGTGCCACATCAATGTTTAAATACTTCAATTTTCTAGAAAAGTCTGAAAACCGTAAAAGTACATGACATTTTTATTAGTGTGGATGTTTTGTCTGCTGGTTTGATGCAGAGAGTTTCTGCTTTTTGAGATGTTGCACTTACTTTTCAGGTTTGAGGTCTCTGTAAATGATGCCTAAGCTGTGAAGGTGGTCCAGTCCTAAAGCGAGCTCTGCTAGATAAAACTTCACATCCTCTTCTGTGAACATCACCTGGCGGCCACGAGACAGGAAGAACGTCACAAGAGAGGAACAGTACAAGGAAATGCTCAAAACGTATCAGCTGGATTCGCTAATGATTGAATAAAATCCCCTTTGGAAATAATTCTCAAGTTTCTCTCACCTCTTTAGAGAGTCTGGTGAAAAGATCTCCGCCTCGGAGGAAATCCAGGATCAAATACAACTTCCCTTCAGTCTGAAATGCTACAAAAGAACCCATTTTGTGGAAGAAAAACAAAAGTTAAGACTCCAGCTACGGTCCTCTGAGTCCTGAATGACCACTGGAGGCAGTGCTTCAAGCAAAGCACGATCACAACAAAGTCACCTGTGACCTTCCAGTGACCCAGGTGGCTCTACCGCCAGCAGGGGGTCCACAGGCACTGTCTACAGTGTCAATTTGGCTATTTGAGGGTTAAATATTTATAAATACACTCAGATAGTGGTGAAGAGGTGGAGGAACTCTGAAAAATAGTTGTTTTACACTGACATAATTTACAGGCCTGTACAGTAATGTCACGGATTATTATTATCAAAATCTGTGACCAGTGTGATTCTGGCTATTGGAGAGTTAAATACTGTAATAAGTGTGATATGACTATAATGAAGAGGTGGAAGAAACATCAAAATTTGTGTTCAAAACCACCCAAGCACTTGGAATCATTTCCTAATCGTTTAACAATTCATTAAACGGACACAGTTGGTTTACATATTTTAATATCACAGGTATTCTGTTCGATGGCCAGTCAAACAGTTTACAGAGTCAAATAGTTTATATTTTTCCTGTCAGTGCGATGACAGTAAAAGATCCGTGAAGTTCACAATCCCAGCTGTTTATCAGTATTTACGCAGATACTTTTCTTCTCGCTGATCTTCAAGACGTATCTGTGGTCTATCGCCCTCTACCGTCACAGAAAATGATTTTGATGCGACACCTGTTGTCAGGTGCAAGCGGACAGCATCATACTGCCGAGAAGCATGACCAGCCCGCCAAAAAACAGAACACCAGCAGAGAACATTGTGTTGTAGCCGACCCCATAGATGCTAACGGACTCAGCGGGAGGATAAACGCTGCTGGCTTTTAAGTTAAATAAACCACAACAATCAATGCAGCAAACTAAAGCGAACAGTAAATTACTGACATGGCAAAAAAAACAAAAACAAAACAAGATTGATCATCCAGTGCTTGAATCACAGCCTCTAGTGGTCAGTAATTATAACATCAAGGTTCAACAGTTACAGTGTCTTTAGTTTGGCTCACCGTAGTGCAGCTTGACAACAAATGGGTGGTTGACATCTGCAAGGATGTCCCTCTCCATCTTGGTCCTCACACGGTCTCTGACTGAAAGGAAGGAAGAAGAGTTCAGTGCATTCATAGTTTTAATACTTGATGCATGACTTGACAATGGGATACATTGGAAGACTAACAAGCAATAAACCCATTTGAAAGAAAATACATTTAACTAAGACTGTGTTCATCACAGTGCGAGCATTTAATACATACTGAAATTCAACACCACTGAAGTGCGAATCAGCACTATCGACTGTATTTTCTGCACATATTTCTATTTATGTATGATTAACATTATGAATTATAAATGTGTTTCAAGGGTCATTATTATTATGAGCAAATTGTATCTAAAACAAAACCCCAACACATTATTCTTGTTTTTAGCAAGCAATTATTTGGGGGAGATTTCCAAACTGACATAAAACACGAAACAATTAGTGTCAGAGTTAAAAAATATTTAGTTCCAACTGTTTTCAGTATTTATGCCTTTACCCTGAAACAAAATGTACTGAAGCTTTTCTTTTGAATTTGTTGGTGACTGTGAGAATCGTCTGCTTTGCATGTTGTTTATACAACTGATGAGACCACACCACCTGTGAAAAACCCACAGAAAGTTCATGTGGGCGGGGCAGGGTGGTGGTGGTCTTTGCTCAGTCACTAGTATGTGACTAACAGGAAAAGTAGATAACCTCTTACAAGAAAATGTGGCAAAAACCCACAACAACAAAAAAGGCATTCCACTGAAACCCATGTGAAACCTTTTCCTGTAGCTTGGGAAAGTACATCTCTGAATGATCAAACACTAAAATTAAAAAAAAAATTTTGCAAACATCTGTACCTTTAAGAGTTGCCTTCTTTAGGACCTTCATGGCATACAGCTGGTTGGCATCTGGTGGGGTCACCTTTCGTACAAGAAACACCTAAAAACACCAAGATGTTGGATGTTAAATGTTACATCTAATATTTGAAGTTAAGAAAGCAGCAAACAGGCATACAGAGGGGAGGTGAGTCATTACCTTGCCGAAGGATCCCTGTCCCAAAACCTTAAGCAGCTCAAACTGAGAGGCGTCAGCTTTCTCCGAGCCCTCTTTGACCACATGGGTGATGTTGATCTCCTTGATGTCTCCATCTTCCTAAAAAGAGAAAAGCCCAGGACTATAAAATTGGAGCTCTTTGCAACGTGCAGAAAAATGTGAGATGAGTTGATGTTTCCACATAAGTTTGTCTCTTGGTGTAAGTAGAACTACATCAAAATAAAACTTCTCAGAAAGAGGAAGCGACATTTAACAGAGAAACGTGCGGATCAGTGTGACAGATAACAGCCGGCAGCTTCTCGTCACTGACGCCGTCTTTGTGGAAAGCATGAAGCCTGCGATGCTAAATGGAAATGCACAGCCGATAGCAAAAAGGGAACAGTTGTGGTTCATCGTTTGTTTTTCTGACAAGCTGCTTAACCTTGGCGTCAACCTCTCGATCAAAGACCTTTGGAGGCAGGTCTGACAGGGCGGAGGGCCGCTGACTAAACACCAGCAGAAAGTCATCAAAGCATCAAAAGCAAAACAAGTTTGTGTCTTGTTTGTTTCTCAGCAAGCAACAATAAATCTACAATAAGGAAGCTTACCATCTAAATCTATTTACTCCAGCAATTAAATGTAAAATATCTAATTCAAGTATAGATTCATTGCAAAGAGCAAATGAACAACTTACAACACTGAAATGTTATGCTATGGACTTCACAAACTGACTGTTGTCCAGAAGATTTCACATAAGTAGAATAAGCCACAGAAAGTACATTTTCAAGAAGTTGGTGTTTTCTCATGGGACCCTGTCCTGCCATAGTGATGGGAAGTGAAGAGGAAGGAAAAAAACACGGCAGAAAAAAAACGTAAAATCAACAGAAATGTCCGTAGCCTGGAGAGGACAGGGACACAAAGTCCATTCAAAAGTCAGAGAGAAATTCACAATCAGAGTTTCATCAAAGCCAAACAAAGTGTTTTACAGCAGTTCATGATTCATGCAAAAGGAGCCACAACCAATTACTGAGTGCATTAACTATATAGTACATGGTCAAAGTTTTTGTTTTTTTGAAGATATTTAAATTTATTTATTTTTTATCAATGTAAAACTTTATGTAAAGTCTGAATCTTCTGATACACTTGATTTTTCATTATCTGTCAACCAGAATCACCAAAACTAACAGTAATAAACCTTTAAAATGCATCACTGTGTGTGTGTGTGTGTGGGTGGGTGGGTGGGTGGGTGGGTGGCTACGCGTGCGTGCGTGCGTGTGTGTGTGCGTGCGTGAGGAGTCTATAAAATAGATTTGAATTTTGAATTGCATTGCTAACAATATATTTTCATGATATTGTCATTTGTTAAATACTGTAGGCTTTGAATGCACGATTAAAAAAACAAGCCTAATTATTGCCTGCAAATGGAAGTGGAGAGTAAATGGTTAGTAATTAGTGGAGGTGGAAGAACTTCCAGTTGAAACAAAGTAATTAACAGGGTCACAACTAGCACAACTTTATGAAGATTATATTAAGCTCTGGTTCTAAATTAGGAACAAGTATCAATTTTAAAAGATTAAAACCGTTCATATAATTGTCGATTATCTCAAGCATAAAGCAATCGTTTATCAAGCATGAATTTAAAGCGTTAAAGATGGAAACATTCGACAGCTAGCGACCACTGTAGCTTGGAAATGTATTTGACAACAGGAAACCAGAATGGGTTGAACACCTCGGCGTTTCACCTCGTTTCTGATCAGATACTGATAACATGCAATGCTGCAAATAACAATAAATTAAACTTTACAAAGAGGTCATGACTTTACCGTCCACTCATTCCTGGGTTCAGGTGGGAGGTCAGTGGCAGCTGCAGCTGTGGATCTGCAGCTGCTGCAGTGAGCAGGGCTGCCAGTCAGGGACTTGCTCTTTCTGAACGGGTAAAGGGACAGCATGCGGCTCAGCTTGAACTTTCTCTTCTCCTTTTCCATCTCAGCATTTTCCAAGCTGTTGTGTAATCCTTCCCTCATCCATCACACAAAAAGCACTGCACTAACTCACACAACTCATCTCAAACTTCTCATCAGAGGACAAGCACACTTCAAACTCCTGTGTACTCATGTCAGGGGCTACACTGCAGGCTGCAGGTAAAAAACAAAAACCAACAAATAAAAAAAAAAAAAGAGAGTAATCTCCCCGCCTTCAGCCTTTATCTACTTTCCTGTAGCAGGGGTATCCTGCTATGATGTTTAGAAATCTTCTTCTTCTCTCCCATCATATCTCCTGTTGTGCCTTTCTGTCTGATTAGCGTTGTGTCCTCACAGCTGAAGTGAAAGGCAACTAAACAGAGCAGGAAGGAAGAAGCCTGCAGTTATTCTCACAGTCCTGCACCCAACTTGTGGAACGCAAACATCTGTGTCAGAGAGAGAGAGCGAAAAATGCACGAGGTGTAGATCTCACCACAAAGGCAATGAAAGAGAGGCGAAAAAACAAGAGAAGTACAAATAAAAAAGTAAGCGAAATATCTGCAAATCAGATGGGCTAAATTTAATTTGACGTGTTTATTTATGACTTCCTATTTAAAAGGTATATTTGTGTCCTTTCCCATAATTCAACACAGCAGAGGTAGGAGGCGGCAGAGAGAGGGTGATGTGAGCTCACAGTCTGCACAGCCAGTCACTTAAAAACAAGTCTTCTTACTCTCCTGCTCCTCCCTAACCTGCTTTCTTCATTGCTTCTAATATAGCTGCATCTCAGTTAATTAGAAATGTAATTTGTTTTATTAACTGAATAAAAAAAAAATCTAACTCATGTAGATGTATTACATAAACAGATTGAACCTCTTATTTCTGCTTATGATGATTACAGAGGTGGATAATTAATTACATTTACTGTTTCACTTCAGTAGCATTTTGTTTTACTTTTAATTGAGTAAAATTATAATGAAGTATTATAATTTTGACTTGAGTAACAAAAAGTTGGTTTTCTTCACACAGTGAGAAACTTTATAAAATGAAAATAAAGCATGTTAATCAAAAATTCACCAGCCACAGACATAAGCCTACATAAAGTCTGGTGAAATGTTTGTTTTTTGCTTTTAATTGTTGCAAAACAGAAACAATACACTTTTTCTAACTCTGACTCATTGGCCTTGATCTAGGTAATTTTCTATTAACATAATTCAGAAAACATTTAGACTGTTTTTCCATTTATACTGAAATCTATTGTTTGGATTTGAGTGTGAACTAAGTTTTCATTAAGGTTTACTTATATATTGAATCAAAATGTTTATTTCTTTTTAGGTTACATGTTTTTGTCATATAGCAAACATGAAACAGTACTACTTCTTTCTTCAAATGCTTCTTTCAAGGCCAAAAGGCAAAAATCAACCATATCTGCTGTTTATTTCAATATTATCAAAGTTATCAATATTTTGAATTTCAAACAATAAACTGCAGAGGGTCCAGCAGACCCACAAACATTGGCTGAGAAACAAAAATATGAACCATTTAACAATTTTACTCATGCTTTACTGTTCTGATGGTCAGTGTAGCATGTTGGAGCAGCAGCGTATCTGCAGCCGTTAGAAGGCCAGCTCTGTGCTGTGATCGGCCCTGGACTCAAAGCAGGTGATGGACGACATCAGTGTTGGACAAAGTGTCCTACTCCAGGCATGAAGCTATGAGCTTCATTGCTGCATCCTCAGTGTGGAGATCCTTCCTCCCTGCAATCATCACTCTTCCCAAACTCAGTGTTTACATCCCTGCTGGTATTTGCGATTTTTAGCAAATAGCAATATAGACTAATATATACCTGTGTTTCAGTCTGAGTGCCTGTCTGAGCATCCAGCTAAAGAACATGACGGTGAATCAGGAAGGCTTAGTAGCAACATGTCTCTTTGTGGACTTGGACAAACAGGACTTAAATCAAAAAAGAAAACTTAGATTCACTTAGAGATTCTTTTTTGCCACAAATCAAGGTGAGGTGCAAAAGAAAGAAAATTACAACACATTCAATCTCTGAGGGTCTTTGAGAAATAATGATTGCTGGAAGGACATCCAATTCAGATTGTGAATAGCAAAAACTAGTGAACTACATAAAGTTGAAGTCAGACACAGATGATGCAGAGAATGAGTCAACATTTCTCTGACTGGTCAGTTTCAGAGTAGGCCCTCTGCAATGCAGTGTATGCAATAAAAACTTCAAGTATGTTTTTATTATTTCTGATTAGTGGATTAAACATCCTGAGGGCAGAGGAATGAACAAAGTGTGTGAAGTGGATGAAAAGCTGCAGAAACATTGCAGTGAGGTAAGAGCTGCGTTCAGACATTGGTGAGAGCTTACCTGGTCTCTAATATTGGCAAACTCCCTCTCTATCCAGGTGATCTGAGACTGGTTCTATAAGAAGTGATTTAACGCAGCAGTTAGCAGCAGTTACAGGAAGCTTCACAACACAGGCTTCCTCTCATTTACAGACACACTAATGAAAACTTTTGCACAAACACACAGTCACACTGGGGTGGAAGGAAGTGATGGAGGGCACAAGGGCTGTAAGATCAGCAACAGGAAACTTCTCTTCCCTCCCTGTTCTCACTTCCTCTTTTCTTGAACCAATCTCACTTCCTTCCTGCTTAATACCTTCAACACGCTAGAGCTCAGCTTCCCGGTACAACATGTCGGACCAGCCGCATGTTAACAGCAGGATCTTGACAGGGGTCTAAAACCAGGTTCCTGTGTGGTTTTATGGACTTTAATCGTACGGTGTAAACCAAAGAGTTGGTGTGTTTCCGAATTATCAGAAACTCCTGAACAAGACCGAAAGGAGGGAAGTCTCTGTTTTTTCTAATCAAAGAGGCAGAATATCATCTCATTCAGATGGAAATCCTCACAAGCGACCACAGACAAAACACCCCCCCCCGCTCTCCTCCTAAAAATATCACACCTCACACACAGCTGCCTGAAGCTTTGGGCACCCACACGCTCACACACACATGCACACACACACAGATTTCTCATCAGATGAAGGTTATCAATAAGTCCACTCGGAAAGAAAAAGTGACCACTTGCCTCCTGGTTGTGAGGTTTGGTGCGAAATATGAACCTCCACATGTCTGGGTCCTGATATGTCCATGTCACAGATGCTGTCACTAGTGACTAGCGCTCGACTATCTTACGCATACGCAGCCTTTGTGTCAGCTAACCCTTTCTGTATGCAATACCACAACAGATAAAATCGTCACGCACACTAAAATGGGAAGTTATAAAAGCGGGCAAGAGCAGCAGACTGATTTGTTGGGGCCAGTGAGGGAGGAACAGCAATAAGTATTTTATCTCGAATTATAATTATTTTTTTTTTTAGGACTAATGAAGCATAGACAAAAAGCGACAAAGCCAATTTCTCAGTTTAAAAAACATAAGTTCACAGAAGTGATGAAAAAGAAGAACATCATGTAGGTCAGACTAAATCTACGGAAAGTGATCGTTCTGTTCAAGTTTCCTTCCTTATTCTCTCCATTTCACCTCGACTAACAGATCAAATGAAGTTATTTGGTACCAAGGCAAGAGAATAATCAGATGGAGCTCTTTTGCCCTCATCATTTGCAACAATTACTCATGGAGTCCCACAGGGTTTGGTGCTTAGACCATTTAGTTTTACCTTGCAAATACTCGATTTATTTGACCCCTTTAGGAAATTCAGTTCAAAAGGTTGATTCATATCTTGGCCCCAGTCTACATACTGCAATGAGTTATCATCCAGATGTACTAAAAGCTCCTTGAGTAATCTTCAGCTCATCCAAAATGCTGCAAATAAATTCAAGACGTTATGTTTCTCTAATGTTCTATAATGTTGGGATACACTGAACTTTACTGGTTCCCAATAAATTTAACATTGAACTCATCATGCATCCTCCATCTTCCTGAAAAAGCTCAGAGTGCAGGTCTACTTGTGGTTCGGCTTTCAGGGCCCTTTATGGTGTTACTTGCAGAGTTAAGACACTTTCAATGTTTAAAGTTAGAATAAAATATTTTCTTTATGAAAATAATTTACTTGAGAGTTTTAATATCTGAATTCTTGGCAAAATATTTGAATCAGATTTTAATTTTAAGCTAAACTTTTACAGAAGAATTGTATTCTTTGTTCACTTTTCCTTGTGTAATATTCAATCTAAATGCTTGTAAGAAAGGGACAACAGAGATAAATATTGATTAATCAATTTTAGTAATCAGCCAGTCGACTGACAGAAAGTGGATGTATTAAATGGAAATGCGAGTGACAGACGTGGTGCAATGCTCTCTGTGCAACACAAGGGGCCAGTGCAGGTTTGCAGCCAATCCAGCGGACAGTGCACCAAACCAGGATCTGAGGTTTAGCCAAGTAGGGGCATGCTTACCCGTACATTGCAAACCCATGGCTCATCCCAATCCCAGAATTGCCTTTGACATCAGCAAACAGAAAGTGGGACATAAAGAATGACAGATCGGAAGTATGTGGGTGATTATGCAAGCCAAAGTGCCAAACCAATGACCCGTCACAATGGAAAAGGTCAGACAGGGATATGGCCCTCAGCAACATCTTAAAAAATTTTTTTTTTAAATTGACTACTTGATTTAATTAGCTCATTTTGATTGTGAAGTGCAAAAAAGGAAGTCAGACAAATACAAAAATAGGTCTGAGAGCTGCTCTGTCTGATAATCACAAGACGATGATGGAATATGCGCCTCTTCAAGAAGCTGCTCCTCCTTCCTGGAAAAAAACAGGAGCACCTGCAGCCTTTCAAATACATGACAGCTCTGACTCCTCCAACAGACACAAGCATGCTGGGAAAAAGATGGCGTGAAGGAAGAGTGTCTGCAGAACAGGACACTGAAGTTTAGACATCCAACCCAGACAGCCATGGTTCAGTCTCATTGCTATGAAAATAAATCTCTCTCACCACTCTTTGTAAAAGGAAACACACACACACACACACACACACACACACCACACACACACACACACACACAAGCATAACAGAGAGAGAAGGTGGTTAAAATGCTGAGAGTAAAACTCAGACAACTGAACGTACTGCAGGTGCTATGAACTATTCCAAGATCATATCATTTTCCTTTTTATATTCATGCAATTAATCTTTAGAAGCTGCAATTAATATTTTAAAAAATCAAGGTCTTTGTAATATTATAGAAAAAAAAAATATCAAAACAGAATAAAGGAGCTATCAGAAGAGTTATTTAATGCTGATCAAATTACCCATAAACCATCTTGTCACTTAAATTTTATAACATTGTGTTGAGAAAAAAAAATGTGACGCTTTATTTAGCATCTATATATCAAAATGAAATGATTTCAGCCTCATTGATTTTTTTCCATTCAGTCGTGTCCAACAGCATCGCTCATTCAGGGAAAATTTCAGCTACTTTTAAGGTAACCAGTCTGAGTGTTACTGGGAATGGGGCCAAGATACAAAACTCTCAGCAGAGCTGAACTGCAATTACTGTAAACTTTTATCAGTGATGCTGGTGTTAGTTTGAAGCAACATTGAGTGTTTAAAAGGCAATAAGTAACGAGATAAAACTCTTGAAGGTTATTTTATATTCATCCATTCAGGAAGAGCAGCAGCTCTTCTGAGCTTCTCACCCTGAGAGAACAGACGCACTGCAGCTTTTGAGATCCAACATAGATAAAGAAAATGCATTTTGCTTCTCGCTGCTCACTCAAATTTAAATATGATCCACATTTTCAGTTGAAGAATGAGAATATTTTATACTTTCTTCGACTGAATTATCAGACATCCTGCAACTATTTTCTATATTGTGTTGGCAGAAATGAACTGCAGTTTAAAGTAGGTACTCACTTGCACAAGAAGTTTTTATTAGGAAACTGTGCTGCTTGGTACAGTCATAACATTGATGCAAATTTAAAAAAATACTCATAGCGTAAGCACTGTTAAAGTGAAACTCACTTCACTTTTACTTTCAAATAATGCATGAGGACATGCAAATAGCCTGTCAGTAAATTCAACTGAGCATTTTACAACTTACTTTCCCATTATAAACCTTACTTTCCCATTATAAACCTGCTTTTATGTCACTTCGTAAAACTGGAGTCAATCCAAAACGCCACAGAAATCCTCCAGGGTTCCCAGTTGCACAGTTAATCAGGGAGTATCTGGAACCATTTCGTCTAAAGGAGCATTAAACATCACAGTCCACTAATTACCACACTACCTTCATATAAAGGGTTAACCTATACTTTAAATATTTGCAATTTCTAATACCCTGAGGTGTTTGTGACTATGAGGGTCCCTGAATAAATATTTTGTATTTAAAAGGAAACTACAAGTCCACAGCATGCCTAACCAAACATAATTATATGAGACTTTCTGGAGCTCTGAAACAGGTTTTGTGTTTTTGTTCCTTTGTGTCAAAGTAGGAAAGTCCAGACATGCCCACACAGAAGATCCCACATCTGTCAGGTGGGAGACAAAAATGTCTCCTTCTGTTTCATCCTGTTTTCTTTACACAGATGGTTGAACAAAGTGACCTCTCTTATTTATATACAGGAGCATCTTAATAAAACTGAATATCATCAGAAAATTTTTTTATTTCAGTTGCTCAAGTGAAAAAAATAAAACTCAATTGATTACACATATTAATTTATGCAAATAGTTTTCAAACAACTGAAATCAAACATTTAGATAACATCCTGATTTAACGTGGTGCACATCTTAATGCTTTTATATTCTCTTTTCGATTTGCAAAATGTTTCCATTTGTGATTCCTCACTTTTTTTTCTTTCCCCTGCTTTAGTTCTCTTGCTCTTGTTTCACCCCCAGGCAGCACCTGTTCCCTCAGCACAGCCTGACCAGGCCGACACACAAACACAAAGATGTTTCAGGGGGGAAGCTGGCAGGACTGTTGAGCCAGATGGGCTTTCACCAGGTCCCCATGTAATCCTCAAACATGTCAAGCTTTGGTACTTCAATTCCAGTTCCAAGAAACTCGCCGAATAAAATGTATACATGTAGAAAACCAAAGTCCTGTTTCAGGATGACAGATTACTTAAAGGCTTGCAAAGAGCACAGAGGCCTAATCCGCGGCTCTTAACCTGATTATTCCGTCTTTACCAGTGTGCCTGCTGTTATCTATAGAAAGACAGAAGACAAGAGTGCTGTTGTTATTACGGCCTTCAGGAAACTTACAAAACTTGGCAAATCAAAATGAATGTTTAAAAAAAATCCCAAATCTGGACGATATTGTTATATAATGGTTTGCATATCATGGATGCCATTGCATTTGCTCATTCTTCAGCGGACGGTGCCATCTGTCACATCTTCTCCCACAGCAAAACACAAAAATAAACGCATATAGGCCTAATCAGTCAAAACTAATTACATGAGCAAGAGGACGGTAGAAGGTACAGGAAGAGTCCCAGAGGTGGTGTGGGATTAGCAGGGAAGCTACAGGAAATCCTGTGTTGGCATCTGTATTATTAATAGAAGCAGGAAGGATGGCAGTAAGATGACAGGCAGCTCAGCCTGCTGACAAGGGTCCTAATGGCCTCAGATGAAATGCAACAAACAGAAATGACAGGAAGAAGCATAAAACAGCAGACATAATAAGAGCATGGTGCTGCTGATACAAACAATGAGGTCACCAGGTGTTAAAGCAGAGCTGGCTGATTGCAGAGGTAACTCGTAGTTCTCTAGCTTGTTGCATGCAGAGAAACACCTGCAGGTACACCGTGGGCACGATTATTATAAAACTTTTTTAGGGATTAGTTTTATTCTGAAATGACTACAGTGCTCTAAATTTAATCCAAAAATGTTGATAAACATCAAACCTGAATATTTAAAGAAGTAAAAGTGACTCGATGACGTGAACATTCTCTCAGGACATATAGTTAACAGTGAATAAAAAACACAGTTTTCCAATTTTTTTCTACATTTACAATAAACTTTTCTTAACTTTCAGTCTCTAGGAGTGCAGAAAGTTCAGTTTAGTCTCTCATTGTGCTATGTAAATATCTACACACTGTTTGGGAGATATTTTTCAATCTATTCAGTTTTCTACATTTTCCAGCAAGACTTTTGAACCATTATGTCACAGTATTTGTTGCAGAACTACATTGTGCTGCATGTTTTGAAAAGTGTCTTTACATAAACAGTTTGGCATTGTTTTTGCCATCCATGTCTTGGTGGACATGATATCCAAGTTCATTCAGAGTCATTTCTGCACTGCTGAATAGTCCAATCTCTGCTATGGAACTACAAAAATGGCCGACCTCGAGAGGGGGTGGGGTGAAATGCCTCAGTTGCATTTAAAGAGACGGCACCAAAATCAGATGTGCTCAGATGAAGTTCAGAACAGGGGTACAAGAAAAAAAAATAAAATTCAGTATTTTAGGACTACATTTGAATAATTTAACTGTGAAGTGGAAGGATCAAAAACTATGATATGTTCACTTTAAAGCTTAGTACGACATAAAGTTCAACTGATGACACTTTAAGGGAATGCTGTATGGTTTTCATATTATTTTGGAATATGAAGTGTCTGAATAAAATCCTACACTTCCTGTCCTGCAAATGTCTATGCAGTTACGGCAAAAGGGGTCAAAGGTTTCCTACCCTTGGGTGTGACACTCAAAACTGCTGAGAAACAGAAAAAGAGCAAACAGGGATCGGGAGCAACACAGTAACAGGAACCTACAAAAGAAATACGAATATAAAAAATTAAGACGTGAAAGAGTAAAGCATCAACATGATCTGCATCACTGAGATCTATGAATGATGAGATGAAATGGTTGCAGCATTTCCTTCAATCAAACTTAAGAGAGAAAATCGTGACGCTATGGCAACTGCACTCTCTCTCTGTCTCCCGTCTGCCAGTTTCCTCTTTACAAGGCAGGAGGTGATACACGAGACAAGGCCGTACACACAGAGGGAACCTTTTTCACTTGCTGCTTCCAGGTAACATGCGCCAGCCTCCGTTTTCACAAATAGAGTGCTCATGTATCGCCTCACTCTTCTTCAGTGTGGAGTAAAATGCCAAACCTTCTTCACGCCATGCAGCAGAACAGAGCTTTCCATATTTATACAGAGGCTAATATATTATGATGGCCTTTATTAGGCTGGTGGGAGGTGTTAATATCAGAGATCCTTCTGAGTGCACGCACTTATCTATAATACAAAGCACGCAGACAGGCCGGGTGATTAATCATCACGGCGTGAGGAGAACCCGAGTGTCTGCACTTCTCTAAGCAGAGACATCTATGAATGAAAGGCCGTTGTAAAGTTGATCCATAAAGATCAATAAGAATCCCGATAGTGAGAGTCTGCCTATTAGAGTGACTGTAAATCTCTTTGATCCAGGAAGAGCGAGTCAGAACCAGGGCTTAGAGACGCCGACTGTACAGTAACCATGACGACCAGGCCAACAGCAACTACGAATGGTCAGAAGGAGGAGATTAAGAGGATGGATGGGACGATATATCCCCCAACTGAGGGGGTCGAGCCGCGTCGTTTTTAATCAAATACAGAAAAAAGAAACAGGAGCAGCTTTAAATCGATGCAGACATATTCTGTTACATATATCTCTCTGAGGAAGAGAATTTGTATTAATTCAGCATCAACTCATTTGTCAGACATGTGTGACTTTTGTATATGCATGTATTTATCTCTGTATGTTACATCGACATCACAGTAGAGTGAAATATACACAAAAGGCCAGAGGCTGAGACACCTTGAGTCAGACTCTACTGCCACATCTGTTAAAAGTAAAATCATAAAAATGGATGCGATAGTTGCACTTCGAAAATCAGGAAACTAGTTCCATATATGGAAGACAAAATGTTATCTGGATGCACAGCGAGCAAGACAAAATAAAATACATGAAATGAATGGTGAGATACTGAGTAGAAGTAGTTTCAGCAACAAAGGACAAGAATGTTCTCAGCACTTTTGCTACAAATGTCATCAATGTGGGGAGCGTGGATGAGTAAAGAAGTGAAGAATGGAGTTCATCTCGTTTTTCTGCCAGGAAAAGGATTACGAAACAACAGTAATCTGTAGTTTGCAGCTGACTGAACAGCAGGAAAAGTTTCTGCAAGTAGTTTGAGTGAGAGTTATCAACCAGACAATCAACTTCAGAGATTTTCAGACATGGAGTTTAGCTGGGAGGAAAGTTTCTTTTATACTGGTGCTTACTTTCTTCTTGTGACTGAAAATATTTATTGATGCCTGAAAATAACGGTAAATCAATAACTGCTGTCCACAAACCATTCTTGCTTCAGCTGCAGCTTTTCTTTTCTTTGTGCCAAAGCCAAATGAAAGTAAGAATGTTAAACTACGGTCAGCTTGTATACATTTTTATTCCCTCACATGAGCAGCAAAAGCTTAAGCAAACTTATTATGGGTGAATAACATGTCGTAATAATCACAGTGTTTGATTATTATGACAAAAGTCAAATCTACATTATTTTAGTCAAGTCCTCATAAAATACAGACTGTTTATGTAAAAAATGTGAATTAAACAATCGCTACATACATTGCTGATGTGAAACAGTTATTCTGGTTTATATTTTACTTTTACTTTTCAACGGAAAAGGAAAAGTTTTTAAAATAATTATTCCAATTCTTGAGGAGACTATTTATTCAACAGTTTCATCACAATTTAAAATGAAGCACAAACTTCTCAAATCCTCAGTCTAACTTTTACAGTTTCTTGCACAAATGTAAACTTCTGAAATGATCTAAAAAGCAACAGATTGAGAGACAAAACGTCAGTTTTAACAGCATCCTGTAGAAACTGCAGATCAGATTTCTGGATCATTGGCAAGTAAAGGGAGCAGTTTTACTTTGTACAAAAGGATCTGAAGATTTAGAGCTCCCTTTTATCAAAGAGGCAGGCTGGGTAATTGGACAATAAACCATATCTCCCCGGCCCTGTGTGTGTATGCAAGAGTGTGTGTCCATCAGGAATCTAGAACTCCTAAACAGCTACTGCCATTAAAGCTGGGTTTACTGAGGACAAGCTTAAAACACAAATACTTTGAATAGAAATATAAATTCTGGTTTACTGTTGTTGAGCTCTGCGGCATATTTAAAAAAAAAAAAACATGCAACACTTGCGTCCCTCCTGGGTCTGCAGGGGAATTGTAAACTGGGCTGTTGGTGTTGCAAAGAAGAGAGCCATTTTAATTTACACTGGCGAGTTTCAATTAACCTGCCGCATAAACACAACTCTGACTCAGCCGGTAAGACGTGATTCACGGTGCGTAGCTGCAGGTGTGCGAGCCGCCGTAGTAGATTTCTCCCAATTGTTCTTGAAAGATTACATTGAGAGCATTTATGCGCGTAAGTCCAACGTCCGACTTGCGTAATGAGTCCGATTTTCTATTGAGAACTTTTGTTAACCAGACTGAAGTTCATACATAATTGATTACCTTCAAATATTCACAAGAAGCTAATGATTCTCTCAACACCGTTCAGTCAGACGCCCTTATGTCAGACATCTTTTTCTGTGAGACTATAAAAGACCTTGTTGAAAATAAGAGAGAAGAATCAAACAAAAAGATCTTTTGGAGGTGGCCTTGCTTGAGTAAATAACTTTATTTTTTATAAAAGTGAGCAAAGTTTGGCTCAGAAACTTGGAAATAACATCAGCAAGAACAGTTTAATCGTCAAGGACACCTGCTCACCAAAGTGTTAAATACCCCACGCTTATCTGGACTGTAAGACATAATGATGAATAAGGCTTTAGAGGAGAGTGCTGATGAAAGATAGGGTGTGAGGCAGAATAAGGGCATCTTCAAGCCTCAGCGGCTTTTATCATTTGGTTATGTTCATGTGTGCATCATCAGAGTTCCCTGGCTGTCATCATCCAGCAATCTCCTCCAAGTCCACTTACAAAGCAGTAACTGGGAGGTCTGGTTGTTAATTGTCTGCCTGCTGGAGTAATAATCGAATGAGCCAGACCATGCAGAATTTGAAACTGACGCATTCAATCCCATTACTGCGTGTAATGTTAGAAGATTGAGCGACCAACAGGGAGAGATTAACGTAAAACAGATTGAGGAAAAGAGACTGAGCAAACGTGCAAAGTCATAAAAACACTGCTCAAAATTTCAGTCAAAAATTGTTTGCAGAGCAGGCAACTTCCAAAAAGCTCTAAAGCGTCTAACAAACGTTAGCAACTGGGTAAAACTTAAAACATCAGTCCACACCTCCAGCGACAAAACATTTCTCAATAGCTGAGGGACCAGACCTTCTGTATGAAGCAAAGCGCAGAACAACTGTCTGGTTTTTACCGGGATAAACAATAAAACACAGTCGTCTACTTAAACCGACAGGCCTGTGGCAATTCTAGAGGAGCTGCAGATATCCAGAGCCAGAGTTGATCATGCATCATTTGTCTACTTTAAATTTATACACTACTTTGTGTTGCTCCATCAATGAAACAGAGTTGAGTGTGTAACATGATGAAACTGCCGTCTTTCATCATGTGTTTCGCAGGGACAGAAATAAATAATAAATGAGGCTTTTTTGTGCCACATGCTGACAAAAACAATGATGGGTAATCTCAATGTGTCACTGACATTATTACAAATCTGAGGCTGAAAACCAGAATCAGCAGCCGCACTTCATATTTCAGGCTGTATTGTCATTTGGGGAGCTTTCACACAGCTAAACGTCATCCGCTGCAGTTTCATAAAGTGTAGTTCACTTTCTGAAATGTAATGTGTTCCAGATAAACATTGGCACCAGATAAGGAACATCACTCTGCAGTGTGCAAAAACAAAAAGGTTTGAGGTACATTTTTTTTCTCCTTTGACATTTCAAGTCTTTATCAGTATTGCTCACGCACAGTACATCTGCTGCTCCAAGTTGTGCACATCAACATTTTCAATCATTTTTAGCTCAGCTAAGCAAATTAAATACTAAAAAGAATAGAACATATTTTTACATGCTGCTTTAACTAAATATGACCAACTACTTCCATCTGCTTCTCTTTAAATCATAAAAAGTCAGTTGCTTTGAACCAACCAGTCTCGCTTTTCATCCAAACCGTCTTCCTGAAGCTTATCAGCTCGCAGACGAACAGCTTCAGCGTCGCGCTGTGAGATGAGCTTTCAGGATGTGGCGCTGCTGCTTCAGAGGCGGCCATCTTTAAACCGCTGATCTTTAAAGATGATGTTGGAGCACAGCACCGTTAACTAGTTATGCAACCCAACCACAGTTAATTATCATCTCTGTGCTTTTCTAAAAGACAATATGAAAGTTCCTGCAACTGTTGGTGTCTCTTATCATTATGCTGCGAGAATAGATTAGATGTTTAAAGCTTAATATGTTATCTTCCTAGTGTGGTAACTGTAGGAAGGAACAGCAGTAAAAAAAAAAAACCTTTGATTGGTAAAACATGTTAGAAATTTCTCATAATTCTGGCCTGCAAACAAAAATATTCGTAGTAATCCAAAATCACCTAAAAGAGGATCTGAAATCAGATGGACAGGATGTAGAACCCAAAATTATCCAAACCTCAGGCAGATTTAGCCCCAACATGTTTATTCTGACTAAGATTTGGAGTTTCCCAGCAGGTTTGTATCTGACAAAGCATCTGTGCAGCTGAACATTAGGGTGATGGCAAGGAGAGCTTCCCAACTTCCAAAGACTTGGAGCTCATCACTGAGGATCAGCTGTCTAAAAATCAACTGAAACATGCAAAAAAAGAGAATTGTTTAATTGCTGTAATGCAAATGTTCACTATGATATTTCCACTGATTACTGCAGTTGATGAATAATTGCTTTTTAAAAATTTGATTCAATGAAAATAATTTTAAATCATTTTTATCATATTTACTTATTATTTTCCCAACACTTCTGTCCATAATTGTGAGAACAAGAATAAGCAAAGCATTAGTGTCTTTTAAAATAATAGATTTTCTGATATCCAACTATTTTATTTAATGGCTTGTTGGCATAATTCTGACTGATGTAGTTTATGACCCACTTATCTGAACTACAGGGAGCACAAAGCCTGGTGGAAACAACATAATCATGTTCAAACGGCTCATTTGTGTGAGTCAGGTATGTGTCAGAAAGCAACTCTGCAACACAGAGGATGAGCTGATTAGCAAACAAATAAATGAAATATTCATTCTTCAGAGGCACACTCAGCACACTGACTGATTTATCCAGGCCACGTTCGTGTTAATGTGGAGCCGGAGGCGGCCCTTCCCTGAGGTGTCCAACCACAAACTGGGGACCAAGAACATGCAAACCAGATGTGTCTCCAGGTCAAAGCTACATAAAAAAATTGAAAGTCCTACTCCACTATAGCAGCCAGGGTGTGTATTTCTGCTTGCATGTCGTGTACAAGCAGGGTCGCCACTCAGCAGACGCCACGGTGCTGACTCAAACTCGCAACAAGGATAACAGACTAAGGTTTTATTTAAATCCATGCAAATGTTCACAGAGTTCAGGATGTCAAAGTAGCAAGAGAAAAACAAACTATATTTGCTTGTGTGGGCTCTGACTAGACAAGAGGTTTTAACATCCTGGAGAGCTACAATCAGTTTTAGATGGCTCTGTTCACTCTGCTGCTGCAGTGGAATGTGAAGTGTTAAGCTCGACGGTGCTCCAAGGCGTGTGCAAACCTTGTTAATACAGGCCTCCGCTCACTCGGGATCATGGCCAAGAAGATACCGACATAATGCATTACTCCTCTGGCAAGAACCCCTGCTCTTTTCTCAATTTCCAGGATGGTTGGCTTTTTTACCTAGAAAATGTTTCACTCTTTCCAGCTTTGAAAAAGGTTTGAGGACGGTGTGAAGATCAGGAAGCAGCTCTCCAACCATCATCATCATCATCATTCCTTCTGTATTGTAGTTGCTTAACCTTTATTGAGCTCAGGAGGGCCAGTGGAGCATGCATGCCCTTTTCCAGTAATATCCTGCTGCACAGTCATCCACTTATTCATACTGACATGTTAAAGGTGTTGTGTGAAAACGTGTTCCTCAATTCTCGATTGTAAATTCTGCAGCTGGAGGGGAATTTGTTGCTCAAGTATAGAAAAAATAACTTTAAATCAGAATAATAGTGTTTGTGGGGATGAACTGTTCTTATCACTAATATAAGCAACTTTTTCCATGTGAAGTTGTTCAAAGTCAGCCGTGCTTATGTAACCAAATTCAAGTCACGGCCTGCATGTGCAAAGAGATCCAGGAATTTAGTCAAAACTTGGCAAACAAGAGCACAGAAACAGATGGTCGAGGAATGAAATTTAAGACAAAATATTTTAAAAATATGTTTGACAAGATTAAATATTTTTTGCCAAAAAGCGTCATCGCACAATTCACATTTATCGCATCTAACATTTTAGGCACCAGCTGGATCTGGAAATAAGAGATATGCCAAGAAAGGAAAGAATGTCAATATCTCAGTAGAGACTGCAACGTTCTGATAGAAAACAGTGTTTTATCAATGTTTTTCTTTCATTGAGTGATGAATTGCATAAACTCTGACTGCAACTTTTGCCACATTTGTTCATGTAAGCAAAGTCCACTGCGGAGAAACAGTGGAAACCTTTTCAGCGTCTTCAGCTTTTTCGTCAACTCTATGGCCACAACAAGAAAAATCGCTACAGAAAAATACAAATTAATTCAGCATTGATTTGAAGTTTTCTATGCTTTCAAACTCATTAGGAGTAGATTAGTTCAGTATTTTACTATTTTTAGGAGGTAATATCTTGAAATAGTTGAAAATGCAATTAGGGATAAAAAGACCAGAATGTCACGCAATAATGATTCTTACTGATCAGAAATCATTTCTGAAAGCTAATCTCTTTGTAAGGAGCTGATGTGTCACCTCTGGTGATCCGAGAAGGAATCGGGGAATTTTACTGGCTGATTTAAATTTGGATTCTTTAACCCCATTCCTCTTGTTTCCTCGTCTGTCTGTGACCGATGGTAAACATCCCACTGATTGCAGAAGCACTTTGGTTTCCCAGTGCAATCCATTGCATGTTAATCATACACCAGCTAAAACCACAGCTTCGGGTTCATCTAATTAAAGGTGCAGCTGCAAACAGCACAACATGTAGGTATGACTGGGCACATCCAAGCTTTGGAAGGATGCCTGAGCTAAAAAAGGACACATCCTGGGTGTGTGATTACCGAAACAGACCAAAAAAAATTTTAAAAAAGGAAGAAATGGAACTAAAACACAACTTTAAAAATACATGATTAGACACCCAAACTACTTTACTAGATGGAGCATTGTCACTGAATGCACCATCACCAGGCAGCTCTAAAATGCAACAAATTCACTATTCTAAGAGTTGGCACAAATAATGTCAACACAACCGTTTAATGATCCATTTAAGTGTTCATTTATGACTAAAATGTAGGCGTTGCTGACTTCATTACCAGCTGCACAAAAGAAACTGCTGACAGGGTTAAAGGTCAGTTTAAGTACGGAGAGAAAATCTGTTCGTCAATAAGTTTGGTCTGAGTTCGATTAAGGAGAGTTAGTGTTCAGGATGGATCCTGTATGCTCTCACATACGGCAACAAGAAATATTCACCAACCAACACAGCTGTTCTGTAATGCTAGCTGTGCTAATAGCTAACATAAGCAGGTTTAAAGTGTAAATTCTGTAATAATTGCATAACCTTTTGAAAACGCAAGATAAAATCCTTTTTCTTTATACAGGAAGGTTTGAGAAATGTTTTCAATGCCGCTGTATTGTCTTATATTAGTTTTCTTAAAGAGAAAAGAAAAATGGCTAAAATTGACATCAGCAGGTTAAAGAGAAATTGCCCAGTCTGTAAAAGCTGGATCTCCATTACAAACATAAATCATATGGTAGCTGAAAAGATGTAGTTGATGTAAAAATATAGCATGCTTCAGGAAATGCCTGAATCCAAACCACATGATTATTGCACAACTGCTGGGTTTGCGTAGCCAGTTTAGCCCATTAAGGCTGGTTAAAGAATAACAGTTAGCATTTTTGAGGTCACCTCGGATTTGAGAGGGTTAAGTTGGTAGAATGCATCTCGTAAAAGATGAAAAATGCAAACAGTCCCTGCAGGAAAGCATGTAAAAAGAGGCTGATGTAAGAAATGAACTGAGAGCGTAAAAAAGGAGGACTTTGGGGCCATTTTCTCTCTATCTGTGTGTCCATGCAGAGATCCTTTCAATAAATTTACCTGAGTGAAAGACATCAGAATAGCAGCACTGCAGTGTTCCTGGAAAGAATAATGTTCCAACAACAGAAAACAGCGTAGACAGGTCGGGGCAGCTCTTTCAAGGCAGCTGACAACATTTCACATTTTGGAAATTCTGATTTTCTTGTAATCATTTCCCTATTTGGTCCAGGAGTTTCCCTGCACTGCACCAAGAAAGGTGATAACAACTGATTGATGGAGTAAAAGGTTCCTGGAGAGCTCAGTTATACAGCACTATGCAAACATGTATTTAAAGAAGTTTCTTAAAAAGGCTTATTTAAGCAAAGAAATTTAAGGTTCCAAAGTAGTTTATCCATTCCTGAAGGAATTGCACCCAGCAGCTTTTATTTTTTTATTTGCTCAGTAGCATCACTCCCTACATTGCGGTTCTGGATGAGGAGTTTTTGAGTTATACAGCTGCTGAAAAACTACAAGAAAATACCTTTTTTTTATTATTTGATATAAATGTAGAAAATACAAGGTGATACGTTGGATTAAAGAAATGAGAACAAAATCACAGAACTGACAAAGAAAAAGAAACAGAAGGTATTGTGTTTTAAAGAATAAGTATTATTCTTTCTCTCTTGCTACTTTGTTTTGCACATTCAGCCCAAAACCGAAACTCAGTGGAGGGAGTGTAGGTGCCTTCCTTCCTGGGAACGCCTTGTGATCCACATGAATGAGTGCAGAATGTCTGGCATTCCCGTCTGGAACTTTAGCCACTGTGATTCGGTCTTCAATAAGCAAGAAGCAATACATAGATGGATAGATCTATGACTGTCAGATAAGATGACTGAACATGTTTTAAGCCAGGGTTGTTTAAAGTGTGACCCAGGGGACATTTGTGGTCCTAAAAGTGATGTTGTGCAGACCTTGAACACAAAATTGGTTTTCCAGTTTAAAGTTGGACTTTTTGCTAAAGAAAATAATCTTGGTTAAACTCGGCTTAATGGAGAAAGATGTTTTATGAAGAACAAGAGAGATACATCCCGCTCTTCTCACTGAGATTGCAAAAAATCCAGACAAAGTCATAAGAAAACACTTAGTACTTAGGATGTTGCAGATATTTATGTTTTGTACAGAAATCAGACTTCTTTATTTTATTAGAATATTGTGTTTTGTCTATTGTTGGAAAAATGCTTGCAAAAATATAAATTCATATATGGCATTTTTAATTCAAATAGAAAGAAATATGAACATTTTGTGGCTTTCATTAGGAGCGTTTTGGGCCATGTGGGGAAATGTTTGAACTCTGCTTTTTAAGCAGTTGATTCAGGCTTAAAACTTAAATAATAAATGTCCTAAGTAGGTCTTAAATGTGCTAAGTGTTTATTTTCTGCAACTGGCACATTTGCCAGTTGCTTCCTGAACATTATGGAATCCAAACAAACAAATACATTTCATAGACAAAATTATTACAACTGTAAATTTACAAATAATACACTTGTAAATTTATTAGCAGCAATATAACACTGTGGGACGTAAACCAGGCGGTTGTACATTCTGTACCAGAGAATACACCAGATGTTCTTACTGGTGCTGTAACTGAAAAACAAACAAAATAACCACAGAACAAACCTTTGCTCGCTGGTCTGTGTTGCATCATGAAGGGCAACTTCTTTATGACATGGTTGAGTGTTTTATGATTCCACTGGAATTAAAGCTCTGTATTGAATGAGTCTATCTCTGTATTATGTGAACATAATTTCTGAAACAGGAGGGTCATAAAAAGGCCACGTAAATCAAGTGCAAGACCAGAGCTGTGGAAGTAAAGACAGCAGTTGCCATGCCTACAACATGCATGTGAAAAACAGAGTCTTGCATTTACATAAGCTACAAGGCTGCATGGCTTGCACCTTCCTATTTCCTGATTTACCAGGCCAGAGAGCAGTCTATAGTAACCGGAGGTTACAAAGCTGCTCTGCGAACTGCAGTACCAACCCACACATTGTCTCTGTAGCTAAAGACATTATTTAAGTGAAGCACTTTAAATCACAGCTCAGTCGTTACGATAAAAACTGCATTCCCCTCGCCACCCCACCATCCTCTCTCTTCTTACTCTCTAGACAGCTACGTCACTCCCGGTTTTGCTCTGCAGTGCCCTTTAGTGCCTCGGCCACTGAAGCACAAATACCACTCACTCAGCACCAGAGCTGCAGTGAAAAAGCCATTATCTACATTAGGGAGCAGAAAAATGTCACCGACACCAGTGGAAAAGGCATTACCTTGCACAGCTTGCTGCCCTCAGGCCTAGAAGGTTGGAGTTCACAGTGAAGTGCAAACCGCATAGAAATGGGACAGAAAGAGTACAAACAAACAGAACATGCTTTGTCCTGCAGCGGTGCGCTCCTGCAGATAAAAAAACCATTTACTGGAAATTAATTTGAGTTGCGCTGCAAACCTCAGATGCAACTTTTACTGTTATTTAGCACATAAATAAAACAACCAATTTCACTGCTTCCACTTTTATCTTTACAGCGTATGACAGCTATACGCTGCAGTGGTCCGAACACAGAAATTCATTTAAATTTCAATTATAACCAGGCTGGCTTTTGTGAGAATAGCTCCTGCTTGCATTAACAAAAGCACTGAGGCATTATTACAACACTTTGAGGTGAGACTCTAGTCTTATGTTGCAATTTGTGGTAATCAAGCATGAGGCCTCAATCACTTCCTTCATTACTGGTCACTGTAAACACCAGCCTTCTGTAAAGCTCCACAGGGTAATTTCTCTAACTACTTCAGATTAGGAGTCCATTCTGTTAGTTCTCTCAGAATGATGGAGAGAATCTGTCATTTTGGACTGTTTTCCAATATTATTCTGAAAGCACTTCTATGAATTAGGAAAGATTTAAAAATAAACCTCCTTATTAGGAGAATTGTTGTGGTTTCACATGAAAGCTACCATAAAGCAAACATGTATTTTTTTTGTGCAAAGGAGATTATCTGGAATCAACAATAGAGCCAGATGGTAAGATGCTTTGTGAATTATTGGTTTAAAAAAAATTCTGATCTTTTAACAGACTGGTGTATTTTTAAAAGGACAGAAACCAAACAGTTGATTGGCTCTCCACAAAGCTTTATGCTTACAAGATTAACTGCATCATATGCAACAGAGAGCCAGTTTAGTATCATGCAAGTAGTCAAACTATTCTCCATTTAATTGTTTTTGCAGCAGAAAATAAACTATATTGACATTAAAAAGTGGAATATTTGCAAAATATTCAATTTCGCCAGCAAAATTAAATAAAGCTTTAGTTGTAATCTTTCTGTGATCCAAGATTTAATAAGTTTACAATCTGACACAGTTCGTGTCAAACCCAATAAAATATGTAGGTTGCTGCTCTGGTCAGACGAGACCAAAACGCAACTTCTTCACCTACATACATAATGCTATATATTGATGAACATGGTGGTGGCGGCATCATGCTATGGAGATTCTGGTAATCTGGTTAGAGCTTAAAGGAACGTACGGAGAAAAATGCCAAACAATCCTGAAATAAACCTGTAAGATTTGAAAGTATAATAACGTGTCAGAATGGCCCAGTCAAAGTTCAAAACAAAATCCCATTGAGAATTTGAAGCAGGGCATGAAAACTGTTCATGTTTATTGATGCTTTCCATCAATCTGAACTTTATCAGTCTGTTTTTGCAAAGATAATAAACATCCACAATTATTTCCTATAACCACTTGAATTGCAGCTTGATATAAAGTAAAATACACTTTGTAAGATGAAATGGTGAAGCACACCATACTTAAACAGATGCTTTTTATTTCTCCTTAAAATAATCATTTAAAATAATGCAAAATAATTAATAATTTCTTACTTTTAAAGTGTCAAATTTTGATTTTATGGCCGTACACAAGGTTTAAATAGAGCAGCTATATTTACCTGCAAGCAACAAATCAAGATAATTATGTGCATCTGTAAATTCACAAACAGGTTTTCCTCAATGACTGAAGTGGAGAACATTATGCATTTAATTTGGTGAAGCACAATTGACTTCCAGGCTCATCAGACAGACAGACAATGCACATCACATCCTGTCAGAGTGCAAATCTCTCCAGCTTCGACACATTTTCAGCTTCAAAAGAAACTGAAGCAAAACCAGATGCTTGAAGACAGAAAATGAGAGATCAGAGTTTCAGTTTATCTTGTATTTAGTAGATAATTTAATACTTTTAGTCTTTTTATTGTGTTGTTTTTCCACTTTTAGCATCTCCTTCCTGCCCTTTACACTGCAATCTTTTGTTGATTTTGACTAGCCTTTGCATTGCTGATAGAAAAATTAATCCCTCACAAAAATGGTAAAACAAACAAAAATCAGGCAAAATTTTCCAAAACATCTACTTCTGTCACAGCTCTCCCTATGTTTGAGATTACATCTTCCTTGTTTCAGCTTAGTGGATCAATGCATCATCAAGGGCAATGGGCCTGATGTGATCTGATGCTAGAAATAGGACAAAGGCCTCACTTTTCCTTTGAGAGCAAATCACTGCAATCCTGGCCTCCTGCCAGGGAGTAAATTGCTGGGTAATATCATCCCACTGTGGCGAGACTGCTCCACTGAGGTTACCGAGTACTGCTGTCGGGTCACACTGTCAGAACCTCTCACCAGAATCAATTTGTTAACTATTGTACAGTCACATCAGGATGTATACAGCTATGCCAAAAAACAGAGGTATATGTTTGGATTTTTGGAAACCAGATAAAACAATACACATTGGAAGGAAAGTTCAGATAATTTATGCTCTATATTTAATATGTGATCTCATTTTAATTTATAAAGAACATCCCAAAGTCTCACAGGAGCAGCATCTTCTGGAAAGAAAAAAACAATTTTTTTTCTTACTAAAGAAAGTCATGTTTGCAAGGTCTAACTTCCAGTTCATAATCTGGGTTGAATAATCTGGGGCACAATCTATTTTCGCTAGTCTCAAACTGCAGTTGAGGGATGACAGCTGACCTTCAGCTAAGCGTTGAACTCATCTCACACTTTTGATGTCATGAAGCGGCAGACAGGATGAAGCTAGCTCACTAGCTCTGCAGCATCTTGGACCTGGACCACAGAGCTAACCTCACTGGCCTTAAAAATCCTCAAACACAGACTCACTGCACTGTGATGCTCCAGAAACATCAGTTGGATCACCAAGGACTGACTCTGCTGCCCTCTGTGCTCTCCTGCAAAAGTTGCTGCTCTCTCTCCACCATCAGGTCAGGTATCTCCCTTGGCTGAAGTAGATAACAGCAGCCATTATCAGATTCCTAGCATTTAAGTAGGAGCTTGATATTGATCGCTGCAGCGCCTGGTTACAACTGCCCTCCTAGCGTGGTGTCTGGGGACAAGGTCTTCTGATACGCACACACACCTCAACAGCAACACCATCATTAATCCCAGCATCATATTCTGATTATAAACTTGAACTGATTACAAAAACATCTAACAACGATTGACACAAATTTAACTCCAATGACCAGAATTTTTTATGTTTTGTCAAGTTATAACCAAAACCTTTAATGTATTTTATTAAAGGGGAGGCATTATGCATTAGTTTTAGCTTTACATCATGTTAAAAGGTTACTCCATCATCAAAAACATACCTGGAGTGTTGATTTGATTCTGTTACGCATGTTTGAGAAATCCTTGAGTCTCCCATGGGAACCATTTGAGGGTGTCTAACACTTACTCTCACAAAGCACCGCCCATTTCCACAAAGCTCCTCCAGACTAGCGGCAGCAGCAATTAGCAAACACCTGGTGGAACTGTGTTTCTACCTTGTTCATCAAATAAATATGTAACATATGCAGCATTTTTGTAACAACTGGAGATAACGTGATAGAGCCATTTTATAGCACAAACTGCCTGGAAAATACATGATATTACAAGTTTAAGACAAGCCATTCTAACACACAATTGTGTTTTTTCCTAAACCATACCATTATAAGCTTTGGCTGAGTGTTTGTGTTCACTTTCCTGCTGCTTGGTGACATTTTTCCAGCCTCAAACAGGTTTTCCCTCCAAGATTGCATCTAAGTTGATCTATTTTTTCACCTGCTCTGAAAAGCTTCCCATTTGTTGTGTTCCTTTGTCTTCAAGATGCTGTTTATTCTCAGATTCGTCTAATTCTTCTGAGTTCCCTACTTTTGAGTGCACTGGAGTAGCCTTCAGAGTTTCACCAACTCAAAATTAATCAAACATTTTTATTAAGAGAAATAAATGGTCCATGATAACCAAATAAAAAAAACAATTTCAGAAAATTATTTTAAAAAACAACTACAAAATAAATATGTTTATGAAGCAAGAAAGCATGCTCACATGCAAAAGAACCATAGAAACTCTGCATACTGCACTTCTTTCTAATGCTGCGCTGGAAAATACATCTGTTTACTAGTTACTCCTGCTTTCTATTTACAGATAGATCAGCTTTATTTTACCATCAGATTTTACCATCTTTGCCCATTCTGGTCCCTTTTCAAAGAAACGCCGTCTTAAATCTGCTCTCAGCCGGAGCACATTGTTCTGAGCTGAAAGAAGAAACTACATGCTCTTACAACACTTGTCCCTAAAGAACCAGGCCAGATAAAAGGAGATGCTACATGAGAAGGAACATTTCCTGGTCCTCTGCCACATGATAGGAAAGTAACAGAGAGGAGGAAACAGGATCGTGTTTCAGGCCTGAACAAAGAAACGCAGAGCGGGAGGGGAGGGTGGCTGACGCAGTGATTTTGAGGGAGTGTTTTTGGATGTACCAGCCTGTGGGTATTTTTGTTGATATATAAGCATATCCGATGGCGACAGGCACTATTTGCATTGCTAATGCTTTCTTGTTTTGACATAGACAAATTACTGTATAGAGTGGCCAGACATTAAACGTGGCCGGCCAATAAACTCAACAAGCTGTCATTGCAAATCTTACTAAAATAAACCAGCTGAGAGATGATTCACAGAGCACAACTCTCTCTGTTTGACCTAAACCCCAAAAATTACTCAGAATTTACATTAACAGATAAATTCTGATTTAATTTCATGTTCAGATGTTAAGGGCTGTGAATAATTTGCTTATTTGTTGGATATTTAACTATAATGTGAACATTTAACATTTGTTTTCTTACCTCCAAAAACACGTTGTTTTTACCCTCACTGTAACTAAATGAATTTAAGTATTTTTAATGATCTTGGTTGGAATTAACCCTGAGAATATTTCTTAAAACATTAAGTTAGTATCAAGATTTTGGCATCTTCTCTGCATTACAAGCTGATATTGTATTTTTCTGCTTATATCCAAAGTATAAGAGACAAAACAAGGACTTATTTCCCTACAAATAAATAATTCATCACCCATCACTCTAGACATCCAGACATACAAATGTGGATTGGAAAAAGCAAAAACAGAAACATCTTAAAATGACCACATCTGGTCAACAGAAGCAGTGCTGTCATCTGATACGTCTTTAAGCCTAAGAGTCAGAGGGAAAGTGAAATTCAACACGATTTGATTGTGATAACTAGTAAAATTGGTTGCATTCTGCATGTTAAAGTCTCTTAAAGAGTCACATCCATGTGCTGTTTTTTCTGTCTTTGCTGTGTCTCTGTTTGTGTCTCTGTTCCACAGATGTCACCTACCTTGACAGCAGCTGTGACTCCGTCCTCAGTCGTGCTCTGCCCGTTCTGTCAAAGAAAGCAGACGTGAGAAGAATCAGTGTGTTTGTCAGAGCATGAATCACACGAGTGTGCAAAAATACTAGAGAGGGGGCAAGAAGGAGATACTAGGGAATATTTACAAGACTGTGTGGGTGGCAACAGTCCACTTTCCACCTCTGCACGCAAACCTAATAATCTGAGGCTCACGCACAAGCGCACCCCTTTGCCCATCCCCAGCAGGTAGGACTTTTTGAAAGGTGTAATGGCTGTTATTTGCAAAAATGATGCAGTATTTATAGCTTTGGTTGATTTTTGGAATGAAATCACACTTCAAATGGGATAAATAGATTGCATTTTACTCTGGAACAACAAGATGAAGCTTGGAAAAAGTTTTTTTTTTTATGTAGATTTTAAATTCAAAACCCAAAGTAGCAACTCTCTTGATACATTTAGGGACAGTCCAAAGTATAAGGTTTTTAAAGTACAAGGTGTGCAAGATGCATACCAGTTTAAGAAGATTGTCATGACAAAATGATCATTTAAGCTAATCTTCTTCAAAGCACAAACATAAGTATACAAACATATCTTCAGTCGTGAAATTCTACCCTGAAAAGACCATGAAACAGATGACCTTCATATTCGGTTCATATAAAGTTTTTGACACGAACTTAATATCTGAACATCTCGTCATAAAACTGGAAACCATTTTTAAATATAGAATTTCCTACCCCACACGTCAAGGCTTCCCAGTTTTGCTGCATGGACCTTTTGTTACAAATTGGAAGCCATCAAACTATTCTGAAACTGTTTCCACAAGCTGACAGTCGCGCTGTCACTCATCATCAGTGTACAAAAAACAAATACAATATGATAGACACTTAAATCTACATATGTCTTTGTTTTTAACGGAGGATCGGTCCAGAGTCCACAGGAATGTGGCTAAATGTCAGGACAAGCCGAGTGACCTCCCAGTCCCCTTTCCGCCTTGGCTTTGTTTCCCACTGGAGCGTCCGTTGAGCTGGTTTCCTCTTCCTTCACATGGCACAGAATGAGAGGCAGTCGGAGCAAAAACGACCAGAAGTTCTCAACATAAAATAGGAAATTCAAACGGTTTGCCAGGCGTGTGCAGTGGCACCGCTTCGTTGGAATGAGGGTCCAAATCAAATTTAATCAAATTCCAGCCACTTTACTTAACTTTCAAACGTCCAACTTAGAAGAAAACAAACAGCATTGGAATCATCAGTCCAGCGGTGGAGATCCTGAAGTGTTTGTATATTTATCCAGCATCATCATCTTCACTTTACTGCACAACACATTTCATCCTCATTAGCTCTGCATGGTTGATCTAAATGGCCCAGTTAGTGATGCTTCCCTCCCCAGTGGACTTTGTCAACAAGCTCAAATGCATGAGCACACACAAACAAGCAGCCACCAAAATACGCTCAAAGTCAAATGCGTTAACAAACAACTGGGATTTATGCTTCAGTGCTGCTGTCAGATGAGACAGAGAGAACTCCTCGTCCGTCTCCCAAATTATCCGGGAGTAAATTTCAGGTCAGTGATGGCTTCTGTGTAATAGACTGATCAACCCATGTTTGATGATCAGAGAGGCGCTGCATTGTAACTAGGAAACCAGGAAAACACAACAACCCCCTTGTTTTACTCCCTCCTCTATCTGCAACTCTAGCTGACTAAATTTCTCATAATCTTATATGGCGGTCACTGTATCGACAGCTGCTGGTCGGTGCCAAAAAAAGACAAATAGCCAATGATTGTCTTTTCTCAGACCAACTGAGTGCTTTCTCACAGACAGAGAGAGCAACAGAGGTCGAACTAATTCGTCTCTGCACCACCTCAAAGAAACATGAATGCACAGGGAGGAGAAATCCTTCTTTAAGACGTTCGTCAGTGAGTGAGCTGCGTTATCGGACACCTTGCCAACCCTCCTCCTCCATTATCGCCGCCCTGTGTGGGTGTTCCGCGGCTGGTTCACACCCAGATTAGCTGAAGCAAAGAGTGAACACACTCATCAAGCGAAAACTCGCACTCCAGTACTTTATGGTTACCTGCTGACCACGCCTAATCAGCAAACACACTACACATTCCAACCACTAACTTTACTTTCTCTTATTTTTCTCTTTGCAGACTTGTTGGGATTTGCACCTTACGGACTTGTGCAGTCCTGCTTTACAAATTCACTTTTACTTTGAGAGTTTAGCAGATCGTTTCAATTCAGAAAATGTTCTCTATTCAAAATGTAAACAAATTCGAAGATAACATTGTTTATCTTAACTTGCAGATTTAAAAAATCTATTAGTTTTTGACCTAAAATTTTAATTAAAAGTGAAAGATAGCTCTCTTTTTTGCTAGAGCTAAAGCGAACTTCAAAAACAAGCCGACATGTCATCTAAACACCCGAATGCAGGCGGTCCATTGCTATAAAATGACCACAAACTGAAGACTCACTCACAGGTCTGCACAATGTCCGGGCTGACAGAAGCACATATGAAAGGGAAGCAGCTGAACTGCTCAAGGCTGGTTTGCACAGAGGAAACAGAACCATGAAAATTAATCCCAGTCATTGCATAACAGTGTATCTACAGCTGGTGAAGCTATAAACTGTTGACTCTTGTTCTACAGCATCAACAATTTGTGCACCCACTAAAAAAAAAAAAACTTAATTTGGAAATACAAACTGATGCTCCTTTACCTGCATGAGACACATTGTGAATGCAGTTCAGACCAAATCCCACAACAACATGAGAGTAGATAGACTGGAACTGCGTGGTATGCCAATTGCTCAGATCTTACCACATAGATGATGAATCTGCCTTCTTATTTAGCAGCACTAAATGGAGAAATGGAATTCTTCAAGGATCCATTCTTGAACACTTTTATTTAACGCCTACATGGCCAATTCACCTCAGAATACGAAGGAGTACTACAACATTTCGCTGATAAGATTGAGAAAACAGAGTAGTTTCAGTCAGAGGCTTCTTTGGATCCGCTGTAATACAGACTGCTACAGGAGGCATTTTCTGCCAACAGCCATCACCATCTTCAATAACTCTGAAAAATCAGAATTAATGAGCTGGAACAACATTTAATGTCCCTTTGGGATCAATAAAGTGTGTTTGAATTGAATTAAATTGAATTGATGACACACATCTCTAAATGTCTCCATCACCACATGACTACAACTCCTGTAAGTCAGTGAGTGAGTGTGCTACAATATGAATTTAATGAACAAAATACAAAAATCATCATTTTAAACTCAAGAAATGCAGAAATTGAACATGCAGGATACCTAAGTGTTGTTAGGTAAGTAGAAAATAAGTTTCAACCTGGAAACTAGACTTTACAGACAACAAGCAAAGAACGAGTGTTACAGTCGGCTTCGTTACTGTGATGCACAGCATGATTATTCATGATGCTCTTCAGGCTCTCTTTGTGAACAGGCTGATTGCTTTGTCATCCATGTGAACCTTTTGCATTAAGGTTTTGGTGAGCAGGTAGGAGTGTGAAGGTGACCAGTGGCCCTCTGACTCTTGGATTTGCCTGTCAGTGAGGTGAAGCAGCAGTGTGTCTGTTGCAGCCAATGAATCTGTCTGGTGTTGAACAATCAGGAGAACAGAATGACTCAGGAATGGAGCTCGACTCAGAACGAACTCATAAATTACCCAAAACAAGCTGATGAGTTCAAAATATGCTAATAATATACAGATGGTTGTACTTTTTGAAGAAATGATTGAATGATCAATAAGAATTTGATGCAGCAAGACAGAGCATTCAGTTATTTAGAAACTGTGCCATCCGGAGTTGAATCGTCTATTTAGAGTTGAGTAGCATGTGAGTTGTGCGAGTAGCATGTGGCAGCAGAGCAGATGGTAGTGGAGAGCCTGTGAAGAATGCTAAGTTTAATGCTGTGAAAATACCAGGCCTTCGCCTGGGGCCAATAATTACGACTCACTGATCCATATTTGTGCGGCTCTTGTTGAAAAAACTGTATGTTTACATTCAACACATGCATGAATAAGATGCTGTTTCTCCAACATAAAGCATTTGCTTTGCGATTTTCAGCTTCTGTAATTTATTTGATGAAACAAATCAGTGCCTGGCAGCATGGAGTGTTTGCCATTTATCTCCGTCTTCAGCCTACCAGCCAGCTGCACGTTCTGGGTCCTGATGGCAGCAAGAGACAGCCCAGGGCTCATATTGATAGAGAAGACTTAGGAGAAGTGAGACTGCAGGCCATGCCAGGCAACATGTTGGGGGGAGTGAAAAGGAGGGCTGAGCCCAACTCCTCATATGGACAGATGGAACAAGCAGGGACGCACTTTTGGATTAATTTGCGAGAAGATGATGAAGGATAAAACCAACCATGTGCACTAAAGCACAATTACCTAGAGGAACCCTGGACATATGCACATAAAGTTGATCAGGATCCGACAGCAAATGAAGAGCCTTTTTTCCCCGATTATCAACAGTGTGAGTGGTTTTGCTTGGAAGCCAAACATGTTGCACAAATGGAAATTAGCTAAATTACCTTTTGTGCTTTATTCTGGAGCAAAGCGAGCAAGAGAAATCACACACAAATAGATTAGCCCACAGCCCAATTATTGATCGCTCAGCTACATCTGCTCTGAATTAACATATTCCCACAAATAACCTCTGATAAAAGCGAGCAGCAGTTAGGCTGTTCCTATTTGAATTGAGGTGAAAGGCCCTCTAACATCTATGGCAGCCATAATCTTTCCCAATGTTAAGTGAAATCCTTAGAACTAATGAATTGAGCTGATTCAACCTGCTATACTCTTCCATCTGAAAGCAATAGCCATACCTAAAATTATTGCTGTATTATTACAAACACAAGATTTTCCAATATTTACAAATAAATGTGAAATAAAAACGTGCAATGTGAGCTAAAATGATGGCTGGCTGCAACAGGTGGGAGAAAGCCATATTGCTTTAAAAAGCCTGACAGAAGATCATATCTGTGTGAAAAGGGAAATCTTTCTAAACTTCTATAAGTCTCTTGCAGAGTGAAGACCTCTCAGCTGCAATGATGCAATTAAAAGAACATCAAATTTCATTAAAAATTTGGCTTTCATTCCATGTTCAATTCAGCCAAATACAAGACTGTTTCTGATGTTTGTCTCCTAAAAAAATAAATCCCATGAATGTGTGTGCATATTATTTATTTATTTGAATTCCAGTAAATGTGCCAGGATTTGCCTAAACTATGCACCATTTGGGTTCTATAGTTACGATCTCCCAAAAGCAGAAAAACATCAACACTACAGACTTCAGCATTTATTTATCACAAGACATACTGTCATTGTGACTTTCTCCAGCTTATTCTCCAGATTTTGTAATCTGTCAGCAAATTAAAAAAAATCTAAATGTTAATGAGTTGGAAAACTTGTGTTAAATCAAATCCCAGCCTAAATGCAAAATTTATGTAAAAATCCCACATTTTGAGAAATTTTCAAAATACATTTGATGACATTTAAGTCACAATTCATTCTGAGAAAATATCCTGCAGCCTCAGTATCAGCTACATTAATCAGGCATAACATTATGACCGTGGACGGGTAGCCTGGTGAAATCCATCATGGCTCCTGTTAGTGAAGAGTTAGAAGCAGGAAAAAGAGCAGGCTTAATGGTTTGAGCGAGTTTCACGATGGCCAAATTGTTCTGACTGTGTCAGAACAACCTGTTCAGCAGAGGTCAATGTCTATTTGAAATGGTCAAGTCAAAGGAAGGAACTCTGGTAAACTCAAGGCTAAATGATGCACAAGATAACCAGAGTGGTCCGAGTCAACAGATGAGCAACTTCAGCCTGAAATGTTGAAGAAGCAAATGGAGGCTCTGAAAGAAATGTGTCAGCATGGGGCTTCTGTATTCTTTATTCAGCTCTAATCTAATTTTAGCCTCCGTTAAGAAAGAGCAAGTCAGAAAAATATAATGAAAGTTAGTCTAAAGTTATGTAGAACAGCAAACACTTCATTCCATCCATAATATTTAATCAAGGTGTAAAGAAAAAGATTTCCTTGAAGATTTAGGAGGCCATTGACAAGCATTCCTCTGAGATTATGTATTAATTTATTGATTAAAATGTAGAAACTAAAACAATACAAAATACATGGAAACCATAGGGGATTGCTGATTGGCTGATCAACACGTAATTAGAGCAGGAAGTCATAATAATATGCCTGATCTGTACATAAATGTGAACATGAACAGGAAGTTTTTTTTGGGTGAATTCACACCCAAAGTCCTAGAAACCGACCAGGAACCAACATGAGCTCAGAAATATTAGTTTCTGAGGTGGAGAATCTCTGCAGTCTCATTCCAGTGAGCCGAGAAGCTGCAGGTTTAAATTTGGTCCTGAGATGAACAATATGACCGGGAAACGCGTCCTTTTATAAAAACAGGGCAGAATATCTGTGAAACTTTTGTGTCAGCTTCACTCAGCTTAACCTCACCCGGTTTATTTCAACTTTCCTTCACAGCTGAGCAGCAAAAGGCGCAACTTCACTCAACACTGAGACCACTTTCTGGACTGAATGAAATGAGTTCACGGTCTTTAAACGGAACCACGTGATTTGGACTAAAACTGGCCACACATGTGCAAAACAAACCATGCATTTCACATTTCCTCACCTCTGTATCCAGCTGCACCAGCTCCATTGTGGGCCATGGCTCCGCGATTTGTGCAAGAGGCATTTTGGCAGGAATTTGATTCTTTACTCTTAGTTCCCCCTGAGCTGCTGGAGTGTGGCTGCGCTCTTGTCAGAGTTGTCCGTGTCGCTCTTGTCAAGTGCAAGTTCCAGAATCTCCTGGTTCAGATCCCAAGTCCCAGCAGAGCGCAGATTTAACAGCTCAGCGCGGGAGAGGAAGGGACGCGCTGCAGCAAGAAGCTTTCCTAAACACAAATCTGATCTAATTTTGGAGCCTGTTGGTCTGCTTAGTTGCCTTGTTGGGAGCGCAAACAGTTTTTCCTTCCAGGCGAGCGCGTCCGGGGAGCTGAGGCGTTGCAGGAGAGGAGCGCAGCGGCAAGCAGGGGGCTAATCCAGGCTCCTTTAATTACCAGCGCGGCGCACTGAGCCTAATGTCACACCGAGGAATCACAGTCAGCCTCTCTCTGTCTCTGCGGTCGACGTCGTCTCGGATCTTTGCGTCCTTCTTGGTGCGCGCGTGTGAGCTTTCTCCCGGTCAGGAAAGGAAGGAAGGCAGGAAGGAAAGAAGGAGGGAAGGCTTCCCGGCAGGACGCGCAGCGCTCGCAGACCTCGGTGTGTATGGCTCCGTAGTACGAGCACTCTCCCAACTCGAGCTGTCATTGGCAGATCCAACCCCTTATTTCTTGCGCCCGTTCCGCACCGGCCCGTCAGCGCCACCCTCTGGTGGACAGGAGAACTGTAAATACGTAATGCAGGGTGGAGAATGCAGTTGATGAACGACCTGCTGCCGCTCAGGCTCCATCCATGTCACTGAATATATCGAGTCCCTTCAATCAGTTCAAGTGAAACTCGTAAATCCAAAGCTTTTATTTTGGTGACTGTGTCTCACAACTAATTAAAGCCCGAAAATAAATTAAACAGGACCAGTAAAGATAAATGATTCTTCAAGTCACATTCAACTCTGCTGATTTTATAGATAGCTTTTGACATCATAAAGGCATCATAAAGGCAGATCAAGCTGTCTGCTCAAAGTACGCTGTATCCAATCACATTAACTCAAAGCTTAGTGGAAGGAAAAACGTGAGGATGAAAAATGAACTGCTAAAAAATATATCAACACACACAAAAAAACTTATTGTCTTTTTCCAAAAAGAAACAAACCTCGTTGTTCTTGTTGTAAAAGGACTTTGTGAAGTATGTTCAGTGACCAATCTTAGTCTTCAGTTGTAAAATACTCTGCAAGGTCAAAAAACAAATTGACACCTTTATTAATTTGCCCTGTTATAAAAAAAAAGCGTTTCAAAGGCTGATCATTTCAAACTTCTGGATTTTCTCATTGTAATTTCAACAATATTTTCAGAAATAATTATTGACAAGTCATATAAACAAAGCATCATAAGATGCTTTGTTAAGATCTTCCCAACGTGTGACTGGCTTTCATCTAACAATAAGTTATTTAACCCCAGCTGAGGTCCTGCAAATGCCCGGACAACAGATTCAACTAAACCACAGAAAAACATCAGAAATGTCTTACTGCATTAGAATAAAATATAATGTGTCACTGTGTCCAGTATGAGCTTAATTTCTTATTTTTTGTGACACACCTGCACAGAGAACACATAATGATTATGTAAAAGGTTAGAGAAACCAAAAAAACCTGAAATATCTTTTGTGAAGTGATCACAGAGCAGTGCTGAGTGAAACTGACTTTTCTCAGGAGCTGCTGCTTCGCCCCAAACTGTATTTTTGTTTTTTTGCACAGATATATTTAGTGCACAATGCCTTTTGACTCCCATCTCCAAAAATGCTCCATGAGGTTGCGAAAATTACATAACATTCTTGATTACACAAAAACCGTGATGTAAAGGAAGTTAAGAGAAACGGGTCGTGATCGGTGCTGTTCTGATCCGGCTCTGCTCTTTTCATTCACAACAGCTCTCGTGGAAGTCCTTGTAATCTCTGCTGACATAACGCGTCCCATCCACCTTCATCACTTCCCTGCTTCATTCACCACCAAGTGGATTCTGCTCCTGGCCATCTTTGGTTACTATTGGCAACTGAAGGCCATTCAGCTGCCTTGCTTTGTCGCTCTGATGAATTTTTGATTCAGATTCAGATGAAAACAGTATTTCAGGCACAAAAGGGGAACATGAATTGGAGTAATATAATATGTGATGATTGGCATCTAGATGAGCCGAAGGTGTAAATGCAAACTGTGGCTGCTGTTTTCACTGAGTCTGTGTATTATTGCCAAGCCACTGATTCCTGTCTGACATTGCCGTTGCAGGTGAATCACACTTACTGTCTACACTAGAGGAGGTGTGAAACACTTCCTTTATTATGTAACACTAGCGTTTGCTGTGGGTTTTGGACTTTGCATCCAAGCTGCTATGAAACCTTATCTTTACACTTCGGAGACCGAATGCCACATTCATTCATGCATGAATGCCCACACAACGGCATGCAGCTGACAAAAAGACAGCATGTAATTCTGTGACTTCTGGAACAGAGCCGTGTAACGGTAACATGAACAGAAGGTTTGATCACCGTTCTTCCCTGCCAACACATCATGTTCGGATAACTGTAATTCCCAAAGCCACATCAATCTTAAACATCATTTTTCAGGCATCAGTTTTTTTCTCCATGATGGATTATCAGCTGCAGGGAGCTTTGATGGCACCTCCAAATGTAATGTGTTTTTTATTTAGTGCAGCCACACCACCGTTATCCACACCTCTCTCTCATCCCTCATCCTCTCCATCGTCTCTTTTCTATTTCCATTATTCAGGACAATCGCTGTTTTCTCCTCTGTCATCCACATAGAGAATATAAGCAGACTGATATTAAATGTTTATGACTCCTACCAGCACCCCCACTAAAGAACTGTCTAAGCAAAACATAAATTAAATAAAATAGTCATCCTTCACTGGAATACAATATGATATGCCAATAAAAATGTTTTGAAAAATCCAACATTTAGTTTGAGTAAATTTATTCAGTAAGGAAAAAAGTTCAAAGTTAAGATAGTTCTTGTTGAAAAACCGCTCAAATTTATCTTGCTACCCTTGCAAGTGGGCGGTGGACCTTTTCTCTAGCAGACACTGGAGACATAGGAGAGAATGGAATCCATTCAATAAAACAACAGAAATATGTAAAACTAGCTTCATATGGAGACTTTCCCAAATTGGAAGTCAGACAGATCATTACAGTGTTTATAACAGCACCAGTATATACAGCTTTCCGATTTATATTCAATCACATTTACAAATGTGATTGTATTTATAGACCAAGCTCAGAATGGTAAGTGCCTTGCCCAAGAGCACATGTGATGTGACAGGAGGAAGCTAAAATCAAACCTACAACCTGAATGAAGACCCAAGTTTAAGTTTGCACTTCAGGTCACCAACTGAAATAGGAAACCATTTACTCCTATACAATTCGTTTTGATTCTCATCTCCCGTCACTTTCCCATCTGGGATTTCACTCATTGAGTTGGATTTCTCCAGTAGAATTTTTAACTGAGCTAATTATTAAAAGTGAGCAGAAGTTTTGAACAATGACATCGATTTTCCAAGCTGTTTTTATCATTTTAGTCTGGGAATGTCAGAAAATGAACGAAGCCTTTCAGTCCACGTTGGCCACACTTCCAAATTAGATTAGCAGCCATTTTGTTCGGTCCAACACTTCTCTCTTCGCAGTGGAGGACGGTTGTCCTCGCCCCTAGTGTATGCATGTGTGTATGATTTTTAAAGGTTGAGGCTGGAGGCAGCGTTTTGGAGCCCCACAGCCCTGGTGTCAGATTGAGCTATTAAGCAACAAACAGTCCAGATGGGTTTTGATTCCAGTTCACTTCCTGCTTTAAGGAATCTCCTCTGTTCATAATGCTGTCTGACATCACAGGTGACATTACTGACTCAGAGATGTCCCACTTCCACCCACTCCAGGGATGCCCAAACTCTACCTGCAGCTGCATGAACAATCCTGGAAAAACATGAGTCAGTCTGTTTTAACACGCGGGTGCAACAAAGCTGGACCGCTCCCTCATATTTGTCACCATGGAACCGAAACATGTTCCCTGTCTCGCTGTGGGACGTGAAACTTAACTCAGCCGTGGAGAAACGGATGGCCGGTTTGTTCCCTGAGCCTGCAGCTCACAAATCAGATGAACTGTTGTGACAATGACTGTTGATTAACCTCGTTTTATTTCAGTTGGCCTGAAACCGGCGGATGAAGAGAAGAGGGTGAGTGATGTTGAGCGAACTCAGGGGGAAACAATGAATCATAACATGGAGCTCCCTGTATCGATGTAAAAAATGCCATTAAAATGCAAATACATGCACACTCCAGTTGTAAAGAGGCTGTCAGATTTGAAACAGGTTGTCAGAAATTATCCATATGATAATTATTTTTACTTTTCTAATATTCACTGAAAAGGAAAGAACAGAAAAGAAAGGATAAGGAAAGAAAAGAGGAGTTTTTATTGAAGCACCTTTGCTCTGTAGTTTGGAGATGCTAAAACCTGACATGCTGGTAGCAGCATCAAGCTGGAGGGGTAACTGGGAAGTTGGCCAAAGTTAAACCAAACGCAGGACAATGCTAGAAGAAAAGCTTAAACTGCAACAGACTTGAAACTGTGGCTTAGAGTCGATGTTCCAGCAGAGAAGAATGCATATCCACTTAATATCTCATTCAGTCAGCTTTCATTTCAGTATCTTTACTGTCATCAAGGTTATAATTTGTAGTTTCAACACTTTTAATTACCAATTTGTAGCCACCCAACAGTGCAGATGATCTAAACAGAATTTATTTCAGTGTTCAACCTGTTATGATAAAGCAGGCATTAATATGGGCGAGGGGTGGAAGGCTGATTTCACCTTGAAATGAGGCACCCAGGGCGTGCCAGATTTCTGCTGAAGGACTTTGAGAATGGTGGTGATAACTCCTGCTTATCTGAGCTGAAAGGACACGCGTAAAAGAGTGAAAGAAGCCAATTATCTGCTCCACATTGAAGGAGCAGTAATTATCCAATCTGTGCTGAATGGTGACAGAAGGAGGTAATGTAATTATAAAAAGCATGGCTCTTTGCCATTAAGGCTTCAGATGCAAGCAGTTTCTTTGCATTCCAAACATCAGTGCAAACATCACTCACACAGAAAGTGCAAAGAGGCTGCAGATGCATCGAGATGGTGGGCTTACAATTTTATATAAAAATAAAGAGAAGCAAAAGCTGGTAAAGAAATAATATTCTTGCACTGAAAAAAAAGTTTTCCAGTGTCTGTGTGTGTGTTTGTCATCACGACCAGATCTTTTGTAGAAAGAGAACAAGAAGCAACAAAAAAAATCTGACTCAGAGAGCGTCGTCGAGCAAAAACAGCATGTCGAGGCTTGACTGTGTTCTTCGGGTATTTGGGTTAGGCAACAAAAAAAAGAAAAAAAAAAAAGGAAGCCAGGAGTATTGTCCTGTGATACAAACTCAACTCTGTACAGACAAACAACAGTAACATATTCTCCGGTTACTGATTATCCTGTACAGGAGTAGAGAAGCTAAATGCTATCTGTCAGCAAGTCAGTTCCAGAAACTCACTCATCCCATCACTCATTTATCACACACTTTGTTAACTGCAGCATAAAACCACAATGTGTCACTTACTGATGTATAAATATGGCTTCTGCCCTGATCAGGCCTCTAGAGCTTTGTTCTAAAACAACAACAACAGCAGGGGGTGCCAGATATCTGAGGGCAGCACTTTGATGAATACGGGTTTTTGATCAGGCCATGCCCTTTACTGCCATAAGAGAAACTGTGCACTGAAAACGTTGTGCTGCGAAATTTATCACATGACTCTAAGACAGCATGCAGATATTCACTAAATCCCCTTCATAGCCTTGAAACCAAAAAGCTCAGGAACAGAGCAGCTGACAGTTTGAAGGTGTTAGAAAACAGTACTTAGATGCTTTCCATAACTTTCTAAGATTTCACCTGCAAATGTAAAATCAATCAATTAATGTTTACTTTTAAATAAATGAATGAACAAATAAATAAATACAACAATAAAAAAATCAAACATCCTGAGCAAAAACAAACTGTCATTCTGAAAAGATCAAATTCACATGATCAAACATGCAAGAGTTAAAAGAAAGATATCTATGCATTATAATAATAATTATTATTATTATCATACAAATTATTATTATTAAAAACTAGACTAGACAATCGTTCAGCAATACTGATAGCTTAGTATAAATTCTCAACAAAAATAAATGAACTGTTAAATATAAGCATAGATCAAAATAAAATAATAAAACTGTATTACTGTCATAACTCACCATGTGAAAAGTCAGAAAATTACAAATTTAAACTTATATAAACTTAAGAAACATGAAGATAAATAAAATAAGGCAAAAAAAACTAAATCGAAGTCAAATTAAAAATTTATTATGCAGAAAGAATATTTCAAAATCAGAGACTGAACCACAAGTTTTAGTTTTTCATATTATAATATAGATACCTGCCGAGTTCATGTATTAAAGGTTTTATGGTAACCATCACAATATTATCAAGTAAAATTAAACTTCTTTTAAGTAGTAATAAAATGTTGAGTCAAGAATTAAATATTCATTAACTTTGGGAAAAAGTTTGTCATCTTACGAGCCAAAACGTCAACAGAATTCAAAGAGTGAATTTAGCAACATTTCTGGATATTTCTCAGGAGAGCAGACTGATTGGGTAAGAGGATTAGATCAGCTGGTACTTTTATCTTTTTTTTGTGATTATTTATCAATAGAGAATCTGTGCTCTGTGAGATAATATGCTGAGGATTCACACTGAACAAAGTTCCTGCATTAGAGAGCAACAGCACAGGTGCATCTCAGTAACGAATCTGCTGCACCATTTGGAGGAAGAACTGGCAAATACCTGATAGCGTCATTTCCGGAGGAGGTAATGAAGTAAAGAGGACTTCTTATACAGAAATGTTATGTTATGGCACTCATGGAAAAGCTTGCTGACTTGACAGTTGCCCACCAACACAGTTCCTTACACTCACCACAAAAAACTACACCACAAAAATAAAGAGTGCTTTAATACACATGGCAAGTTCTGAGGAAAAAAAGTAGAGAAGCAGAGAAAAGGTGTGCAAGAAACATGGATAACTGCAATGTAAGCCACAAAACAGACTGTTTCTCAACAGCTGAATCAAAGCTGACTGATGGAAAGTTAAGTGGAAGAAAAGAGCATGATAAATAAAAATGAACAAACCACAAAGTCAATCACAGTCCGTCAGAAACTGTCAAGAAAAGTAATTTCAAGAGATCTGTGGGGAATTGAATGGAAAGAAACAACATCACATATGAAGGTCAGTATTAAAGCAAACTGGACTTCCTGGACATATCAGCAGAACCACACTGAGGGAAAACGCTGCACAGCACATGGACAATACAGTTCAGTACTTGTTTTCTATTTTAAATTATTGATCTGCTCTTTGATTATATTTTAACAATCTTAGAAAGTTGATTTTAGGTTTTCATTTATGTATAACCCCCCCCCGCCCCCCCACCACCACCAAATTATGAACTAAACACATAAAATATATCACTCTGTCAATATGTAACCACAATTTTAGAAGATTTTAGCAAATTTATGGACACGTAAAGAATTTTTTATGTACCTGGTAGTTTTTAATAAATCAACATGGAAACAGGGTTAAGATTTTTTTTTTCGCAATAATTCCGCTGCTCATGTACTGCTGTTGTGCGTCATCTGCTCACAGGCCGCAGATCTGCGCCGTTCTTTCTCACGCAGATTCCTCAGCCTGAACGCAGCGTGATTATGAAGGCAGTTATGAAGTTATGCAGGTAGGCGGGGGTGATAGGTCCCGGAGGGAGGGGTCCTGCGCCCGGCGGGGCTTGACAGCTCCGCACTATTGGCTGACACTAGAGGGGGGAACTCTACCTGTTACCTGAGAGAAGGAGTGCCATTCGTCATCATCCGATTCCAAATCAGGATCAAGTTTTCCTTCCTCCAGCAGTCCGGAGAGGTAGAAGTCGGCCAGGACCGCGGGGAGCTGAACCAGCGACTGGAGCAGGACTCCGAGCATGGAGCCTATCGCGGCGTGGAGCGAGCAGAGAGTCACCGAGTGGCTCCAAGGTGAGGGACATGCCCGCTTCTTCTTTTTTAAACACTTGATCCCCTCGCAGGTACTTTGGTTCGGGGCGGTTACGTCGAAAATAGAAGCAGCACGCAAATCCTATTGGAAGTGAAAGGTGGAGGTGGAATGAGGAAGTGAGAGAGAGAAGCCACAACAGTGCAGCTCTGATCAGTGTCAACAACTGAACGTTTCAACCGGGTAAACAATGGCCTTCTGTTGTTTTCCTGCTTATTTTGTTTGATACACTGAAACTAAACAAAGTTCTGCAAAAGGAAAAAGGGGAAAAATGAAGGAGAAGAGATTTAACCACAAAGCTCAGCCTGGATTAATGCTTTCCAACACAGTTGCAACACAGCAGAGTCCTCTGCTGCTCTATCACGCTTTGTAGAAAAGTTCTATGTTCACAACAAAAGTTTTTCTGAGCATTTTCAAATAAATGCGTCAGCCGTATTCGTTTATTTTAAAAAAATATACATTTTGGTTTTACTTCAACTTGAGCAAAAATGGGAATTGAAAATAATTTCTGCACTTTTCCGCTGTTATTTTGACAATTCACCTTTTGAGATGAACTCCAACTCTTTGAGGCTGGAAGCCCTCCGTGTCATCACCCTAAGCTTTACCTCCCTAAACAGATGTTGTCATCACTCCCAGTCAGAGGAAACATGCTGCCAAAATTAGGAGATTACTGGTGGAAAAAAATCTGTGCTTTTTGGCTCAGCTCTTTCTTCTTTGTAAAAAAATTAAAAACAATAAACTTCAAGTGATTCACAGAAAACGCAAGTTAGTCAAAAAGTCAAAGCACAATTTGTTTTAAATGACCTCTAGCACACAAGTGATTGTTGAATGATTTTTTTTTTCTAAAATGTTGCAGATGTGTTTGGGCCGGATGTTCCAGAGTTCAGGTAGCTCCTGGGAAGCCCATTCAGCTCCCTATTTTAATCTGGGTACATCCAGGAGGATCTGCTCACCTCACCTTACTGACCTCCCTGTGGGGGGCAGAATTAGGAGCTCTCTGTCCGTTTAACACATTAAAAAAACTGTAAAATCTTGAAAGTCAATTTAAAATAGAAAGGGAGCCAGAGGAGAAGCTAAAACCTAAAACCGTCATGATGAAATTATTACATATACCTATTAGATGTCATGATGCAGCATTTTCAACCATTTGGAAAGAATTAAAAATTGTTAATGACAAATATAACACAAATATTATATCAGTTTATATTTAGTTAGTTTGAGAGGACTGGGTGACATCTGCTCTTTTTCTTTTTAGCTTGTAGCTGTAACTATGCCATCAGAAAATAAAGTGGACCATGGACGAACCCCTGGGGGATCCCACAAGTTAGGAGTGTAATAAGAGTATGAACAAGAATGACTCAGCATGTTGCAAAACACCAATATGTATTGAAAGATACAATTTCAATACATATTGGTGAAAAAATATATCTAATTATTCAACTGAGTTGATTTAAACTCAGTTTAAATGAAGCAGCTAACTTTATTTAAACTTTAAACATATTCAATAATGCTACACTTCCGTAAATCAAAACTCAAGTCAAGTTAATTAAATCCTCCAGTGTTTTTTTTTTTAAATAGTGCGTGATTTTGCATTTATTTTTTTGCTGTTCATTTCATATATTGTATGTGAAAACCCAGCTTTGCTTTCAATGTGACTTTTTCAGTCCTAACCTCGGTACAGAAACCAGAGCGAGAGGCATTTGTCATGCTGGTACATGCATGAGATTTCCTGACACTGGAGAATTTCCATTTATGTCCTGGATCCGTTTGTAGTAAAAAGTAAAAAGCTTTCATGACTTCCAGGACTGGATGCTCCCGTTGATCAGTACCAGGTGTCGGAGTGGCACCTGTCGGGTCTGGACCTGCTCCAGTTGACGTCCCAGGACCTGGAGGCGCTGGGAGTTCAGAAGATCGGACACCAGGAGCTGATTCTGGAGGCTGTGGAGAAACTCTGCTCCCTGGTGAGTGAGAATACACACCGGCGTGTGTGTGTGTGTGTGTGTGTGTGTGTGTGTGTGTGTGTGTGTGTGTGTGTGTGTGTGTGTGTGTGTGTGTGTGTGTGTGTGTGTGTGTGTGTGTGTGTGTGTGTGTGTGTGTGTGTGTGTTTGTTTACAGTGCATATCTGCAGCAGCATCATCTGTCTCCGGTGTGTGAAGTGAGCAGGATATTACCTGAGTGGTCATATCCATGTTTGGTGAGGGTGTTGTATATTTTGTGACATGACAGCATGCTGATTTCCATCTCTGTAATGTTTTCAGATCCTGCTGTTGTTTACACTGTCGTACCAGGAACTGTAGGATAATCTCTTAGAAATCTGGCCAGCACACCCAGAACCACAGAACCTCCTGACATCTTGGCCTTGCCTCAGTGAAATATGTGATGTTTTTACTCAGTGTGATTTCTTAGTACTTCGATCTGACATTCCAGCTCCAGCTTTTCAAGCACTTTGTAGTAAAAACATTAACTGTATTATTCATGCCAACATCAGATAAGCACTTATGCTGAATCGTTTGCCAAAGCATAGCTAGAGAACTGCTGTGTGTCCTGGACAATATGTGGGAATAGTTTTTGTGCCTTTTGCATGATTTACTGCATCAGTGCAGCATGGCCTGGAGGTGGTGAGTGTGTGGCTCTGATGAAGTGTTGATGAAACCCATTGTGCTTTACAAACAGCCTCTACATTGTTGACTTGGTCAAACATGTAAAAAAAACTTTCAAATGGTTCAGAAAGTGCAATTAGGAATTCTAAGTATAATATAAAATATATAATAAAGCTTGTTGTCGTTCAGAGCACAAAGCATAGAAGTGAAATAATAGATCTGCTCTCAGAGATCGGTTATATTGTCATCAATACCCAATCTATTCTTTGTAGATACAGATATTAATATTGGATCAGTATATATCTATGAACTAATTACTGAATCAAATTACATTTTCAATTATATTCCAATTTAATCCAATATATGCACAATGAGCCACATTCACTCTTCCTTTGAATCTTTATCTTTTTTCTTTATCTTGCTGCATAAATACAATCTTTAGGAAATTTGGATGGAGGCTTAACAAATGAGCTGTTTTGTGGGGAGAATTGTGGTCTTCCATAACAGTCTTTGCTTCAGTCTAACCTCTGATTCAGCAGCTCTGGTGACGTAACCGCCTGTAAACATCAGACTAAGATGGCTTAAACTCCTTGTTGCTGAGTTCTTTAATTAACTGTGATACAGACTGAACCTGTAAGCCTGGAATCTGTGAATGAGGAAAGCTGCTCCTCTAGTAATTTCTTTTTTTCCCCCCCTCAAACAGACCTTGTGTGTGGGTGCTTGTGTCTGTCGTGATGCTCCATGAAGCTCTTAACACTGCGCTCATTCATAAAACCTCCCCATCAGATGCTCACATGGCACAGACAGAAACACTTTCAAGTGCACAGCTACATAATTAACAGCTCCATAAAAGATTCATGGCCACTTGTTGACCAGCTTGTACTGGTGGCTGGATGATGTGTACCAACAAAGCCTGACCAGTATGAAGCACTTGACCCCGAGATGAGTGGCCTGTAACAATCAAACACTCTGTTTTAGCAGCTCTCAAGAGCCATGTTTCATGATGGGATGCAGAAAAATGGAGCGACATTCAAACGAATAAAGGCTGTTGTCTTTCTGAAAGACTTTGATTTGATAACAGGGATAATATAAAGTCTGAACTTATGTTTGAATGATATTTTACTAGATATAAATCAGTCCTGGGTTCTGACCTGGGGATTTTCTGGATGGTCTTGCTGTGCATGCAAGGATCCTCCCCTGGTACTCTGACTTCCTCCCACAGTATGAAAACATGATTGTTAGGTTAACTGGCCTGTGCCTGCAGGTGTGAGTGTGTGCATTTGTTATTGTTTGTCCTGTGTGATGCCTTGTGATGGGCCTGTGATCTGTCGCCTGTTTTGCATTAGCTGGGGGCAAAAGAATATTTATCAACACCACCATTGTTATCACAAACATCTTTCTGGAAGAAATATGAACATTTAAGAGGCGGTGGAATCCCACCACAATCTGATCCAGAATCTGTGGAGGGAGATAAAGATTAAGGTGATGGAGATGAGGCCTTCCTTTTGCAAAGCTCATTACCAAAGATAAACCATCAAAATATCACTGGACACATGCAAACTGTTGACAGTTATAGGAGCAGTTTATTATTCAAATACCAATAAGTAATTTTTGAGAGTTGTATAGATAATTTATTTTATGATATTTAAAAAAAATTACAAGCAAAGATTTTGTATTTATTTGTAGTAAATGAGAAAATGGTCAAAATAATGAAAAAGATGCAAACATTGCAAAGAAAACAAGTTTATATTCATTTAGAAACAACAATACTAAAGTTTTAACCCAGGAAAAGTTCAGAAATCAATATTTGGTGGAAGAACTACGAGGTTTTAACCCTTTACATTGATAAATTGATTTATAGCATCTTAACTTTCTTTATTTCAGAATTTCTCTGTTGCTCAAAAGTTACTGAACTGTCCTTTGTAGCTCATTGCTGAGGTTTTCAGTGTTGTATGCAGTTGCATAAAAGCTGCAATATGAAAATGTTTGTTGGACTGAAATGCGGAATAATACTCTGATATTTAAGCTTTCTGTGGATTTATTCAAACCAGACAGCAGAAAAGACACAGGAAATGAGGAAAAGTTGGGAGATTTGTTTTCCACATATGGAACTTGGCCTGAAACAAACCACAGCGCATGAAAATGTGACCCAAAAAAACAATTACTGTCCTCTTCTGGAGGGGCTGATGACAGCAGGGGGTAGAACGTCCTGCCCGGTTGTTACGTGTGTGTGTTTTTGTGTGTGTTGTCTTCAGACTTATGGCATGGGAGGAGAGACCCTGCGCGGTCTGACAGAAAAGCTGCGTGTCGTTGCCCACTCCCTAACGATGGCCATCCAGGGCAGCTGGCGCGACAACAACTACGACGGACGGAGCGCCACCAAGCTGTCAGCTGGCGCTCTGAAGAACGTCATAGAGCTCATCACTTCAGCCAGGGGCCTCTTCTGCTTGCTCAACAGGTTTGTAAAGTGGACGTCCTGAGTGCAACATTGTGAAAGGTGTTTTATTTAACTTAGATCAATGTGTTGGTTGTGGATTAAACGATTTAGCAGAGTTACCTCAGTGGGATTCTCCCCTCAGTTTAATTCTGACTGAATGTTTTTGCTTAAAATACTTTGTTTCCTCTCGCTCCCAATCTGTCTGAACTGATTTACATCATAATCTGTTTTTTCCAGATATCAGTTATCCCAGCTCAGCAGATACACCTCAACTCAGAGCATATTCACCCATTGTAAAAGTCTCGGAGACATCGTCCACAAGGTGGGTGTGTTCCTGTGTTTCCCACATCAGTTCAGCTCAAATCAGATATTTCCAAATCCTTCCGTACAAAATTCAAAGCTAAAAAGACAAAACTCTACTGTGTGCTTGAGGCTGGCAGACTTTTACAGCGAGTTTGTTCCTAAACCCTCCATCAGTTTTATCTTAAAAGGAACTGCTACGTTTTCAGTCGTAATGTCACGCATGATAAATATCCAAAGAGGAACCACAATCGGTTGGGTGTGCGCCAGTTTGCTTTTTAATTCTCCCAATTAGACTAAACGAGAAAAACAGAAGCACATGCAGGAACAGACGGGTATGCATGACTTTACTTTTGTAGTTTTAGTTTTTTTTTCATCTGTAAATTCCTGACATATTTGAAGGGAGGTTGCACCTCCATGAAGCTTTGGTAAGAAAATAAAGACATTTAGATGTGTTTGGTTTTGTTTCCTCCATTGTGGAGTTGTGAAATGCTTGAAGGAAACAGGTGAGGAAGGAATAATCATAAGAGGGTTCATGAGAAGAGGGTGGAAAGTGCTTAGTGGTTGTTGTAGCAAACAGGACAGGCCTGGATATGTAATGCTGGCCGCCGGAGGGAGGGAGTCAGAGAGCAAGGGAGGAGACTGAGAGAGGGATTGCACTGCCTCTATCAATGACTTCAAGCTCTTAGGGGAGTGAACACCAAACACCGAGCAACAGGCAGCGAGAGGCTGTATTCTCAGAACTACAACAGGAAAGGAAAAACAAGCTGACGGAGGTGAAGGAGAGAAGAAAACAGACAAGACAAAACCTGAAAGAGAGTCTGGAGCTGAGATACGGTTTTTAGAGGACTTTAAATATATCCGGCTCTGGAAACCTGCCCAGCATGGCAGGTACTGTTCTCACCACTCTGATTGGATAATTCGACACAAGGTGATCCTTCCTTTTCTGCTTTTTGATGCAACACTTGTTTTCTGTGTCATTAAGTTTAAAGAGAAGTGATTTTAAATAAGAAACTGTATCTCTGAAAATGACAAACGAGCTGCTGTCTGTGTGGCAGAAGCATTGGCTCTGAGCTGCGGGGGTTGATCAGATCAGAAGTTAAACTCTGTCGGTGTGTTTTAACTGTGAAAATATCCTAACGAACCTTAAGAAACAACAAGAATGAAAGGAAGTGTGGATAGCTGAGTGATGCAGTGTGTTGACTCTGAGAAGATTGTTTTTTTTTCTGTTTTGCTCCTACGCGATGAGCTGGCCTTGTTGACGGCTGTTTTCATTCATTATTGGCTATCAGCACACGAGGAAGAGTGCTTAGTCAGTGAAAAGTATGTTAACAAGCTCACCATTTTTGGCGTGCAGGTTGTCAACTATATTTATTTATAGGTGATTGTTTGACTGGTTCCCTTTTTCGAGGCGCCACTTATGTCCTGAAAGCTCGAGAGCATAGAGGATATTTTATTGTTTGGATGCCAATGCAGTCAATAAAAAACTGGCATTGATTGTGTAATTTCAGATTTGACGCGTCGCTTATTTTGTAGGAAAAATTTAACACATTCTAAAAAGTTCCTCAGAGGCAACTTAATAGCTTCACACTTATTTACTGTGCCTTGCAAATGTTTTCATACGAAGGTGATTGGAAAGGAAAGGTTTGTTGTTGGAGGATATTAGAAAACAAACAGAATCATAAAAACAAAATACTGTAGCTGACAGGTCGGGGAAAAAGCTGTGGAGATAACAGGCTGAGTGAGGAGAACATTTAACCTGAGAAGCAGCCAAGGTACCTCTGGAGGAGCTGCAGGGAGCAGCAGCTCAGGTGTGGAGATAAATCGACTTGCTAGATATTTGCAAAACTTAAGTTAGCTCAACTAGGTAAGGTGATGCAGGTTTGTGGCTGTAAACAAATAGCATTTAGTATAACAGGGAGACGACTAATGGAATTGTAAAATTTTCTGACTCAAGGTTTAGATCAAATCATTTTCCTGTGACAAAAGGGCCTAGTCAAAGTTCAGACCTTAGTCCAAACTGAAAATCTGTTGTAAGACTTGAAAGTTGTTATGCACAGATCTGATCTGATAGAGCTTGAGCTTGTTTTGCTCAGCAGTTTGGTGGAAAACCTCAGTTTCTAGATATGCAAATTTGGTGGAACCATGACCCAAAACACCTGACACTGGAACGAATGGTTCAACTGAGCGCTAACAGAATATGGCCGACTTTTACTTTTTCGATTATTATCTGTGTCATTGTCCTTCCACTTCACAATTATGCACCACTTCATATCGGTCTGTCACATTAGACTCCAGTAATGCCTGGAATATAAGATGTGAAATATTTTTATGCCTCCTCCTCACCAGTCTATAAGTAAGAACTGTACAGCTGAGTGTCTTTGCATACTCGTGTGCATTTCCTTTCACCACACAGACAAGTAAAGTCATGGTTGCTTAAACCTTTGCTTGTGGCTAATTGAATCTGGTGTCATCCCCCGCGTGACATTTGTGTTGTCAGGGGGCCAGGCCTTCAGCGTGACGTCTCCCACTGAAGCCGCACCACATCCTTCACAAAAGAAAGGACTCTTATTGCTCCTTTCTCCATGAGTGTGTGTGCCTTTCAGAGTGTATTTCCTTCTCCCACCCTGGGGGCGATCTGGGTCAGCAGTCAGCTGGCGTTGCCAGGACCAACACTTAACTTGTCAGGTCTGCGTTTCACGGCGGCACAGCTTCAGGCAGCAGCCAAAGTTAAAGAGATTGAGGGCAAGTAGAGAAAGAGGTGAACTCTCAGGTATGTGAGATTTATTTGGTTTCTAGAAGAGAAAGTAAATGATGTCTGTTATTGCATCTTTGGCAAACGCAGCTCCAGATAAAAGCAACAAATTTTATGAAGGTCTAAATACTTCTAAAACAAAACAGCTATGACAGCTTTGCTTTTAGTGTGCAGTTTGGGTTACATATTGCTTCAGCTTGACAGGAAATGCATAATAATGCACTAAAACACAATATAGCTGTCACTGGCTAGCAAATATTAACATGCTTCACCAAAGCGGATAACTTATTAAGAGGACAAAAAGGAGAAAATCCTCATAAAGAGGTTTAAAAATTTGAGCAAGACTGACAGTTTAAAAGCTGAGCTGTTTGAATGTTATTTAAGATGAAGAAAAAGAAGGGAGTTCACACCAGGAGAGACAGAGGCTGTAATTTCAAATGATCGCAGCAGGTGTATTTATGTTTCCTAATCTTTTTATAGCAAGTCTGGCTAGCAATATGAAACGTCAACAGAGCTCAAACTGTGTTGGTTGGTCGAGATCTTTGACTTTCCTGTTTGACCTCCACCAATCAGCAGGAACAGTTTTTTATCGTTTAGATATATTTATTATCTTTGAGTTTAGGGCTGTGCATGTTCAAGTTGTTCTCTTAGTTTTGCTTTCTCAGAACGTTTCTCCAACACAATGCAGCATGAAAGGGATTGTAAACACATCAAAATGAGCCACAGAAGTGGCCTGATGCAGCTGTTTGTCAATCCACCACACAACTCCTATCCCATGCTTTGCATTTCTCATCTGCACTTTTTATGTTAGCTTAGTATTTTTGATTACCTCTGGGGATGAAGAGTAAAATGTTGTGCAAAACTTAAATATTATTTAGTAAAATTTTAAATTATTCTCTTAACATTTAACTTCATACTTTGTTTGCACTGATGCACTGCAAAAAAAACCTAAATCTTACAAAGTATTTTTGCCTAGTTTCCACTGCAAATATCTTAGTACATTTGAAATAAGACAAAACTAACATAAAAGTAACTTTTCATCAACATATATCAGCAGTTTTTAAGTAATTAAATCTTAAATATACATAAAAACACATTAGTTTCACTTATAATGAAACATTTTTCCTGTTTTGAGCGAAAAAAAAATCTCCCAGTTGGACTAGTACTGTTTGTATCTGTATTCAAGAATTACTGACTTCACAGCTTATTCATCTTGTTGAAAAGTTACTTTTAAGTTATTGATTTAAATGTACTAAAATAGCGGTGCCAGAAACATTTCTGACAAAGGTTTTGCATCTTTGCAGTGTGAGAGCCTGATTCCTATGAGAAGTTATTACGCTTGTTATCAAAGCTAAAATAATCATGCGCGATCTTCTAATGGTAGATTTAATTGGAGGTACATAAACATTAAAGTAGAATGTTAACAGATCAGAAAGAACCTGGCTTGTTCTTGCCACCTCAAGTAAATTAACTAATTTCTTTGTTATTGTGGAATATAAATTGGAGCCAAGGGAAGATTTGATGACCAACACAAAACAGAAGAAAAAATATACCAAGAAATACTTGATCACTGATTATATTTAGCAAAACCAAAACCCTGGAAAACCTCCCCTCTGCTCAGTATCAATTAATCACTCAACTGATATTACAGGCCCAATCTGAAACCGTATTTTATTTTAGACACATTAACTCAGAAGACATCAGGAACTTCTGTGACTCGCTTGATGACTGTGAAGTTTTTGTTTCCAATGTAGAGATGAGTTTATGTGTAACTAATCATGGCTCAGCTGTGGAGTTCCTGTACCCTTATGATACAACTTACATTTTTAGGTATGTGTCCTATAAAAAGTTCAGATGTGGTTTCTTTCTTATAATCCCTTTGACGTCAGATAACTGGAAAATGGAGCATCAAAATGCTGGAGGCCGTTGAAAAAATGAAACAGATCTTCACCACACCTCATCTCTTTTAATGCCTGATACACTTTGTCTTTTTCCACTCAAAGCTTTTTGTAGACCTCAGACTTTTTCCAACAACCTTCATTTTTAAAAAAAATTATATTTTGTGTTAGTTTCTTGGAGGTACAAACTGATATATGTTTTTTTAAGATATGTGTTGCAGTGTAGATGTAAAAATATTAAATTTTGTCTGTAATTTGTGATGGTGAGCATCTGCTCTCTATTCTATCCAGTAATACATCAGTTTGATTTGATCCATGTACATAAATGCATGAAAATTTTTTCTCACCTACTTCACAATGAGCCTTTGACCATTTTCATGGTCACCTGTAGTTTTTGACACTCGCAGATGCTTTACTTGTAAATATCTCTAAAAGTCACTGGTTTACTCCGTTTGATTCTCCAGCCCAGCTTTCTGACAGAACAGAACATTCTGCATACCTTGTATTCTTTTAAATCTGCCACTTCCTGTTCTTCCAGTGTTAAAATAAAATGCAGAACAGGTTGCACTGTTATGGGAAAGTCTCCTGTGACAAATATGCTACTAACAGCAGAGTTACGCAATTTATAAAATGAAAAAGGCGTCGCTTGGTGAGAATGGAAGTGATACTCTGCTGGTTGGGAGACGGTGCAACCTCGTCTGAACTTGACCTCCAGACAAGTTAAGAGTTTATGTTCTTGATTTTATGCCTTGTTGCTGTTTTAATATCCGTGTTAGTGTAAGACTTGAGCTGGTTACAGATATAAAGACTTGACAGACTAAAATATCCAGTTTCCTTCATGTTTTTTTAATATTTCTCAGCTTCAACACGTGATTTGACTCACTGAGTGATCAACAGTCTGATTATTTAAATCGTCTAAACAACTTTTTGTAGCAGGAAAATATGTGAAAACTTTCACAGCAGCAGGGCTGAGGATCTGGGTTGGGCCGCTCAGTGCTACATCACAGACAGAAATGAAAGCAGAAGAAGTTCACGCATGTGAAGGATTTACACCTAAAACAATTTGAGCTGCACAATAATTTACTAAACGTCACAACTTTGCAGGTAGTGCTTCTTGAATGATACAGAATGTACTGAGTACACGCCGATATTGTCCACATTCTTCCTCTAGATGTTTAGGTGCAGCTTGGTTTGCCACAGATATCTCTTCTCTACCCACAACTTCTGACATTTTCATTTTTTAGATATCTTTGGCAGATTGTCAAAAATGCGTGTTTTTCTCAATCAGAAAGTTTTCAACTTCAGGAATGTTTACTGTGTTATTTACTGGGCTTAGAATGAGAGGCTGCAGCAACAAATGCTTGTTTTGTTATTTGCCTCCAATATGGCTGCACCAGTTTGATGACATCATGTGAAAACACAGTTTAGCAAATTGTTGGTTGCTCTAACAAGCAGATTGAGTATGCTAACAGAGCGAATATGACGTTTTGTCTGGATTAACTGAGGCTTCTTTAGCCTTTTGGTGGCAGTTTTTGGTTGCAACAAACGAGGCCATTATAAATTATGATTAATTACAGAAAATATTTATTTTATATGAAAGAAAATTTTAAAAATGATGTTACACTTTTCAGAGCCCAGATCTTAGCTCAAGATGCTAATATGTATTCATGACTCCCTCCATTGTACCTTTTTTTTTTTAACTCAGATTGGTTACTGCTCTATTTTTAGACGTTCCTACGTTGTGAAAAGTGTCTGACTAATCAAGCAGCTGAGCTGAGTAAGCCTAACAATTAGCCTGACTGTCATAATGAGATTAGTTTTCTCAAATAGGCATCAAGTTTAAATAGCTATTTTCATCTATTCTATTACTTTTAAAGTGCCAATTATTGTCACAGGTGCACAAGTTTCCCCACTAGAGTAAAAGCATAACTGGGCTGATAAAGATACTCCTTTTCATAGTCTTGTGTCATATGACTTCTCAATTAGCCCAATCCGTTTGTGTTCAGTGTTGATCCCTCGGTACATTTCACAGGGATTAGTTTTACCATTCGGACCTCTGTGCAACTCGTCACCCGGCCCCTCAGATTAGCTCTGGGCATTAATATTATCTGGTGTGTTATGCTTTGTAAACATCTTTGAATTTCTCATCTTTCTCCATTATATGAAGCTGCTTCTTCATTTGTTCGGCTCTCTTTCTGAAGCCGCTTCTCTGCCTGCTGGACCATTATCGTCACTCACATCCCAGAAACCAGACATGAAGGCAATTTAGTTCCACTGTAATGGTTTTAATAACTGTATCATTCAACACTGCCGCCTTCCGAGTGAAACATTGTTTATCAATGTGAGATAGATGGAGTATGTATACTGCAGATTAAGTGTGTGTGTGTGTCTTGGAGGCCGTCCTGTAAATGTAGGAGTGCTCCATCTTTGCTCTGACGCTGATTTTAATGAATTTCTTTGCTGTTTAGTACCAGAACCTCTCTGAATTTTCAGTTCTCCTTATAAATTATTCACTCCTTATAAATAAATTGCAATGCTGTTGAGCATTTCTTATCCATTTGACTGGTTCTAAAGAAACTATTCCTCTATATATTAATAATCATAAGCCGAAAGGCTCCAATAAAAGCTTAACCGTGCCTCCAGAAGTTACCATACAACTTGATCTTTTCCACATTTTGTCACTTTACACAGAATTTAACATTTTTTTACTTTGAGAGTAGTAGAAGAAGAAAAGTAGCAGAGTGAGGAAGAGCAGGTCTGTTTGCTTCATTCACGTTTTCATGCGTGTCAGAGTAAGATTTTTTTTTCTTTCATTTTTATCAGTAACAATATGTCAGTTTGCCTCCACTGCACCAGCTTGCCCTCTTTTGTTTTGGTCCATCTAATAAAAGGTTTAAAGATGCATTGCTGTTTATGGTTCTAACATGACAAAATGTAAAAAGCTGCAGACAGAGTAACTCGAATCAGTCCAATCAAAAACATGTTTGAAACATTACAATTGACTTCATCAGACAGCTTTCAACTGGTGTGTGGCTTTTTCCTTCCTGACTCAAGCTGTGAAGAGGAAATGGGACATGGGTTTTGACTCAGTTTGTCCCATTTCCACAAATCAATAGCTTTAGCATATAGACCGATGTGTCATTTTGTGACCCCTCTGCTTAAATCCTGCTGTTTCACTTTTCCAACAGGATTCCACGGTCTACGAAAAGGAGAAGGACATCATATCTGTTGTGAGTTTGTCTCAGTTATGCTTTTTCAAATTTCAGCTGGTGAAACTTTTGTTTCTTTGTGCTTTAAATGTGGTATTTTTAGCTGTGTGAACCGGCGTGTTTTTCCCGTTTTAGTGCCGTCAGCTGGTGGAGGTTTGTGATGAGATCCTGACCTCCAGCTCCGACTCGCTTCTGACCCACACGACTCAGCTGGAGAGCGTCAACCTGGTCCCTGCTGCACCCGGTGATCATCTGGTAACGTTCTGCTTCCTTATTATCCTCATGAGTGTAAAAAAGGTTTTTTTCCATGTTAAATTTGCGTCAGCCACAATGAGCTCTCATGGGTTTTATTTTAATTTTAGTTTTTACTAAGGCTTCAAAGTTTTACTTTATATTTTTAATATTTTTACTTTAAATTTCAATATTCCTTCTTTTTTCTTTACTTTTCTTGACCTTCATTTGTTTTACACTTCACCTGGCTTATCAGTTGACTCACCCTCATATTCTTTTTTTTTTCCCTCCAAGTGATTATGCTGATGCTTTATTTAAACACTGACTTGTTTAAAGCTTATTTTCACCCCTGACCTCTGCTGGGGGTTTCCAGTTCAGATCCTGTCAACCGATCCTTCATCCAGCTCAACGTTCTTCTCCTTGTACCAACTTTTATTTCTGTTCCTAAAGCCTTCCCTGATGACTGGTAGCTAAAGCACAATGTTCTTTTTGTGCTGCCTGTCCTGATTTTGCCATAAAGTCTGCACATTTGGTTCAGCACTCACAGCTCTCCTCTGTTCCTCCATGCTGGTTATCCCACTAATCTAGTATCCTTTTCGGATTCATTTCTAAAGAGTTATTTCTTTCATGCATTTCCCTCTTTCTTTGCCTTTGTGGACTCAAACCATTAAGTAAAAGTCTCATTAGATGGTGGATGCATTTTCCCCATCTCGTCTTGTCTTTTTAAACATTTTATTTATTTATTTTTTATACATTACACCACTTTTGATGTTGCGCCTGCAAATTGTTTACATGTCCGTGCTTCTGAATGCTAAGTTCATTTTTCTGCTAATCCACTGCTCCTACAAAAGAAGGACTTTTACAAATGTACTTAGCTAGAGGAGACGGTTTGTTAATTACAGCTGACAGCAGGTAATTGATTAGAGTACATCACCGATAATGAAGTCGGCGCTCTGACAGATTAAGAGTAATGGGAACTAAAGGCAGGGGGAAAAGGAAGTGAGAAGCAGAAGGCATTATGGTTCTTACGAAGGGGGTTTACCGTACAGGACGTGCCTCCGACACAATGTGTAAATCTAAAAATTAAAAGCACTGAATCTTTTTTCACATTTTCTCTAAATATAGTTGTAGAAATTTTAAGATTTTAAGAAAAACAATAAAATTATCTCAATACTTTAGTATTAGTGCTTAATTTTCTGGATTTTATGATTCACTCATATATGTTTGTCACAAAGTTTTGACATAATATTTAACAAAATGTTATTCTGAAGATATTAACTGAGTAACAAGAAAAACTATCCCAATGTCTGTATCTGTAGAAAATGAAACAGTTTTAAATTAAAAAGCTAGTATCTAAAATAAACTTAAAGAACAAATTAGAATAAGTAATAATAGTATTTACTTTCTGAGTTTCTCATAAGCTAACACTGGATCCCATTAACATTTGCAGGACTTTATGGATTAATATAGACTCTTTACCTAATCAGTAATATATTAACATATAAATCCCATCTTTAAAAGTGAAAACATGCTTGGTAGCAGCCAAAAGGTAATGCAAATCTAATTTCACATTATTGTTTGTAAAAATGCCTAAACACTGGAGATGCCACATACTGTCAGATCTCAGCTGTCCTAATAAACTCTAAAGCCTTTTTCATTACTATATGTCATATTTCTTAATTAGTTATTGAGTTGTTATATTACCCAGCATTAAACTGAACCTCCATAAATTGCATTTTGATTAATTAATATATGTTTGATAGATTGCTCAATATACATCACAATCATTCTGAGGTCATTTGATATTTGTTTTTGTTGATTTGTTCTTTCAGACATTTTCTGTTGATAAAATCCTCATAAAATCCATTGAAGTTCTGTGTTGTATAAAGCAATGAGGATAGATGAGTTTATATACTGAGGAAGAGGAGTAACTGAACAGCGGTGCAGAAAATCAGGCTGGCAGGCTGAGGAAGACTGGAAGAGGAGCAGCACAGAAAACTAATAGAACAAAAACTAAACAAAGGGAGAAACTACAAAATCTAATCTAAAGAAACAAGTCCAAAGCCACAAATGTTGAATGAATAAATGAACAAACAAAGTAATAACCAAGAACGCAAGATCCAAAGAAATGAAACACAAATGAAACTTAAAGTTCAAACACATTTTAGTCTTAACAAGTTAAAGATTGTTACAAACTGTGGAAAAAAATAACAGGAAAAGTGTTTATGTAGTGCTGTTTTTTAAAATCATAAATACAGGAATGAAACACTTTTTATCCATTGATATTTCCGTCGCCGTTAGATATGTATTGATTGTGTAATTTAACTTGTGTTTAGTGATGACAAGTTGATGAACAAACATCAATATTTCCACAGAATCCAATTATAACAGCAGCATCATCGTTATGCTGCTTCCGTCCAAGCTGTTTGTCAAATTCACACTGCAGACTCACAAGTCATTTTATCTTTCTGAATTATGCACAGCATTATTATTATTTTTTTGTTTGTTTCCATTTCTCTCAGGGGATCGAGATAACATCCACCAGCTCCAGCAACCACTACGTGACGGGAACGGCTGCAGAGGTCAGGTTCACACGTTTGCTTTTCCTCCCATTTGGATGTTGATGCAGCCGGCTAACGGTGTGACTCACTGGTCCTCCTGAACTCTGGGCCGGTGGGGTCAACTGCAGCTAGAGACGTGTTCAGAGGGGTCTTCCCCACATTGAACTACCCAGCTGCTTTGCTAAAAAAGCCTCTGATGGAGGAGAAGAAGATAACCAAACTGTTACTCAGTTTTTGCTTCAAAAGAACACGTTTGTTCTTTTTTTTCTGCTAGTGTTTGGTTAGTTGTTGTTGTTGTTTTGCCAAACACTTGTCATTTTTGTTATGAAAAGTGAAAATTAACAACAACACTTCATTCTCTGGCCTCTGTGACGATAAAAACAAAAAAAAGGCAAAGTGACAGCACAGTTTTCTCTGTTCTGTTAAAGACGGTGAAGCATGACACATTATTTTCAGCCAAAGGCTCTTCTGTCTGCTCCAAACTATACAACCTGCAGGCACTTGGTGCATTGCATTTGTAAACTTTACTGCTCATTTTAAATGTTGCGTAATAAATCCAAGCTGGGAATATGAATTCTGTCAGATAATGATTTATATCGTTGTTGGGATTGTTCTGTGATACATTTAGCTGTTTTTGTGTTGCTCCATGTTTACGCTGCTTGTTCCTCCTTTTGCAGCCTTCCACTGATGCCTATTTGCGAGTCCTGTCTGGTGATGAAGTGATCCAAGTCAACGACCAGATAGTGGTGAGTGATGCAGCACATGGAGAATGATCCAAATGCCTATATTTATATTAGACTAAGACCTGTGCACGCTGAAATAACCTGTGCTGCTGCATCAGGTCGGTTGGAGCAGAGCCAAACTTATTGAGAAGCTGCAGGAGAATCCCGGTGGAGTGACTCTGGTCATAAAGAGGATCCCGGGTTCGCTGCGGCGCAAGCATTCCATCCAGATCACGCCTGTGCAGGTTAGTCAGGTTAGCTTCACACCAACTTCAAGTCCAAATTTGATTTGTCCACATATTTCAGCAGCAGTTCAGTTTCCTTTGCATCATAAAAACACAAAAATAAAAACAAGGTCACAGAAGATACAGTCAACAAAGTTACATTTTGCTGTCATTACACATTAAAACGTTGATTAATGTTTCATTGATTATGTTTCAAAAGCAGCTATAAACAGGATGGTTTTAGTCTGGATTTAAAGGCTCTCAGTGTTTTGGCTGTTTTGCAGTTTTCTGCAAGTTTGTTCCAGATTTATGGTGCATAAAAGCAGAATGTTGCTTCTCCACATCCAACTCTGGTTCTGGGGATGCAGAACAGAACCAGAAGACCTGAGGGGTCTGTAAGGCTGCATCAGTGCATCTCTAATATTGATATGCATCAAACCCAAACCAGATGTCACATATTTGAGGACATATTTATTTTTTCTCTTATCACTGCTGATATTTTGCTGCTCTAGTATTTCATTTATGAGATTCATCTTTGGATAAAGTCTCATCACCACTCGGGATCCGTTTCCACCAACACTTACACTCGTCACCATGTCGACTGTTGTTTGTTTATGATCATCACAGTGAAACGCTGCATCAGTGAACGAGTTCACGCGCACACACTGTGCACTTCACACCCCCTTGTGACCATCGCCATGATAATCTGGGATCTAGCTGGCGGCTCAGGCTGAGAGAAAGATGTGAATCAGCTCCGTGTTTCAGCCCATATTGCCCCGAGACGACGCTCGGCTTTCAGCGAGACTTTCACAGACTTTGTGTTTGTGTGACCGTGTTCCTCTCTCATCTGCTCGACCGCAGTGTGTGCAGACAGAACCTGCCATCGCAGTCCACATGACATCCGCTTTGTTAACCCTGTGCTAAGCTCTAGACACACACAGGCTTTAATGTGCACACTCACATGTTTGGATTTCATTTGTTCGTAGAAGGAAGAGGAGAGACGAGTGAGTTCGGAGGGAGAAGAACCGGAGGACAAAGAGGAGAGTCAGAGGCACTCCATATTTGAGAGAGTAGCAGCTTCTGTCAGATCCCTGTCATTTAGGTAGGACTTTTAATAAATTAGTTTGTAAAAATGTTCACACACATTCACCCTTCAGCATGTCAAATGCAAGGCTCAGGCCAAATCTGGCCGGCCACAACTCTGTTAATGGCCCTCTAGACTCAAGATGCCAAATTTCTGCAATCAGTTCCTTCAAATTTTCACAATTCTATATTCGCGGAAAAGTATGCAAAATCAACATAAATTTAAACTGTGAGTTTATTTCAAATTTTCTGCAAAAATGGTATAAATGATTGAGTTTAATTGATACCAATTAACACCTGCTGGGGGCGATATTTCTTATTTGATGTAAAGTTATAATTTGTGATCAATATGAGAAGTTACAAAAAGTCTCATTAAATATTATGAAATTTCTTGCAACTATTCCTACATTAGCACCATTAAATCAGTGATTCTGACTGCAAAAAAATCACAAAAACAATCCTGGACGGACTGATCAATGAGAAACGTTTTATGATGTACTTATCGGATGCAGAAACAGCTATTTATCAATATTTTAAGAGTTTGTTAATTGGTTTTATCAATAAATTCTGGCACAACCAGCCTTGTAGAACATGAAAATGAGTTTGTGACCCAAGAGGCCATTCATGCGTAGTTGAATAAATCCAACTAATCTGTGAAGGCCTCAAAAGTTTCTTAGAGGAAGAAACCGTATCATGAAGACCATCAAATCCAACAGTAAGTTCTGTAGAAGTTTAAATCAGAGTTCGGTTATAAACCTTTGAACACAGAGCTCTTTTTAATCCATCATCTGAAATTGGAAAGTGCCGAGACAGGGCAATTCTGCTAAATCTGACAGGATCAATCAGAGAAGCAGCCAAGAAGTCCAAAGTAACTGGGAAAGCAGTGAGATCCGCAGCTCAAGCGTAAAATTCTGGCAACGATTGTCATGCTGGATTTGAGTTTCTTTACCCACATGCAGGTTTAGACATCAGACCGGAAGGTTTTTGGTTCAAAGATTTATTTACAGTTATTATAGAATATGTTGAGCCTAAGTTGTCCTCTGGTTTCGGGAGCGGCTGGGCGGCTCAGGTACTGCTTAGAGAGGGGAGAGGTTAGTAGGAGCGGGAGTGAGAGGATCTTGACAGGGAAGTGGAGGGAAGGGCTTACAGATCATCTGATGGAGGATTGCCGAGGAGGAGGTAGGATCCGTTGGTGCAAAGGCTCCGAGAAGGTTGCGGGCTCAGGCGGCAGACGAGAGCGTTTAGTCCGGAGGGCGATCGGTGTCAGTGTTCGGGTGGGCGTGGTTACTTAGCTGGATCCAGGCAGAGCATCCAAAATCTGAGAAAAAACAATAAAGATTAACTTAGTCCTTAGACAACGTGAGGCTTGGCAAACCTTGGGATTGACTCTGACCAACAAGTGGGACCATCGAGCGATGAATGGCTGCTCCACCGCTTCTTAAGAATCCTGCAGCCGATTTCAGAAATCCGCTTCAGGTGCGTCAGCCTGCCGGAACGCTCCCACGAAGATTGTCTATTCGGAGGAGCACTCACACCAACTTGAATCCTAACATTACCCCTCCCTCAATGACCGCCACCCGGCGGTCCCGAGGAACCCGAAGCTCTGGTGGCATGAAACCTCCTCAGAACCGACTTGTCCAGAATAAAAGACCTGGGAACCCAGGAGCGTTCCTCCGGGCCGTAACCTTTCCAATCCACCAGATATTGAAAACCCCTGCCCCTCCGACGTACGTCAAGGATTTTATTAATAGTATAGGCCGGACCCCCATCAATATAGCGGACGGGAGGAGGGGAGCCAACTGGAGGGCAAAGCGGGCTAGACCTCACAGGCTTCAGTAGGGAAACATGAAACACGGGATGAACCCTGAGAGAAGGTGGGAGCCTGAGTCTGACCGCAGCGGGGTTCACAATAGCCTGGATCTCAAACGGACCTAAATACTTAGGAGATAATTTCTTAGATGCAGCTTTTAGGGGAATGTCTTTGGCCGACAGCCAAACCCTCTGACCCGGCCTGTAAACAGGAGCTTGACGTCTCTTCCTGTCCGCAAAGCGGCGATTCTGGGCAGCGGTGCGATTCAATGCTGCAGTAGCATCCCTCCAAATGCGCTGGCACTTCCGAATGTGGTGTTGAGCTGACGTGACGGCATTCCGGGATTCGTCCGATGGGAGGAGAGGAGGCTGATAACCTAGTGAACATTCAAATGGGGACAAACCAGAAGCGGAAGAAACGTGGCTGTTATGTGCATACTCAACCCAGGGCAGCTGGGAGGACCATGAGGAGGGGTTGGAGGAGCACAGGCAGCGAAGTGTAGATTCCATCTCCTGATTCATGCGCTCCGTTTGCCCATTGGTCTGAGGATGAAACCCAGAAGATAAAGATACCTTGGCCCCAAGCGCGCCACAAAAGTCTTTCCATACCTTCGAGATAAACTGGGGTCCCCTGTCAGATAGAATTTCCCTCGGAATCCCATGGAGCCTAAAAACATGCTTAATAAGCAAAAGAGCAGTTTCCGCAGCAGACGGCAATTTTTTAAGGGGCACAAGGTGACACGCCTTGGAAAAACGGTCTACGATGGTAAGTATGACTGTGAACCCCTTAGAAGGGGGCAGGCCGGTGACAAAATCAAGAGCAATATGGGACCAAGGACGTCCCGGAACGGGTAAGGGCTGCAAAAGCCCACTGGGAAGTTGATGGCTGGACTTGTTCTTAGCGCAGGAGGGGCAGGCCGAAACATACTCTTTCACATCCTTATGAAGGGACGGCCACCAAAAGGAGCGCCTGATTAATGCCGCGGTCCGACTGGCGCCCGGGTGACCAGAAAAACGGGAAGCGTGAGCCCAATGGATCAGACGGGAGCGAACAGAAGAAGGAGCGTAAATTCGACCCGGAGGACCAGTACCTGGATCAGGATCCGACTGCTGAGCTTTGAGGACCTGGTCAGAGATGTCCCAGGAAACCCCCCCCATTATGCATGAGCGAGGAACTATGGTGTCCACAATAGGGTCCTCATCATCAGAGGAGAATTGTCGGGAGAGAGCATCTGGTTTCACATTCTCAGAACCTGGTCTATATGAAATGATAAAGTTGAATCTGGAAAAAAAAAGAGACCATCTTGACTGTCGCGGATTCAACCGTTTAGCCGTCTGCAGATAGGATAAATTTTTGTGATCGGTCCAAACCACAATCGGAAGCTCAGCCCCCTCCAACCAGTGGCGCCACTCTTCAAAAGCCATTTTAATCGCCAACAACTCCCGGTCCCCCACGTCATAGTTTCTTTCTGAAGGAGAAAGTCGGCGAGAAAAAAAGGCGCACGGATGCATCTTGTGATCAGAAGGCGAGGTTTGAGATAACACCGCCCCACCCCTGAATCGGAAGCATCCACTTCCAACGTGAATTGCCTAGTGGGGTCTGGCTGGATCAGGACCGGGCATTAGCGAATTTCTTTTTCAGAGCCGAAAACGCTGCGTCAGCTTCCGGAGTCCATGAGAACTGGACCTTGGTGGACGTAAGACTGGTCATGGGGGCCGCAGTCTGACTGTAATTACGGACAAACCTTCGATAAAAATTAGCAAACCCCAAAAAAACGTTGTAGTTGCTTGCGAGAAGATGGGGTCGGCCAATCCAAAACTGCGCGAATTCTCCCGGGATCCGGCTTCACCTGCCCACTCTCCAAAATGAACCCCAGGAACGAGATGGAAGGCACATGAAACTCGCATTTTTCCGCTTTAACATACAAACTATTTTCTAAAAGACGCTGTAGGACCAACCTTACATGCCGTTTATGTTCCGCCAGGGTCTCAGAAAAAATCAGGATGTCGTCCAGGTAAACAAACACAAATTGATCCAGAAAATCACGCAACACGTCATTGATAAGGGACTGGAAAACGGCCGGGGCATTCGTCAGACCGAAAGGCATGACCAGATATTCGAAATGGCCCAGCGGGGTTTTGAACGCCGTTTTCCATTCATCACCTTCACGGATGCGCACCAGATGGTAAGCGTTTCGTAGGTCCAATTTAGTAAACACGGTGGCACCCTGTACCGGTTCAAAAGCTGATGTGAGAAGGGGAAGGGGATACTTATTTTTAACCGTGATCTGATTAAGACACTTATAATCAATACATGGTCTGAGAGAGCCGTCTTTCTTAGACACAAAAAAAATCCCGCCCCCAGCGGAGACGTGGAGGGGCGAATAATGCCTGCAGCGCGGGACTCGTTAATATATTTTAGCATGCTCTCCCTCTCTGGCTTAGAAATGTTATAAAGTCGACTGGAGGGCAACGGAGCACCGGGAAGGAGATCAATAGCACAGTCATAGGGGCGGTGGGGGGGAAGTGACAGTGCTTTATTTTTCTGAAAAACCATTTTCAAATCATGATATTCAGGGGGAATCTTGGACAGGTCCAGAATGTCCTCCTCATCCTCCCGGGTGATGTCCAATTGTGGAGTCGTCTGGGCGGCCTGTAGACAGGTTGAGTGGCAGGTTCTGCTCCATGATTCCACTCTCCCCTCATTCCAATTAAGGTGAGGATTGTGCTGTCTCAGCCAAGGGAAACCCAGCACCAGAGGGGTCTGCGGAGAGGGAAACACATAGAAGATCAAAATCTCACGATGATTTCCTGAAACCAGAAGTTCAATGGGTTTAGTCTGTTGTGAAATGACGGGCAAGACTCCTCCATCCAGGGCGGAAACTTGGACCGGAACGGGGAGAGAAATTGTAGGAATATTTAGTTTCTTTACCAAATTTTCATCGATCAGGTTCTGCTCACATCCAGAATCAATTAGAGCCGATACGTTAACTGACCTTTGGTTGATGAAAAGGGATGCAGAAAGAGAAAGTCGGGAGATCAAACTGGAACAGCCACCCACCAGGACTCCCGTTATCACTGGTGGGCTCCGCCTTTTAACCGAGCCGGGCATACGGCGACGAAGTGGCCAGTAAGACCGCAATAGAAGCAGGCACGAGCTTCTAGTCGTCGTTGTCGTTCTGTGGGGGAAATTCTGGTGCGGCCGATCTGCATGGGCTCCTCGGAACAAGGCGTGTTCGGGATGGTTTCCATAGCAACCTCTGGTGCGAGTTTGTCTGAAAAAGGCACAGGTTTAAATGCTCTCTTCTCTCGGGACCTTCCTCTAAGTCTATTATCGACCTTAATAGCCAAAGCTATCAGGTTCTCCAAACTGGCTGGTTCATCCCTGCATGCCAGTTCATCTTTGAGAGTCTCATTGAGAGCCTGCATGAAAGCCCCTTTGAGAGCTTCGTCATTCCAACCAGACGTGGCTGCTAGAGTGCGAAAATCAATGGCAAATTCAGCTACAGAACGGGACCCCTGCTTCAGGTTCCAAAGCTGATGCGAGATTTCTGAACTGGACTCTGCATAACCAAAAGTTTGCTTTAGCTCGTTCAAGAAGGTAGCAAAAGGTGTTTGTGAAAGAGATGAGAGGCTAAATTTAGCTTCTGCCCATCTCAGGGCTCTTCCCTTCAAAAGTCCGATCATGTAAGCTATCTTGGCGGGGTCATCCGGAAATGAGCCTGGAGCTCTGCAAAATACAATAGAACACTGCAGAATGAATCCTCCACACTTTCCAATCTCTCCCGAATAATGTTCTGGTGTCGGGGGTGAAATCTCACGAGCTCGGAGCGACCCACCTGAAGCCGCTACCGCTATCTGCTCCACCCCCGGAGGAAGGACTGGGGCCGCTGCTCCGGCTGTAATTTGAGGCTGAGGGTTTTGCTCCAGCCTGTGTGATAGTTCCGAGACTGTGGTTCTCAACTGATCCATCAGCTGGCCCTGGAAACTCTGCTGGTCTAATAAAGTGCGAAGCATAGCGTCATGGCGGGCTAGGAGTTCTGCTGAACTTAAACCGGGTCTTGTGTGAGAACCTGCTGGGTCAACAGGGCTCGATGGTTCTGTCATGCTGGATTTGAGTTTCTTTACCCACATGCAGGTTTAGACATCAGACCGGAAGGTTTTTGGTTCAAAGATTTATTTACAGTTTATAGAATATGTTGAGCCTAAGTTGTCCTCTGGTTTCGGGAGCGGCTGGGCGGCTCAGGTACTGCTTAGAGAGGGGAGAGGTTAGTAGGAGCGGGAGTGAGAGGATCTTGACAGGGAAGTGGAGGGAAGGGCTTACAGATCATCTGATGGAGGATTGCCGAGGAGGAGGTAGGATCCGTTGGTGCAAAGGCTCCGAGAAGGTTGCGGGCTCAGGCGGCAGACGAGAGCGTTTAGTCCGGAGGGCGATCGGTGTCAGTGTTCGGGTGGGCGTGGTTACTTAGCTGGATCCAGGCAGAGCATCCAAAATCTGAGAAAAAACAATAAAGATTAACTTAGTCCTTAGACAACGTGAGGCTTGGCAAACCTTGGGATTGACTCTGACCAACAAGTGGGACCATCGAGCGATGAATGGCTGCTCCACCGCTTCTTAAGAATCCTGCAGCCGATTTCAGAAATCCGCTTCAGGTGCGTCAGCCTGCCGGAACGCTCCCACGAAGATTGTCTATTCGGAGGAGCACTCACACCAACTTGAATCCTAACAACGATACTCTGGTCAAATAAGCCAGAAAACTACCATTTGTGTTTCATCTTTGTAAAACTCTGACATGTTTGAGTCAAAAAAAGCATAAAACCTCTTAATTATGTGAGGGATCTTATAAACACTTGTTGCCAAAACAAAAAAACCTTAATGAATCTGTGGGAAATGACATAAATATTATTTCATTTCCAAATCCAGGTTTGTTTAAAGTTTGTTTCAGTAAGTGATCACAGATTTACTGAGTTGAACAGAACCTCCCACAGCCTCTGCTGACCTTTTTAATCTGCCTGAACCCAAAAGGTTTAAAGTGATGTCACTTACAAATGCCATAAATTCCACCGACAAGCCGACGTTTTGCTGGAAACGGGAGCGAAATAATAGATGAAGATGCCAGCCAGCATCTGAGTGAGTTTCAGAACGGTGATTAAAAATCTAAAGAAGAAAAATCATAGGAAAAAGTGAGAAGAAGCAAACATGAGAAGTGATGGCTGAGGAGCTCAGGCAGATAAATGGTGGGTGTGGGAGGTGATGCACTGCAGATCCACATTTCAGACTGCAGGCGTGTAAAGTCATATCTGATCTCTGCAGAGGTTCTGGCTTTGTATCAGTGTCTGTTTAAACACAGCTTCCTTCAATCAGTGTTAAATCAGTATCACATGACACCTGACTGCGGTCAGTCCTTCTGAGAGCTGTCATCACATGGTACCCACTGTTTTATTTACTTTTTTTTTTTTTGGTTTTTTTTTTTTTTTTGGTTTTTGGAAAAGTCTCAGAATTTGCAAATTCTTGGAAGTTTCCAGAATTCTCGTCTGGTTTCTAAGAATGCTTCTTGTTGCGTTGTGCTGCAGGCGGGCCGTTCATGGGCCGGAGGTTCGGCATCAGCCTATGGGACAGGAAGAGTCTGAGTTACCTTCTGACAGGGAGCAGGAGAGAACCGTGACGTTAGCTGCATTTCAGAACCATCCGGGCAGGTTGTCTCCTCTGCCGGCGTCAGGTATTTGAAAAATCCCTCTGGATGTCGGGGATTATTTTTTTATTATCTTACTTTCAGGAATAAGTCAGGATGAATCATCTTCAACACAAACTATCCCAACAACAATTGGTTCATCCTGTCATTCCTTGTGGCATTTCCAATACTCTGCAGGTTGTAGCCAATCAAAACAGAGGAAAAGTGTCAGCTGAGCTCAGTTTTATGTCTGAACTATTTTTTTAAACCAGAAACCAAGATGGTGTGATTAGCAAACGCGGCTGGGCATGGAACAGTGCAAATCTCTCCTTTGGTTACTAAAGCATAACAGAAACAAAATTTTGAATAAATATATTTCTTCTTAAAGACATTCAGTAGAATAATGTAAACTAAAATAGACTCAGACTGACTGCACACCTGTAAATATCGCAGGTGTGCAGTTCCTACCACATGTATTTGTAATTTAACTCGACTCAAAAATACTTTATACATCTCAAAGAAAAATTAAATATATTCATAACTCACATCCAAATATCTTGGATTTTGATGTTGTGGGCAGGAAGGACCTCCAGTAGCAGGCAGTCTTAGCCTCTGACTGAAGAAAGCTGCTGTGTGACTGTCTTTTCATGACTCTGATGACATGCTAACAGCAGCAACACCACCAGTTGTTGACAAACTCTGCTTATCCACCGCGTTTGCTTTTGCCACTCCTCTTTAAACCTCTGCCTGGTCGCATGGTTAGAAAGCTGAGCGGAGACGGTTTTAACTTCTTTGATCCTGCTCTGCATCCATGAAGCCTCCGTTTTAAATCCTCCTGTTAAAAAAAAAACCATGCCATGTTCCCATGGGTACACATCGTAACAACTGTGCAAAAGTTAAAGAAAAAAGAAAAGTAAGACTGAAAAGCATTCCAGCTCAAAAGCAGAGGGAATCATGCAATGCCTCAACCAATAAAAATAAAGAACAAATAAGAATAAATAAGAAATGAGTTTAAAACACTGAGGAAAAGTAAAAAAACAGGATTGTTTTAAATATTATGCTTTTGAGGATGATCCTCCCTGTTGATGATTCTCACTGAATTCAAGAGATTATTTAAAAGTGTAATAACTCAGGTTATTGATTGTGAACTCAAACTAATTATTGCAGTGGCTGAGAGTTCGGATGGTTCGAGGCTTTCTCCAAATCTCAGCAAAGACCGAACGCCGTCACCCAGAAGTCCTTCGCCTTTTGAGTTTAGCCTAGAAAGAAGCAGCGTCAGCTCCTGCCCAGACATGGTGGGACACACGGTGAGAGGATGGAAAGTCAAAGATCTAGTGAGAAAACATTAAGATCTCTGTAACCTTCCTGATTATTCTTTTCCAGTCGAATAAGGAAACCAAGAAGAGCTCTACGAAAGGTAACAGGACACAAACACAAAACAAAGTATTCGTACCTTTCAAAGCACCCAAACCAGTGTAAATGCACCAAAGCTGTATAAAGTTTCTCCCATTTTAAAGTTATGCACTAAGTTTGTAGTTTTTATGTGACATGTGAAAACACTGTAGCAGTATGAATTCTTCTGCACTGCACTGAATATTAATAGTGTTAAAAGATTGCTTTATTTCACTACAAAATAAACATTTAAGGATTATTTCAGTAAATAGATCTTTTGGAACATCTATTTACTGAATTACTATTAGATTAAAAAAATGGATGAAAAGTAACATTAAAGGTGAAAATAAATGTTTTTTTAGGGCTTTAATGGTGAATTTACTCATCTTTCATTTTGTGTTTGTGGTGGATTCCCAGGAATGTCGACAGCTCTGAGCCGGCGCCGAGTGTCCTGTCGAGATTTGGCTCATCCCGACTGCGACGGCTGGCTCTGGAAAAAGAGGAAGGAGAGCAGCGTCTTCATCACCCAGAAGTGGCAGCGCTTCTGGTTTGTTCTGCAAGGACCCAATCTGTACTGGTATAACACACAACAGGTAGGGAAAAAAATAAAAAAATAATTCACTTTTTGCACATTTAAGATTGTTGATGTGATTTTTGTATTTTCTTCAGGATGAAAAAGCTGAGGGTTTCCTAAATATATCCAGCTACAACTTAGAGAGCGGTGGAGAGCACAAGAGAAAACAGTGAGATTTCCTTTCATGATGGATCGTATTGCAAACCTGTAACATTTTCTTTGACATTGATAGATTTGTGGTCTAAGCATTTAATGTTCCAGAATACAAGCGAGGTTTTATAATCTCAGGTTCTTCTTGCTATTTTGGACAAACTGAAATGTTTCATCATCTTACAGAGGCAAATAATTAGGATTTGTGTGGAGCTGCACTGTGTGTTTCATGTGACTCGGACCCTCATCCATCCATCTTTCTTCTGCAGCGTTTTCCAAATGACCCATAAGAAATTTCAAAACTTCTTCTTCTCCGTTGACTCTGCCACCGATCTGAGCAAGTAAGTTGGAAACAGAACATTCAACACGACTTACTTGTGTTTATTGATAGGGTAATGTCAACAAGTTGAAAAATTAAATACATTTTTCATGCATACACCTTATTTTATTCATTCACAACAGCGTTTGATCATATTGTTTTGGGTGCAGATGCACACTGCCCCCTGCCGTTGGAATTAATTGATTCTCCTCCTGCAAAAACAGTTTCAGTTTTTTAACAGCCCCTGCAGGTGTGACAATAATATTTCAACCTACAGTGCCTTGCAAAAGTATGAATATCTGCTGTTTTGGTAATTTGTCAATATTACAATCAGTAAATTCACTGTATTTAGTGGGATTTTGTGTCACAGTCCAAACAAACAAAGCAGCGTATAATCATAAAATTATAAGAAAGTACTACATTGTTTTTACACTAAAGCTAATTGTCCTGTCAACACATTCACTAAATACAAATGCACAACACAATTTTCAGATTTTTTGTTAAATTGTATAAAATCTCAGGCTGATTTCCTTCCACCTCCCACTGTTCATCTTTGTGTTGGTTTGTTAAATAAAATCTCAATAAAATCCACCGATGTTTAAGGCTGCAGCATGACGAATGTTAAGGGAATGTGAATATTTCTCCAGTGCACCGTAACGTCTGAAATAAAAATATTTATTGTTCTTCAGGTGGATCAACAGTCTGATTATAGCCATACAGAAACACAAGAGGCTCCAGAAAGGTCCAGACAATGAAGAAGGTATGCCAAAGCTTTTCTATTTACTTTTCTAAAAAAAAGCTTTTTTATTCCATTTTCTAAATGTTTGTCTGTAGCTGAAATGCTTGTTGAGGCTACAGTGTCAGCACCAGTGGGAAAACACATAATCGTGTTTCTGAATTATGAAATGTTAACCGTTAGCAGTGAAAGGAGCATAATTGCTGTTGCTGTAGTTGCCAGGCAGCTGGTTGATAACAATAATGGAAAAACAGCGCACACTTAAGGTAATGTCATGATTCTAACAGCCTTGTTAATGTTTTCATAGAATGTTACAGCGAAACTGAATCGGAGAGCGAATCGTCTCCTTCATCTCGCAGGAAAAACAAGGTGGGTGCAATTAAAAAGAGTCAAAGCCGTGAAAATAAATGCGGTTCAACCTGCTGATGGTGTTAATGTGTGTTTCTGTGTGTGCAGCAGAAAGTTCAGTCTCACACTCTGCCTCGACCGAAGGGGAAAATAAACAAGGCGCCATTACCAACTTCATCAACAGAGGGCAGCAAAGGTACAAATATGGCCTGACAGGACCTGCAAAACCTCACACAATATTTTTAGTCTAGTTTCTTGTTCAAATAAATTCGTACACTTGAAATAAGACAAAAGTACTTTGTAAGTAACTTCCCAACAAGATGTAGGAACTTGTTTCAAGTCAATAGATTCTTACTATTGATGAAACTGTAATAGTGCAATTAACAGATAATTTCACTTATAATATGACATTTTGCCCAGAATATAAGTGAAATAATCTGCCAATGTGATCAGTGATATTTCATCCATATCAAGGAATTACTTACTCAAAGCAAACTCCTATAGCTTGTTGAAAAGTTACTTACAAATTATTTTTGTGTTATTTCAAGAGTACTAAGATATTTACAATAGAAACGACAACAAAAGCACTCTGTAAGGTTTTGTGTTTTTGTAGTCATTTCACTTTCTTTCTTGGTTCCTTAATAATAAAAAGTTAGATGTTTGCAAGTCATATTTTGTGTCTTTTTTTTTAAGATGGTGGCACCGTGGATGAGATGGGGATGATGTTTAACAACCTGAAGGAAGGAGGCGTTTCTCTGATTGGCCATGAGCAGCCGTTCACGCAGGACCACTTCAGGAAGTCGTTCATCCGGCGCAACAAGAACCCGGTCATCAACGAGAAGGTGCACACGCTGCGGGCCCTGCAGAGCACGCTGAAGGTGAGACAGGACGGTCCCTCCGGTTTGGAGAACAACGATTCCATCAAATGTACTTTACTTCATGTCAGAGCTTGAATTTACTTCTAGAGATGCACCGATCCAATAACAATATCTGTATCTGTTCCGATATTGGAAAAAAAAAAGGCAAATTTTCTTTGGTAGTGTCCTGGCAGGTTGATGGTAAAAAATAAAAAAAAACAAGTCACACATGAATGGGTAAACATACATAACATATTATTAAAAGTAAATTATAAGAATCTGTTTATACCACTTCCTTTCGGTTGAGCTTGGGGTGGAAAAACGTCTGCGTGTTTCTTGCAGACATGTTTGCATTTCAGCTCAGAGCTGCATGAAAGCTGAAGCCGCTTTCCTTTGCAGGCGAAAGAAGCCGAGTTGCTGCAGATCAGCAAGCTCCTGGACGAGCCGGACCTGACCGCGTCCAAGTACCGGCGGTGGAAGGATCAGAACGAGGAGCTGCTTTCAGAAATCGAGAAGCTGGCCTCGGCGGCGGGCGGCAGAGACGTCGCTCCGGCGGAGCGCAGCGAGGACGTCGCTCCGGCGTGGGACACGCCTGCTGAGGACATCGCCTCGGAAACGGTTGCCACAGAAACAGCCGCTGCAGAGACGGAGGGCGCGTACAGACTGAGGCTGAGCGAAGGTGAGCAGCTCGTCGACACGGAGCCGTCTGATGTTCTCCTGGAGATCCCTGGGGAATCTTCGAGTCCCGAGTCGAGCCCGGTGCTGGAACTCTCTCTGGGATCGCTGTCGGACTCCATAAACAGTCAACTGCGCAAAAACGCAGAAAGCAGAGACGCTGATGATCATTACTTCTACATCTAGAACCTCAGCGGCTCAGTAAAGCCCGTTTATTGTTGCCCAGTGTTTCCCACGGAGCTGTCGAACAGGAACGCATGTTCTGATAATTACACTCAAGGTTCTCTAAGCATTGCCTCTCAATCAAAGGCTGCATCCTTAAAGACTTTATTCTCTTGTTATATGAAAAAAGAAATCTGCCAAGTGTTCAGTACATATTTATGAAATTCTGAAATATATTAGATTTTGCATTATTTTAAATTTTTCTTGTAGGTCATGTCTTTTTTTGATATGTTGTGTAAATATTTTCCCATAATTGCTGTTTTTACTGGTTAACTCAGAGTGAATGAAATAAATGAAAAACATTTGATGGAACGTTCCCAGCAGAGTTGCAGCTGCTGCTCCTGCTGGTCGAAGCTTTTTCAGCTCTTTTGTCTGTCTGTGCTTCACTTCACCTCTTCTGAGCGCCTGCTGATGAACTCTTCATCAGACTCACTGTCTGGATGAGCAGTGAGTGAAGCAGTGAAGGTCTCTCCATGCTGGCTTGAAAGAATAAAGAGAATTTAGATCCAATATATATGCAAGCATATTTCAGTAAATTGAAATATGATGAAGATGAAAGGAAAAGTGAAACTTGTACCCAGATGGATGCATTTTAAGGGTTTATTTGTGTTAATTTTGGCACACAGATGATAAAAAACAAAAATTCTGTCTCTCATAAACTTGAATATTACAAAAGACCAATGAAAATGGACTCGTGAAATGTTAAGATTTTCTGAGAACAAAAATATTGAGTTTTCTTTTGCTGTGCAAAAATAAACATTTATCAGTCATTGTTTGATGAATTGATATCATAGTTTTAAAATATTATTTAAATTACTGAAAAAAATGCAAGCTGCATATTATCAATGTGACTCAGAGGATTATGACTGACAATCACTAGTAAATGTTTTGTTTTTTCAATTTCAATGTTAATTGCTTTGCTTCCTTCAACTGTCGTCTAACAACAAAAATAAAATGTTTTCAATTCTCTGTTTAGCTTTTCTTGACCAGAACACAACAAAACCTTCATCACTGTAATGTCAATCAGATTTATGTTCTACATTGGCTTCAAATTTAAAACTATTTAATCCAGTAAACAGTAATCACATCTGGTCTCATAAAACCTGTATCTAGTCAGCGCCTCCGGCTTGTTTTCTGCACAGCATTGTCTCCAACGATGTCTGCAGCTCAAATTAGTGTGCACAGAGAAACACTGGTAGCAAAGACCTGCACATATATAATCCCAGCTTGTCAATATCTTTAGTTGAAATAATGATGGAGGATCATGTCATTTCAATTAAAATGTCATCAAAAAGAGAAAACAGACTCATGACATACAGAGAGGAATTTATTTCTGTTAATATTGAGAATTGTGTCTAACAGCTCAAGAAATCACCAATTCTCTAATAAGTGATATTTCAATTTCCAACATTTAAATTAACTTTTTGATGTTATTCTAATTTGCTAATATTGACATTTTTTTTTCTCCATGAATGTCTTCATTACCCAAACAAACTTCACAATGTATTTACTTTTTGTATCATTCAAATGTTTTATTGAACTCACAATATACAAACAAAAACACAACTAAACAATCTTGATCACCACTTAATCTCATCACTGATGACAGTGATAGAAGACCAACATTTAAAGAAACACAAGCACATCATCAGATCGTCTCGTTTGTTTTCTGTCCATTTTTGCTAATAAATAACACACAGAAACTCCAGTGTCTAAAACCATTTAGCATCCAACAGCCTCATCTACAAGCTGCTAACACTGGTTCTCTGACATGGCTACAGCCTTTTTCTGACTCAAACTAATGTACAGAAAGACAAAAAGCTTCACAAATCCATATCTCAGCATCTTTCTTGCTGCAACATTTCTTACTGATTTATATTTACAGTAAATTTTGTTTTGTCAGGATTATTTTACAGACATTTTCCAGACTCCAATGGATCAGCAATAATATTTACTCCAAATTTTACTTCCTTCATTGGCAGATTTGTGCACATTTATGGACTTTGCTGACAGCCTGTGCGCCAATCAGACCCAAAGACATTAATGCCAAGGAGGAATCTGAATCAACACTGGATTTTCACAGCCCTAGAGAAACACAACTCTTTTGGCTCTTGCTGAATAATACAACATTTTAGAGCCATTTTAGATAGAAAAAAATGTAAATTTGAAAAAAAAAGTGAGAAATTTTTTAATGAATCTCAAAATTTTTAAAAATAAAATAAAATTTCTAAGCTCCTAAAATCAAAAATTTGCCAGAAATAAATCAGAAATTAAGAAAGATTTTTCATACCAAACGTGGAAATTTCGGAGACCCGAAAGGCAAAAACTTGTGAGAAATGAAAATCTGACATTTTCAGATGAATCGCAGAAACTCGGTTCGGTTTGATTCTGACGAGTATCGAAAGAAATCTTGGGGGGGGTTTGCTCACATTCTAACAGCTGACTTCATATTCGTCCACGTCGGTCTTGCTGGTCATTTCTGGACACGAGTGGCACGCAGGACAGACGGCTTGCTCCTGGCGGGACGGGCAGGTCGGACACCTGAAGCTGAACAGCAGCGCGCCGCCTCCCAGCACCTGGAAACAAGAACCCAGCCACCCGAAGTACAGCGACCCGCCCGGACTCAGGCTGAGCTGGGGGAACTTGAGGTTGAGTCCTTGACTGGGATCCACGCCCAGCCTCCTGAGGTTGTGGGTGTAAATCCCCAACCCGGTCAGGCTCAGCAGGCCGGCGGCCACCACCAGGAGTCCGCCTGAAGCCGCCACCCTCCTCAGAGGCAGATCTGTCCAGCACCGGACCCCGATGCAGGCCAGGACGATCCCGATCCCGCACAGGAACAAGGACGTGAGCACCAGGCCTTGCACCAGCCGAACCCGGGCGTCCCTCTGGTACGGGCCGGCGATGGGCCAGCACTGCTTTAGCTCGGACTGCTCCACCTGCAAGCAGCTCTCCCACAAGCCGTCGGAGCGCAGCAGGAGCAGGGCCTCCACCGAGCCGGACCTGACACCCACACCTTGACCCTTTGCTCCGGACCGAAGGAGAGATCCAGTGCCCCCGATGTGCAGGCGAGCCTGTCCCTCCCGCCACTGAGGGGTGATGGCGGCAGTGAAGACAAGGACAAGTCCCAGAGGAGCGAAGACGATCCCCATCACCATGGAGACTGGAGTTTGCATCATTTGTGCTGAAACTGATTTTCTTGCAAATCTCTCAAGAGGATTAAACGGGTTCTGGGAACTAAAGCAGACGGTCTGGTTGGTAGTTCATTGGGATACAGCTTGACTGGGAGAAACAACTCTGGAAAAGGAAAACAACGAAATCATGATGATTTGAAACCAGATGTTCACATACAGAGTAATAAAACAAAACAGCAAATGATTTATTATGGGATTAAGCAAAGGGTTGCTATGAATTAATCGCAGTTAATTAATTGCTAAGAAACGAACTGAGTTAATGACTTCTAAATGTTTTATTAGGGCTGATAACGGGATTATTACTCATGTCTTTCCTTTTGGTATTTATCATTGTTTATGCTTTTTATTGGTTCACAGCTGCATGTAAAATCTGCTTTGCTTTGTTGTTTTGTTTAGTGCACACATAATGTAAATTAGCACAGCAGTAAATGTTAATTTTCACAATCCTGATAAAAATCACAACCTTTTCTATGTCTTTTGGCAAGTCAAGTGGTTGAAAGATTGAATTTTGCACCAACTGTCATGACGGTTGTTCTCAGAAGCTCCTGTCATGAAACAGTGAAGATTGTTTTAGTGCACATCAGGACTCGGCTGATTCAACAGCATTACACGATCTGACAGCCGCAGGCGCAGGAGGCAGGGAAAGAACTCGAGGTACCAAGAAACAAAAGAAAGAAAACAGAAGAAGAGAAAATTAAAGAAAATTAAGGGGAAGGGAGCAACTTTCCAAGTCATTAGCAAACAGTCTGTATTAATATTAGCAGCAGTTGCATCAAGGTAAATGCAGAACTTAATTTTAACAACATGGATTAATTGCTATCATAAATTTGCAGAATCAAAAATGCTGCTGACAATCGTTTGACATTTGCATGTCATGGATCTCACAGTGAAACAGTTTCATTCATTTCCATTAACATAATAGATCTCATGGTTGCAAAATGTCTGAAAAAGTTATTAAAACATCGTTAATGCCTGAAAATCTCCCCATTATTTTACAGCAGATAGAACTGATCATAGGAAACGATGAGGCAAAATCTGATGACATCTTTGACCTACTGTAAGTGAATTTCAGTGAGAATTATTGCCTGGCTGGGATCATTTGTTTTAAACAAAACAGGGCTGTATTGTAATCACTACATAATTATTCAGTGAAATGCTTTAACTGAAAACAATCTAAGGGAGTGGCATAAATCCAAAGGCTCCCAACCCGAATGGGATCATGAAAGAAAGCAGAATACTTCTTACAGCAAGGCAGCAAATACAATAGATGACTTTTGTGCTTTAGATATAACCTTAAAAATACTTAACTGCATCACAAACACATGTATTGAACCTTTTAGCATCAATAAAAGATAATAATAGATCAGTCTCAGCAGCAGATCCCTCATTGACAGTGGAGAGTCGATGTTGGTTTGAACATGTAGGAAGGAGATAAAGTTATGATTTTTAAATGAAAAGTGGAAAAGTTGAGTTTATTTAGCCCATGTGTCAAACACCAGGTCAAATCCATAACTATTCAATATAACAATATTTTTATACTGACTATTTTATCAGTGAAATTCAATATGTTTTAATTTGGCTAATTAATAATTATAATTGGTTACTTCATAATTAATGGATTCGTCATTGCTTGCATAATTGCTATACCGACAGTCTCTGACAGAAGCTGTTTCCTTCCTCCTGCCTGAATGTTTTTGTTGTATTTATGGTTTGAACAGATGAAGGTGGTACCTTCAGGTAACTGGAAATCACACCCAAACATGAATCAGTTATGAAAATCAAACATTTCCTTCCTGATATCCTGAATTCTTCTGATTCACTTCTTCTTCTTCACTAGGAAGGAACATCAAATACTTAAATACTCAGGAGTATTTAAAATACATTCACCTTTGACCTTTGTCACATGCTCACACACTCATGACATCATCATCTGGATTTTCCATCTGGACTTTCCGCTATTGTTTAAAGACATCGTAAACAATGTTCTCATTTTGATTGAAGTGATAAAAGCAAAGTATCTCTTTCGTTATTCTGGCATTTAGTAAATAAAAACGAATTGTATGATTTAACGTCAGAAAGTAATGCAGTATAAGCAAAGTTCTTTCGTAAACTGTTTTTTTAAAAATGAACAATGTCAAACACCACCAGCACAATGTTTACAAAAAGAAATGGCTTGTCTCATACCTCTTTATGAAAACTCTTTGCTTTATCTACCTGCAGACTCTTCAGTCTAAGAGTCAGAGTGGGAGAGAAAGACTCAGTTAGACAAAGAGGATAGAAAATGAGAAGTGGAGAAACTAAAGAGATCTGAAGCAAAAACAAGCAGATAGAGAAAGCAAAGGGACGACTTTGCTTCAGTGCTCCTGTTTAAAAAAAAAAAAGATTGATGCCTTGAATCAGTTGCTAGGATACAATAACCTGTGCAGTCTCAATGTGACAGCTGTGTATGTGGATCTCTAATGATGAGACGACCTTGCTGGACCTCAGTCTGCGCGGCCGAGCTCACGTCCTGGCCGTGTTTCTGAGTGCATGCACAGGAGGGAGCTGTTTTCTACAAGTCTGACGCCTGAGAACCAGGCGTGACCTTGAAGGAAATCTGTTGGTTTAGTCATCACGTCAGGTCTGAGTTCGCTTTAACCTCCAGACAAGGCAACCTGAGGCTGCAGACATGGCCAATATGGTTTTATGTCAAACAAATGCAGTTATCAGAAATATCAAGACAGCAGGGCTTGGTGGGTTTCTGCTGAGACCTCTTGGTAACGTTAAACAGTAGGCTGCAGATGTTCCTCTAAACTATTTACTGTAACGTTGGCTCCATAGACAAGGAAATATTTTGCTTAGAGTTTGATATGAAGCCCTTCACAGATGTTTTAAAGTTTAAGATTCATCACTCTGTAGTTACACAGGCTGCGCAGCTAAAACATTTCAGTGTAACAATAGCAGTCATGAAATACAAGACAAGACAAACTGACTCACCATCTGGTTCCAGGGGCTCACAGAATCCACATTTTGTTACACAACAAGCACAAACTTTAATATCTTTTAAAGGGATTGCATGTGGTTGGCCAACACAAAATGTATTCAGAAGTCAAATAATAGAGTCCAAAGTGGGCGGAAAGTTTAAAGCACGATTAGATTATGAGAGAGAATTAATCAGAGATGCAGCCAAGATGCTCTGGAGGAGCTGCAGAGACCCTCAGCTCAGCTGGTTGGATCTGTTGACAGAAGTATTAAAATCTGTGTTGGGAACAGTGAAAAGATGGAAGAGGTGACTTGGTCAGATGAGACCAAAATTACAAAATGTTTCTTTCTACGTCGGTGGGTTTAGGTACTGCATAAAGTTTGTGGTTGTAATAAGGTAGCAAAATGTGAAAAATTTGATGTTGCTTCTGCAAGCTACTGTAATTTACAAATAATCTAGACCGAAAATGTATTTAAACTGAAGAGCGACTGCTGTTTCTACTGCGCAGCGTGTTCTGGCTGTTGAAGTGTTTGGGTTTTCATGTCAGCACATCATATTTAGACTTTTTTACATTAATTATTTTTTTCTGAAATATGCAGCTTTGCGACTTTTTGCTGGCACAGGCTGTAGTGTTTATCTATCATGAGATGTCACATTTTCCATGGAAACACATGTCTGCATGTTGAGGAGGTGGAAACATCCACCGCAGCTGAACCGGAGAATACTGAGCCTGGATGAATTCGATCTTTCAACACGATTATTATTTATTAAACATGGCAGACTGGAAAAACGTTGCTCTTGAAAATGAAACAGAAGATGTCCTGACGAATAGAAGAAGACAGACAAAACTGTTTGCTAGTATATGGGGACAGAAATGGTGACAGTCACATGCAAGTGTGCTGTGTTGAGACTCAGACAGGCAAATAAAAACATGTTTAATATTTTTAATGTTTCGTTTTTGCCAGGGAGACATTTTCCAGCTCAAAGTGAAAGAATGCATCATTATCTCCTCTGATCTTTTGCCAAAGCTGCAAAGCAAAGAGAATGAGCTTGTACATTTTGTTATTCTAGATGACGGTTGGTTGTTCACACTATCCATTTCTCAATGTTAACTGAAGCTGATGCTGCAAAAAAAAATTTAATTATAATCTTTTAATGTGATCTCGCATGAGCAAAAGATTTTTAAAGGCCGTCTGCATAATCTGAAAACAGCAGAGAAACAATAAAGAATTGAAGCTTTTGGAGTTGATATTTGTTGTAGCGAAGGCCAGAATATATCAGACAGATTGTGTCTAAAATATGAATCAACACAATTTATATACAGCTGAATGACATGAAGATATTTTAGAATGGAACTTTAATCTTTTACTTTGTGAAAGCTGCACACTCTGCTCTACAGTTAGTTCTAGGAAATGTTATTTGTGTAAGACATTAACAAATGCACCAATTACAAGCACAATCTGTTAAAATACAGTTTCAATTCAAGGCAGCCTAAAACCACAGCTGAGGTCTGCAGGAACACCAAATAATCCAGAGAACAGAAAATGTTCTATTCCTGTTGCTCCTGCTAGAAGATGAGAGATCTCCTTATTAGCTTTTACTGTAATTTTTAGCTGATATTAGTAGGTTATAGAGTCTGTGTTTTTGCTTTCATCTTTCTTTGTTTATGTTTTCCTTCAATGTACTTAAATGTATACAATAATCAACAATTCTTACAGAAATATTTGCAATTTATTATTATTATTGTGGAACTAAATGGCTTCTTTAAAATAAGACTCATTATTTATGCATCTGCATGCTTTTAAGTTTTCCATCATATTTAATTGAATGCATTTTTCTTTTTCGTGAGTTTTGATGTTTGCATAGCAGCATGAACGCATACCTGCAGCCCTGTGTCATGCTCACTCCATCCTGTTTTGCAGGTTTGTCTTCAGTGAGCTGACATGGTGGCAAAGACAGAAAATGACAGACATGCTGTAATTTGCATCAAGAGTTTCCACAAGTTTTTCTTTTGTTGTTGTTGTAACTAATATGTCTGATAGAGCAAAGCCTGATTTTGTTTGTGAAAGTTTGAATTTTTTCATTCTCAACAACTCGACTGATATTAGGTCCTTCTGATAAATCAGAAAATGCTGCCCTGAAAATGCTGCAACTTTGCTGGATTCTAAGGTTCTCGTTTGCTTTAATGTAGAAACGACAAAAGGAGAAATCTCCATAGAAACTGGTGATGAGCTGAGAACCATCAGTACCATTATTGATCCTCTCACTGCTTTGTCTGAAAACGGGCAAGCTTAGAGCAGTTTACAGACACGATTACCCAAATGCTGCCAGGGGAGTCAGGCACTTACCATTCAGGAGAGGTTTTGTGCATCTCACTGCAGGCTGCAGGCTGCATCGCTGCTCTGGTCTGAATCGCTAACATGCTTCTCTCTTTGGCAACAGATGCTGCAGCCACCTTCCAGTTATCCCCATTGTTTCTTCCTTCTCTTCTACCCAAGCCTCCAGTTTCGCTCCTGCCTCCGTTTGTTTTATTTCATCCGTTTTCTGTTCTGTCCTTGTGTGTGTTCCCCTTTTCCCTGCTCCTTCCTTCCCTGCCTAACTGCTCTTTCACATCTCACGCTCTCTCTCTTTCTCTCTGTGCCCCTGTCTCGCCAGCTGAAGTAATGTCTCTGTTATACGCAGGGCAGAGAGACTATTGCCATTACATTTTAGTTTCTCTGAGGTTATAGAGCTCTGACTTGAGTCTGCAAAGGCTCGCAAAAGTATTCATCCCTCTTCAACCTTTGCTTAAAGATCTGGAAAGTGTGGCATACATATGCAATAATCCCCCTTTAATTCAACTAAATAAAATCCAAATTAACCGCCTTCAGTCGTCACCTCATTGAGTTTACCTGTGTGTAATTTATTCTCACTTTAACTTGAATTGTTCCGTAATTTCATTTGATCACTGGTGTCCAAATCAGACATATTAGAGCAGAGACACATCTAGAACTGGCAGCAAGTCGTCCTTTCAGGAATGTTTAAACCAAGGTTGGGTCTTAAAAAATACTTCAAGCTTTGAACTTCTTTAAAACGTGGTTTGACCCGTCAAAACAGAAAGACTGGTGCAACTCTGAACCTCCCATGAAATGGTCATTCACCTTAAGCAACAGATATTAATCACAGAGGCAGCCAGGAGGGGGGAGGAGCTGCAAAATATGTCAAGAGGGTCAGCATTAGATGAAAACTCTTCCTTTATGGAAGAGAAGCAAGAAGAAAGACACTGCTAAAAGAAACACAAATAATCACAGTTGAGGTCTGTTACAAGCTGCGTTGCATTTAGCCAAAATGCAGCAAAGTATTTTAAGGAATATCGACACTGAGCTATCTGAATATATATGCACAATGACGAAACATGGTGGTGGTAGCATCATGCTTTGGGTAAGCTGGTAAGAGATGAAAGAAAACTTGTGAGAAGCTGCAGAAGTCAAGAGACTGGGGTCAAAGTTCACCTTCCATCAGGTCAACAACCCTGGACGTATGAGACGGATGGATGGACCAGTTAAAGTCTGCACCTAACCAAAATGAGAATTTAAAAACTGATTTTCATAAAACATCGTCTTTGACAAAATTGAGCAGAAATGTCATCTGCAAAGCTGGATCATAAAAAACTAGAAGCTGTAATTATAGCAAAATTATGTGGTGAAATGAAAATATATGCTGCTCTTCAGATTTGCAAAGATTAAAAATCATTTAAATATTCACCACTTTGTGAATATTTTCATCTATCACATAAAATTCTAATAATGTGGGTATTGCGTTTGCAGAGTAGGAGGGAAGCATCATCCATACTTGCTCAAAAACAATCATTATGCAAATTTACAGAAATAATCCCCCCTCTCCTGCAGACTGGGTTTGTGCTTTCATGTAGTTTCATCTTTTTCAATATGCACTTGACCTCCAAAGTCCTTTGATTGTCATATTGGTTGGAACTTCTGAAGCAGACAAAACAAAAGTTTTTTTTTTCATTTTTTTATTTTCTTTGAAAAAAAAGAGGAAAGATGTATCAAATTTGAATGAGTCGCCATGTTGCTATTATGAAATAATTCAGGGATACATGGTTGCTTTGAAATGATGCACTATGTAAAAATATATATTTTTTCTTTTCCTCATACACACACACACGCATGACTTGAAAGTCTCCTCTTCAACCTGAATGTTTTTTGGGGGGATTCGGGATCAGCTCTTTCAACGAGGTTACACCGTAAAGTAGAGAAATGTCTGAAGATTTGGGCGAGAAAAAAAATGGCCAATACTAAACCTCGGTGGAAATGTCTGACTTTACGTTACGACTCCAAACTGACTTTTTCCTGGCAATTTTTAGGTGGGAAAACAAATAGAAAGAGACTTGGCGGTAAAAAAACAAAACGAAAGAAAAGTCAGATTGTGGGTAAGCAAAACGCTCCAGTGGGTATGCAGAAGAAATGATGGACAGACTGAAAGCAGCAAAATTTACATCGTTTAAAAATGCGTAAAAAAGGTCACTGAGCACAAATGATGTTTAGAGCTCTGAAAATTGAAATTCAAAGCAAATTGTTTCAAGCTGACAAAAACACTGAAATATTAAATCTATTTACATCTTATGTACACTGCAACTCATAAATGTTTTACATTAAAAATATTTTAGTCAAATAAACAAACCATAAAAACTGGGCAGACCGGGATTAAGAAATTCAAGAAATGGTTTTAACATTAAAGTCTGAAAATCTGGAGGGCTCCGTTCAGTCCGGTTCCAGCTCTTTGGGTTTTTCAGTCCACAGCTCTATTGTGGCTTCAAAGGTGGCTTCAAACACCGGCTGTGTTTCTCCGTCCTTCAGGGGAGTTTATACTTCAACGAGCGTAACTTGGAACTGACCGGCTGCCACCTCAGACATCTCGATGAGGAAAGCCGACTGGTTGCTGTAGTGTTCGATGATGTTGTCGTCCATGTTGACTAATATTCTACAAGATAATGACCAAAAAAATTTTTAAAAAGCGTTACTTCAGAGGTATTTAAAATAAAATAACATCTAGTTTTTTCCAATCACCACACAGTGCCAGTTCCTATGAATTTTTATTGAAACCAACTTCTGTTTGAGTTCTGGGTAAGAAACAAGAACTCTGTCAGCCTTTAAGTGTTTGACGCTTTAATGCTCTAGTTACCCTGCGGCTCACACACAGCGCCTGCAGGGACTGCGCTGATTGAAGGTAGGAGTAACAAAAAAGGGCGTGAGCGGCTGGGAGAATGTAACCCAACCTGTTAGCTTGGCTGCTTCCCCCACTGATAGCTGCCAGCAAGAGGCAGGAAAAAAACCCAGAGGTGTTCCAGCTCATCTAAGCAGGTCACAAGTTAAGGACTTTATATCTGCCCTGGTGTCACGCAGGAAAACAACCCAGATCAACATAAGTTTAAAACTGATGAGTTTCTGTTTTTCTGACTCGGCTCAGTGTGAAAGACGTTGGAAGCAGGTTTTTATATTTATTCGCAGGGTTCGGTAAAAACGACGTGATCTTTGTCAGATGTGTGGCAGTCGATAACGTGATAGGCAACATTTAGCTTGTGACTGGAAGCCCTGAGGCCTTCATCGGGAAAATGATCGCTTCAAATAGTACTTCCTGATGTTCCAGCGAGATACAGTTGTGAAAACATCAATAAGTCAAACAACTGCTGATGACTCATTTGCACTACCTGTGAAATCTATTCATCTGCTGCCATTTTGTAAAGGAGCGACAATTAAAACATTCCACAGGCTAAGCCAAACCTCCCGACCCGGTCTGTCGACATGAGGAGGATAAAGCTAGAAACGAAGCCCTGAGCATATGCATCCATGTCAGTTTCTTTCACATCACCCAAGATTCAGCAACTCACCCTCGTTTGCATTTTTTGCAGATTCTCCCAATGGTGTCTCTTTGCAAGCCGTACTTTTCGGAAATCTGAGGAGAGAAAGGTGTAGAGATGAAAGCTCTTGCTCAGAGAAAGATAATACACTTGTGAAATGAGGAAGACATAAACAGACGTCTTCATTTGATACTTACAGCTTCTCGCAGGCCTGACAGCGTCGGCGAGCTGAGCATGAGCGCGTCGAACACTTCCTCAACGCCGGTTCTCACGTACAGCAGGACTGACAGAGCAAGAGAGACACAATCAGCACCAAGAAAAACAAAAAGTACTTTTTTATTGAGCGTAGGAATGGGCTGGTTCAGAAAAAACAACTGTTTCAACAAAAGGCAAATCAGCATGGAAATAAAACTGCCCCTCCTGCACCTGTTGCTGGCTTAAAGAAGGGTGCAACACCTTTCCTTAGCTTTTAAAAGAAGAACTAATAGTTGTTTAGAAATACCTCTGACTTTGAAAAACCGAAAGCCATGGTGTCAAAAACAAAAAGAGGTATGACAGCGTGCCAAACATAACTTATTAAGATTTCACTTTTAAGATCTACCACTAGCAAGTCCTGAGCTAACCAATGAAATAACTGGATAGAATAAAATGTTCTATTGAAACTTTTATGCCATTGGTGCAAATTATACACTGCCACCATTTAAATAAATTTTAAATGAATTTCAACAGAATAAATTAGCATTGCTATGTTTGGCTGTTTTAAAAAAACATTTTATTGGCTCTAGTCGCCCGTATTTGACAGATAATTGACAGGAAAGTGGGAAAGCATGCAGCAAAGGTTGCCAGGCCAGGAGTCGAACCTGCAACAGCCGCGTTGAGGCTCGGGCCTCCATCTGTGGGTTATGCTTAACCCCTGTGCCGCCACAGCACAGCCCCGCCCAATAATCTATCTTATGTGGGAAAATCCATGTATCATGATCAAAATAAAGTGTTCCTAATTACATTAATGTGGCAGCATTAACAGGTGTTTTTTCTTAAGGTCATCCCAGCGTGAGAACCTGAGCCAGCCCATGCCTGCATTAGGGTTGTTTTTAATGTTCCACCTCTTTGTGGGTCTTCTCTGCGTGTCTGTTTGTTGGGTGGAGAGCCGTTCTGCTCTCTGTCTGGATACAGCCTCTTCAGACAACTCCTGCCAGCACAAAACCAACAGCCACGTCAGACAAAAGCAACCGGCTGATGGAAAGGTGACAGACATTCACAGGATAATGTTTTTTTTTTTTCTTTTTTGGGGGGGAAAGGTTGTTTTTGCGCTTACCTTTCAATGTCATCCATAGGAGTGGCCTGGTGAGACAATGGAGAAGAAAAGAAAAATCTGATTAGATGCGGCTCCACTGATAAAGACATTTTATCATTGCTCGAAGTGTTTATTTCCCATAACTTCTAGCAGAGCCACTCTGACGTGGACACTGATGAGGAGAGGCAGATAGCACCATCATACCCCTAATCACACCATTCAATCAGATATCCGTTTCTTTTCATGAGTTACTCTAACTTTAGTTATTCTGAATCTAAAATGTTTTGCATTTTAAATGCATTTAGCATGCTAATAACCTGACATTTACTGGCTCCTATGTAAACTCTACAACGTGTCCATGTAAAGCTTAGAGACTGTGGGAAAGCTGGCCTGTCTGAACAGCTCTCTAACCACACTGTTGTTGCAGCACTGATGAGTGAAGGACATGCAAAAAAAAAAAAAAAAAAAAGAAAGATGAGGGCGGCGTGCGGCGGATCGACATGTGGATGTTACCCTGGCTGTCTGCGTGCTTTCGTGCAAGCCCCCATGGCTCAGACGCCACATGTTCAGGCTGCAGATGCTTGAACTTGTGCCTGGTTTCGACTCCAATTAGCTTATCTGATGCAAAGCCTGTGTTTAGCTTCACTTTCACTGGTATTATTAACATCACCATCCCACTTCCTCCAGTTTCCCAAACCCAACCCCGTCCTCGCATACTTTCCCACAGTTTTTCCCCTGCTCCGCTCGTGCCTATCCCATCACCTGCATGGCTGTGCACGCAGACAAGGCAGGTCATTACCATGCGCTGTAAGCTGGTGAGGTGTGCCTCTGGGATGAAGAGGACTGGCTGAGTGACGAGGTCGTCTAGAGTCTTGAAGAAGGTGCACTCAGAGCCGATGGAGCTGCTCACAACAGCCTTGACTGCAAACAGACCAAGATATTCAACAAAGTGAGCTTATCATTCATTGGCTAGTGTAATAACCTGTCACAATATCAAATTTTGCAAATTGTCCCACAAGTTACTCTGATAATATTGTACTTTTGAGTAACATAATTGTTAGCTTTAAATTCTAATGAATATTTTACACTGGAACTGGAAGACATTTTAAATATCCAAAACAAATAAAGAAAACAACAAATAAAATTAACTATAAGACTTTTATCATCCAGTTTTTGGTATAAAAAAAAAAACGAGAAAAACAATGTATTATGCAACTGGAAATTATTGCACTTGTTTTACTTTATTATGCAATTAATCAATTTATTGCAACATAACTAGTCATAAAAATACTCACAATGTGCATCATTAGTGTTCTTTCCCCTCCTCTTGGATCTCTTCTTCTCTTCATCACGCATTTTTCTCTCTGCACCCTGCAGACACGCAAACAGGAGGTTACAATAATGGCACGAATCCCACAAATACCTGTTTTACATTGCTTATTGAAAAACAGTGACTGAATCTGAGTGGATTACCTTATCACAGAAAATCTTGACCTGGCAGGCAGCTCTGTGGATGAGCTGGTTGTTTCCTGAACTGAAGTCGTAGGTGTCGATCTGCAGGTTCAGAGGCAAACCCTTCACACCTTTCTGAGAGGAGAAGTCGGTGCTCAGGGAGTTTATACCAATGTAAATCTGAGGAAAAAGAAGACAAAAAGATTTTAAATCCCTATTTTATTATTCATGTGCTTTATTTAGAGTTAAATTGAGGGGACTTCAGTTCGAATGAAAACAGGATCACCTGCAGCACTTTTTTTTTTAATTTCTAAGTAGTTATTTTTTCGTCTCCCACACTAATACCCAATTGGAGCAGGTTTACTGGCCCCACCTAACACCTCAGGGCCCAGCAGAAAGGCTAGGTCTGCCGGAGATTCACAAGGAAAAGGCATATTTTACATTCCTGCTGTGCCTCTTCAGCCGCTCCTTTTTCTGTTTTCTGTTTTGTTTTACTGCCAGCGTTTCCGTTGCTCTGCCGTTCAACACGTCAGCTAACGCATCTCACGACAGCAGAGAAATCTTGCATGCATTAAGACAAGGTACTGTCTTTACCTTTGCCTCCTCGTTGGGGTTCCACACGAAGGAGAACGCGTTGAAGGCCACCTCCTCCACGTTGCTGATGCCGCTGAACACTTCTTTGTAGTCGGCTGTGTGAAGTTAAGAGATACCAATATTTTAAATCCTTACAAGGTAACATTTTCTCAAAATTAGAGACAAATAAGGCCTCTAACTCGTATTTTAAAATGGTCCATGCATGTTTTGGTAACTGGATGTTCTCATCAGAAAAAAAATTTGAAAGCAAATGGTTCTTTTTTTTGCAAACTGTTATCTTCCTAAAATAATGTCATTATTTGCAAAAAGATGATTTAAGCAAAAAAAGTGTCTTGGAATATTATTTTATGAAGGTGAAAATAAAGTGCATGTAGCTCCATTTAAATACACGATAGTCACAGAATTTGCACACTTTCTTTGTGCTACATAAGTTTTCAACAGGAAAAAGATCATTTTTGATTGTTGTTGGTAGTTGTTTCTTTTAGAGGAGAAATTTCAGAAACCAAAAACAAGCACAGACTCATAAATCACTCATTTCATCATATTTCCAAAAGATGACAAAACACTTTGGCCAAAAAGTGACTTCGGCACAATTTACACTGCTTTTCTTTGCTAGCAGTTTTATTTCACATACCTTCTGAAAATAAAGGCCCGAGTCATTTTTTGCCAAATGATAAATTAGGCATAAAATAAAACATTTTTTAAAAACGACTTTTATTTTCGGTGACGATTTGTAAAAAGGAAACTGCTAGCACAGAAGAAAAGACAGAGTAAATAGCTCCCCCTATAGGTCAAAGTACAAAGTATTGTCACAGAATTTGCACACTTCCTCTTTGCCACTTATTTTTTCAACAAGGAAAGAAAGTATATTTTTTTACCCCAAGAAATGTGAAAATTATTTATAATTTAACTTTTTTATTTTGGTTGTTATTGCTTGTTTTTGAGGAGAAAGTTCAGAAACCAGAAACATGAAACTGATCACGCATTCGTGTGGAAAAGAAAACATACCGATGTCAATCACCCTCTGCTTGACAGTTGGCTGACGCCCGTGCCAGTGGTTCCAGAAGCGGAGCTGCATTTCTGGGCTCTTGTCGTTCTCAAACACCGCCATCACCACCGTCTGCAGAGGAGAAAACAGAAAGGTCAATGGCAGTGAGTAGGCCACATTTCTCTAATGAGGATCTCTGTTTTTACTGAACAACAATACATTTCATTCATGACGGGAAATCCTTCTTTTCTCCTCTGATTTTCCTGACAAACAAAAGAGCAGTGAGAACACCACACCTTCTCCCCTCCTTGTTCTGTCTTTTTATTAACGCAGCTGAGCTGAGCTGTCCTCCACTCTGGCCCCATTTAACTGCCACAGAAACAAAATGTATGGCACAAGACCTGTCCGCAAGCTGTTAGCAGGGCATTAGTCACCGATGGAGCTGGCTTCCAGGGAGGGACTAACATTTGGGAAGGGCTCGTTTGGCGACAGAAATAAAACAAGAATAATATCTGCTCCTCAAACCCTTAGGGAAAAAATACTACAGTAGTTCCAAATGACTTTACGTCAAGCTGATCAAGACTTTGAGGAGATCTTTTTTAACACAATGACTCACTCACCTTTACTTTGGTGGCGGTGAGGCAGGCGCTGCTGTCGACTCCCTGCAGAGTGATGGGGTAGAACTGGCCTTTGTTCAGGTAAACCATCGGCAACTCGCTGGACTTGTGAGGCAACGCAGCAGGAGATCCGAGGGCAAACTGGAAGTCGTTCCTGGGCCTCTCCGGAGAGGAGCTGGCGTATGAGCCCGAGTAGACGGGGCTGGAGTGGCTTTCTGGAAACTGATCGCTATAGGGAAGAGTCTGAACCCCACACAGCGCAGATATGTTAGTAAAAACACATAAAGATTCAACCTTTAGACAGTGGCGGTGGGCTTACCTCAGCGCTAGGGTCAGCGAACCCAGCGTTCTCTGGCCACTTCTGCATCAGGTCAAAGATGTTGTTGAGATCCTGCTTGTCGTACGTGTCTGCGACGACGCTGCTCAGGGTGGCGTACGTGTCCGAGGAGCCGGGAGCGGAAATGATGGGCTGGGAGGAGATCTGCTTCAGTCCCAGAACCTCCTGAGAGTGGGAGGGAACGATCTCGGAGAGGATCTTTAAGACCGGGTCGTTGACGTTGGTCAGGGTCCTGCCGGGTCAGAAAGAGGCAAAAGTTCAACAGAGAAGCCAACAACTGTGAGCTAAACATAATATCTATATATATATATATATATATATATATATATGGGCATAATACAAAATACACAGGTCAAATCGTTTTTGTTTTCACACAGTAAAGCTTTTACAAATTGCACAATAACTTGATCCAGTTTTGTCTAAATGTGGAAGTTTTTCACAATTTAGTGGAAAAAAGTCCTCAGAAATAATTTTTTATCAATAAATTTAAAGTTTCATAAATTGTATTCATTAGAGAATAATCTGTTCTCAACATAACTAAAGATAATCAAACATTTCCCTGTAATTTACCATGTGACAACTTGTGGTTTGCCATCTTGATGAAGGATTAAATGAATAATTTCTGATACTTTTTACAATAATTTTGTTGTATTGTCTTTTGTTTTGCATTTAATGTTTAATATTTGTCTAGCTTCACCATTTTAACCTTGTTTTATATAATCTGATTGGTTTTAGCTAGATAAATTACTAATTGTTCTGGGCAACAGATGAAAAATGGCATTTTGAACAGAAATTTTAATTTTTGGACTCCATTTCTGCCAAATAAATTTCAGATTCAGTGCAAAAAATAAACTTCTGCACTGTTAGCCAGCAGTGGTCCATTTTTTTTTAACATTTGCTTGGAAGGGTCACATTCCCACTTAGCTGGAAACACAAATAATTTATGGAAACCTTGAACTGACTGATAAAACCTTTGCCACCCCCTGTTAGCATAAAGCCCTGAGCGGAGAGCCACATCTCCTACATCAAAAAGCACCACTGAATGCGACTGAAGATGGCGACGCGTGCAGCAGCTAAAGCGCCAAAAGCTGCCTGCAGAACAGCAGGCTTTGCGTGTGGGTGGGAACTATTTGTTTCTTAATCCGGGCCTTCTTTCCCCGGCTCTGTGTTTGCATTTCTCCATTGAAAACGTTTGAGGGGACAACACTGTGCCCCGGCACTGGCCTTTTCTCTGCCACCTCAGGAGGAACAAGGAGCAGCAGCAACGTGTTGTGAAACTGTCAGAAAGGGAGACGATGATGGAGAAAGCTCTGTTGTGCTCTGTTTGGCCACGGGATTACCCACTCATTAGTTTATGACCTCCTAAAGCCCTGCCATTTTTCCTTCATGAATTATGACCGTCATAAGTTTCATCAAGTGAGAAGAGAATAAATACGCGGATTAAATTTCTGAACGTGACACGAAGAACATCTGTTTCTCAAGTTTCTCACAGTCAATGTATTTTTTTTTATGATTTAATTTGGACTTTAGGGAATTCTGGGGGAAAACTTGGGAATTCTGTAAAAATTCAGCTGACCTGTCTGTTGGCTTGCAGATGTTGTTGCGGTTGAAGGCAGCAACTTTCTGCCCTTTCTGGTTGTGGAAAAGAACAAAATTCAAAAATATTAAATAAAAACATCAAAATAAACAAGAAATTAATTTGTTAAGGAGTGAAAATTGAACATTTTTTTACCCTGCACTGTTCCTGAAGCATTGTTATGGCTGTCATGGTTTCTCCAGGGTTGAGTCCAAGCTTCTGCTCCTGGTTGGGGGTGTCCAGGTAGGGCCAGGAGTCCATTACGTAGTTTGTACAATGGTTATAGTTGAAGTTCTCGCTCTGAAAGACCAGTCCCAGAGTCCTGCAGCAGGAATCAAAGAGTTTAGATTGACTTATTTGAACAAAACAAATGAAAAAGCATGTTTTTTCTGGGAGTGAGAGGCTTTGACAGAGCCGTAGTGAGCTGCAGACGAGCTGCGGAGGTTCCTGAGCCTTGGAGCACTGTACATACTTGTCCTGGAGCATGGAGGGTTTCGATTGCAAAACCACAGTGCTGAGTAAGAACCCTCAGGATCTCCAGCGTCAAAAGGGTTCAGCAACACATAAACAAGCACACACATACACAGGTGTAGCGCTTTGTGGTTTCAAGCGTAAACAGGGGGAAACCACATGCTTAAATCCTATATAAACCTCCTTATTTGCACGAATGCAATCTGATGTATTTTCTGCTAAAAAGAAGACAGCATCTACAACCAAGAAGCTTGCTCTGCTTTTCCGTCTCAGTTGTAAAATAACTAACGGTTGGGATTGTGAGGATGCAACTTGTTTAGAAAGACTCACAGTGACATTGGATTGTGAACAGGCTCCCTGCCAGGATAAGCCCCCTGCCCTCCCCTTCTTTAGTGTGAGTCTGGAGCCACTAATGAACAAACAGCAGAAGTTTAGCTTGGATAAACAGTTAATAAAATGTGCTGACAGACACACGAGACCACAGCTATTCACAGCCGCATCTGAGTCAATGCACAGGGAGAAGAAATCCCATGTATGTTGTGACTCCCAGTTAAATTCCAAGTTTGGAAACTGAACTTCTTAACTTAAATTTCTCCCCAACTCGCCTGCCCTCCAAATGCTCAGAGATGCCCCTGCAACAGATAAAATAAATTCCTGCTTAGACTTATTCTACATTTCACTCAGAAACCAGGACTTTATTTCAGATAAGGTGGGCTCCTGTCTAACGTTTCACCACCGTGTAACTCAATGCATCACATGCTTACTGTCACTGCGCTCCAACACCTCCAGAGGAGATTCTCATTTCCCACAATCCCTTTGTGCTCCGTGGCCCCTGGGTTAGAGACAACACAAGCTGAAACAGACCCACTGCTGCCTCGGATCCTGAAAGTGTGTGTCAGCCTCTGCGCTTTTAATACAACTTGTCCGTATCAATTTTCCCGGTAGAAATCCCAGATAAAAAGCAGCAGGGATTTTCACATGGGGGTCCCATTGCACACAAAAAATTTAAAATGAAAATAAAAGGAAATTATACAAAAAACCATTAACAGGACTATCATACTTCTACTTACAAGTACAGTTTTATAAATGAACATTTTGAGGGAAAATATTTAAAAAAAGAAAACTTACTCAGTCTCTTTGGTCATCTCTCCCGTACCAGTTAATCTGAACAGGCTCCTTTAGGTATTCACTGTATATATGAACTCTTCTCTCTGTGTCAGTCTGGCAGAGATCACACACAGATTAGTCAACTGCAGTGATTTTCTCTGAACAAGGCCCAGTTTTATGTCATGCCAGAACAGAGTCTGCTTCTCTCATCTGATTGGCTCAGAGCTCTGCAACAGGTGTCTGATAGGACAGGTGGAGGGGGGCCTGCATGCTTGCACAGGAGAGCAGTTGCCGCAGTTAGCAGCTTGTTTTGCATAACAATCTCAGGTGGGCGGGTCTTGCATCTCATCAGGTGAATCAGAAAAATAGAGATTGGGAGTCATCAAGTGTGAAAGGTTTGATAACGACTGAGAGAAGGAAACAAAGGGAAGGAGCCTGCCTTTAACATGTCAATAGTTTTCACCTCTACTCTGGTTTTGGCTTCTTTTATTTCTTTTTCTGTTTTGGGAATTGTTAATTGGGGGAAAAATTTGCATGTTTTTCTGAGTTAATCTAGTCTTTGTTCTTAAGTTCTACTCCAAACGATCCTCACTGAGGTGGAGATAGTAAATTATAACGACCATTAAAAACAAGCAGGTCTATGTTTAGGCAAAATATCCACCTCTGTTGGATTATTGGGTTTAGCCTGTAATTAAAGTCAGTGTGACACTTTGGTTTTAAATTCGCACACTTGGAATGAAAGAGGAAGCTTTCAGAATGTCTCCAGAAAAACTTCAAACTATACGCAAGCCGGAAAGCTTTATCCTGCATTCCTGGTCGTCAGCAAACCAAACTTTGCCGATATTTAATTTGTCATAACTCTCCGCTTTAACACAATTGGCTGGGAGCCCCAACACCTGGAGGAATTTGATGTGGCAATACTTCAATATCCTACCCACACATACACTCGCCCACTCTTACTTGCTCAACAAGTAAATGCATAGAGAAAAAGTATCTTTTCTTTGGGAGTGAAAGAGAAAGAAAAAAATTGTGCAATCATTGTTCTGCAGGACATACCTTTCAACAAGACATAAGTGACTCATCTTGATCATAATTATTACTCTCCTTTGGCAAAAGGCGTCTTTGTTTTTGCTTACAGCATTTTCTAATTTTTGCTGCAAAATGCTGCCTAATCTGGGTTTAATTTTCCAGCACTCATCCAGGGGTGCTACCAGAAATCTTGGGCCCCATGACAGCTGCTGTTACAATTTTTTGAGTCCATCTGACCTTTCAAAAGCGTCACAATTTTAAAGGCTTTTTTCTGAACTGCTATTACTGGTTAACGTCATGCATCATTCCGGCCAAAACAACCAATCAGAGCCAGGAGGAGGGTCCTAGTGCTGTCAATCACCCTCATTCACTCACTGCTAAACGTGCTATAGTGGAAAAACAAATATGAGCTTTTTGGTCATATTTGCCCAAACTTAACATTTAATTTTCACAACTAAAATCTAGTTTAGAAAACACAATATAATTAATTTTGTAATTGACAGAGGACCATTTTTTACATGTCTATGATCAAAAATAAACAAATTGTGCAGAGCCCCCTGTTGGTCAGGGTCCTTGGAACTGTCATAACCTTTCCCCCCTATAAGGCATCCCTGATGAAACCACAACATAAACTATGTCTGTATGAAGATCCGTCATGCAAAGGATTTGTTTTCCAATTTTCTCCAAGTCAAACAAATACTAATATTTCAGGGTCAATGCCCAGTCTTGTATTAAAAATTTAAACTGGAGGCTGAAAACAAACAATTAACAGTCTTTTGTACAAGAACTATGAGGTGTTTTGGCATAACTTTTGGACTTTAGCAATTTCCATTCTAAAGCTGTGGTTCTTAATTAATCCTGCATAGATTCAGCATGGAGTTCCTCAGAGATTTTGGCCCATATTTAGATGAGAACATCATGGATTTGCAGCAGATTGAAATGCATTAACCACCTACAACCCTCCCACATTTACTATCTTAATGCTCACTTTGACCATCAGCTCTCCTTGATACATAAATGCATTTGCCACCTAAAAGTGGTTCTGATGCAGCGACAGAACCAAACGCTGATTCTGGTTCATTTGGTCCCGTAATGCTTGGTTGAAGATTGGCCGTACAGGCCTTTATTAATGTGTGCCTTTATTAGGCACACATTAAATTGTGTGCCTAATAAAGTGGCCAGTGAACGTACATGAAACGTAAGATTGTGGTTTAATTGTGCATTCAGATTTTAGTCAAAAGCCAAAACTTTCAAGTTCCAAGTTGAGAAACCTGCAACACGCCACTCTGCTTTCCTGAGAACAGCTCGTCTTTTCAAGCAAAATAAAAATAGTGCCACATTTAAAAGCTCTGACCCTTCCCTGTAACTGAATCACTAGCTTTAAGTTAGTCACACATCGCGTGACGCTTCAGGACGTCTTGGTGCTTCGTTTAAGTTATAAGCAGAAGTTTGGCTGTCATCCCAAATCAAATTAAAATCACCGCTGTGCCTTTCGGTTAAAAGAGTGGGCGATGAAAATAGTCACACCTGAAGAGCCAAGAGCATTTCTGAAAGCTAAACAACAAATGCACATAACACTTCAGATGACTGAAACGAATAAAAAGCTAAATTAATGCAGTGGAAAAGATTATCTGATCAAACTCTTGGCCTTAATATCATCAAAGCTGAATTAACAAATCCTTAAGTCATCTCTAAAATCAACAACACACCAGAGATTTTAGGTCAAATCTGACGCCTGAGAATGACAGGTGAGGTAAGAATGGATGACCATCAACCTGTTTGACTGAGGCCTAGAAAATTGAGTCCTAAGCTGCCAGAGTCCACTGTGTGGCAGTTTGCGTGCATTTTCCACCACGCTCTGCTGCACACAAACAGACGTCGGCATCGGCTCCACGCACGACTGCTGCTGAGACGTCTTTGCTCTCATCGCCTTTATCTTTTCCAAACCATTGTCTCCTTTTTCCTCACTCTCCTACATCCCACTTACTCTTCCTTTCACCCTCTCCCCACCAACTCATTCCCTTGCATCTGTTTAAACATGGGTCAAAATTAAACACTGTTACCTTATTATTTTTTTTTACACCACAGTTTCACACAAGACAAAAAAAAAGACAAAAAATCCAAACAAAAGAAAGTTTAAAAGAAATGTTTTTGTTCTTTTATGTATGGCTGATTTTCAGTGTTCACTCCTACATACTAACCATATCTTGGCATCTCTTACTCTAGTGTTATCTTTCCATTTGAACCGACTCCTTGTTTTGTCATGAAGGAATTTGTGTTGGAGATTTAAGACAACAAAATTATCCCAAAGCATGTTGTGTTCTCTTATTCCACAAACTGGGAAACTTTGCTTCATGCTAATAAATCTGCACCTGTTCCGGTGAAGACCTGTCACGTCTTTAACCTTTCCTTTCTTCTGTGCTGCTCATAATAAACTCCTTCAGTCCTTGAACTGTTAATTCTTCGCATGGCTTTGGAAAAACAGAAATCACAAGATTGACAGTTTCTTCAAATAGTAACATTTAGGAGGCCACATGCAACATGCGGGTCTGGAGCCAGACATCACTCCTGCCATCAACTCCTCATCCGTGATAAACATCAGCAGAACCGTGAGGCTTTTATTGTGAAATATCACACCGTGAATGTTACTCTACATCCATGGAAACGTAAGAGAAACAACAATACAAGCATTGTTTTGAAGATTAACTTCCTGCACTGGCACAAGTGTATGGAGCAGATAACCTATCATATCTCCCATTTTGTTAAATTAAGGTGAGATTTGCAGCAATAGTTTATATAACTATAAAGTTGCAGGTTTTGGTGAGGCAGAAGCTAACCTTTTCCACCTCTAATGACACATATCAAGCATCATTCAAAAGAAAGACATATAAAAATAAAAGAGTGGTAATGCTTGCTCATATGTACGCATCCTTAAGCTAATAGACAATTAAATCATCTTTTTATTAAATTCCAGTTTTTAGGAATTAACATTTAGCAGCATTTATTATTAGGACTTGAATTAAAAGTTCAGTGGTTCTTGCAGGATTTCCTTCCTGTTTGCGCTTCTGCATTCCTGAGATGAAGCCATAATCTGCAAAGATCCTGAAAAGGATCAAGTTATTGTATTAAGGCAAGAATCAGGAGAAGAGTTCAAAACTCATATCTGTCAAATTGTACAGAAAAAGTCACTTTGAAAATGATAAATCAAAGTTCTTGTGATAAGAAATCTATCATACAGCAAAAATAAATGATCACAAAAAATGAAACAACAAAAACACAAACATTAGCAGGCCATCTTATGAATTTTCGTTTTAAAAAACAGCTTTGTTGGCTCATTTAAGATAAATCTCCCAGTGTGTTGTAATGTGAGCTGTGTGAAGATGTTTGAATGATTTGTTGATCTACCGAGCTGAGGAGAAAGTGCAGGCCTCATCGCTGTTGTCGCTTCGTTTGCGCTACACCAGAAAGGCTCCAGGAGTCTTCTGACATTCAAATACCCCCATCCCACTCCCTGTCCATTAACTGCCCCCTCTTCTTTGTTACTCCCCCCCAGATAGGAGGCTGCAGCCACTCCCAGAAACTCTGCATTGCCCCGAGAAAGGGATAAGAGTTGGCGGTGGGCAGGAGATGAGGAACTGCAGAGAATCCAGAGAAGCTATAAAACATAAATGTTAGGGAGAAAAGAGGAGATCCATCAGCATCTGAGGGATTCAGAGTGAAGTAGATCGTTTTAGTGGAGTGATGTGAATGTGAATGGCTATGCAGAGGATAAAACATGCCTGAGGCCTCGAGTCGTTCCACAGAAACGACGGCGGCATTGCTCAATGGGTTTTTTTAAGCAATGCAGCTCAATGGTTTTTTGTTTTTTTTCTCAGCTCTGCTTCAGGCAGAGGAAAACAAACAGTTTCCGGCTGCTTCATCCAATGGCCGTAAAATAAAAAAGCAGCATGTAACCTACAAAGGAAACATGTTTTTCAAGCGTAAAAGTATTGCCTCTGCATTGTGCAGAAGGTTTGCTGTGCAGTTAGAGCCAATTTGGGAAGGATTGTTGACATCTGTGCTGCATTTACAGCCATTGCTTTTGGATTCCCAGCATTTTCTTTGGGCTGTCGGTTTGACCACAATCAACAGGAGTTTGCAGAAAGACATGCAACACAACCGCCTTCACACCCGTAGGCTTGTGTTTAAGACCTGCCGTCTCTATTGGATGAAAGCAAAAACACTTAGAGCTAAAGACACCAAAGCAGAAAGATTACCACGTCTAAATCTTCTTCATTTTATATGCGAGACATTTCACTGAGGCAATCAGAATCAGCTGCTCATCATCAAACTAACTCCAGCAAGTAGAAAATAATGCAGAGACAGCCGGTACATCTAATTTAAATATCATGCATTACCACCACTAGAATGATCTTTTTTTATACAAAGCAGCTGTTGAGACTCATCTCCATATCAGGTTTCTTCCTGAGCCCAGAGGCCAGTTAAATACAACCGATCTTAAATACTGACCTGTGAAGACTTGTCTGCAGAAAGCTGCAGCAATTACAACCCCTTGAGACATTCCCACGCCTGTTAAATAAGGACAATATTTATAAAAGCATACATAACCAGAGTGAACCATTTACTGCCTGAAGATACAGATAAGATAAGGAGCTTTTGCAGAGATGCTTCTCCTGCCCTAATGTATCGTTATTATTCCAGCACAATGCAAAAGGTTGAAGAGAGAATGGTGACTCTAGTCTTGTTCATTCTAATATGAAAAATACCAGTCTGGTTTTTCTACCAAAGCTATTTTCCTCCAAAGAACTGCATTCTGAATCACTAGAGTCTATTTTCTGTAAATGTGAGAGACAGTTTACTAAAATACTTGGCCTGGCCTGTCTGGCAACAACAACTATGCCACATTTAAAGGGACTTGAACATTGGAAATATGCTTGAAACCTCCATGATGGTAAATACATTTTGTAGTTGGATTGTGGATTAACTGTAACAGCTATTATGTGTGCCTCAGTGTTTTACATTGAATAAACTAAGCCTAAATTTGTTTAAATCACAGTTTTTGAAGTCAGTGTTTGTGAAAAACAGACTTTCCCACCTGGAGCTCTGACTGCAGTCATTTTCATTCCAGCTTTGAATTTTGAATTCATATTGAGTAAATTTGTGTTTTTAAACTGCATTTTTAAACCAAACTTGTAGCACCAAGAGAGGTTTTTCTTTTCTGAAGAAGTGTAAGCTTTGTGCTACTCTTTAGAAATATCGGTCCATATGTTAGTACTCCATACCTGTTTCTTTTTTTTTTTTTAATGGTTAGCACCATCAGTCTTCACCCAGGAACAAGTGCTTGTTGTAGCTCTGACAGCCTCAATCAGGTAACATATGTCTGTACAAATCATAGAAAGAAGTCAGGCAGAGTTAGACCTGTTTCTGGTTTCTAAGACAAACTCCAGCAGCAGGACAATGCAAACAAAGTACACAAGCAGACAGAACCTCTATTAAGGAGTGGTGTGTCATTTCTGAGATAAAGCACAGAAACCGAAGCTAACTGTTGCTTAAATTACTACAAAAACAAACTGTGAAACTGTGGTTTGCCTTTGCAACGTTTGGGAACAAAGTGACATTTCTCACCTCATAAACAGAGTTTTGTTCCTTTTATAGTTAGAGGATTGGGACATGTAGCTGGAAAATGGTTCAACGCAACATTGCATGAACCAGAAACTTCTTCACATGAATCAAAAGGAATATCATCTCACTGATAATATCAGTATTATATTCTTAACATTAAATTATCTCAGTTGACTGAGTTAATATGCTCAGTCTACTTCTATTTTACATCACCAAACATATCTGTCTTCTGCAGTTTAAAATAATGTCAGTCTGCATGGTAAATATTATGTAACTTTCACTCGTCTGTAAGCATAGCTTTAAAAAGTGGAAACAACCTGCTGGTCTTGCTTTGCTTCACATCTATTATTACAAACTTGTGCAAAAAGAAAACAAGTTGATAATGAGTGGAGCTTGTGTATTTAACTGAACATGGTAAATTTTTGTCATCTTTAAGACTTCTTCTGTTTTACGTCACGGAGACGTTCTTCCACTTTTCTTTTTCACTGTTTCTGAACGGTTAAAAAATAAAAGGACTTTGTTGTAGAATGACTCAAGTTGTGTGCCATTTTCATACAGTGCAAAAGAACAAAGTATTTTCTGAGGCTTTAATCTGATAAAACCAACAGATTACTTAAATGCACTTTACATTTGTTTCGGTATTATTTCACTTTTTTTGATGCACATCTCTGGCAGGTTAGATAAATAAAAAGTAAAGAGTTTGTGTTCAGTGGCTAAACCTCGGTCAGATTGACAATTTTCAAGAGTTGGCAAAAAATTTTCACTTGGATTTAGGTCTGTACTTTGACTAGGGCGTTCCTGAACAGGCTTTGATCTAAGCCATTCCTTTGTAATTCTGACTGTATGTTTGCGCTTGATTTCCCGTTATGTCCCAGTTACCAGGATTTTTGTTTCGGGATTGCCCTTATTTTAGCTCTGCAAATATTCCCAGCCATTCTGATCCATTTCCAAGAGGTAATTCCCACAGCATGCTACAGCCAACACCATGTTTTACCATGTCTTACAGTGGGCATGTGCAATTACCTCCCAAGCAGTGTTTTATAATGCAGTCAAAAAGTTCATTTTTCGTCTTATCTAACCAGAGCGTCTTCTAATCACTTCCTTTTGGGAATTTTTTCCATAAAGTCCACCACTTTTTAATTAACAAAACATTTTGTTTTGTTAATTTAGTGATGATATGAAGGCCAATGGTTGCACTGGACTTTACCTATGTGCATGAATACTTTTGCAAAGCAAAGTCATGCTAATTTGCAGTATGAAGAACAGCTTTTAGTTAAAGGTGAACTAACCGAATGTTTAATGTTTCTCGGGGCAGCCTATTTTCTGTCAGCCATCACCGTAAATATACTAGTTATTAGGAAGCGCGTGTCTGCACCTGCTTTTCTTTCCCCGAAGATAAACATCTCTCCACCGCTCTCCCATCACCATCTTTTTTTTCTCCTCCTCATCCTTTTCCCAATCCACCCATTGCTCTGCGTCCCTTTTTTTCTATGGATGGCTGCTGATATTCCCGTGGGATAGTGGAGGAGGAGAGTTTTCCAGGCGCTGTTGCTTCATCATCCCAAATAAATCAAGGAACATGTTCAGGCCACTTTACATTGGGTTCACAGGTGAAACACACAGACAGAAACTCTTTTTTCCCCCTGCTTGCATGTCCTTCTCATGCACTCTGCACTATTTACAATGTGAACGTTGTAATGTTCTCTTTTGTACTCTTTGCTGACTTTACCCAATTGTCTTTTTATGCTATTTCTAATCTTACAACCTACTTATACAATTAAAAAAAGGTAAAAATCTCAAATATGATTAATTTAATGCTTTTCCCTATTGGTTTATCTTTATATTCTTAAAAAAAAATAAACATTTTTGAATCAATTAAAGATTCAAAAGTGACTTCCAGCTAAGAAAAGACACCTGTGATACTTTTCCATAATCCGTTTCTCTCTCTCCCCGCCTCCTTTTGCCTTTTCTTCGTCTCGCACCCAGTTTCAGTCTACATGTCCTGGCTTGTACGTTTCCTCCAAGACTTGGAGGAAAAGTACACTCCTCATCTGCTGAAACAATCGCAGTGCCCTGCTCATGGGCCGCAGCAGGGTGCGCCTTGTTGCAGACAGGGAACACGAGAGGCTGACGTATGTGCAATCTTTGTGACCTCTACTTTTGATCAACGTCCAACTTTCTGCTGCCATAGAGATCTTTGTATTGTTTTACACAGTTAAACAAAGAGAACCGTTGTTTGGGGGTTGGATTTTCCCCAGCTTGTTTCTCTCTCTGAAAAACAAACAAACAAAACAAAAAAATAAAAACTTAATTTGAAGGCCGGAAAATGTCCTTGTGAATTGCGGGAATTCGTAAGGTAAATCTGAGGATTTAACAGTGTTTTTCTTTTTAATTGCTTAATTTAAGCCTCTCCGTCAGTTTTCACAGAACCATTAAAAATGATATAACAGCGAGGCTTATTGAGGTTTGGCTGCAGACTAAAAACATTTGGATTTCGCATACAAGAGAAACAAGAGATCTATGTAGTTCTGCTAGACATCTGGAGAGATAACAACAAGATATTTAATCAGAGAAGCAGCCAAGATGCTTAAAGGGGTAAACAAGCTGGAAAAAATACCAATGATAGTTTATACTCCATGTTTGACTGTTAAAAACATAAGATCACTGCAGTCTGCAAAGAAATAAGTACATTTTCATGAATACTAAGAAATTTTTTACTTTCAAAAAGCTCCTATTTCTTGCCTAAAAGTTACCTTTAAGTAATTTTTGTCTAATTTCAAGTGTACTGAGATTTTTGCACTGCAAACTGGATCAAAACTATTTGGTAAAATTTATGTTTTTGCAGTAATTACAGCAAAGCTGCTTCAATGAAGCCTTGATTTAGTGTAACTGAATACAAATTTAAACCTCTTTTCTGTTTTTTTGTTATTATTATTATTGTTTTAAAAAAAACACTTAAGATTACCATTTATTACTTTTCTTCCACTTCCGATTTATGTGGTCTTTTGTGATGAATTATCATACAAATATCTCAATAAAATACAATGCGGCTCAGTATTTCATGTTTTTTTTCTGCAAATATCTATGGAAAATTTGTCTATTCTCCAATTTTTTAGAGCATAAAATATTTGAAGTAAAATGCAGGTCTGAAAATAAAAATATCAAGTTGCAGCACTATTAAGCTATTGGCTGGAGTTTAAAGCAGCCAAGGGATTATCAAGTATTTTAAACATTTTAGCAAATCACATTCTGCTGCTGCCCCAACAACTGCAAATGCTGGGCGTCTGCTGTGTTTTACAGGTAAAAAAAATATTTTATTGTAACTTGTTTCATTTGCTAACATTGTGTTTTTAGGGTGTAGATTCATTCAACACCCTAAAGGTATTGCTTCTTAGACAATGCCAAGAAAATACCTCACAATATTGCATTTTATATCATTAGATTTATTACTATGCTAGATTAAGTTGGGGATCTGACAGCTTTATGTTGCAATATCTAGTGACATTATCTAGTAAAATAACAAGTGGAACATGTGAATTTTACTAGGAACACCCTGTGGCTCGTACTCAGAGCACAGACCAGATGCAGGGAGACCGTTTTAATTAAAGAGAATTAAATAAATTACTTTCTCAGGAGTGTCTGTCACAGCTTGAGAACTGAATACAGCAAACAGGCTGAATGAATTAGCAAGAATTTTAAAATATACAAGCAAGAACATATTTCAAAGCCAACCTATAAGTCTTTCCAAAAACAGGAACTGAGAGCCATATATGGATGTGCCAAATTCTCAAATAAGCATGACTGGATGTTGTGAGCTCTTCCTCTTAAGAAAATGATTATTAAGGGAAGACCTTCGAGGAAGTCATCTCAGGATTTTAAAAAACTAGAAATCTCAGGTGCGAAGGGAAGAAGAGCCCAAACCTGAGCCAAGATGATGCAACTCAGTTCATGCCACTGCTAACCCAGCTAACCCAGCTACAACAACCAGACCGTCGAGGGAACGGATCACAATCCTCCTGCATGTTTAGCAACAAAAATCAAGTTCAGCTGCAGCACATTTTTTCTGTGTGCCTGAGCAAAATGAGGACGATGGTGTTGGACTGGAAATACAAACTGCTCATTCATAAACTTCCCACCACCCTACTGTGTTTTATAGGTTTGAACAAGCAGAGTTTGAGTTGCATGACATTGTTCTGGCATTAACATTAACATTAAGCTACATGCTACAAGATTACTCTAGTTAAAGCTATTTGGCTCTAAGGACTAGAGAAGAAATTACAATGTTGAACCAAATACGGCGATACATTTATAAGTATAATTTCAAAACATACCATCATTTCAAACATCCACTAAAGTCGTGATGGTTTTTAGCTCCACGTTCCTCATGACTTCCAGCATCTCACTGAATAAACCATGATCACAAACTACATAAATCTTCATTTTATTAACCTAAATTAACCATCTCTATTTTTCACTGAAGCATTTAAACAAGATTATGGACAATTCATCAAATCAAAACATTTTAGTTCATACAAACACACCCCAAAGCTGAGGCTGATGGACATAAAGGTCAAAATAATATAGAAAGCAGTTACATAGATTGGAGATACTGCAAGAAAATACTTATCTATGGTTTAATCTGCAACCATGCAGGAACCATGAGGAAATTTCTGAAACTGAAATGAACCAGGTCTGGGTTTTTGGTCATTATATTATTACAATTGCCTTCTTTTTATCAAATATACTTTTATTTTATCGTTTATCTATCTATGATGTCACAGCCACCGTGAAGCACTTTGGTCAGCTGAGAAACCGAGATTGTTTAGACGACCTGCACATTTTCAAATAAAAAAAGATCTAAGTTATTCCGATTCTTTCTAAAACAAAAAAAATAAAATAAAATGTGTATCCGGCAGACATGCACCTGCTCGTGTGAGGTTTAAGAGTCTTTGGGACAGCAAGTCACCTGCCAGTGCAAAGACGGGGAGGGGAGGCAGTGAAGCGGAGAAGGAAGAGGAGAAAACAAAAGACAGAGAGGGACGCTTATGCCTTCAAGACAAATGCGGCTCATCTGCGGTTTAAAAGAAATGCAATTTAAATCTTAGGTGTGAATGGACGACCGGGAGGAGGAAGGGAAAGAGGATGGTGTGTGTGTGAGTGTGTGTGTGTGCGTGTGCACGTGTATTGTGGGGGTGTTAGATAGGAAAGGGAGTTGTCTGCTGCAACAAGTCTAACCTGAACCAAAGCTAACAAGGTGCTGTGATTGCAGGGTGCTGAAAATATGAAGTAACCACCAAGAAGAAAAAAAAGAGGAGATAATTAAACACTAGCTTTTGTTCAGTCTCCTCTGTTCAGGTTTCAGAACGATTTCTCTCTCCTTCCTGCCTGTCTTCCTTTTCAACACACAATCTCAAAACGGATAAAGAAATGTGCAGCGTATCCAACCGTGCAGCACAAAACATAAGAAACAACCAGAAAATGTAAGGTCAAGCTGCCAGACGGATTAAATTGTGCGTAAAAAATAAAAAATAATGCAAGTCTGGGCATTTCTTAGACGTGAACTTGACTGGTAAAAAGATTTCCCTGCACAAGCATGAAGAAGAAACATGCCGTGTGAACAATGGGGGATACATTTATACAGAAGAGCATTTAGAATGAGACACATTTTAAAAATTAAAGTAGCAGCCATTTATAAATAGTAACGAATCATTTGGTAAATTAAAGCAAATAAAATCTCATTCATGAGAGATATGGAGATAAGAAATGGATAAAAATAAAACATTTGACTGCATAACACCATCATATGTACAGGTGCATCTCAGATTAGAATATAATCAAAAAGATTTATGACCTGCAAAGTGATTGTTCTTTTTGATGATCATGATCTAAAACCACAATAGATAAACAAAAAAGGAAAAATAATGTTTGATACAAAAATATGTATCAATGCATCGTGTTTCATCATGTTCAAAATCAGTACAACCAACAAGGAGACTTTACAGTATCAGCCCCATCGCTTGGGCACAAGGTTTCCTCCTTCCACTTAACTTTCCATTTATATGCTTACATATGCATATGGTTACAGGCAACACTTGGGTCAGCTAGGTTTTTTTTTTTTTTTTAAATCTGTAAAATCTAATCTCACCTACCTGCTCAGTAGTTTACACTAAGCAGGTAGGTAAGGTAATTTATTTATATAGCAAAATTTCAGCAACAAAGCAGTTCAAAATGCTTTTTATGAATTAGAAAAAAATACAAACAAAACAACAAAACCAAAAGAAAGGTAAGAAGATTAGAGAGGTGTAAAACTAAAAGTTGGTTCTCCATGTTTGATTCTTGTTCTGGGTTTTAATCCACAATTTAAAAATGAACAGCTGTTGATCAAAAGTAATATAGTGGGGGAAAAAAGTATTTAGTGAGCAGTGGCGGAGCTAGACTTTTTTTCAAGAGGTGGCCAAAGGGTGAGCAAGGCTTTATCAGAGGGTCCATATACAAATGGACCGTTCCATGGAACGAAAGGAAAAAATATTTGTTTCCTTTCGTGCAAAATTAATTAATATAACTAGTTAGGTTATAATTTATAATTTGTAGCCTACTTACATTTCAGTCATTATAAAACTTAATGGTTTTTCACATATTCTTACCACACATTTCAAGCAAGAGCTGGGAGATATAAAACATTACAGGGCAGCATGTGCACTAAAACATATGTTAAAATAATCTGTGCCGCCTCTCATTAGGAAGGTAACAGCGGTTACCGCTGAGCGGTAAAATGTTGTAAATACCTGCAAAACTCCTGACGGTGTAACTCTAATGCCGCGGATGAGTTTTGGATCAAGCAGGAACCACATGTCAGTTTAACCAATGAACAGCGTCGGGCATCGGGCTGCCTTCAGGGACAGTCGGAAATTACAGTTTTCCTGGCAAATCTTTGCAGATCTCATAAGTATTAAAATGACCATTTCCAGTTGGGTGGCAGTAGGGGTGGCCAGGGCTCTGTTGGGGGTGGCAAGTGCCACCCCGGCCACCCCTCTGGCTCCGCCACTGTTAGTGAGCCACCAATTGTGCAAGTTCTCCCACTTAAAAAGATGAGAGAGGTCTGTAACTGACATCGTAGGTCGACCTCAAATGAGAGACAAAATAAGAAAACATGCCTAGAAAATCACATTTTTAGAATTTTTGATGCATAAAGTGACTTTGCAGGTCAAGAGGGAATTAAAGCATCTTTATATGAATTTACATGTTGAGCTTCACGTTTAAAGGAATTAAATTATTTTGACCATCTTGTTTATTGAGAAGCTCCTGCATGCAAGTTGTTGAGGTCAACAGTTGAGGTGACGCAACCTTGTCAAAGCCTCACAACTACAGATAGAAAAAAGAAAACACTGCAACGCATGAGTTATGCACAGTGTGGGTTTTCATAACACTTTCTTATCTTGTGCTCATTTTTTTTTTTTCATACTCATTTCATTCAGTTGCCAGTTTGTGCAAACTAACAAATGCTCATTTTTAGCCCACTTGAACACCACAAACTCAAATTAGCAAAGTAATGTAAAACATTTCATGGCCTCCTTTAGTTCTAATGAAAACCTAATTGCATCATGAGCCATTTAGCAGGATGAGGTTTCCATGACAGCGTTCACGGTGATCCAGCAGTAATCCCCAGCCTGAGTCAGAATGACTGTTTGATGGCTCAAATATGTTTGTGGTTTCAGACATTCTGTAGAAATGAATCCTCCCAGCAGTGTTGTGTTAGTTGAAGAATTTGGGATCAGGAAAGATTATCTAATCAAGCAACAATGGGTTATATTATTTTCAGAATTTTTGCCACAGATTACAGGAATCCCACTAAATAAATGCTGCACGTTTTTAGCAGGGTTTCCTTAAAGCTAGAAGATCCTGACTGTGAATTCCAACTTTGGGTCTTTCTGCATGGAGTTTGCATTTTCTCCCAAAGTTAATAGTTAATTGGTCTCTTTATGTGTGTGTGTGTGTGTGTGTGTGTGTGTGTGTGTGGTGTGTGTGTGTGTGTGTGTGTGTGTGTGTGTGTGTGTGTGTGTGTGTGTGGGGGTGTGTGTGTGTGTGTGTGTTATGATTAACTGGAAACCTGTCCAGGGTTTTGAAGCTTGGCAACATCTCCCTGACACAGATCAGGATGAATGATATTTGAGGGGACAGTGACAGTGTCTTATGATTACAAACAATCATTTATAAATTGATAATGCTTACTGACAGGTTGATTGTCAGTTTATTGAGTTTAAAACCTTTACAGCTGTGTTTTTGCCAAAAGAAGAAAATAAAATCATCCCTTATTGCGTGCGTCCTGCACACCGACACCAGGATGAGGACGACTACAGCCTGGTTTAGTTATTGCTTCATTTATTTTCCAAAATGTCATTTCACAGTTTATAAGGCCATCAAGCTGGCTTGAGGCAATAATAACCCCGTTAAAAGGATCCATCTCAAATTACAGGCAGACGAGATTAAAACCTATTAAATTGAACTCTGGCTCCGGCCTTAGAAACCCAGAAGTCTCTCTGGTGTAATAATCATCCAAGAAATTGTATTCTACAGTGATCTCAGCCATAAAATAAAAAAAAGAATAAAACTCTGCAGGTCTTTATAATCAGTTTGCTTAAAAGAGGTCAAAAAAGCAACATCTCCGGCTATTCTATAGAAGAAACGTTTGAATCCCTGCAACAGCATGAAAAATCTCACAATCTCAGGTGGTGACCATGTTAAAATGTAATATGACATCAGTTTAGTGTCAGTATTTTTCTAAAACGAAGCACAAAGTCACTATAACTAATTCTGGCGAGCTTTATGCCCACAGTCACTGAGCTGTGCATAATTAAGCTGAGCTATTAAAACTAGCATTCCTTACAGGGTTGTCATTGTCACTCTAAACGACAAGTGTTTGCGAACAAGCCTGAACCTGCACAGGATTTAGGAAAATCCTGCTCTGCCACCAGCACTTTTTCATAACGTGCAAAACTCCTCATCTGGAGTATCGCTCAAGAGAAACAACTTCCTGTTGCAGTTTGCGGTGTTGAAATGAAGTGTCCCCTTCATTCCCTCTTCCTAACTAACGTACTCTCATTCTTTACTCATCACAAGTGAATGCTGTTCTGTTTGGTTTTTAAAACAGGCCTGGCAGTTAATGCAAGCAACGTTTTTGCATTCCTCACCGAAGGACAGAGGACGTCGCCCTCAAACCGCAAAGGACAGGCAGAAAGAGAAACTGTGTGCTGACACAAAGCAAATAAGCTAATGCAATAAATAAAAAAAAGAACATCTTAAAATTAAGACTTCACATGGAAAACGAAAAACGTTCTACCTTATCACACCACAAAAATGTTTTATGTAACGATTTTAGATTCTAGGTACAACAAAAACCTCTTCTGTCAACCCTGATTTCTTAGACATACAAAATGTAGACGAGATTTTTTTATTTTGGGGGTGGAAAAAAATTCTGGAACAAGAACAGTGCCAAAAGTTTAATTCATTTTATACAAATAGAAATTTGGGGAGAAATGATTGTTATGCAAGCTGGAGTAACTTTAAGACCAAAAACAGAAAAACAGAAAGCTGCTTCCAGGATTTTCATACAAATGTAACCATATAAGAACAATAAACACTTTTAAATTCTGGTTTTCTCAATGTCAGCATAAACTTCAATATCCACCATTTCAGTGTTTTTGTACCACATGAGCTAAGGCTTTGTAAATAGAAAAAGCACACTCTTAATGTTATCTTAATGTGTTGATGGAATGACAAAAATATACTCTATGTGTATTAATAAATGCATTTTAAATTTGAGTAAATGGCACAAACAAATGCAACGAGGACAGAGCTTGCTCTATTTTCATAAAAATAGGTGCAAACATTTTTAATGAACTACAAAATGCAAATGCTTACTAAATTTCACATCCTTCATCCGTCCGGTAGCTCATTCACTTTTCTTTGTTTTTGAACAAACTGCCAACATGAATCGAAAGGATTTGAAAACAGCAAGAAGAATAAGTCTAGATGACTGTTTTTATAGTTAAAACAACATATCTAATGTATTTTTCTTTTTTAAAAACACCTCATGAAATATACCCAAAGCTGGAAAGACAGAAGCACCCAGATGTCTGCAGAAGAAAACCAGTCACTCAGTCAGTCAGTCATTCACTCAGTCATCCAGGCCCGTGGGAGAAAACAGGTCATTCCGCTGTGCCGAATGCCATTTCTCCTCACAAAGCCACAAACGGTTACGGGAAAGGAATTCTAACCCACAGGGTTTTCATCTCTTTCATCTTACACAGCTTTATATACATGTACATTTTTTTGAAAACCAAACACTGTAATTTATCATTTAAGCATTGGGATCTTAAAGATCTTTAAATAACCTTATAATTGTGGGACTTTTTACAGCAGGAACCTTCTTTAGAACTTGTGATAAAAGTGCCGACAACAGAGTTAGAATGTTAAGTGTTTCTGTTATCATTGAGAAGGAGTTTTATGTGTTAATGCTGCGTTTTTCTTCCATATTTGTTAATGAATCAAGTTGATTTATGCATCCCAAAAAGCAGGACAGTGGAGGAATTTGTCCCAGCTGCAGGTGTGTGTACCTGTTCCCACCTAGAGGAAGAAACACCTGTGCTTTTTTTCACCTGTTTCTGTCTCCAAGCTCTAATCAGTGTGTGTGTGTGTGTGTGTGTGTGTGTGTGTGTGTGTGTGTGTGTGTGTGTGTGTGTGTGTGTGTGTGTGTGTGTGTGTGTGTGTGTGTGTGTGTATGTGTGTGTTGGGGGTGGGGGGTGTTTAGTACACATGGCCTGTAAAGCCACATCTCATTCCTGCATCTAATTCAGGGTCGTTAAAGTGTGAGGAGTCTGAAGGGAAGGAAAGACTTTGCAGTTTCGGGAAAACAAGATGTTATTTTGCCAAACTTTTTGAAATGTTATTCAAAAAAAAAAAAAAAAACTTTTCACAAAACTGCTGTTTTGTGCGAACGCTAGCTGGACCTGAAAGCGTTGTTTAATCATGGAGCTGGTTAGAAGAACTTGTAAGGCTGGCAGAAACACAATGATCTGGAACTGATGTTTAATGTGAACATTAAACATCAGTTGAGATGTTTGAGAACTCCTGTGAGATGTTTGAGAACTCCTGTGACACGTAGAAACAATCCACAACTTAGATGAAAGATAAGCGCTGTCACCAAGTCATGATGAATTTATAAGGTTTCACTAACAGGAAGCAGCAACCAATTAAATGCACCTTTTCACGCACTCTACCAGTGGATCTGATCAACGTGCAACAAGTTCTTGCACCTTTACCGTCACAAACAACAACAGAACAGAAGAAGAAGAATGTTTCTTCAGTGTCTCGTATTGCTTTCAGTGATAAAAGGTATTTACGATGCTAGAGTCACGCTCAAACATTTGAGCTGACGTGTCAATCAACCACTGAACTCTGATGAAAAGTCACCTTGATCAGCGTGGATTAAGGCATCTTCAAGTTAAGGTTAGTGACTCCCCCAACAGCAGCTCTTCACTCCCCCTACTGGCCGTTGGGGGTCAACGTGGGGGTTAGATTTAAAACCAAACTTTGAATTTATGATCAGATTTTAATAAGTTACTAAAGTTTTAATCATCTATTACTGACTGATTCCCACAGTTAATGTTAAGATCAAGTTTACAAATTTCCGACATGAGTGGAAAAACGTTAACATTTTTGTTTGTAAAATTAATAATAAATAAAACTTCAGACATCGAATCAACTACATTTCTTTTTAAAAATTCCAATATTAGCTACAAATTTTACATTTTCTATCCCCTAAAATCCTGGTTTTTATGAACAAGTCTTATCCTTTACCCGTCTGATATGCAAATTGGTTTTCATCTTATTGAGTGAAGTTAAAAATTGGCAACATCGATAAAAATGTGCAAATGTCAAACCCAAATGCTTCATAACCCCCGCAGATTTAAGCTTAGAAGGTTAAAATTTTCTGACTTTCCAAGTGCTGAAGTCACTCACACAGATTCACCCAGTTTAAAACAGTTTCAATGGGTTTAAATTACTGATAATTTAAACTGTTTCAATTACATAATTTTCCAGATACAGATTCAACTATCTTTTTTTCTTGTATTGATATAATTTCTGCCAATGATGGAAACAGTGACTCATTGGTTCATCACATGACATGCATCTGCTTTTGTAATACAAAGACAAAAAATAAAAGTCATCCGTGTTAGAACAGTAGCTACACCCTCTGTTGAGCTACCTTTGTTTTTTTCCAAGGCTCCTGATATAGTGACACGGCTGCTGACGTCGCGTACCGTCCCTCCTTCACTCAAACACACAGAGATAACAGAAAACATGCCATCTGACTTAGTCAGGATTACAGAGCAGAAAGGATCACTGAGTCATTGTCAAGGTTGAAAAAATAAGACATTCGTGCAAGTGATGCGTGTCAGAGGTGAGCGTGAGTTTGATCACTTACAAATGACACCCAGGATTCAGTTTCTCAAATAAATATGAAAAGAAAAATAATTTGGACAACAGAAATGAGGGTATGTTCTCAATTTGTTGGAAGAAAATGCAAAAGAGGGCAAACAGAAAAACAAACACCTGGTGACCTAATTATGTCCTCCCAAACACCTACAGTAAATAAATGACCTTTTCCATTTCAAGGTCACAGGAGGGTTTGACCTTCCCCATCAGGTCCCGGAAGAAAAGCAGGAAATTCCCAAAAATCTGCACTGATCCAAAGATCTGCTGTCATGCGGCCAACAATGGCAAGATTCAAAATCAAAAATAAAACGTTTTGGCTCATTTTAGCTTAATAGCACAACCTAGTGGCTGTCTGCTGTACTAACAAAAAATAAAAATCTTATCGTAAAAGTAATGATTATGAATAGTAATTTACGCAACAGGTAAAATAACAGTACGGTAGCACTTATTTATTGTTGTTGTTTTAATAAAGAAAAATATATTACTGAGCGTGAATGGTGACGTGTTTTGTGCGTGACGATGCGTGACGATCTTTACAGTACGCCGGTGGATCGCTTGCACAGAAGCGATGGCGAGAAGCTGTGGGCGGGGTTTTCCACATAAGCAACGACCCAGAATTATCTGAGTTCATGTGGTTTATTTTAAGTCAAAGTTTCATAGTAGATAAATAAATAGTAAACAGCAATAAATGTTTTCTAGAATAAGCCTGAGGCCAAAAAAATGGCTTTTTTATTGTTATTATTATTTAAGTCCCTTTGTTAAAGTGTGTGTGCTGCTCTGCGGAACAATGAAAGGATTGCTCACACTTCTAAATCGAGTTTTATGAATTAGAACACATTTTTAAATAATACTAAATGTGTAATAATAATAATAATAATAATAGAAGTTGTAGACCAGGGTGCGTTGACCGCCCCGCCCGGTGCGCCGGTTGCCTCTCTGGCTGGTGAATGGTGCGTCAGTTCGCAGCCAAAAGCAGGTGAAGTTAGTCCCCGGAAGTGAGATGCTTTTCGCCCCGAAGATGGTGTCTCCTTTATTATCACGACAGAAAAGCCAAAAATGAGCAATAGATATTTAATATTAAACAGGAAACAGCGGGAATATTCAACTGATTGGATGCCTTGATGAAAAGGCGCCTCTGAAAGTTACAAATATGGATCCTCAAACAGAACAAGGAGACTCCTACACGGTGAGGCAGCTCCCATTGTAACCATCATTTGTTGCTGAAGAGTTGCTTTGTTATCTGTTAGTGGTGCTAAAAGGAAACCCGGTTATTCTAACTGCTACAGTGTAACTGCTTGCTGAACGATGGAAACAGTAAACAGGATTTCAGAAGCGACTTTCTGTTGTTTTGTTGTTATTCTGTGAGCATTTCTGTCTCCTAACTGAACTGATCACTTTGTTTTTCCAGGATAATCTCATCGGGACATTATTAGCCATCTTTGGAAGTGTGATTGTCAGCATCTCTCTCAGTATCCAGGTAGTTTCTGTTTAAACTTCACCACGAAAAGCGTTATAAATCACCTGTTTCATAACTACGACCCAGACAGGAGCTTTTCATTTCCACCGTGCCATGCCCTCTTCTGTTTCTGATGCATGTTTGACTGCATAACCCTCAGGGAAAGACTGTGTTTGCTGAATATTTATGCAACACACAGTCACGTGGTCATCATGCGTCACTCTCATTGTGTTGCTGACCATCCCAGCTGCATTTCTTTTCTTTGGTGTAACTGTTTCACAAGGTGCTTTAAGCTCTTTCTACGTGATTCCTGGAAGGTATTTGTGTTGCTTTAAATTTCCTGTTGTGCATTTTCTTGCAGAAGTACAGCCACGTGACACTAGCAGGAACAAAGGAGCAACGCACCTTCTACAACACCAAGACCTGGTGGTCTGGTTTCTTGTTCATCTGCATCGGTGAGGGGGCCAACTTTGTGTCCTATGCCTTTGCCCCAATTGCTGTTGTCGCCCCCCTCAATGCAGTGTCTGTCCTGAGTGAGTATAACTCTCTAAACATTAGATCAACTGTAAAAACATCCAGACTTATACCTTAAATTGTACCAAAAACATCTTTTTTTGTTAATGTTTTGCAGCAAGCTCAATTTTGGGTTTTTTATTTCTGCGTGAAAAATCTAAAGCAAAGGACTTTGCAAGTAAGTAGAACAAAGGTTATGCAGCTGCACAGATAACTCATGCAAATATGAAAGATCTGCTGCTTTTTCATGTAAATCTAATTGCCCTCTCTTCTACTCTTTTGACAAGGTATTTTTTTTGTTATGTGTAAATTTTCTTAGTGGAGTTTCAGTGAATGTCAACAACTCAAATCTGACCTTTAACACTTAACATTTTATTAAATCACTTTGGAAATATACTCAACTGACCTTTTATAGACCCCAAATTTCAATAATTGTTGAATTGCCTCTTATATTGGTGCTCTTTTTTTATTATTATTGTGAAAATCAGAAAAACTTTTCCAGTAATCCATCAGAAGTTGACTTTTAATTTGTGTTCAATATGTAAACTTTAAAATGCAGGTAAATATGTCAATTTTTTGTCATTTTTTATTGATTGTGCATCCAAAGACCAGCAAGAAAGAAGTCTTACGTTTTCAGATGGGATCAGGTTGTTTTGGAAATTTTCTCGTGTGATATTTGCCAGACATAATGTTTCATCAATAAAGTGCATCAAAAAGCAAAACCAGAAAGTGGTGGTAGTACAAATAGGGGTGGGCAATAGGGAATTTTATTGTGATATAACCCTGTGGCTGTCACTGCATTCATACCACCACATATGCAAATATTATCCTTGAAAAACATTATTTTCTGAAATAGGCTTTTTTTAAAAGTGTGATTTATATCTCTAAACCGTAAAAAGCAACTACACTATTTTCAAATTTACTGATATTTATTGATAATTTACTAATATTTTAACATTAGTGAAAATAGCAAAAATAAATATTTTTTTTGTTATTTACAACCAATCACTGAAATTTATCATGAAACCTTTCACAATAAGTAATAAACGATACGATAAATGCAAATACTGCAGCAGTTTAAGCCTCTAGCTCCTCTCCAGTCTGGCTTGACAGATTGTTTCAAGTCATTTCTGGTTTGTTGCGTTTTCAGAGAACCACGGGTTGGCCTTCCTGGGCTACGTCTTCGTTATAGGAGGAACGTATCTGTTTGTGTCGTTTGGTCCAAACTCTCACGAGAAACTCCAAGCGGAGAACATTGTGAAGCACCTTGTTGGATGGCCTGTTCTCCTGTATATGGTGAGATATCTGCAGACTTTCCTGTAAATCATTAGCTAATATTCTGTAAACAGATGTGATTTTTATCTTCAGTCAGGCACAGTTGATTGTTGGTGTATTTCTGTATTAATTTAATGTTATCATCCTGACAGCTTCTGGAGATTATCGCATTCTGCCTGTTGTTGTACTTCTACAAACAGCGCAATGCTAACTACCTTGTTGTTATCCTGCTGCTGGTGGCTTTACTGGGTGAGTTTCCTCCTGTCTTTAAAATCTAGCTTTAATCACACTTAATTAGAATACGATTGCCACTACAGATGCTGATTTTTTTTATTTAATATTTTGAATCTTCTGTTTGTCTTCTGGAACAGGCTCGGTCACAGTCATTACAGTGAAGGCGGTTTCTGGCATGCTGCTCCTGACCCTGGAGGGCTCCATGCAGCTCGACTACCCCATCTTCAGCGTCATGTTTGTGTGCATGGTGGCGTCTGTCGTCTTCCAGGCCAGGTGAGAGGCAGAGACATCCAAAATAATCAACATCCACCAGTCTTTGTTACAATTTGTGTTTGTGGCTGTAGGTGTGTCACAATAGGTTTACTTAATAAATTGTCCTAAAAGTTATTCTGATAAATGATAATATTCACAATTTTGGGACCATTTTCAACAACTCTCAAAGATCAATAAACTGGGAGACATTTTAGAAACAAATCAACCGAAAGAAGAAATAAAGCTCAGAAATAAAGTCTTATTATACTTGAAATAAAATCAAACTAACTTATAAGTAACTTTTCAACAAGATAGAAGAGCTTGTTTTAAGTAAATATTTTTTTTTATTATTTAAAAAAAGTACTAGTTCCATCAGCAGATTTTTATTCTCATAGCAAAACTTTTTTTTTATATATTTTAAATGGAACTAGAAGTTTTTTAACCAACATTAATGCTTATGTTAAGACTTAAAACGAGCTCCTATCTTGTGCTGAAAAGTTACTTCAATTAGTTTTGTCTCAGTTGAAGAAAACTGAGATATCTGCACTAGAAACTTAGGCCAAACTACTTGGCAACAGTTTGTGTTTTTACAGTGAATACATCCTGAAATCTCTATAAATGAGGCGAGTTGAGATCGATGCACCAGACTGAAGTATTCTTTGGAAGAGAGACATGAGAAAATCAATCATAAAAATGGAAATTATTGAGCTTGTTTTGATTGATGCTGCGATTAATTGATTATTAATTTATTGCATGTTGCTACAGGGTTGATTTGAAAACTGTTGGGCCTGCTGCTCTCTTCCCAGGTTTCTTTCCCAGGCTTGTAATCTGCATGATCCCTCGCTGGCTGCCTGCGTCAACTACATCTTCTCCACCATTTTTGCAGTGGTAGCTGGTGAGTTGCAGCTTATTTGGGACTCGAAACATGAATCTAGAAATAAAATCTTAACATCTCCTAATCTGCTTCAGCTGCTCTCCTTTTAGTCTCAGAACTTCTCCTCTTTTCATCCATAGGAGCCGTTTTCTACTTCGAGTTTCAGAGGGAAGATGTTCTTCACATCTGCATGTTTCTCCTTGGGTGAGTGGCAGTGTTCAGTATTCAAACATTTTAAATCTGCTCTCGTTTTCGAGTGGCAACTGCAAACTTCAGTGTGTTTCACTGATTAATGCAGGGTGATACATTAGTTTTATCAATTAATCGAATTGTGTTATTCTACCAAAGCTTTGTTTGTGTTTCCATAGTTAAATAAGGTATTTTATAGCTCCTATTTATTTGAATTTTGAATTCAGATGAACTTTATTAAGGAAAACTAGGTCTGGCTACAATTTTTAAATTCTGAGAATTTTACAATCAAACACTAGCAGGAGTACAAGAATAAATTCGTACAACAATAAAGTCAAATAAATGCAAAAATATAGTTGTAGTATTACCAGAAAAAAGTCCGAATATTGGGCGAATATAGTAGCAATTTTATAACAATGCCAATGTAGTCCAATTATACTGCTCTACTGTAGGTAAGGGCCCCTGAGTTCAGTAAACTCTTTAAATGACCAATAATGACTATTACACTCTTGTGATTGACTCACCTTAGAGTAATGACGCACTAGTACTTTTCTTTCCTTCTCACTAAATAATATAGAATTAAACAGAAATAATAATCAAACACACACCTGTATGATAGTTAAACATGTATTAAACACAAATGTACAAAATGCAAATACTTCACTTTTGTTAGTTTCACACCCTATAATAATAAATGTGGGCCCACACTTTGATGGTCAGCTAAACCTGGCATTAAATAACTAAATGTAATCCCAACAAACAAACAAAAAAACCCGTTGCAGGCCTGATGTGTCGATGAAGCTTGAAACTTGGCACCCGCTCCAAGTGCAGACCCAAACCCCCTCGGTACCTCACCCGTCCTCAGTTCCAGCCACCAAGATGTCCGCAGCTCCAGTCCGGCAAGATGTCCGCAACTCCAGTCCGGCAAGATGTCCTCCGCTCCCCAACCAGTCCGGCAGACCACAGGATCCAGGAACAACAGAGGAGGCCAACGCAGATCCAGTCCTTCAGTATAGCCACCCGCTTCTCCAGGCTCAGCTTGGCTAAAACTTCCACCACGGAAACCTTAGTTAAAGGGTTCGTTAGCTGGGTTAGCTTACCGTCCTCAATAGCTATTCTATGTGCTAGTGAACATCGATGCGGCAGCGAGCGTTACACTTACGATACAGTGAGCTCCGGTCTGGACATGTCACAACCGCGGCGAAACAGAATACAGTGTTCATATACATTCAGCGACTGTCGAACTGAAAGTCTAAACATGCATAAAACACGCGTTCTCTAAACTATGCCACGTGTCTTTTCTTTTCGCTTGGTTCATCCCTTTTACTTCCTGTTTCTCTTTTTTCTCCTATTCTTCCTGACTCTCAGCCAACCATGGACCAGTCAAGTTCTCTACCTCACTTCCTCTTACAAATATGAGCCCTTCAAAATAAAATATGGTGAAGATTACTTTTTTTAAAGAACCTGAGTACAGTTTTCAATTAACAGTTATTAATAAGAATTTTAACATATTTAAGCAAACACTTTCTAAATTATCACTCCTTCTATGAACTTAACTCATTACAAACACCTTGAGTTTTGTACTGGGTTACACCAACATGAAAAATAAAAAATGAAAGCAAGGAATGTTTTAACTTCATGACTTGTGAAGTTATACTTTGGCATCAGATTTACAGGGAAATAACTAATCTTCTGAACACATAATGCACAAATATGCCTCTGAATGTTGTTATAAACATGCCGAACCCATAGGGGGCAGTAATGCATAAAGTTTACTGCACACATGCAAACACAAATATGAAGTATTTCTTTCAAATCTCCACTTTGGTTGGAGTTTTTATAAAGTTTTCAGTGATATTAAATGGATATTTTGTGTAGATGAAAGGCCAAAACATAAAAAAAATATATTTATATTTATTTTCCCAGCTATCCATCTATGTGTGGACTAGGCCTGAAGCTGCTCAGGTTAAAGTTCCATCAGTGTTTGCATAAAAATAAGAAGATTTTTGTTTCATTTTTGAGCAGGTCTGCAGTCTGTTTTCTTGGCGTCTTTCTCATCACCAAATCCAGGAAGCAGGCGAAGATCTTTGAGCCATACGTCACCATGGATGTGGCAAACGGTTTGTATTAAAACGAAACTTTAAACTCTGCATTTGTGTCAGTCAGGATACATTTTATCTTATTATTTGCACGTCTTTCTGCTCAGGCGTGCCAACCATTCATGACAACGGCCTTGCCGTTCAGCCGGACTTCAACGGCTCTTTCTCCTACGGCGCTCTGGTCAACAACGACGGCGTGGCGCCGGCTACTCTACCGACCAACCTGGAGCACCCAACTGTGACCGTGAGAGGCACTCATCCGCCTCTCGATCAGCCCGACCTGAAGAAGGATTGAAACTTATCGCTGCCTCGCATTAAACAACCCAAACGGGCGTTTTCACCAAACCTTCTCGCCTTTGACTCTCACACATGCTTCCTGTTTTAAACCAAAGCTAGTCAGGAAAAAGCTTTTTTAATTACTGTATTAAGTGCAACAGATGTAAACAGAAAATCTGCCTCAAACTTTGGGATTCACCTCATTTCTGCTTGCTCACTTCTTCCTTGGAAATAATTAGCTTCTTTTGCACCATTGACAATGTTTTCCGTCTCTGTCAAAGCACATGAGGAAGCGTCTGGATGAGCACTAACTGGTAAAGCTGGCTTATCTTTGTACATATTTTAATAACTTGTGAATTCTGCGTTTTCAAGACATTTGTTGATCTCAGAGGAACCAAAGACTGGCAGCAGAATGAAGTCACTTATTACTGTTTTTATGTTGAAGTTTTGTCATCTTTGAAAAAAGTTTTGTCATCTTTGAAAAACTCGATCAGCAGAGAAATACAGTATATAAACCTTTTTATTCCAAGGGCTACACAGCACACTCATCTGTTCTTCCAGTAAATGTGCAAGCTTATCAAACTTCAGGGTTTTGACCAAACAGTGTAAACTTGTAGCTGTACAGTTGAAGTTGAAGTGTCTTTACTTTGAAAAACTGCCTCTGACTCTGTTTTAAATGAAGTTTAAACTGCCTCTTCTTGTTGGGACCAGTTTGTGTTTAATTTACTGTGATGTATTTATGAACTCCGTCTGGTTTTAATGTACATTTTTAAAGTGACGTTCGGATAAATTCAGGGTAAGTGCTTGAAGATGGTGACTGTTAACTGTCGGTGTTTAAATAAACATCAAGCTTAAATATTTTTTGAGGAATTCGTGTAAATTAATCAAATAAGGGAAATAAAAAGCATAATTTTTGTCATAGTTTAAACTTTTCTAAGCATATTTTAAATAGCGCTTGTGGTGTGTTTGAAAAGTTATTTATTTAGGGTTTATCTTCTTCACGTTTTGTGTTTAGTTCCTTATAATTCCACCAACGTACCTAAAAGATATTTTATCTTGTGAGTTTGAATACCTGTGCAGCAAGTTTGAATGTTTCGCCACTTGGTTGATAAAAATAAATTGCTTGTAAAATCCTTAAATGCATTTGTGGAGTAAAGATTTAAGCCTTTTGGATCTGGACCGGTCCAGATGTGAGATTTGATGCCTCAGAGAAGCTCATGTGGAAGTGTGCAGGGTTTATTGGCAAAATTGAAGGTTCATTGTGAGAAACGCTTAAAGTAAATAAGATTGAAATAAGATTTTTGTTTTTGTAATAATTGTTTTGTGGACTTGCAAGATGCATAAGTCTTAAAGTGGAGTTTTCACATGAATTTCCCTCTGGGTAACTGAGCAGGTGGATCCTGCAAAGTGTGATCAGCCTGTAAACACTTAAGCTCATCTTAACTCAGCGGGAGGAGCAGATTTAACAGTTCACTGCTGTGACTCACTGAGACGTCTGTCCTTGCCGGGTATTTAAAGCAGTTTGCAGCAGAGCCACTTTCTGCCCCACGGCCTCCACCAATCTTGCTGCGGAGCGTCGTCCCCTTCGCGGCGGCCTGATTGGCCGCTGCGGGCCGCCGTCGGCGTCTCATTGGTTCCACCTGCGCCTGGCAGCGCCCCCCGATGATAATCCACGGACAACCAACACCCACGCTTCTGACGTCCTCCACAAAAATAACAGCATCACCAATCCGATTGACTCAGCAAAGTGACGGGGAGATTCTGGTTTCCTGATGGGGGGTTCTGGTCGCGTTCACTGACGGCGGTTCGGTGAGTGGTGATGATGACGGCAGCATTTGGATCTGACGAGATCCGGGCGGGAACTTCACGTGGATCAGTGCAAACTTTGAGCCGCTGAAGCGTCTCTTTCAATTAAAAGCGAGTCGAGAAACAAGCTGCCAGCCTCATTTCCGCTTGTCTCCGTGCAGAAGTTTCTGGTTTTGCAGGATTCCTCGCTGTATTCCTGGCTGTAATTTAGGTATTTTATTACAACAACGGTTTAATTCAAAGGTTACGGTGATTTTCGTTCTTATTTTAAACGCGTCCTTCTGGTGCGTTTAGACGTGCAGTGTAGTTCCTAAAAGCGTTGTTTTGAGAAATGTTGGTTTGTGCCACTAGATGGCACTGCACTCTAAAACCAACGTTGGCATTTTTGTTCTAATGACAGTAATGGGGTCAGGGAGCATCCAACGTTTCTCCTTTATGGCAGGAGAGTAAAACTCCTTTTTATTTTGGGCCATATCTTAAATCTGAATGTCATTAAATAGAATTGAATGTGTTAATAAAACCAATTAATCTGTTACAATATCAGTAAACAGCTGTTCTTCCAAGATTTGGTGATTGGTTTAATGCTTTTTTGCAATCAAAATTATAGATATATATTTTGTTTGTAAGGAATTTTATCACTTGCGGTATGATGCTGTTATGCTGTAACTTGTCAGGCAGCAGACACTTCAAAAATTTGCAGTAAAATCAGAATTTTTTTTTTTGATTTTGTGTGAATTTTGAAAATTTTTGAAAAACTGTAAGGACTTATTTGGAGTTTAAAGGGCCACATAAAAAGCTACAGTGGGCCACACTCGGCCCTCGAGCCTTCAGTTTGCTTTACGGCCTCAAACAGATGCATCTCGGAAAATGACAATAATCCAATTCAGAAAGTGAAATTTTCTTTAGAGATGAATTGTTTTTCATGTATTTCAAGGATTTTCTATGGTGATTATTAATGACAACTGTACAATGTAATGTCTCTGTATAATAAATTATACACAAACATATGAAAAATATACAAATCCAGTGCAAAGTGAAGGCATTAGTGTTTGGTTGGGGCTCCTTTTGCTTGAATTACTGCATCTATGCAGTGTAGCATGGAGCTAATCAGCCTGTGGTTCTGCTCAGGCTGCACAACTTGACTCATCTTCCTCTCCACAGTCATCCATACTTTCTCTGTGTGGTAACCAGGTTGTTGTGTTTTGCTGATTTTCTGTCTAGGTCTGAAAAAGTACAACTTTGGTTTAAAATCTACTGCAAAATCAACTGAATCAGATTAAATGACAAACAAATCAGTTTGGTTTTTTTCCACCACTTCTCACTTCTACACGTTTTAATCTCTTGTTTTATTTTGTAGCTTCAGCAGCAAATAAAAAGGAAAAGATCCAGGATGCTGCGGGAGAACTTTAAGGCCTGGAGCAACGGGTCGGAGGCTTACAGCAGTGATCCCGAGGAGGATGAGGAGGAGGAAGAGGACATGGTGTTCGGCGAGAGCGACCAGGATGGCGTGACGGACGAGATGATGGACCTGAGCGACCTTCCTACCGCACTCTTCGCATGTGGCGTCCATGACGCTGTGTTTGAGGAGGACGTGCACAGGGTGAACTGCTGCTTCTGCTCCACATTTCTGACGTGTGTGTGTGTGTGTGTGTGTGTGTGTGTGTGTGTGTGTGTGTGTGTGTGTGTGTGTGTGTGCGCGTTTGTTTGAGTCAGTGCATCAATTTATTCATGTTTGAGTCATCTCTTCTGCTGTTTTAGTCGATCCAAGATTGAAAATCCCAGCAACACGTGCGTGGTGTTACTCAGAGCTTATGCTCCTGTCTCAAGCTGCCCTGCTGATCACATCGCATACACACACACACACACACCACAACACAACACACACACACCTGATGCTGCTGAAATTTATTTAGCAGGAGGCATGAATGCAGGTCAGCGGATTACAACTTGACTTGCACAGAATCACGAGCCACATTCAGGGCTTAATCCATCTGTCAGTGGATATCATTCCACCATCAGCCCAGGCTGCATGTTATTCATCCCCAATTATGTCTGTGCTGTAGATTTCTCTGCAGGCTTCATGTACAAACCCACGCACATGCATGTTGCAAACAGATTTCTGCCTCTCGAGGATGTTTTTATTTTTTTTTAATTTGGCATAGCTTGATCAAACTCCTGAAGCAGGAAGCTTCAGGATCATTGGATCCTGTTTTCTGGAGGAGGATGCAAAAGAAAATACTTGTAATTTTCTGCCCTCTAATCTAATTATGCTGTCCTGAGATTCATCATCCTTCCAGTTGGCATCCTTAAACCTCTTCTCTTTCCGTCAGGTCCATCTATCTCTCCAGCTCGCCTCCCGCATGACAGTATCTCTCGTTAACTTTCCTCCTCCTCTCCTTGATTGATCCACTTTTTGTTGAAATACAAAGCAGAGAGGCTAATTTTGGCTCTTGCACAGAATCCCTTTAACTGAATCACTCCTGCTTTGTGAGGTTGCTGTTTGTAGCCTGTTGCTCCCAGCCGTGGCGCCTTCTCTCCCAGTTCCCTCCACTTGTTTTGCCTTCTCACTTCATTACGATTCACGCTCTGGCTTTTAAGTGGAAATGACGCCCACACACACTTCAGATAGAAACATGTCAATGGAGAATGCTCTGTATGTTTCAGTCAAACAAGCTGCTCTAAAAATAGGACTTGAGACATTTATTCAAACTTAGTAAATCAGGACAGCAAGCAGGGATGAGAAATGCAAAAATCTTACAGAATATTTAGCTTCTAGTGCAAATATCTTGGAATAAGACTAAATGAACCGATTGCACTGGCAGATTATTTTACTTATAAAAAGAACATTTTCACATTTTGGGTGGAATAATCTGTCATTAGATCAATATAAAGGGATTACTGACTTAAAACAAGCTACTTTTCAGTTAGTTTTGTCTTATTTCAAGTATAATAAGACAAAACCAGTAGTTGGTAAGACTTAGTGTTTTTGCAGTTAAAACCAGACGTTTTCACGGTATAAACAAACACATGTACTTTATTTTTCTCTCATCTGAAGGTGAATCAGAGCAAGTTTTTCTTGTTTTTGGGGAAGGTAGAATCACCTGAGCCTCTTCCTGAGTGGTTTGACGGCTGGACATCCCCATCATGTCTGTGAACAAATCTCTCACTGGTATCTTGACTCGTTTATTTTGTTGTGTCAAACAAGAAAACAAGTTCCAGGAGTGACCAGGTTATTTAAGGCTTATTAACCTTAAATAACTTTCTCATCATCTGAGATAATAATCATCCTGTGCAAACTTTTGATTTTGAAGATGTTAAATAATAGATATGTGACATTTTCTCTCTTGGTCTAACTGACCTAAACAAGAGAGGTTTTGTCTGATTTAACTCCAGACAGCAAAAAAAAAAAAAAAGTTTTTTAAATGTTATCATTTCTAGTTTAAAGTGCAAAAGAACATAATGAAGATGTTTTTGGCTTCACATAAACCTTCTCAGAGACTTCAATGCGTTCCTGTTTGCTAAAACATGACATCTAGTCTGTTTCTTCTGTGATGAGCAAGAACATTGCAACCTACATATTTAGTTTGTTTTTTGTTGTTGTTGTCTTTGGGCTCTTGGCTGTCTTCCAACACAGACATTACCTTCTGTGTTTACTCTCAAAAGGCTGCATGCAGGCAGGAGGACGGCCTGTTTCTGTAATCACACTCTTTTAGAGGGAGGAAGCGAAGGGAGGAACAGGCGGAAGGAGAAAGTGCCCCTGCCTCTATCAGAAATTCTTTGCACACTTTGTGTAAAAGCCTTTCTGCTTCCTTTTGCTCTGGCACAGTTTTACTCTTTATTCCAGCTTTTTCTTCCCTTGACCTGCTTAAGCTGAAACAGAGACGCCCTTAAAGTGCTCTGTGTTCCAGATCCTGCATCATCCCAGTGATACACATGGGGCAATTGCTTATTTATCCATGAGCTCTTATGGTCAAAACAGAGCACTACACATGATAACTTGAATTATGACCGGGGACTTGATATTTTTTTTTTTCTTTCCTCTCCAACATTTTATATAAATGTTGTGGTTTCAGTTTTGTAATGTTTCAAAAGAGTCAAATATATGGATCTCTGCAGATTTTTGGAAAGTTTCTTTCACAAAAAGACATAATTTTAATTTATAGTTGATAGATGTGGGGGTTTTTTTGTGCTGATTTGTATTTTAACTAAAAGGTAAATTCATTGTCTGTCCAAAACTTTAAAAACCAGAAGTTTACCCATACTAGAAAAAAAAAAAAACATGCAAACTTTTCCCTGACTGTCTGAAGGTGAATCAGACTAAACCTCTTTTTTTATAGCTCAGATAATATTACCAAAATGATTTCTATTTGATAATGAGAGAAAGAGTTCTTTAGTGATTTATTTATTGATGTCTTTAAGATCTTAAAAGGCAGTATGGTGGCCTATAAACCTGACCAGGTTCCACTGGTTCTGTCAGGAGGAATGGACCAGAACTTCAGCAAATTATTACGAGACGTTTGTGGGAAAAAAAAACCCCAAAAGGTTTCATAGAAATCAAAGGCAGCGCTACAAAATACTGAGGAAATGAATGTAAACCGAGGGGAAAAATGAATGTCTATTTATTTAGTGTATGTAAACTACTGATTTCCTTTATATTTTATAATTAAACATTTAGGATTTACTGTGTTCCTTGTTTCCAACATAGGGCATCATCCCTGTAATGTATCGCTGCAGCCGGAGTTAATTCTGATTTGGACATGATGGATTTCCACAGTAAAAAGTAAGCAAGCGTGAGAGAAAAAAAAAGGTGTTTGGGCAGAGTAACAAGCCAAGGTGGTTTCTGTGTTTGCTGAGACGAAGGTCAGAGAAGCCATTATAAATCGTTCCATACAGTGCCGGTGTATATCAGGCCTAATCAGCGCTGAGCAAAGCTTTCAGTGCAGCTCCTGCTGCTCTCTGGCTGAACTTTGCTTTGTCCACAATCAGAGCAATCAACCAGCTGCAAGAGTTATGCAACATGAAGGTGTTGTTTTTTTTAATCCAACAGGCAATGAAAATCCAAAGTATTTCCAATTTAAAATCATATATATGTACTCTAGCAAAAGGAGAAAAAAGAAGCTGAATGGCTGAAGGAATAAAGGAGTTTGAGTGGCGGTTAGTGGCGCCCCCATAAGGTCATTAACACAAACTGAGCCCTAAGAACGTGATCAGGCTGTTTCAGAGTCAATTTATTCCTCCAAGCGGAGCTCAGGTCTAACATCTGGACTCCTGCAATCTTACTGCATACTTTGACTCTGCTGTCAAAGTATGCAGTAAAAACTATGGACATAAAAACCACCTGTTTTTATGTCCGACAGATAGTCCATGAAGTTCACCTTCCAGCTGGACAGCAACATTTAAAGACACGGCGAGAACGACTAATGTTTTACATCAAAACATTTTCATGTGTTGGAATGGCCTAGTCAATGTCCAGAACTGAGCTGTAATTTTGTTAGGAAGGATGGGGAAAAGTTTCAATTTGCAGATGGTAAAAGCATCTAAAAGCTTCTCAGCTGTGACTGTGCTGGTTCTAAAAACTGCAAAGCCCACTTTTCAGACTTTTATTTTGCAAAACTGGCCTTTCACTTCACTTTTACACTTTACAGCTGGATAATTCACAGTCACCGTTTGCTCTGTAAAGATTTTTCTCCTGATGTTTGCTGAATGCATGTGAGGAGCTGGACTGCTCTGGTGGAAGTTGTGATATCCAATGATGCAGCCTGCTGTACTTACAGTTATCGAGCAACACAGTAAAAAAAAAAAACTCTGGCACAGAATGTTCCTGAAACCTTGGGAACTAAAAATAGAAAGATAAAGGATGTGAACAGTGAGAAAGTGGCTGTGTGTGTGTGTGTGTGTGTGTGTGTGTGTGTGTGTGTGTGTGTGTGTGTGTGTGTGTGTGTGTGTGTGTGTGTGTGTGTGTGTGTGTGTGCATCTTATAAATGCATGTATGTGTGTGTGTGCGTGCACAGCAGTTGTGATATGTTTGGATGTGTGAGACTATAATCTATTTTTGGGTGTTGGTCCTTGGTGGGGGGAGAGCGGGTGCTTGGCGTACTGAAGGTCAGACATAATGCGGTGGAGAGTGAGCGAACGCCCCTGGCCTCCTGCTCCTGCAGCGGCCTGGATATTATTCTGGTGTGCTGAGCGACCCACTGCGCTTATTTTTCCTTTATTTGCTACATACAAGAAAGCAGAAAGCAATTTCAGCCAAGTTGACAGCAGTAGATGGAACAATGCGTCTAAACCGAGATGACAACCTTTTCTTTTTTTTTCTCGCTTGCAGCAGTACGATTAATAATGGTCATTATCTGCGGAGCATGAATCATTTTTTAATTAAAGATGTTTTGCTGAAGATAATTAAAGTGGTTAAAGCAAATGTTATCTCTAGTTTCGTCTATTAAGGTGAAACAATATTCACCTTAATCATGTGTATCAAACTATTCCAGCTTAATGAGTTTAGTTTGTAGAAGGGAAATTCTTGAACATTGGCCATAAAAAAAAAACACAACTGGAGGACAAGGTTACAGAACAGAGTCGAAATTAATTTTGCATGGATAAAATAAAACCAAGATAATTTTTTTCATTTTGAATTAATTCATGTCATTGTTTATTATTATTGGTGAATAAATTCTAATATTGTGAACAGAATTTGCATTTATAATTGTCAAGATAAAAACCAGTTATTGATTGTAAATTAAAAAAAAAACATTTAAGTATGAACAGAAATGTTTACATCAACAGATATCGGTTAATTTGAAAATGTGACTAAATCACACTTGTTTAAATAAGCGAAATCCTAAAGAAGTCCTTCCTACATTTCCTGTTATGTTATATTTTATAAATATGTCAAAGTTTAATCTGAGAAAACCATAATTTTCTGTTTATTCAGAAAATTATGTATGTCATACAGCTGACTCATGAAATACTTGAAATATAATGATGTGCTTCTTTTTTTTTAAATTCAGCAATTATGAATTTAAAAAGACAGTCAACTCTCATGATATAAGATTAAATTCAAGTTTTATTATCAATTAACTGCTATTAGATCAATAATGTCAATCAACTTTAGATTAACTCAGTAATCCATGACTTGCATTCCTGGTTTTTCTCAACTCAGGTAATCTTTGCCTGATATGAAAATTGCTTTGATGAGCTAAAATCTGTGACAAAACGGCAAAAACAGAAGAAACCTGTAAGTAAGCGAAAATCTTTTCCACAGCGTTATAGATTAGACTCAGGAAAAAGAGAAGAATAAAGCAAAGTTCAGCGCTGCATCAACAGTACGTCATGTAATGGATTTTAAATGTCAGCTGGACTCCGTGTCTCACGCTTGTTTATTTCCATTGGAAAAACACAAGTCTGCATAAAACAGGACGGGACTGAAAGCTTCAGCTTTGTTAGCATAGCCAAAATTATACTTAAGTAAGAGTAGCATTACTTCAACATATTTAAAATTTGTAAAAAGTAGCTAAGAAATTAGTCCAGAGTAAAAAAGGAGCTGAGAAAGTGATTAAATTATCATTTGATTTTTAAAAGTGACGCCATGAGATGGACCAAAATCTAAAGTTATGTTGAAGTGTTGGTATTTTAAAGATCAAAATGAAAATAATTTCTATAAATAATATAATTACAGAATAATAAAATCAGGCAAAAGATACAAAATCAGGAATTTAACAAAAACTACGGGTGTGTGTTCAGTGAAATTTTGACTAAAACAAGTTTGTTCTTTCAGTCGGCAGATACTTTATTCAAGTAAGAGTAAAAAGACTTTGTAGTAAAGTTACTCAAGTAAAATGTAGTAAAAAAAATACTCCTAAAGCAAATTTATTTTCAAAAAGTTACTCAACTAAATGTAACTAGTTGCCACCCAACTGAAATCCAAGGTCGATGTGCAACAATGGGAACGTAATAAAAATATCACCGTTTTGAAATGTCTCCTCTTTCACATCATTTTATTGGTTTCCTGCAGCTGTTTTCCACCCTCAAATCTTCATATTGCAACTTATTTTTAAGATATTATTTCTGTCTCTTTGATGTTTTGTTGTGACTGTTTTTCTTCAGGGCTGTTTTGGTTTAAAAAAAGGATGGTTTGTCTTTCATGGACCCACACTCCCACTGCATGCAAGAGGCTGATTATACAGCAGCAAGATTAAGGATGCTGCCTAAGCAACTGTGATGTTTGTTCTTTGTCATGCCTCTGTGATGCTATTTAAATCAAGATTATTTTGTGTTTCAGTCGGTCCTAAAAAAGAAAAATCTTCTGTGGGCGTGCTCAAAAATAGCACTACAATGAAACCATGAGCTCTTATTTAACAGATGCCAAGAATAAATGGACTCTAATGAATTGGGACATAAATGCAATCATCCAGTCCATGAAATTGAAAAATGTTGTGCTGGTGATTGCTTTTAGGCATGAAAGAGGAGAATTAAGGAGCTGAAATAAACCCACAGTGAACGACAGGTTGGCTTGTTTTTCTTCCTTCTGTTTTGGCTGTAGATTTGCTTTAAAGGCAAAGATATCTGGATATATTCTTCCAGTTTGTTGACTTTGATTATAGTTTCAGGTTTTGTTTAGTCACACCAGCTTGTTGCCGTTTTCTTTTTGTCACTGAGGTTGTTTTTCCAGACATGTTTATCAGGAGCGAGGTGTGGAGAGTGGCGTTTAAATCAATTTCTGCCACTTGTCTCGTACAGAAAAGAACTATTGATGGCGTAGTGATTTTTTTTCCCTTCTCTCTCTCTTCCCTCTTGTGTTTTTGCCATTGTCACTCTTCTTGGAGATGGAAAAACAGTCATGCGTGTCGCTGATTCAGTTTTTGTTCATTTCTGTCTCTCTACAAATCTTTCATTCATGTTATTTTCCTCCTTCGCCGTCATTTAAGTCACGTCTTTCCACAATGACTCACCGGATGTCAACTGTTGTTCTAATCTGATTGTCCTGCCCTTCCTTTGAATGCTTTGTATGCATTTTCATTTGTGTAAGAAAAAACATTTTCTATATTTGGAATTTTACATGTCTAAAATCACGACAACTGGATGCAGGCTGCATATGTTGGTCGCTTAGGTGTTGCATATTTATTATTTAAAAATGTTTCTATATTTAGAGACACAAGATGCAAACTTGTGTCTCTATACATGAAAACATTTTTAAATTTGCTCTAAAATATCTACTTCAGTTAAAATACCCCTGCTGTTTAAGTTCAGAGTATTATATTAATATCAATTGTTTTTATTAGCACTGTGGTTCAATCCAAAGAGAACAAAGTTTAAATAAGTGAAGCTTTAGCTGCATTTGTTTCAGTTACATGTGGAAGTTGCTGCTTAATTGGTATTTACTGTTCATTAGTGCCAAAGTTTTCACTTAGTCTGTAGACTATATTTTCCAAACTCATCAATTCCAAATGTAGATGTTTAATACTTTTCTCATCCTCTGGTAAAATTCTTCTTCTTTGTTTGCTTCCTTTGGAAAATGGGACACATTTCTCCGAGCTTTGGTGTCGTCTTGGAAACTCAGAGACGGCCTCAGGTCCTTTCACGTCCAACTTGCATTTCTTCTTTGTTGGTATTTGTTACTGTAGCTGCAGAGATGTTTGCATGCGGGTCGGAGAGTGTGCCTCAGCCTGTACAAAGATTTGACCTGATTTCTAAGCAAAGCAATCAGTGGGACCATCGGCACGTGTCAGTCTGTGATCCGCCCACCCCAACGCTCTCACAGCTATAAGGCAGCTCATCTCTGCAGCTCCTAAGCTGCTGGACCGAGTTAAAACGGCAACCAGCTGCTGGTGGCCCACCAGATGTGGGCTGTGAACCAGAAACATGCTACGCTGTCAGTTCCCATGTTTCAGCCGAGTTTGTGATGACAACATGGATGACAGATTTGTTTGTTCTGATCCAAAACCTTAAAAGTGCTTGAACTTTTTTATTATTCTGTCATGTTGCTACATAAACTTACTTTTTTTTTTTTGTTTGATGCACCAATTCATCTCTGGGAATAATTCAGAGACCGCTTTAAATGACCAGTTTCTCTGATTTTTACGCTTTATAGACTTATAAACGGACATTGTTCTTTTATTTTATGAGCTACTGACCAGCAGCAAATGAGAAACGCCCACAATAACAAAGAAGGTGCAGAGCTTTCAGACTTCAAATAATGCAAAGAAAACAAGTTTATATTGATTTAGAAACAGCAACACTAATGTTTTAACCCAGGAAGAGCTCAGAAATCAATATTTACATGCTGCATATTTTTTCTGGATGCTTTTGATGTAAGATGTAAGATTTTTGTTCACTTTTATTTGTTTCCTCAGCCTCGGTCAGATTGGATGGAAAGTGTCTGTGAACATCAAATTTTGAGCTTTTGCCAAAGATTTTTAGTTAAATCTACTTCTTAACATTTTAAAGCATTTTAGTGTATTATTATGCTTTGATGTAATCAGTCCTATATTTCTCCAAAACTGATCTTTCTTTTCTCTTTTTGCTTGAACCGAAAAAAATGACTCGGGCCATTACTTCAGGAAGGTGACTTTTTCTGAAATTAGATTCATTTTTAGGCCCTTAAATATGAATTAACCAGGAGAGTTTGAGGGAAAGTGTCTGTGAACTTCTTATTTATTTACCCTGAATCCAAATAATGGCATGTACATGATAAATAATATACATGACAAAACTAATAATTAACCAGGTGTTTTTGTGCAGCTGGACACAGAGCGTTTCTGTGTTTAGATGTGGTTGCTACATGATGCTAAAAAAAACTACATCAACATTTTTGACGTCCCATCCTCCAGCCGTCTGCTGAGAAATGCTTGAGGCTTTACAGCAGAGATTATCTCTCTTCGTTTGTCGTTTTCGGCTGGTGAATGAAGCTGGAAGTGTTCACGCTGACTCTTGCGCTCAACAGAAGAACACTGACGCCTTGTTTTTGTCTCTTTCTGTTCTGTTTTTCTCTACTTTTTAGTCCTTCTATGGCTGCGCAGCTCATCAACCCCGCACTTACTCACCTACGCTCTGTAGATGCGTCTCTCTGCCCCGTAGACATTCTTTTATCCTCCCATCCCTCTGTCTCCCCCTGGCTCCCTGTGCCTTTACTTGGCTGCTTGCTTTATAAATAGCTTGGCCTAGATTACAGCAGCTGCATTGGCGCTGGCACCGAGAGTTGGTTTGGCTGGGCCAAGTGAGGTAAGAAGAGGCTGGTATCAGAAAGCGCAGTTTCCTGTGTTTAGGTGTGTTTGGGTTCAGCCTCTTAAAGACCACAGGAAGCGCATACCTGCAGAGAGTCTCTGCCTTTATGCAGCTCTCTGACTCTGAATTTGGTTTTAAAGGTTATTGTGTTTGTTTTCTGCTCGTTTTTACAGAAACATTTGCATATTTGGCTTACTTGGGTTTTTTTTGTTGTTGATTTTCTCTGTTGAATAAAAAAATGCTTCATTGTTTCCCCTGATGCTTCATTCGACTTTGCGTGAATATGCATGTGTGTGAGCACCATGATGTTGCATAAATCAGAGCAGCATGATGATCCACTGCCCTGATTATTTTTCCCCCCTCCTCTGCAGAACCTCGCTACAGAATACAAATTCTGCTTGCATCTCATCCTTTGAGCGTCTCTGCTGCATTCCTGCTTTCTTATTCTCTCTTTGTGCGAGTCATGCATGCTGTAATACACACATTTCTACCATTTTTAAAGATGCATTCTTTATCTAAAGAGCATAAACTCACGCTGACCAAAGATTTTGATGAATACAACATATCTGTGGTGTGAATCTGTAGTGAATTTAGTAAAAAGACTCTTGCTTTAACGGCTTCACTTGTGGGTTAGCTACAGCTTAGGCAAATGGATTATACTTAAAGGAATGGTTCTATTTTAGAAAATGCACTTTAGGGGTGCTGCTGGTCAGTTTTGATTTCCCTTGGGCAGAAGCTCATTGTAAATGAAGTATTGGTGCCATCTTGTAGGTAATGCAAATTTGAAAGATAACTGCTAAATTTTGTTTACAATAAAATGTAAACAGTCTTCAAACATAAAGAAAATGGTTCTGTAGGTTCTTGCTTTAGTTTTACTTTTATTGTATGCATTCATTGTTTCCTGGATCATAATGATGCAGGTTTAGATAACAAGATGTTATTAATTCTGGGGGATCCCAGAGCAGCAGTGATCTACAGAGGACTCCTGGTATTTGTGGGATTTAGGAGCCACAACTTCCTGTACACAAAGGAGACATTTATAAAAACATTTATAACTCTCTATTTTGATAATTCAAACTCATACAATCTATAATACAATCTTCCTTATTTTTGTTCAATGGGTTACAGTCAATTAGCTCCATGCAAAAGGAAATGTGCTCCTGCTTTGGCTGCTGTGCAAACACCAGCTCATAAAATTAACATAAATTTGTTTAAGGGAAACACCAAGTTAGAAAAAGTTGCCAAGAAGTTTTTGTGCTAGGATGAGGTTGTTTTTCAGCCAAATCAAAAACTGTAATGGCAGCACTTTTTTGCATCACGCTGGTTTGTACACAACAGCAAATTACTTATTTGTAGACACTGACTTCCAGAGATCTCACATCATCCCTCAGCTTGTCAACAGCTGAGTTTATAAAGGGCTTGTTGCTTCAATACATGAATAATGTCCACTGTGGCTATGTAAACAAACTTATTCAGTGTGATTTTAATTTCTTATGCAATGGAAACACTGCAGTTGCAAATACATTTTCATATATATATATATATATATAATTTTTTTTTTTTTTTTTACAGTCACAGAATAAGGAAAAGGTTTAGCACACGTTTGTACTGGAAACTCAACAGCACTGCATCTAGATGATACTTTTTATATTTTAGATTTGCTCTATGAAAAAATCAGCAAATAGGCTAATTTTCCATGAATAATCTGAGGTTTTGTTGCACAGAAAAATCCATCAGGAATAGACAAATCAGCAAAAACACTTAACTGGGAATAAGTGGAGCTTCACTGTGTATTTCCTTCAGTCAGTTCTGGGTCTATCCTGGAGTCTTAAACTTAATTTTGTGGTCAGAATTCAGTCCGTGTTCCTACATTTGTTGATATAAGAATCTCATTCAAGCATTAACGGCATGCATACTCTACTTGAAATGCTGCAGAATGTCCTAAGAAGTCATAAGTCTTGTCTCTGGTTCGACAACCATTTAAGCTTTATTTCAAAGACATGAAACAATCACAATAAACTAAATGAAATGTGATTGTTCCCAGCTCAACATTACCTCCTCAGCATGCTTTTAGTGACACAAACTATTAGATAACGTCCTCAGAATGAAAATGCATCTATAGCTATCATGAATTTTACATGAAATAAAATGAGCCAGGATATTTCAAAATGACAAACACCATCCATGCGCCACACAAGGCATTGCATTCTACTTTACATTCCTCTGATCCGTTTTGTCGCACCTGATAAGAACAACGGAT